>NC_081407.1:638912728-640112728 GCF_030272615.1 Cryptomeria japonica | reverse complement strand
TGCATGAAATATGAACTTGTTGTTCACTTGGTTTTTTTGCAATCTATAGCTTTTATCACTATCACTGGTTTGCTACATCCTTCCTCTATGACAGTCTCTTATTTCCTTAAGTCTTTCAGGTCTATTGTGATGTCTTGGGCTATTTTCACCATATAGTTACTCCTTGCTACATCACTACCCCAACATTGCCATATCGTTTCTATTTTTTATCATGTAAGGAGTGCCTTTTGTGAGTTGTAGACAAACTTTTTGTTGTGTTTTTATGATGAAAACTATTGTATCTTTGTTACTATTACAATGGACCTTATTCATCTTTCCCTTATGATAGTCCATGCTTTTGGCTTCATAGAGTGTGTCAAAAAATAAGAACTGTCCTTTTCTCTACTTGTAGACTGTCTCATTTATTATGTTTTTTCAATGTTGTTTTCCTTCTCTTTGTTGTTCTTGAAAATGTTATGCAAGAAGTGTCTTATTATCTATAGGTTTGGGTTTTCACTTGTAGGCCTCTTTGATTGGGTCTTCATGGTTCTCTTTAGCTTAGTCATGGCTATCATTATATGTATAACACCATTATAACTAATACCATTATAACTCACATGACTTAATGATTTTCAATTTTTTACTCCTCTATAATGAACCTAGTTCTACCCTTTGTGACCATCAAGGGTTTCACTTTGAGTTTATTGTTCACTAACGTCATGACTTCTATCATGGAATTTCTCTAATTCATGTTGTTATCTCCCTTCTTTATTTCACTGTCATCTTCTTCATTGTTGTCTTGTGACCTCTAGTGTCTTTGCACAAAGTTATTTTACTATCCTTTCTTCAATAAACATGATAGTGTCTCTATGACCATGCTTCCATGATAAGAATGTTATCCAAACTGTCACCTCCTTATTGAGTGTCCTTGCAAGGTTTTTCACTCTCTGTCTTCTTATGATGACTATTTTTTTCTTTGTTTATAGGACTTCCATCTTGCTTTTACCATTCATTTATTTATTATTTGCTTTATGATATTATTTTAACATTGTGACTATTTTGTTTTTTTTAAGAAATTTTTTTTGTAATAGTGATTGACATTATTCTTGTTAATTCAAACTATCATTCTCCTTGTCTCTTGTGAAAAATACATGCTTCTTTTCTTCATATCTTGACATGCAATTTGTTATTTGCACTCCTCCTATCACTTAAATATGCTACTTCCATTTGTTCATTTCACCATGTCACAAACTTTGCCTAAAGAAGTACCAATAAAATTTAAATGCTCTTCCTTTAATCACTTAAATCCTTGAACAATGTTAGTCATGTGTTTCTCTCTCTACTCTCCATGAAGCCCCTGTCATAATCCTTGCATAATATCCTTCATGAGGTACTTTGTCTTCATGAAAATAGCATGTGTAAGGTGTAAAGGTTGTCCTTTACTCAAATCTGCTACTATCATTGCAAATGATCTCATTCATTACTCCTTTTAATGGTATGTTTCCCTTCTAATACCCTTATTTATTTGTTTCTTTATTATTAAATGATCTCCTTGTATACACGTGTGCATGAAATCACAACACAAGAGTTTTCTTTGTCTTCTTATAACTATACTTTCTTGGCTTTTAAAAATAGAGGTCACACTACATGCAATAATTCTTCATACTCAATGAAAAGCTCAATAATAAATGCTACTACAAGTTCCTCCTAGTAATCTCTAATTTTTTCCATCTTGGGTTGATCATTGGTTGCTATATTTTCCTCTCAGAGCTTGAGGGGCTAGTTGTAGTAGTGTTTCTAAAAATCATTGGTTAACTCCTACTCTCATTTCCCTTCCTCCACATTGATATCAATTTTAGGGTTTACTTCTTTGTCCTCCTTTTGTATCACCTATTTTCTACCGGTTGGATTTGTTTATATAACCATTTGATTAACATCCATACCCCTTTTTTGTATTAAGTATCATAGAATCACAAAGCTCATTTTTTGCTCATTTGAGCATCCACGTTACAAACTTATTACAAATACCAGCTCCTTTCGAGCAAACTTATTACAAATACTAGCTCCTTTAGAGCACCAAACTAGAAACAACAATTGGAAGACCAAGGGTCACAACTTAGAAATCCACTTTTAAACAACAATGGAAGACCAAGAGTCACAACTTAGAATTCTACACAAAGGTGTCCCTCGTGGGAGTTGAACATGGGTCTCCACATTGAGAACTCAATGCTTTAACCAACTAAGCTCAACCCCTTGGACACTTCCATACCCCTTTGCTTCGAGGTGGAGGATTTTATTCAACATAAATATTTTTTTGAACTGCTTCTTTGATCTTCCTTGGAGCATTTTGGATTTGTTCATTGTTGTACTAGAAGGAAAATGTGTGGGTGAAGTCTTCTATCAATATCTCCTTGTTCTTGGTCTTGGCCTATCTTTCTTTATTGATATACCAAGTTTGGATACTAGTGTTAGTTTGTAGTAGAAGATTTGTATATATAGGCAATGGTTGTATTCTCTGTCATTGTTTCATATAGTGATAAAAAAATTTAATGTGTTCCCCTACTATGATGGTTCCTTTGTATGGAAGGATGGTATGGTATTCCCCCTCCTTTTGCATATATCATTCTTTAATAAGAATATGGATAGTGGACCATTTTAGGATATTGGTTTTGTGTGTATTCCACCAACATGTCGCATTGCAGACTAAGGTGTACTAATGTGCAACCATTCTTGTGTGTTCCTCATGAAATGTATGCTCCATATTCAAAATATATTCAGTGACATCCCCTGCACCAGATAATTTGGGTAATTTAACACGGGATATTCCTCTTTGGATGTGATTAGTGCATTTTGTAGCTATTGTTGTATGATTTTCCTTTTGAGTAGTGTTGGGTTGACTACTTATCACACAAACATGTTTGAATGCAAATAAATTGTGTAGGAGTACTAGAATTCTTGGATATGGTATAGATAGGATGGGGGGATATTATTTTGGATGGGTTTCATATAGGCCCTATCTTCTATGCTAAGTGTAGTGTGGACTATTTTTTATTTTTTCAGCAAAACAGATTTCTTCTATTTGGGAGTCAATAATAACATTTGCATCAACAAACCACCAAAATACCAGTAGGGATCTAATTTTGTGAAATAGTTCCTTCATTTGGACTACTTCAAAGTCTATACTATTATTTATCCCTTTGATATTAACCTCAACATCTTTTCATGTGCCTAATGTGTCTATGTATGAGCCATCCACTAGGTTGATATAAATAAGTGTTTTGATTAGTTGTGGTACCCCTAATTTCTCCCAAGTCATAGCTAGTATGATGTTTAAATCTACTCCCAGATCTACCATAAGAAGTTTTACCTTATGATTATTGAGATGTAAATTGATGAGTAGTGGGATATCCTTCCAATTATAGCCCTTAGACAATAGGTTAATTTGTTGTCGTGGTTATGTATTGTTGTGTTTCCCTCGTTGTTGGAGTTTTTACACCAAGTTGATTTGTTGGGCTATGGAGACAAAATTTTATAGTATCTGAATTTCTTCTATGGTCAAATATTTTACCATGTTTCCAATGTTAGTTCTTTATCTGTTAAGGAGTGGGGTCATTTTCTGTGATCTAATTTTATTTTTTGGTTTGATCTTTGTTATTAGTTCTTCCATTGAATATTATTTAGTAGATGTGTTAGAGAACCATAGGTCCATACATTCACAATATGATACTCCTTGTGGTAGTATTTTTTAGATTACTCAAGATCCTCTTTGTAGATCATCACTTTGGATGATGTTCCAAAGGTTTGAAAAAACTGCTGAGCTTGGTCACATTTGGCTAGTTTACGATTGTCATCCCCACATAATAAACATTTCTTATTTTTTTCTAATCCCCAACATTTTTTTTATGTAGTTCCCCATTTTACCACAATCAAAACATGTGGCATTGTTTCACCTCCCATTATTCTAGGCCCAACCTCTTCCCCCTTGACAATTAAATTGTCAATTATCTTCCATGTATTTTAGTTGTGAGTTGTTCTACATAGCACAAGAATTTATTTTGTCTCTCTAGGAGTCTGCCTATATCCCCCATGATTTCTCTCATTTTCACTATAGTTGTGATTGTGGCATCCATGATGGTAGTGATTTCCTTCATTCTAGGTTGGGGGTGTATAATTGAGGTAGTCTTTGATTAAGTGGGCATTCCACTCTCCTTGGATAGTGCAATAGATTAAATTATTTTTACTAGATTTGATCTCTATATGTAATGGGGCACCATTTTTTTCTCCTTGTGCTTTGGGAAAATCATTTTAAACACGTCATTCCCAAGAATAATATGTGCACCAAATCTCTTTTGGTTTTTGTGGTTCTTTTGTGATGATTTCACTCTGAATGGTTAAACTATGGACTGATAGTAGAAGATTCTTAAGTGATTCTTTTGTTTCATCTTTCTCTAGTTGTCTCCAAGGACGTACCTTGATCTGGTAGGCCATGGTTATTAGGTATGTGTAGGATTCAAGGACTCTTCCATCCAATCCAATCCTGATGTTCTTTTGTAGTCCTAATGTGAACCATTCAATCTTTTCTTTTTATGTTAAGGGTTCTTCCAATTTACAACAAACCTCTTTGAACCTCTTTTCATATACATTAACAAATTCATTTTCCCTTTGGACCAATTCTCTCATCCTTCTTACAGTCACAGTGGGAATGACCAGAGTATCAAATTTGATTAGGAAATCATCATGGACTTCATCCCAAGTGTTGTTATGGTAGGGATAATTTTTCATATAACAATTCAATTCTTCTTTCCTTAAAGATGATACAAAATCTAATAGTCTTTGTCTTATTTTACACCTCATGTCTCCCATATGGATTCTAATAGGAATACACATTTAGAAGCTTCAATTACGTCTTCTCCAAACACCACAATATTGATTGAAGCTTCCATCTTTCTTGGTTTCTTCTCTTATTTAGATCTCTAGATTTGGGATTGTTTTTTTTTCTAATGCTCTAAACTATGTAAGGCTTCTCTTCTCTTCCTTTATCTCATTATTTTTTAACATTAAAGAGTTTAGTTTCTAGTATTTCTTCCTATGTGGTCTCTTGTGTTGTTCTTTCTTATTTCTTCTCTTCTGCCTTTATTAGTGGTGTTTCTTCTACAAAAATTCTCCTAATTTTGTATGACTATAGGGATGATTTGTGGATAGGTGTGGTGACTCTTCTAAGAAACATATCATTGATCCCGAGCAAGGTACATGCATACATGAATCTGTAATGAATAGGTCTTTAGAAATATTACCTCTAACAATCTCAAAGTATGAAGTTGTCCTTGAATCTTTGTCTCAAGCAAACAACTTCACAACAATCACCTCACCCTTTATCTATCACAACTTCACCTCACTGTCTTCTATGAATGATGTATTCATATAAGCATCTTCCACACACTCACCTATACAATTTCCATCAATTTAATATTTTATATATACCATCTTCTTTGTTGTAAACATCAATTAGGTTAGTTGAAATAGAGGACAAACATAAGTCTTATCAAAATGTCCACCAAAACATAATTGTGGTGAATGTTGTTCAAACCAGGAGATAGAGGGGACCTAAAAACATCATATCGCTTCTTTCTAAGTAGTTTAGAATATTTCACATGCTATCACACATTGTCCAAGATCAAAAACAAGGTAACATGTAGATACAAAAGAAGCACATCACTAGTTGGCCCAAAACACTTCCAAATGAGAAACCCAAATGTGAATCCACACACACCAAGGTAGGAACCAAAACCAATGTAACAAAATCATCAAAGGAAGCAGAGACACCCAAGGATACCACAAGCAAGAGAGCAACTCCCATACGACTGGGCTAGAGAAATTACCTTGAAACACACATTCCAGTCACAAAGCACCATGTCAACTAGACCTCTAACATAATACAAAGAATACTAGGACATTCCTTGAACATCCAAAAACATTCTAAAATCCTTCCTTCATATTTCTATATCAAGATCATATTGGTACAATACAACTGACACTAAACACTTTATTTCAAAGAGCTAACCAAACATAAAACACCATTATCACTGCTTGCAAACAACACCAACTTTTGAAAATTGGATTGACATAGAAAAAATGTTATAAACATTTCCTCTAATTTGTAGCACCCAAAACATTAGTGTAAAGAAATGTAGAGCATTTTCTAGACCAATTCTGACAAACAACTAGACCATCAACCAACTACAATCACCAACCATATCAGCTGCAACACCAAGGACCCGAAGAGATAGGAATGCAACGTACATAGAGCATAAAATTTTTACCCAAGTTTTAAAGACCATATCATCAAATGCGAAGGAATGTAGAGCATTCTTCTAGACACACATCAATACATACTTCTACACCAACTTGCTTTATCAAACTCCCAAGGACCAAAGTGTCCCAGAAACTTCACCTTCTTATTGAATACAATATCTTCATTATTTTTTCATGTATATAATCCTCATCTTAATGTTTCAAATTATCCAAACCTCATCATGCTATCATTTCCATCTTTCACATTGTCAACATCATCAACTATATCAACATAGCATACATAGTGTAAACATCGGATATGAAGAAGGTGGACATCTACAAACCTTCTGCAACCAATGAGTATCTATTATTTACATCAATATATTTATATCAATAACACCAATAAGGTGGACATCTACAAACCATCTGCAACCAATGAGAATCTATTATTTACATCAATATCTTTATATCAATAACACGTAGATAATGAAAATAGTTGGGAATCAACTGCCAACAATCTCCTCACTAATCAACGTATAACTTCATCATTACTTTATCAACAACTTCAACAATCATTGTTCTCCAACCAATCACCATATCATCAATGGAATCTCACCATCTTTCACCATTCAGGTGTTGGCATAACTGATGAAGATGATGACGAGATGAGAAGATGACCGGTAAAGTTGATATGATCAGGTATATGATGTCAAGGGGTAGATTGTTGGCTTGATGATGATGATATAATTGTAATGGGATGTTGGATGACTTTATTTGTATTGTCATTGATGGCAACCATGTTTGTCTAGTCATCGAGGTCATCTAGATCAACCGGTATAGCCTAACCGATAGTGGAATCAATTAGACAGCAAAACTTCTAAGTTGTTGTCAACCGGTAAACAGGAACAAAGCGATATTCAAGTGATTGGTATGGACGATTGGAGAAGATTAAATTTTTGTGGTTTAAAATATATGTTCATAACATTGGCATGAGTCTATGATTGAAATCACATCAAGTTTGGTGAATTGGAATGCACATTTCTAATTGGTTGTTATGAACTCTGTGAAGAAGAATGAATACTGGTATCGGATCTTTAACCGCTAATGATTTAAGGTTTGGCGGTGAATGTTATCATGATCATAACTTAGTGATGACATGTCATAATCTATGTGTAATGATAGGAAGATATTTGAGCACGTACAAGGATCAAATTTCTTGGGAAACGATGAAATGCTTAGGAGAATGAAACAAGGGTTTGATTGCTTATCAAATCGATGTGCGGTGATCATTCAACGAAGGGAATCATCTAGAAATTTGTTGTAAATGATTTGTAATGTATTTTGGCAAATTGTTTTATCTTGCTAAATACAAATTCATTGTATCTTGTTGATGTAATTAGGGTTTGTAGCCTCCCTAACTGAAAAGTGTATTTAGGGCTAGTTGGAGAAGAGATTTTGTGTCTGTAGTTTGAGGAGAAGGTATTGCCAAACCAGATTGAAGTGTCTGCATGTGTGTAGCAAAGTTATGTTGAAAAGGATTTGTACTAGTAAGCAAGGAAGTGTTGTAATCGGATCATTTGCCCTGTTGTTCCCTAACAATTACAACAGTTTGAAATCCCTTAACCGGGTAGATCTTAATAGGGCTTACATCATAAATCCCTTTATCGGGTGGCTCATTAACTTGAGTTCGAAATACTCTAACAAGGTTACTTTTAATAGGGTATAGCTCCTAACAAGGTTGAGGCAAATCCCTTAACCGGGTGACTCCTAACAAGGTCTGCTCTTAACCGAGCATATTGTAAGCTCTTAATCAGGTGCATTCAAAAAGAGTGCAAATATTTTGTGGGTGTTAATTCCCACCGTGGTTTTCCCAGTTGGTTTTCCACGAGAAAAATCATTGTGTTATGGTTTGCATGCTTTGTTGGATGTTTTCTTATGTGGTTATATCGCTTGCATGCTTATTGATTTTCAAGCTGGTGAAAGTTGTTATCATATTTATTAAGTTTTTGCTTGCACTGGTTCACCCCCCCTCCCTTCTCAGTGCCTTATAAGTTTATCATCAGGAACCACACATAGGAAAACATATGTTGTCATTCATCAGGTAGACATCAATGAGAGCACATATTTTCAACACAAGCAACAAACCTCCATTTGGGAATAAACAAATCCAATGAAATATGTAGAAGAAAATTCATTTCCAAGTAGATAAAATATGGTATAAGTAACATGATGTGTGCCCCTAAAAAAATTTCAAGTGTCTCCATGCTAAAGTGTTCCAGGAAAAACCAAGTGATATCCTAATCAATACATATAATAAATTAAGACTATGTGGAAAGTCATGAACAACAATCTCCAAAGATAATAAAAATAGGATAATAGTTGTGCTATAGTTTTCATCAAAGAGGAGAGATAACCCCTCAAAATTCTCCTCCAAACATTCAATACGAAATTCCAATTTAAACAAGTTTTAAATACTTATCAAGTAATTATCCCATAAAGCTAAATCTAAAAGACTATGATCATCCTACTAAATTGAAGTAGTGGAAGCCATGAAAACACTAAAATTTGAATAAAAAATAGGTAGAGGATATCAAATATTAGCACAAGTATCAATAAATCCAAGGTTTATGTGACCAAACTTCTTAAAAATATGATTTACACTTGATGCATGAGTGTGAATACTAGTCAATAGAACTATATCATAATTAAAAGCAAAATAGGAAAATGTATACAAATGAGATACATGATCAACTACCCCAATATCTATGATCTCTCTAATATCCAAGTCCATAATGAATACTAAATTAGGTGTGAACACAACTATTTTACCTACTCCACAATTAAATGATAAATGGAAAGGAGATTGGTTGACAAGAATGGAACAAAAAGTGCATTATTGAAAGTTCTTTCTACCATGTCAATAGAACCTTTTCCCACAAACACACGTGCATATTTTAGTACCCATAAAATTATTTCATGAAGTACAAGGCTTGAAAGAAGATAACATACCATATAATAAAGCCATATGATGAGAGACTTCATAATAAAAAATCCATCTCCCAAACCAAGAGTGTTTTTAATTTTATTGTATCTATCCCATTTTCTACTCTACCTATACTTGATTGTGTATATGTAGATTATGATAATGTCAAATAAAATGTCGACATTGATGAACACAATTGAATTTTTTTCGTTTGAAGTTATGTCAACTCATCAATATTCTTTTCGTAGAACTTATTCTTACTATGTCCCAACCTTTTACAATGTGCATACTTTATCCTCTCCATTTCCTAATGATTTACCTTTGAAAGAGGAATACAAATCAAGGGTATTATGTGATGGTGATTCTTTGACTTTCTCATTGTGCTTGAATTCCTTATTGATTTATTTTTTCTCTTTACTATTTTAATCCTTTTGATCTTTTGTGCTTGTATTAACAATAAAAGCATGTGGTTTTGAACACTTAAATGTATCAATGTTTACTAACTTTACTTGTTCCATAGTGAGTGAAGCAACAAACAAATAAAGTGTAGGCATCTTATGTGTAGTACCAAGAGCATTCATAGTAGCATAGAATGTAGAAATAGAAACTAAATAATCAAGATGGAGTTTAGCAAGGATATAAAAAATAAATTGTCCATCCTCTTTCTCAACTCCACATTTTTTTAATTTCAATCCAAGGAGAATTAATCTTGGTGAATAAGTCTTGTATATTGTCAAAATGTAATGGATAAAGACAAATAAGTTTATTCTTCAACTTGAAATGTCTCATTTTATCCTTCTTTTCCAAGAGATTCTCCAATACAACCCAAATCTCATTTGGTGTTTTGCAATATTCAACATAAAAATGAAGATCTAGAGAAATAGATAAAAAATGAAGTACCATAGGCTTCATCTCTCATATCAAGCTATTTTCTCCTTTATACAACACCTATTGGTTTTGGATCTATGCCTAATGTGATCCTTTGTAACTTCAATTTGAATAATAGCAACTGTATTTCTATTTTCCACTCATTGTAGTTATATGGAGTGAGAGGAGAAGATTCAGGCATATCCATGATAAAAGTATAAAATAGAATAAAGGAACAATATTTACCCATCAAAATACAAGCATTCAACCCCTTTGTTCAAGAAAAAAAATCTTTTTGCAAATTTTCAAAAGGATAAGCTAAAGTACAAGATTGGACTTCAAATTGAAATACAATTTTGGTGAAAATTTTACAAAAAGTATATTAAATATCTCTATAGCTCCTCAATACCTTTCTTATGCTAGAAGAATCACAAAAAATTGAGACCCAACAAAAAATTATGAGCTGAAAGGTTGAAAAATAATATCTAACTTCAATTAGCAATTTTAGATACCTATAGAATAATTAGGAAAAATGGTCTATACCATTGTAAAGTTCTCAAAACAAGTTTTCCATGATATCTCATCTATAAAAATTTTATACTTTGGTGAAAAGTTATGGGAAAAAACAAACTAGACTTAGGCTTCAAAATTGGCCTAAGGGCCTTACTAGTGGTTTGTTGAGTAGTTGATGATCAACATAATTGATTTATGGTTGCTTTGGGTGGAGCGTGGGTACATTTGTATGTAATTCCCCACCAAGGAACCCTAGAGGGTAAGAGAAAAATATACAAGAAATGCATGGATTTTTATTTTTTTGAAGCAATAAAGTGTCATCATGCATTACATATACAAGTATAGCGCTCAACCTCAAGATAAGATAAACTATTTGCTAAACAACTATGTACATGTGAAAGTATAAAACTCTTGGAAAGATAACTCAATTTACCTCTAAGGTTTCCTTGATGTCGCTACCTTCACAACACATCCAATATTAGGCCAATAATTCTTGACCCACTAGAAGATGACTAAATCAACCTCCAACACTAAACAACCACATATACGTTAATTTTAGAACACCAATTGAAATCTTCCTACAATAACATCATGATAGATAAATAATAGAGAAGTATAAGAGATCATACATCATGCCTGATTCCAACACTGATGCACATAAAGAAATACCAATATACATATCCATAAATAATTATTACATTCATCTCTAATTTGAGTGTTCAATAGATATATGATCAATGATACGTCACATGATACAATATACAAATTATTACATCATACAAGAAGAGAAGAGAATGAGAAGAATCCAATGTTGAGGAAGGAGGTAAATCCATCGAGCTAGTCATGAACCAAGTCCTCTAATCCTCAATGGTGGTTGGCAATGCCATCCGACCATGTGGTACCCTTAGGTCCACCCAATTGTGCTCATGGAGATGGTCACACAGCCCAAACAATCATATAAGTAAACAAGGGAGATAGAGGGTCTTACACAAGAGCCAACCATAGAGAAAATGATCGACATAACTTATCAACCTAACAAGAGTCATAAAACCACAACCAGAG
Source organism: Cryptomeria japonica (assembly GCF_030272615.1). Classification (NCBI taxonomy): domain Eukaryota; kingdom Viridiplantae; phylum Streptophyta; class Pinopsida; order Cupressales; family Cupressaceae; genus Cryptomeria; species Cryptomeria japonica. The sequence goes on along the minus strand of NC_081407.1, from coordinate 640,101,033 downwards.
AGAAATGATGGCATCTCATCACTCACACATAGAGAAACAATCAAATAAGAGAAGGTTATCAATAAATAATAGTAAAATACCAAAATATCAAGGAAGCATCCTCAACTAGAAATAATAAGGACAAGGAGGCACCCACAAGAGCAACATCAAATTGCCATCTGACATATATCATAACGAGATAACTGAAAAATCAAGTATCAGTAAATCATAGGGTGTTACTCAACTATCAGGACCTAGATACTAGAGTACTAAGCGTAGGGAGTGTCATCATGTGTGCTTGTGAGGACACACCATACATAATCGATCTTTCTCTCATATGAAAAAGAATGCCAATCATGCAAGTCCAATCACTACATGTGCAGTCATGTCTCTCTGGACAAGTCCCAACCACTCCATATGCGGGCATTCCTTCCCAAGTCATCCTTGACCTCATACTAGCACTCAAGGAATTCTTGGGGCACTAACTATATTAACTAATATTTAATCCCAGCCCAAGTTTATTATTATGTTATCACTTGCCTTACTCTCACTCTCCATTGGGTTACCCTGGCAACCACTTTGGGCCCCGACCCCAATGAGAGCCACTTCCATGACCCACTCTAGTACCTATAACTAGGCTCATCCTATTCCATTGAATAAGGAACAAAAACAAAATACAATCCAACAATTCACTTTCCATATGATCAACAACATCAAATGTCTCTTTTACACAATGCCATATCAACCATATACAAGGTATACTCAATTGGTCTTCCTACCAAGAGAACAAATCCACTTGATCCCATAATGAAAATCAATCAAATAGAAGGTAAAAAGCATATGTTTAAAGATTACCATAAGGAATCCAAGCATACATAATACTTTCTTATATCAAGAGCTATCAATACATTACACTTGGGAGGCATTGGTCAAGCAATCATATCAACTTTAATACAAATCAATATGCCAAAATCAAGCTTCAATGGAACACACTTAATTACTCATACATGAATGAGATTAAATCATAGATATACATATACTAATACTCATAGTAAAATCTCAAGAGGTCATATTCACAATTCATAACAATGCCATACTCAAGAAGCAACCAAAAGGTCTCTAAATCATGAATTCAATCCCAGATTGATCCCAAATCACAAGTACAAATAGAATTATTTGAGACACATCATAGAATCATGCTAAAACCATCATAAATTATTCATACAAGGGTTAATTGGGCTCTAGGAATCAACCTATAGGCCAAACAAAGACCACAAACTAAAATTGTTCAAAGGCACCACATTGGTGATCAATTGCACCACTCTAGGCATCACTTGTGTCATTCTAGGAATTATATGAACCATAGTTTAGAATATGCACCACTCTACACATAAAATGAACCATTCTCCACATAATTTGTGCCACAACTTGGCAGGTGCGCCAAACTGCATCAAGTGCACTCATAAGCTCTAAGAAACTAACTAGGTCATCAAAGTGGACCAAAATGAAACATGGGAGGACAAATTGGGAACCAACCCATTTGAAAACTACACCAAGAGACCTCAAAAAAATAATAAAAACTTTGATACAATATTTCCACGAAGACAGGGTAGCATTTTCCTAAGAACACCCTATTCTCACATTGATTTCCCAAACCCACATTCACAACAACCAAGCAATCCATCAAAAACTTAATGGTATTAGATTTTATTACTTAACAAGGTTTCATATCCAAATTTCAACACATTTAAAGCATTCAAAGAGATCAAATTGAAATACAATAAGGAGATTGAGGTCTCATACCTCAACTTGGAGAGAAACTTCATACTCGAACTACATTCCACACTCTCCACCAATGGCCTCAAGATTCAAACAACAACATAACCTCCTCAATCAAAATCCATCAACACCAGACCCAAAAAATATCTCCTCCAAGTTTACCCAAGCTAAAAAATCATAATGTGGCCATGAAGAGGGTCTAAGAGAAAAGAGCATGGAAATGTCTTGAAAAAAACTCCAACTACGCAATATAAACTTACTTTTTGAGTGAGGAACATAATAATGATAAAAAACCAATTTAAAACTCAATTATCAAATCAAATCTCAAAAGACCCCCAAGATTCATATTGAATAAAACACAAATAAGACGTATTACGCATTCAAATATCATTAATCTTTACACATTAAATAGTGACAATTCACATAAGACTGACTATGCACAAATAGTCTTCACGGATCAACTCAACATGACGCCAAGGTTTCTGAAAGCTATGAACTGTGGTAGTTGGAGCTCAAAATAATAAAATAGTAAAGTAATCAAATCAAGGAAATTTCCCTAATTAAGGGGCATGAATTTTGGCTCTAGATAATTAGCTAGTGTGTTATCTCCTGGTAAGCATCATTAGGGATACATGCATGCTCAGATATGTGGAGCCAAGTGGAGTTGATGTCTTGTACCCATAGTCCGTAAAACATTCACACATCAAGTGTACCAGCTCATGCATACATATATAATAATAAAATAACTTTAATCTTTGAAGGGAATTTTAACATCATCTGCATTCTCATATAATCAAATGATATGATATCATCCCTTTCATTTTCAATTATCAAATTGAACTTTCATAATAATAACTTCATCTAATTACCTGCATAAATAACATCATCAATATTATTCCACGGTGAGCCTATAAATTGACCATATTATTTCATGATTTATTACACTTTACCTAATGTTTATAATGTCCTTCCAAGTCATTTCCAAACATACCCTTGGTTTAATGAAGCATTAACTAGGATTAATGGTTTTTAATATGCATTTGTATGTCTACCGAGTTAATTCTAAATAATGGTAAAATATTATAATAAATGGTTTTTGTTAAATGTAAAGTATTTTGAGAGGATTAACATTTTGTTTGTGAGTGGTTTGAGTCATTCACGCAGTTAGAAAGAAGGAGGAACACGTTGGTAATTGACAAATGTAGTTGTTGACAGGAAGTGCTAATAAGGTAAAAAAAAACAATTTCAGTAAAGTGGGCATATCTCACACGTTTCTTAAAAAAATTTAGATCTTCAAAATGATTTGGAAAGCTTAAAAGGAGATCTAAAAAAAATTAAACCATTTAAGCTGATTGACAATAGTTAATGAGCAACATTTGCCAAAATTTGACTGATACAAACTAACAGATTTTCAGGCATCAGTTAAAGATTGAGTTCTAATTCAATTTGGACTCTTCTACCTCTTGATTATCTCATGAATTTGGAATTTATTGAATACAAGGAACCATGGAGAAACTTGTAGAAACAAAAAATTATGAATCATAAGTCATTGTGACATGTTTCTCCACATTTTCAGGTGTAATTCAATATTTTCAACCACAACTATGTTGTAAGAGTTTGAAAATGATTAGAACTCTCTCAACTCTTGTTAGTTTAGTCTTTATTATTAATTTGTTGAGGAATAAGTCATCTCCTCATTGTCATGGATGAATGGACATGTGTTGTAATTTATTTTAGGTCCATAATTTATCTAGCTCTCAAGCCTCATGCATAAATATAAGATCTGATTGAGTTGAGAATAGAGAGAGAGAGAGAGAGAGAGAGAGAGAGAGAGAGAGAGAGAGAGAGAGAGAGAGAGAGAGAGAGAGAGAGAGAGAGAGAGTCCAATTAGTGTTGAGTCATGTTAATGGTGTCCATGTTCAATCACTGTCTGATAAATGTCCTTTCAATAATAAGATGATCTGTGCAATTGGATGTTAAATGCTAATGACAAATTGAAGCCACTCAAGTAAGGGACACTTGAGAAACTGTGACTCCATTGTAGTTCAGTTTTGTAGTAGTTTAGATTGTTGTTCATTATGCTTTACTGTTAATGATCAATTATTTAAGATAGGTTTTGTTTTAGCATATTTTATTTAATTTGTTTTAGATTAGTCTGCCTACAACCACTACTATTGCAAATAAGTAGTTTGCTTGCAGTCACTGTTGTGTAGTTGTTTTATTTTCAAAATTATTATGTTTTCAATTTAGTTTATTCTTTTGAGTTTATTTTTTATACATCACTAATAGAAAAACTTAGAAAGCTTCCTTAGTGCACATACAATTATGACATTATCGAAGAAGACACATCCCTAGTTGATAATTAAATGAATATCTACTTAGGACATTAGGTTACTCCGTTAATCACATTCGACTGAGTTGAGTGCATGACATATTGCATGAACGTTATGTACATAGTAGAGGCCAGCCATTCCTCTACAACATTGAGTATATAACTAGTTTCCCTTAACGAGGTCAACATCATAACATCGTTAGTAACATATAATATCTCATAAAATCAAAATATTGTAGACACTAAAAAAGGTCAACAGTGTGTCTCCTATTTTTCACATATCGTGTGCGTAGTCTTCTTGTCCAAACCTTCCCAATTCTTCCCAATTTCGCTCATTTTGACCCAATTTGACTTTCTTTGACCAAATTGAGGTCTCTAGATATCAATTTGACTAATTTGTCATGTTAGCTTTAATTAATTATTAATTAATTAAATCTCTTTTCTACTAATTGTTCCCTAATCTTTTAATCTTTCATCATTTAATCAAATCCCCTTTTAATTTATTTTTTGATGAGTCACAACTTAAGTGGTATTTTTAGCTTTTCCCTAGAGCTAAGAACCAGTCGAGTAGACTCGAACCCAAGACCTCCCATGCAAGAGGCTCACAACTAACCGCTACATTGTGGGGTCATCCCCCAAATCCCCTTTTAATATTAGTTAAATAATATTAAATTATTTAATTAATTTCAATTCATCCCCTTTAATTAAATATTCATTTTTAATGCCCTATAGTTGAATAATTTATTTAAATTATTCAATTAGCTAATTATGTCATCAAAATTAAATAAATATATTTATTTGTTTAAATTTTTTAATTATCTTTTCATATGAGGATAATATTTGCTTTTTTAATTTTTAATTGCCTAATATATGTTGGCATATGATGATATGATAGATTGTTGGCATATGATGATAATATATGTTGTCATTGATGTTAATAAGTATAGGTCAACCAGTATGAAGATATTGATGATCAAGTTGGAGAATCGATATGAAGAGATGTAGTGAACCGGTGTCAGGGTTTCACTAAGTGTGACTACCCGTTGGTAGTCTCAGCTTTAGGGTTTCCGGTTTGGCAATCTAGCTTGTGCGATGCAACTGATGATATTCTATGACAAGTTAGCTAAGAAATAAGGATGAGATCGAGATACCACGTCAGTTTTGTGCACATGAAGGATTTCCTTGAGGATCTTGCATGTGAAGATCGAATGCATTAAATGTCTACCTTGGGAATGAACATTCTTCTTAGCGGTATGAGAAGAAAGCGTGATGGGTTACTGATTTCTACATGCGGTGAAGAATGGACGATGCAGAATGACTTGTGATTTGTTTGAGATTGTTTCATTCTATGAAATGTGTTTGGACAGTCAAGATTGGACCACTTGTAATTGTAAACCTAAGATGCTTAGGGTTTAGGGTTTATGTTACCAACCTAATTGTTGTCTATAAGGTTGATGATGTTTGTTATTGTAAGTGGTTGGAAAAAGTTGTGTATGTATCTGAGTGATGAGATACTTTCCATACTAGTGAGTGAAAAATGCAGAGTGTGATTGCAAAGTAGAGGAACTGAAAAGGATATGCCTTAACATATAGTGATGTTATCAGATCAGAGTTTTACATGTTGTCTTCTAACCATTTCAACAAAAGGAAAATCCCTTTGTCGGGTAGCTTTAACAGGCTTATTGTAAATCCTCTAACCTGGTTACTCAAGTTCATCGAGTTCTTTAAATCCTCTAGCAAGGTAACCTTTAACAGGGTTTCAACCTTTAACAGGGTATATAGCCATCCCTTAACCGGGTGATCTTTAACAGGATCAGTTCCTAGCATAACCTTATTGTAAAGTCTTTAACCGAACTAGGCTCCTAATAGAGCGAGCTACAAAAGAGTTCAAAACAAGCTTGTGCGTATTCATCCCCACTGTGGTTTTTCCCATTTGGGTTTCCACGTGAAAAATATGTGTGTCATGAGTTGTGCATTTTTCATGTGATGATTAAGCATTCTTTCTTTGAGTAATTATGCATGCAGAGCTAATGGTTATAGTATTGTTGATATACCACATGCATATGTTTATGGGTGAAGTAGTTATCAAGTATTGAATGTATTTGAAGTGTTCAGTTTTACCAGTTTATGTTGTCTGAAGTCTTACTATATTTAATTGGTATTGCCATGGTTAAGTTCAGTAATGAAGACAACCGGTTAGCATTGTTTTAACTTGATAAGTTGCAGAGAAGTTTTGGTATGTATTGATTCACCCCCACCCCCCTTCTCAGTACTAGTTAGGGTATTTGTTGTTCATCATTATTCATCAATATCTTCTTTGATTTTAGAAAATCTATCCTTTTGGAAATATCTCATTCATTTTAATTTTTAATTCGAAAATGAGATATGCATCCTCTGAAGATATCCTTTTTTGCTTTTTCCTCATCACCTTCATCCTTCCTCGAATGGCAGCTCTATCGTGCACTTAATCTGGTCCATCCATCTGTTCAAAAAAATCTTTTGATCCTACCTATCTATTGAGTCTCATATTTCTATAAATTGGGACTCCCCTTTCAATCAATCCAACTAACTTTTCTATTGTCATTCTGTCAAATTGTCTAGAAATCATCTAACTCTAGCATTTAACAATCATCTTGTCAAGCAATCACACTTCTAGTAAATCTCGTTATCAAACTTGCCTTCTTCATTTGTGCACCTCGGATACAAAGAGCAACAAATCTACATTAGAAATGAAATAAGAAGCAAACATTGAAGAAATGAAATAGTAACAATGTTTATATTCATGTTTTTTGCATTTTGTTTCAAAGTCCTTGTTGGTAGGTTGAGGATAGATTAGTATGCTTTGATTAACTTAATTGCATGTTTTTGGTTTGATTTGTGATTCTAACTATTTGTAAAATATTTTCCTCATCTACATATGGTGAACCTGACGTGAACTGCGAGTCTTTTCTGATGTCTTTGTGAGTTTTTGATCATTTGAAGGTACCTGAGAAGCAATTTTCCATCAAAAATTAATATTTTCATCTTTCATTCCTTCAGAGTTAAGACCTACGTACTTCACACCCACTCCTATGCACTTGGTCAAGGGAACTGCACACTTAGTCAAGGAAATTGTGCACTTGGTCAAGGAAACTATGCGCTTGGTCAAGGAAATTGTGCTCTTGGTCAAGGAAACAATTCAGTTGGTCAATAGAGTAGTGCAATTGGTCAGACTATTTGATTTGCATTATTGATGACTAACATGCAAAGTTTTTGATTATTGGATGTATCACATGTAGAAATTTCATTAATTAGGGTTTGTACTTGCAAATTTTGGAAGACCTAACGTGTGCATGCAAGTTAATTGATTTCAATTTTAACTCACAATATTCAAATAGATCCTAATTAAGAGTTTAATTGATTTCATTTTCAGTTCAAAATATTCATCTACATCCTAATTAGGAGGTCAATTGATTTTAATTTTAGTTCACAATCTTCATCTAGATCCTAATTAGGACATGCTAATTGAACTTTCAATTTAAGTTACAATCTTCATCTAGTCCAAATTAGGAGGGTAATTGAACCTTCAATTCAATTACAATCTTCATCTAGTCCTAATTCGGAGGCTAATTGAACTTTCAATTTCAAGTTTCAATCTTTTCAAGCTTAAAAAATAAGAACTATGCAAAGAACGAGAACAAGAACAACAAAGACAACAAGAACAAGAATCACAACAAGTTTTTCAATCAACTCCCGCACCTCCTTAATAACATTTTACTCTTATTCTTCACCGATTTCACTCATTTCATGCTTAATTTGTTGTTTTATCTTACCAATTTGTGAAATTGAGTGGAATTTCTCTGATTTGCAGAAAATAAGCACTTGGTCAGGGAAACAGTGCACTTGGTCAAGGAAATAGTGCACTTGGTCAAGGAATTTGCACACTTGGTCAAGGAAACAATGCACTTGGTCAAGGAAATTGCGCACTTGGTCAAGGAAACAGTGCACTTGGTCAAGGAAATTGCGCACTTGGTCAAGGAAACAGTACATTTGGTTGAGGAAACAGTGCAGTTGGTCTCTGAAGTTGCGTAATTGGCAGGTATTGTTAATTTGCAGATTAGGTTTTTGTCAATTTATTTTCAAGGCTTTCAATTTGACTTGGTCATAAGATTTTGGGGGTTAATAATCAGTTTGTGTAGAATCTTGGCATCTGTGGGACGAAGATCAAAGAAAATTCAACTACTAATTTGTTTGGTGCAGGACGATTGTCAAAGATTAAAAGCTCAAACAAATTCATGTGATTGATTTTTCATTAGAATAACTTACATTTGAATTTTCTTTATGGGAATTAACATGGATTGTCTTATGTTTAGTTTAGCTCAAAAACGCTTTATTTAAAAAGGAATGAACCTTTGTTTTCTGTGTTTTGAGTGCTTGCTCGTTTTGTAGGGTGGGCCCTCTATTGCATCAAGTATCTTTTTACTTGCCTTCAGGGTCTTGGGAGAAAGAGAAAGGTAATAATGACACCCGTGTTTCCTTTTTAGTAGAGGGATATCTTTGATTGGATATTTCATCACCTCATAAGGGTATTTTGAAATAGGAATAGCTTTGGGGATTTCATCACCTCTCAGTGATTTTTGAGTGACATCTCTCTTTGGGTCGCTATATAAAAGGATTTACTAAAAGGTTGCTTACAACCATAATGCAATTTGAATTTGAGTCTTTTGATAAGGGTTGTTAGAGCTTTAAGTAGCTCACTTCATGATATCCGTATACTAGGTTTGTTCCTCAAAGAATTACTACAAACCATTGTTTTTAGTAGCCCAAATCCCTTTCCTTGATGGTGTAGAAGGTCATACCTCTAAAGCTACCCCACATTGCTAGTATTTATTGTAGAGACAAATGTCCCTTGGTTCATAAGATCTTCAGATCTTTGAGGTATGAGATTTTGGTATGTCGGAGAAGTCTATGACATGTAAGGGGGAGGCAATGCTACCAATCTCTATTTGTCTGTATTGTTTCAATATTTGGATTTATTTGAGTAGGGACTTAGCAAGTAGAATTATCTTTCCAACCTAGGTAGTGCATGCTTCAAAAGCATTTTTTATCTATTAATACTGGTAAAATTTGGGCTAATCTAGGCCCCTTTCAGTGTTAACTTTGAGTGCATTTTAGAGTCTATGTCTTTTGTGACTATTCATAAACATTGCCATTTCAAAAAATCCAAACTTGTCCAAAGACTTCAAACATTTCAAGCAATTAAATCAAACACTTGTCCAAAAGATTCCAAAGCAATCCAAAAATCACAACTTGTCTAACAACCTTCAAACATTGAGATCCCCAAATGATCTTGAACGTTGCAACATCACATGTGAAACTTAAATTGTCTCAACTTTCCATTAGGTTCCATCTTAGATTCATTGTCATTATCCCTAGTCCTACGTTCAATTATCATTATCATTATTGCTAGTCCTAGGTTCATTTATCATTGTTATAATCATTACCTTAGGTTTATATCATTGTCATTATCCTTATCTTAGCTTCATTATCATTGTCATATCATTAGTCTGTTAGCACATGTCATTACCTTTCTCCATATTGTTTTCTTAGTGTCAATATTCATATTACACTTAGATCCTAAATCAGATTTTTGAAAATCCCAAAGAACATCAAGTTTTAGATTCACACATTATGTTATTGTCAAAGGAATTTAAACCTTTTATTGAAATTTTTCCGTCATCAATCATTATCAATCAACAATATCAAGCCAAACCTAGCTCATCAATCTAGCAACGGGCAAGAATTTGTCCTCAATTATCAATTTGTCTTTTTGTCCTATCATGGTCTTGTCTTCGTACCAATTTATTAGGGTTATACCTTTATACTTGTAGTATTAAGATTTTCCAAGTCTCAAAAATCCCAAAAACTTAGGTTGCATTTGTCATCCTTAGTTGCATATGTCCATTTTCAACAAAAAATTAAAATCCAAAAAACTAAAAGGGTTTCATTTGTCATCCTTAGATGCATCTCATCTCATTCAAAAGTATTAAATATTCCAAGAAAATTCAACAAAGAAATCAAAACATTGGCCCATTTTCACCACCAAACATCCTTGATCTTTGTTTAAAACAAGCATAGTGTCTCAGCATTAACAGTATCGTATAGAAGGCATCCTTACAATGGAAAGAGCATTGTCCCCATATCAACCTTCCAACTTTCATGAGACCATGTCATTGCAATCAAACAATCAATTATGTTAATCCAACTTGTAAATGTCCCAAAATCTGGATCAAACCTATCATGAGAAAACATATATATCATCCCTATTTATCCATCACTAGAGGAAAAACTAGCTTGAGAATTAGAGATCTTGGAATACAAAGTTATTAAAAAGTGAAGAGAGTAGATCCTAGATGTCCAAACTATATCAAAAATTTAGAGGTCCAAATACAAACTTAGAGACAGTGGACATACAAGATCTCATTGCAAAATCAGACATATCAACTCTCCTCTCACAAATAAACATGAGAAATCGATTTCAAACAATGGACACAAATCAAATATGATTTGATCAAATTCCAAATTAAACCTCATACAATAAAATTCCAAATCAAATCTCATTTGATTAAATTCCAAATCCAATCTCATTTGATCAAATTTCACATCAAACCTCATTCAAACAAGTCCCAAATGAAGCCTCATTGGACCAACTCTCATATCAAACTCCATTCAATCATATCTCGAATCAAACACAACTAGAGTTCAGTATAATTCAACAAGGACCGCCACTAAAGGTTGAACCAATTTTTCTTCTAATTCAACCCAAGTGTTCCTCAAGAAACCACGCAACTCCCAGTGCCACAAGTAATTGTGCAAACAAGTCAACCCCTACCAAGGTCATGTAAAATTACACAACTATCTTTGCCTCTAGTCATGTCACAGGTTAATAAATATCTCCTTATGTCCTCAAATACACCATAACAGGTGTCCCAAACAAACACAAGTGTAGTTACAGACATGTCACCCTTTGGACATCAACTGAATATAGTCAATGTGGCACTTGTCATGCAACAAGTTTAGTCAACAAAAACCTTGCAGCACACAAATGTTGGAGTGATATCACAAAAAATATCACCCAAACAGTGAAAATGCCAACCTAAACTTATCAACAGTTTGCTTCAACAATTAGGTTACATACATGAGACTATTTTTGAAAATGATTGTCTACCCATGTCTAGAAATGGCTCAACCTTCCATCAAAAAATTGACCCTCAAATAGCCTCCATATCTCCCACCATTCCTTCATCCCCTAAGGTTTCACAAGAGCAGTCTACACCATCTCCATCAAATTATGCAACTCCCTTCCATACTTAAAAAATGCAAGACCCAATCACACCATATGCTCCCATTCTAGAGAGTCCCATGCAAATTCCATCTCCCTCATGTCAAAACATTGATTCCTTCCTAGAATCCCCCATGCATATTCAAAATCACACCCCATGTCAAGAGATGATCCGAAACATAAAGAAATAAGTCTTGAAATAGATCAAGATCAATAACTTAAAGCTTTCCCATTGCACCAAACATTTGACCAAGATCTCATTTCTTTTGGTGATCCCACCATTCCTGACCATCCTATCCAAGGTGATCCCTTTTTACCCCAAGAACACATTTTCCTTTCAATCCCTATTGATATTCCATTTCCTAAGCAATATCATGACGTCCCTTCCATCCTTTCCAATGATTCCATTCAAAATCAAGAGAAAAATACCTTTAAATGGAATCTAATGATCCTCATCCAAGTCAAGATCAAATCATCCCTTCACCTTCATGTCTACCACAAGATCCTATCATCCCTTCATATCCCTATCAATATCCTTCCATCCCTTCACCTCCTTGTCTTATTCCTCCATGTTTAACACAAGATCCCATTACCATTTTAGATTCTATCTCACCAGATGAACCTACCATTTCTCCTAGTTCCCCTCATGATCCAAACACCCCTGCACAAGTTGTTTGTGAACCCCTTATATCAAATGGGTTCCTCCACCTTCATCTGATTAGGTTTACTCCATGAGCCTACCATTTCTTCCATACCATATCCTTCTCAAAATGGACTCACGTCTTGTTTCAAAAATAAAAATTACCCCATTGGTAAAAATATTTGTCAAAGCATGCATTATCAAGGCAAAGTGTTAGGCCTACATGAAAAAGGCAATTTAGAACCCCTCCATATCAAATCAAAATTTGATTGTCATGGCCTTGGCTACATACCACAATCTCAAGATGTCAATACCCCTAATAAATACCACATCCATCCATCTAAGGCCAAACATGAATATTCCTCATCCTTCAAATCCATTTTGGGTCCTCATATCCCAAAATCAAAGCTTTCATCCCTTCATCCATCTTGGGTCCTTATATTCCTTCATTTCCTATTCAGGATCAACAAAGGCACACATCTTTCTTCCCACCATCTACTTACATCAAACCATCCAAAAGACCTTCATATCATTCCTATCCATCCATAAATTCCATTCCATTTGGAAGCAATTTGGATGCCAAGCATAAAATCCATAAGTCCAAAAATTCACATGCATTTAAGGGTCAACATGTCCCACTAATTGACATGCGAAAAGAACAAAGCATAATATGATCCAAAAAGAAAAAGAAAAAGAAAAATCCTAAAAGCCACAAAGGCCCATTGCAAAAAGAAAAAAGGAAAGTCAAAAGCCATACGGGTTCCTAAGTCCATTGTACAAGCAATGTGTTCCAAGGAACCACAAAAGAAAGAAATGTCAAAAAATATGTGGATTCCCAAGTGGCTCCTAAAGCACATCCCAAAGAAAAATCAAAATTGGTATCCAAGATTGCTATCCTTCCCTCTAAATGCCTTCAACCTTTCAAATCCATTTTGGGTCCTTATGTCCCAAAATCCACAGTCATTCCTCTATCAAAATATCAAAATCCAAAATCCACTTTTCCTCCATTACTCCACCATGCCTCAAGGTGTGTACCAATGTTGATCTTGCTAGCATTTTCCTCCACTCATGCACAAGTCTTCCAACACCCAATCCATTATCCAACACCTCTTTTCTACCCTTCCATCCCTCTTATCCAATCCTTTGCATAAATCCCTATCCCATTTCATCCAATCATCCATTTCATTATCCTACCAATGTCTTTGAGCATACCCTCGTAGCCATGGTCTATTGCAACACCTGTTTCAAGGGTACCATCCAAACAACAAGACACTTTATTCCTTCATCTATGTTCTATCATGAATCCATTGTCTTTCAAAAAAAGTACAAAAAAAATTCAAAAAGGGACACTAGAAAAGAAAAAAAAAAGAACAAAATATCTATATGAGAATCGCCTTGATGAAAACCTGGCAAACAGGCGTCTTGTGCGACAAAAAAAATTCAGAAAAATAGTAAAGAGAAATAATTTGTCCACTAGTGAAAACTTGGCAAACAAGTGCCTTGGGAAAGTGTCATGGTGAAAATTTGGCAAACATGCATCATGCATAATCCTTCATCTTCTTGCATTCTATACTTGGGGGTAGATTCCATTCACGTTATCCTAGCACATCCTATCGATCACCTCCTTCATTATCCTTCATCCTTCATGTTCAACATCCTTATCTACATCCATATTCCCTTTTCCATATTTAATCTTAACAAAGCTAAGGGTCTTCTTAAGCATCATATGTCCTATCTACTTCACCTTGTCCACATCCCTTTTGTGTGTATTGGTTCTCTTATCACACCCTCATCCTATTCATATCCTTTATCCCATTTTTATCAAAAATGTCTTGAAAAAAGACCAAAACATCCAAATAATGTCCTACAAAACAAGTCCAAAAAACATTTAGAAAATCTCTTGAAAAAATCTCCAAAAACATCAAATAACCACAAAACCCCTAAAAATTGGACGACAATAAAAAATCTAAAAACAATCCTCTATTTTGTCCATCAATAAATTGTCCTTTACAAGAGACACGCTTGAGCAAACATAGACAAAAAACATGTATAACACTGTGCTTCACAAATCATGCATCAACAAACAACCTATCAATCAAATCAACAATCAAACAGATCAACTTGTCACATCAATCAATCAACATTTTCAGTCCTTTATCAACTATCATGTGTCTTATACAGGGTGTGGTATACTCAAAACTAGACAATGTCCATCTTAAACGAGGTACTTCATTCCCAAAACCAAACATCGTGATTGTCCTATCGAACACAAACTATCAAACTTTTACAACAAAATCATAATGGTTGTTGGCTCGCTTGGTCTAGTGAGTCTTATGTTTTATTTATTTATCTATGATCATGTTCCTATGTTACTCGAGGATATTTGCAAGTGATGAGAGTGGCCAGGATGGTGAACATGATCTTTTTGTTTTTGTTTTTGTTTTCTACTTGTGGAATGGTTTCACAATGTTTTGGGGTGAGCATGTCTTGGGTGTCTATGTTGGTACATTCAGTCTATGACTATCATACATACCTCGACCTTTGGCATACACACCCTACATTTCAGAATAGATTGAAACATTCCTTGTCTGTAATATGTCAGTTTTTCCACAAGGGGATTGCATTATCACTCTGACCTCCTATGTCACGATGTGATGTTTCCATTTGTCATATCAAATAAAGTTGGCAAAATGGTCAATGATCCCTTTGGGATTTATGACAAGGGACTAACCACCTCCCGTGCAATCTATCTCTCTACAATTTGTATCAGACATTGATAGATTGGTCTTTTGACGCAATGACAAACTGGGATATCATATCAATGCATTGGGTCACGGCTTCGAATCCCCTTTGGTAACGCTGAGGGGGAGATTGTTGGCAAAATGGTTAGCACTCCCCTCGGGATTGTGACAAGGGACCAACCGCCTCCTGTGCGATTCATATCTCTACAGTTTGTATCAGACGTTGATAGATCGGTCTTTTGACACAATGACAAACTGGGCCAACACTTACTAACTTTTTTTCTCTTTCATCATATTTCCACTTTCATCTAACATTCTTCATTTCTTTCGAGAGATCATTCATTTCTTTCATGCACAAACAATCTCTCAAAGGGGCATCCTACCTCCATCCCTCGCCATTGCTTGGTCTACTGGGGCATGATTTTTTTTTTATTTTCTTTGAAACAATGCTCGAAATTGCATTGTCTCAAAGATGGACAAAATGTAGACACTAAAAAATGGTCAACATTGTGTCTCCTATTTTTTACATATCGTGCATGAAGTTTTCTTGTCCAAACATTCCCAATTCTTCCCAATTTCACTCATTTTGACCTGATTTGACTTTCTTTGACCAAATTGAGGTCTCAGGATATCAATTTGACTAATTTGTCCTGTTAGGTTCAATAAAAATGTTAATTACTTAAATCTCTTTTTTACTAATTGTTCTCTAATCTTTTCATATTTCATCATTTAATCAAATCCCCTTTTAATATTAATTAATTAATATTAAATTATTTTATTAATTTTCATTCATCCCCTTTAATTAAATGATTTTAATTATTTAATTAAAGGTTCAATTTTAATGCTCTATAGTTGAATAATTTATTTAAATTACTCAATTAGCTAATTATGTCATCAAAATTAAATAAATATATTTATATTCAATTTTTTTTATTATCTTCTCATATGAGGATAATATTTGCTTTTTTAATTTTTAATTTCCTAATATCCTCTTTGATTTTCGAAAATCTATCCTTTTGGAAATAAATCATTCATCATCCTTGGAAAATCTGCTTTTTTTGCTTTTTCTCTACTTTTTCCTCGTCACCTTCATCCTTCCTCAAATGGTAGCTCCATCATGTGCTCAATCTGGATCTGTCCATCTGATCAAAAAAATCTTTTGGTCTTGCCCATCCGTTGAGTATTGGATTTCTATAAATTCGGACCTTTTAATCAATTCAACTAACTTTTCTATTGTCCTTCTATCAAATTGTCTAGCAAGCGTGCATCTTCACTATGCTAGTTTAGTTTTCAAGCAATCAACTTATCAATCAATCACACTTCTAGTAAATCTCGCTATCAACATTGCTTTGTTCATTTGTGCACCTCGCATATAAATAGTAACAAATCTGCATTAGAGATGAAAGAAGCAATGAGACCGCGTTGAAGAAATGAGATGGTAACAATGTTTATTTTCATGTTTTCTACATTTCAAAGTCCTTGTTGCTAGGATGATGATAGATTGGTATCCTTTGATTAAGTATTTCATGATTAACTTAATTGCATGCTTTTAGTTTAATTTGTGATGCTAATTGCTTCTAAATTTTTTTCCTCATCTACAAATACCATTAAATTTGATTCATTACTTTTAATTCACTAAACTTGTAAATATTACATATCTCATCCTACTCATTAATCAAATCAGCATTTCACATATGATAATGCCAAGTCATGAAATAGGTCTATCTGATCAATCATGAAACCACATTGGATCTAGCTCATGCCATAGCAACCATCCAATGAGTCAAGTATCCAGATCAACCATGCAAAGGTTCTCACATACATGCACATGAAGAAAGCACACATCTCAATGCAAAAACATAATCAAATCACAATGAAGCAATCTAACTCATCACTGCTCTAGAACGATCAAAGAGCATATATCAAAATTGAGCATAAGATAAACATGCAAAATCACATACACTGCAACAATAAAGAGTCCAAAGAAAGATCAAGCACCACAAAAAGATTCACATCCAAACTATAAGAGATACAACCCATAGTCACAAATCCAAGTCCACATAAAGAAGTATGCAATGTATAAAAGCCGACAAGAGGGGCATTACATGTATTAGTTAAATGGTGGCTAGAGGGTGGTGGAGATTACATGGTTTCTTGGGAAGTGAGAGCTAGAGGAGGTGATGTTTTGGTTGCACACTAATAATGATTTTTTATGCCTTTTCTCATCACTAACTCTAAATCGACCATAGATTCAAACTACTTAGGTGGGGAGGAACTAGGGTATTCAGATTCTAGTGACTAGTTGTTGGGGTGGTCTTCACTACTTTAATGCAATATACACATAAAATTAAAAATAATAATTGACAATTGATTCATACTAGTTGATAGACCAATGTGACCTATGATTTGATTGAGTCGATGCCAAGCCTACTCAAGGTTATATACAAACAATACAAAATGTGTTGATGGAATATTCTACCTAAATACCAAAAATCTAACAAAACTTTTCATGCTTTCTTTTGAATTCTATTTTGGCATGCATCCTCATAGTAGTTCGCATGCAAGTCAATCACATGTAATTCAAAGTGGGGGGAAAATGTAATGGTAAAAGTTTCATACTTTACTCAATTATCCTGTATACAGTGACAAGCATACAAGTGACATGATTTATACTAAAAATTGACACATAACCTAGTACTTACTTGATTAAAACTTGGGTCCATCCTAACCCTTCTTACTAGTCATCATGCAGTGATACAAACTATGAAACATTTCACATGCCACCTTTGGAGTTGTACTTAAGGACTAACCCTAACATATTTTAAAAAATCTAATCACCTAGCACCTAGGCATCTAGTGCGCATTTGATACATTCATTACGTAATCAAATCATTTACTGCTACGTGACTACATGTTATCTTCAATCTTTGTTCATAGTCATTGAATCAAACTATACATGGGTTTTATCAAAGGAGAATTAATCTTTAGTAAACTCTCCAAAGGTGTTCTTAAACATCATCAATTAGCAAAAAACAAAACACGTGAATCAAAGCAAACCAAAAATTAGATAGGAGAGTTTGACAAAGATTAGGTCCAATGCACCAAAGCTCAAAGCTATGTTTCTAGATCATAAATCACTTTCATGATTGAAAAAATTATTCAAAATTAAAAACTATTCATTTTCAAATTCTAAATCATTCATCTAACTACATCTAATTTTCCTACAGAGTAATAAATAAAGTCCAAACACCTTATACTACATTTTCAATTTCTCAAATTATAACTGAATACCCTTTATTTATTTTTTATTTTTTTCTCTAAATATTTTTCTTATCTACTTATTAAAAAATTATGATTTAATATACAAGAGATTGTATTCTCCCCTTTAATAATCATGTATGTTTATCTTTAATTTTGTCCTCCATTTTGTACATAAGTCATGATGTGGACTCTTAAGCCAGAGGTTTTATCACAACAAAATTGAAAGCAATGGTTGTGCCATGCTAGATGACAAATACCCATCTCTTGGACTGCAAATTCCATTTCTCAAAGCAAGATGATAAAAAGTTGCATTGTTGAGGATTGCAAGTCTTTTAAAGATTCCACTAAAGATGGTGTCACTTTAATTAAAAGTTGAGGTGTCTAAATCTAGAAAGAATCGGGGCACTTTATGTTAATAACAAACTTAGAATATGATAGATTCAAAGCAACTAACTTTATCTTTGGCACGCCATCAATATTGTTGTCTCTCATCTAAGTGAAATCCGCCTATGCAAAATAAAGTATCTCCAACAAAGGTGAATGCTTTGGTTGGAGAATAAGGACTTTTTATGTATTCAATAATATTGAATTATAATAAAGTAGTTAGAAGGTTATGAGAATTAAAGTATTATTTATGATTAATAAATATTTATATATAAAATATTTTTATAAAGATGATAATGACAATATGTATAATAAGTTGTATATATTATTATATAGAGTTTATTTTGTTATTGGTGGGGTATAGCTATTTTATTTACAATATGTCAATTGTCTTAAAGTTGGTTGATTTGTAATTTGATTAAAATATATAAGAATGAAGATAAAGACATTTATTAAAGTTTTATATTTCAATCATATATTTACGTGCATATCAAAGTCATGATATAAAGTAAAAAGGAAAATAAGCTTTTACTAAGCTTAATTTAAGTTAATTGAATCATATGCAGATAACTTTGCATATTTTAATCTAATTTATTAAATCATAGTTGTGAATTAATATATCTTTATATCAAAGACTAAGCTCCTATAAGGGAAAATAACCTTCTAAGCTAATCCAATCAAAATGTCTCAAGTTGAGTGAATGGTTATAAGTAGGTAAACATATTGATGTAATAAATGTGAGATATAAGTGAATATGTATAATTATGTGCAAGGATAAGGTAAATATAAATGTATGATAATAAGTGGGTATACATGATTGGTTTTTTATACATAGAGTTTTTATAAGAGATTTCTTGAATATAACAAATATCACTATTTTCATTTTCATCATTTTTGAGAAATCATATACTTTAGTTTATCTTTAAAATAAGGGTTGTCTCTTTCTTTCAATTGTTACACCTATTCTTTTATATGTTAGTAAAATTAGGGAATTTTACTTTAAGAATATTTTTTTAAAGATCCTTGAATATAATAGAATTATGTATGTATGTATGTATATGTATATGTGTGTATATATATACATATATACATAATACATATATATACATATATGTACATATATATATACAATTATGTATGTATGCATGCATGTATGTATGTCACATACATACATACATACATACATACATACACATGCATGCATGTATGTATGTCTACACACATTGATATATTATAGATGCCTATAATATTTTCTAGTGTCTCTAATCTTAATCGACAAAACAGATCACCTATGGCGTGTCTCCTTCTCCTAAGCTCTTGCACACTTAAATAATCTTATTATTTAATTAATCATCTTTGTCTATATCCTCATAATAAATACATAAATAATTATCATTTTCACCTACTTTTCACCTCTTATAACTAAAAAAATTAAACAATATTAATATTTAATATAGCTATATTCCCTCAACATATTCCAAGAATAAAGGGGACCTAGAAATGCTTATCCTTATGGTTCCACTATTCCCTACACCAAACCCGAGAATATAGCCCCACTAGATGCACATGTCCCTCATTTCTCTCACTCTCATAACCACTTATTAAATTTAGTAATTTTATTTTAGCCATGCACATTCTAACTACCTTTATCTCAAACATTCATTCCCTCATTCCCTCTTAGATCCTACAAAAATATTCTCAACCATTCTCCACCATTGACCTCACCATCTGATCTTGGCCATCCATTCCTCTCAAAATTCTATAAATTCATGCATCCCCATCCATTTATGATCCATCATCACTTAAGCTAAGTACATGATATCAAATTCTATAATCCTTGAGAAAAGGAGCATCCACATATCATCTTTTCATTAGAGAAAGTCTTTCAAAACTAGAATCATTGGTAACTTTTGAGTTTAAAGCTTATGTCATTGTGTTGCTTGTTTCCTGTTGAGCTCTAGATCTAGAGGTTTTGCTTTGATTTAATTTTGATGAATTTGTTGGGGAACGTTCTCTTATCTAACTCAAATTTTGTGTTTTTGTGTCTTATAATGGTTTTATGATTGATTTTGTAAGTTGTTGAAATGGTCTTAAAGGTCCACATTTTATACATGTATTCAAGAGAAAAATAGACTACACTATTAAATCTAGAGTAGTTGAGAAACAAACATTGAAATATAACATGATATTTTGTTGACCAAAAAAATTGACCGTTTTTCAGAAGTATTTAAGGTTACATTATAAAGTATTCAATATGGTCATATAAAAATTTTGTAAGTTGTATTATATAAGAAATTATACAATTGTGAAAAAAATCATAGGAATTATACTTTATTTTGGCTTAAATATATCATTTTTTAAGGTATTCCTTTACACATATAGAGATTCTTTGAAAAAAAAAGCATACATACACCATTTTTAAGCATCTATATGATGTATATTCTATATGAGTTTCATAGAGGAAATTACTATCTAGCCATCAGGATGCACCATGGCATCAATTGTTGGATGCTACACTAAAGTTTTGACTTCTCATTGATGAGGATCATTTACAGCCTAATCATTGTGCCATCACCTCAAATGAATTTAATAACAATTCTCATCAATGAGAAGATAAAACTTCAGTTATCTAACATCCAACCATCAATGTTATGGTGCATCCTAATGACTATATAATTGTTTCCTTTCATAGATACATAAGAAATATACATTTGGGGGATATATGTATAGTTGTAGGTTGGATTAAAATATACAATACTAATATATACAAATATTATAATGGTATATATACATATTTAAAGTATGCATACATGGTTCAAAGGTTCAAGTTATGATTTGTATACATTGTGTATTAATCTATAATTCTTTCTTTTAAGCCTTCTAAATCTTTGTTTGAAATTTAAAATTTAAAATATTAAAAGAAACAAACATCCATTTTAATCAAGATAAATCAATGTTCAAACCACTTCAATCGGTAGAAAAATTATTCTAAACTATTTAAAATCTTAATTGTGAGGCCAGTTTTAATTTTGGAATCCATGGTTATTTTTTGGGAATTCATACACTTTTCACATTTGTCAATCTATAGAAGGATTTTTTATATTTGCACCATTTTAGCTCTTGGTCATATGAATAACCAAGGGATAAGCTTTGGTTTAATCCCTTGGCCATTAGAGTTCTTTGGTCATTGGTCATATGTAGCTAAAAGGAACTCAATTTCAACCCTCGATCCTTTGGCCCCCTTGCACCTAACAATTGGTCACTTAGTCAACTAGGATTTAGCTAAAGGAGGCTTAAGTCTTTCCTTGTACCATCAATTTTTTCTAAAAAAAAACATAATTTAATGAAATGCTTATAAATATACAAATTTTATCATTTTTTAAAAAAATTCATTCGTTAGAAAGTTGACTCTAGTGTGAACCCAATCCAATGTATATTCCAAGTTCTAGGTATAATCATTCAAAATCAAGCTTTTGTTTTCAAACTTCGTTTTCTCATAACTTTTATGTTTTTTTAATATTTTTTAGAACTATTTTAAAATATCAAAAAAAAAAATTGCATTTTATTTTTTGTAAGACTTATTGTTTTTTATTTTTAATTGAATTTTGTGTGAAGATATATTTTTTTGTCCAATTTTATCCTCCAAACTACTAACATAAGTGGTTTTGTTGGACATTTATGAAAAGTTTTATTATAGACCTATTATTCTATATGCCTTATATTTTTTATTTGTTCTCACATTAGAAATCGGGTTAAAATTCACCTTTTGGTTAATAATTTATGCATATCTTAAACCCCAAGCACACTTACTTATGCTCTCCTCCTGTGCACCTTAGGGTGATCTTGAGGATCAAAAATAAATGTTGTCTTATTTTTTTAGGGGGATTTCATCTCCACAAGGGATGACCTCAGCTCCAAAGTTTTGATGGAGTATAAATAGTGAGGATGAATCAAAATACACGCACTTTTAAATTCGTGGCTTAGACCTCACCCACCCTTGGCATACAAAGGATTCTCTAGATAATACTTGTATAGCCTAGTTTAAGAACTTTTGGTCATTTCTTAATGTGGTGCAAGGTTTAGTATCAAGCCTAAAGATACCCACTAGGTATCTACCTGAAAAGAGACAACAACTCTTTGGGTATAGCGTTGAGGGCCTCCAAAGAAGGGAAAAGTTGAGCCCATGTGTCATTAGATCCCTACTTATCAACTCTTGAAAGATAGTTCTCTTGAACTATCTTGAGGCTATTTATTGTGTGGGCCTACACTAAGTTAATACAACTTGTATTGAATAAGTTTAGGCTTGTTGTATGTATTGTGTTTATGTGTTGTATACACCAATTGCTTCTTTGTAATCATTTAAAAACAAAATTAATTCAGTTATAGTTTGAAGTCCCTTTTTTGTTTGAAAACACACTACTCACTAGTATCTTTGAAACACAAATATTAAAACCCAAACCTAGGATAATTGTCATTTATTACAAAATTTATTTACACTTGGTCATCACCAAAACCATAATCCCACATCTCCTATATCAATCAACATACCTTGCCTACTCACACTATTCAAACTTAGCCTCATACTTTTCCCTTAATTCGTTGTCAACACTTTGACTTATCCTATTTTTCCAATCTTTCACAAAACACCTTGAGTGTAAGGCACACATCCTTTTGTCACTCATTATCCCTTTGGTTACAACCTAGTCATGATTGATTCACTTCCAATTCAACATTACAATACATTTAGTCATTACATCATCCACACCCACATCACCCTTATAATGCACACTTGAAGCAAATTTATCTTTCAACACAGTTGAAGGTTCTACCTTTGGATTCTTAATCAAATCATCACATTATCTAACATTTGGGACTTTTAATCATCTCAAGGCCCATTTTCTAGTTTTGAGAAACTCTACATCAATCCATAGATTCCAAAATCAAAGTCATAATCAATTCTAATTGTGTAACTAAAAATTTAGTCCAATTTTATTAAATTTAGTTAATATACTCTAGATTACATCAAGGAATCTTCAATTATGTTTTTAATTATGCAAGTTCGTGATGGATTTTATGATGAATTATCATGTTATTGCATCAACACATTGATGACTGATCATAAAAGCATTGCATCACCTATTTAAGGTATAATCAATTCAATCAATCATTTCAATTCAAGCATTTCAATCTAGGTTTCAATTTCAATTCAATTATAAGGTTAATTCCAAACCCAGGTTTTGACCTAGGAAAACCCCTATCAACACAATACCAATTTTCTCCTTTCGTGTGCAGATTTAGATTCATCTATAGGTTCTTAGTAGAGATGAAAGATAAAAAAGCACTCAAAATTTAGAGATAAACCATACCTCAAAAGCTCATCTTAAAACACCAAGATAAGGGTGTTTTGGGTGCCATTACCCTAGACAAGGGTGCTTGGGGTACCATTTTCTTGGAATGGGCGCCTAGGGCACCATTGTCCTCACAGATCAAGTTTAGGCTGAAATTTGACAGGGTGCCTGTGTAGTGTCTTAAAGGCTCGAATCCAAATCAATGTGCAGAAAATCATCAGATTGGACAAGGACATTTTGATTGCCATTGTCCTCTCAGTTCTAGCTCAATTTTCAAAAACAGGTTCCCCTCTGCATCCTCTTTCTAGATCTAGGTTAGTTTTATGATTATCAATTCTGCATTTATCTATTTGTGTTGTCCATTATTAAATTTACACCTTCTAACCCTAATTTTCACATTCAATACACATCCTTTCAATTGCTCATTTTCAACTCAATCAAAAGGAGTGAAATCCAATTTGCATTTAGCTCTCTTCCTAATTGATTTGAGGTTAAATCTATTGAGTCCATTCTATTTTTAATGTAATTATTATTAAACAGATCTTGTTCCTAGTTTGCATGCATGAATTAGTGAACCCTATTTCCATCCATAATAGAAAATATTTAGTATCACGGTCTCCTACCAAAATACATAATTGGTCATGTGATTTTAGGTGTCAAAATATTTCTTCCCATAGGAGAATTCCTTTGAATTGTAGGTAGAAATAATATTCTTCCTACAAAGGAGCATCAAACAAAACCAAATAATGTATTTACAAAAAAATATTCTCTAGTTGTTATTCAATTTTAGCCCTGGTAACAAAAATGTCACTAAACATGGACTTTTCCAACCTTTCAATTATTTTTCTAATAAAATCTAGATCAAGGTAAAAATGATGCATCCAAGAGCCTGAGAGATAACAAGAATTTGTTTTCCAAATCTCTAAGCTATAGGAATGTATTAACATTACAACCATATTGGTTAAAATTTAAAATGAGGTTTGGATAGATCTTAGTCTAATGATATTTGTAGTTGTGTGCAGTGAAAATGGAATGATTAAAACTATTGTAAAATCAACAAAGATCCAACCCAATAAAACCCTAGTTCTATAATTAAGAATCCACCATACACCAATGAAGAACCTAAAACATGCAAAACATCAAAAACATGAAATATTATACCATTCACATGCTTAGTAGGGTTTGATCTCCATTGTTTCCTATCTCCATTGATCTTGCTTTGATATGGTTTCTCTCAGATTTTGTATTGTGCTTAGGAGCTCAACAAATAACGGATTGTGGTTGTGTAGACGCTTGATTGCTTGATCACATGAAAGTAGATAGATCACATTAGTTAGAGTAGGGTTGATAAGGATGAAGGAATCCTCTTATAAGAGAACACCTTAGAAAATAGAGGGATAGGATTAAGAGGTGGAAGTAAATGGTCGGTTCAGATTAAAGGGTAGGTAGAGGAAATAATCAAATATGAAGGGGGTAGTTAGAGAAAAATTAAGAGATGAATGACAAGTGTCATGGAGAGAAAAAGCTAACGAATTAATTAAATAAATGAAGATTTTTTTTAATTAATAGAGGAAGTGGGACCAATTAAATAAATAAAATATTTATTTAATTAAGGAAAAGGATAATTTAAATAAATAAAAATATTTATTTAAATAGAGAAAGGCTAGAAGACAATAAATGAATTAGTTAAATAAATAAAAAACTATTTAATTAATAGAAGGCTTAGAATAAAAATAATTAAATAAATGAAATATGTATTTAATTAGGCAGAACAATTTTAGGTGTCTACAATAGAAAAATGGGACAATGATATAAATTAGCAACCACAAGAGAGGAAGTGAAGAGTCATGCATTGTGTAGTCAGCTTTAAGAAACTAAGAATCTATCAAGTTATTTTGTAATGTAGTAGAGTTCCTTGTGTCTATTGTGTCAAGTAAGTTTTTCAAACTTAGAGATAACATTAAAGAGGCAAAAGTTATCCACAATCCATGAAGATTAACTTTTTTTAAGTTTGGACTTATTATGCTTTTATTTTGTATCAATGTGTCATATCACACCCAGTGACCCATAATCAAGATAAGAATAAAAAATCCATCATCGTCAACGTAATGATAGGTAATTCAATGGGATCCAAATTATGCAAAAAACAAAGTTAAATCTAAAATCCAAAAAAGTTACCATCAAAGATATTAAATTAAGAGTTATATATAGAGTAAAAAAAAATCAACTCTAATTTGATCACATGATTGACACCAACCCATTTATTATAAGACCTTGAAATGGCATTTAAATCTCCTCCAATAACCAGATTTTATCCTTCAAAAGATAAATGGAGTGAGAAAGAAATGCCCAAAGATGATGTTTCATGATAATATTGTTCAAGCCATTAACATTGAAGAAGAAACCATAAAATGTTTCCTTAAAGGAGTTAAAATGAACATTAATACATTTTGCACCCTTGCTAACTAGTTGATAAGAAACTCTACTAAGCTTCTAAAATACGAACAAATTACCCAAAGCTTTAATAGAATTAAGCAAAATAATAGGCCATGAACAAGCAACAAAAAAAAAAGATAATTAAAATCTCCATTTACTAATTTATTTTCATATAGCAAAAGCATATACACAAGGGACAAGGAAAGGTAGTAAGACCACTCATCCTTTGAGGCACCTAACATTCTAAGAAAAGTATCATTGTTATTGAGGTCAAGGGAACCTCCCCCTCCATAATCAGATAAAACCATCCATCGTCGATTGAGCCCCATCATTTATCTCTTCATGGATGGATTCTCTATAATTCTCAACTTCTTATCTTTGACCCCTATTTTTCTACCTTTTCTAGAATAATGTTGTAGATAAGTTATGATGGATAATCCCCTTAATGCTACCAGATAATTAGATTACAAGGTTGAAGAAAAAAGGCTTATGAACAATACCAACAACATCAATCAAACCTTCCATTTTCTTAACTATTTCATCTATAGGAGGAACAACTAGAGGGGGCAATGAAGAAGGACGATGTTCCTTTCAACTTTCAAAAAAATCCTTCCATCTTAGAGGACGGATCTCATTCATTAATTTAATAATCCTTGATGTTGATAATAAATAAAAAACTTTCCTTGTTGCTAATAATATTTTTCGCCTTCAAATATGAGAAGAACGTCTAGGCTTAGAAGAGAAAGACAAAGGTTACTTGAGAGAGATTTTTGGGAGTTCACCACATGACCTACCTTTTGACAAACATATCAATGAAGGCGATTCTCTTATAATCAACTTCTTGAGAAAACTTACCAAAGGGAAGAGAGGGCATTGCTTGCTTAGGAAGGGAAGTTAAGGTTGTTAGAGGAAAAAGGTAAACCACATAATTAGTTATTAATTAAAACCTATTTACTCTAGCATTCTTAAGCTTAGTTAGGTCATGTGTTTTTTTGTGTCTCGAGTCACATGTTCATAAGACATGTGCCATAATTTATTTATATCTTCACCTAGGGTTTCTACTAGTTTTTATTTATCCTTTGTCAAGGAATCATTCATTATATATTATATCAATCATCATTATTGCATCAAAAGAATATCAAGCTTGATGGCACACTATTGATTTTTATCTTTTTTGTAATGGGGTGTTTTGGTTACAAGTGATCTCTAGAAGTTGTGGGGTTCAATCATCAACACCAACAAAGGTCTCTCTCAATCCACATGCAAGCATAGAGTGTGATATTTGTCTACATTTTTTGGATTGATTTTCACAATCTTCTCTAAGCCTACTCCAATCTTTTACATTCAAACTAAAGGGGCATATTAATCCACAAGCATAGAGTCTGGTATTTTTCTCCATTTTTTTGGATTTGATGTGACAAGAAGATCCTATATCCTAACCCATATGGCTAAGGGGCACTCAAGAGAATCAAACTCGAAAGTCTAGGTTTCCTAAGGAATAAAAAATAAGGCTTTATCAAGAATCTTCCACAAATGTATTTCTCATGCAAAGGAAGTTGAAGTATAAAAATACCTTTTGGAAGGAAAACAAACTATAATTCCATTGCTAAAGATAAAGACACGACCTAATAATGACTAAGTTAGAAAAAAGATGGAGCTATAGGGTCAAGTTACTACAATCAAAGGATTATAAGTGACTACAAGAACCCTAAGATAGTCTTTCTAAAAGACTCCCCTAACCCCTACCACTTTGAAAAAAAGAGTCACATTGGCGCCAAAGGCTAAGAAACTTGTTTTATCCTCATTGAAAAAAGAGATTCAAACTTGGGTTTCATATCTCCTCCGAAGAAAATTGCTTAAAAAACATTTGAATTTGGATGGGTAGGAGCTTTCTCTTTTTCCATCAACTATTTAAGCAAGAGTAGGATCTCATCTTCTACCATAGCCATATGTATTCTAAATGTATTCTAAGAAAACCCTTGACCAAACCCCACTTGCCTATTATCTAATGCAAGCACTTACTAATACCTCTCATTGCTCCCAAAAGTTAATATTAATTATATTCTTATCGTACTCTACTTGTTTTTTCTCTTTTAGATTTGTTGAAATTACACTTATACTCACTACTCTATATTTTCATTATATTTGTACAATCCCATGACCTAATTTTAGTGTTTTACAAATATTATTAATATTCTCTTATCTATTAATCCCTATCATAACAAGATACTCTAATAATAATCAATTATACTTAAAATATCTATTTAAAACTTCCTGTAAATTATATTTTAATTTTTGCTTTTCTTCTAAATTAGTTTTCATAAGTTAAAAAGACTGATATTTAAAGTGTGTTAGAATGCTTATTTGGAATAATGCGTAAGAAAGTTCGACCTCTTATTGCAACATTCCCTTCAATCGATTAAAAAAATGTTTTAATATATTTAATGTAAACTGGTTAAAATACTTGTTAAAAAACTTTAAAATGTTTCATTCTTATAACAACATTCTAACACATTTAATGGGACCTGCAAATAACTTTCCTGCAATAACTTATCGGACGGAATTTGAAAGCAAACTGACGGGAAAATAAATTAATCAACAATAACTAGTAGGTAGCACGTTATTTTAGCATTTAACGGATTTTAAGGGTGGCAGCAAATGCGCTCACTATTATGTTGTATGGTGAATATCATATTTTATTTTTTAATAAATGATTTTATATCAATTATAAGATTTTTTGTGTTATTCAATGTAGGAGTATGAGTTTTAGGTTGAAATCTCTTTGGTCGAGAGTCAAGGACAAGGAATTACTAGACCAAGATTCATTCCTATGAACTTAAAATTGTGTTTAATGTTCTCATTCAGAAAATGACAAGCTAACTTATGTTCCATAAATTCCTCACGCGATGGCACAAAATACATGGTACAAAAATCTAATGCATATCATGAATTCATGCATTATATAAAATCACAATGATATATAATTGCAAATTACTATTATTAAGTATAAAAAAATGTTCAACATGAAACTAGGTTTTTAACTCCAATCAATATTTTCAAAGAGATTATAGTGAGACATTATTTGTATTGGACTCAAATCATTTTTTCAAGGGGATTATAGTGAGATGTAATTTGGGTTTGGATGGAAATTAGACGTCCATGGTTACATGCATAACCCAACACTAGAGTTCTAGAAAAAAATTGCACTAGTTTAATGTTAATTGAAGACCGAAAAATTGGTTTAATGTTGAAACTTGTATAGATGTCCCTGTAGGAACAATATGAACAACGACATAAAGTCCAACAACGAGGCAAGTCTCTCTAAGCAGAGAAAAGGAGAAAAACCACGTGGGAAAAACCCCCTCCAAAAGTGAGAGATGCAATGCATGAAAATAAACATGAATTGCTAAAAAAGGAAGGAAGACCTCAGATAGACCCCTCAAGGAAAACTTTGTTCACCCTAAGCATTGATCGCAACTGAAGGTAACATGGGGACACCAAGGGTTTAGTGAAGATGTCTGCAACTTGCTCCTCTATAGGTATGTAGTCCAAGCTGAGAAGACCATCTTGAATCAAGTATCAAATGAACTACTGACATGGCACCCTGCTGATGTGTTACCTTGCTGACATGGCCAAAAACCAACCCCCTCAAAAACTCTAGAATATTCTCTAGTCCCTCGAATAGTATTAGTCTGCTAAATATAGAGGGCTCGCTAAAATTGGAGGAGGGGCTGAATTTAGAAGTGATGATAAATATAGAAATTTGCCAAATTTAGTAGATCTGCCAAAATATGATCACGACAACATTGTGTAAGCCCTGCACATGCAACAGGTACATACTTTTGTCCTCATTTTGACTTCTTTTAAAAGCTTTTTGAAACCCCTATTTGAACAGTCTTTTTTCACATAAATATTAATGAAAAAGCTTTCAAACAAAACTTTGAGCTCGAAAATATTTATGCAGATATGCATATTAATGGAGCTATAGTATAATTGTATGGTCTGTGGATGCACGAAAAAAGTGCATAGCCCTAAAAAAATACCTCGAAATTTTCACTATTTCTGGTTTTGATGATTTGGTAGGCATTTTATAGGTTCTTGGACCTTTTGAGTGCGATGGTGACGTTCGTTTTGTCCCAAATTGATCAAAATTTTCAGCTACCTCTAGAACTTGCCTCATAAAATGTCAGACATTTTTACGCCAAAATTCAAGTGCTCGATTTTTTACGAAACAACAGTTGATCTTAGGGTTTTTTAACGCTGCAGGCACAATGGTGATGCCCATTTTGCCTCAAAACTGATAATTGTTTTCCCACCACTAGATCCACAAAAGAGCAAATTTGTGACCCTACAATGCTTCTGAGCAATGAAAACTCTTAAAGCTTGAGAAGGGGCTTGCTGAATCCACACTCTAATACCATCTTGAATTTTGCAACACAAGCACCTGCAAGATCAAACGGAAAACAAGAACACCTTCCACAAATGAGACTTGCACAAATAAATGCTATATTACTAAAAAGCAAAGAATACAAAATTACAGGATGAGTTACATTTGTACAACGAGGTGCTTAAAAAGAAAGCACAAAGATAAATTTAGGAGAACTAAAGTACAAGCATGAGGAGCTAAATAAAGCTCAACTGTAGCTAAGCTAGATGCATAAAAGCTAAACTAGGTTTACAACTAGAAAATAAGCATTCATAAGTGAAGTTAAGCCAAAAAGCATAACTAGTTTTTAAAAAAAAAACTAATAGTTAAATATGATCTAACAACATGCTCTCAATTTCAAATGATTCATCATTAATTGCACAAGGATTTTCTTTGCTTCCAAACTTGTGTGTAAAAATTAAAATCCAAAATAACATACTTGTTAATTGCAAACTTAGGAAAATAGAGGGGAAAATAAATGAAACTAATCAATTGTATTAATATGATAGATTGTTCATCCATATTTCATGCAACGATTGACTATTTGTATACAAAGTAGCTCCAAATGACATATTTGCACAACATTGAAATCTGGGAACGAAAATTAAATGACACCCACATCAACAATCCAAGTTTATTTGATTCAATGGTCATAAATTCTTGAGAATTAAATTGGGGTGGTGAAAACTCTCCACCATTGAATCTATCTATGCTTTTATCCCAAACATACAATACATTTGCATAGCTTCCCATGATAAAATAATTATTTTGTGCACCTTCACAAATGTGATTGTTCACTTTTTTTACTAATTTTTTTTTAATATATATTTATAAAATAATATTTTAAATTTTTAATATTATAATTAGGCAAATTTTGATAGTCATTTTGTTTCCCTTATATTTTTTGTCATGCTCTTAAGTTATCATCTTCTTTGTATTCATTGTTTTTCTCATTTGGCTTGCTTTCTTACAAATACCCACATATTCTTTCAAGCCATCCTTCACCACATTGAAATTAGGGGCATGAAAATATTGGAAGTGCACTTTACTAGATAAGAAAGTCTCAACAAACTACTTGGGAACCTTTTTTTTTTTTTTGGTACTCATGCCTCAAATGAGGTAGTCTTTGATCTTCATTTTATTCATCACTTATTCCTTTAGGTTTTCTTTATTAATATCTTATGCAATAATGCTATTTGTATTGATCTTGTCAATATTTTTAAAGAATTTGTATGATATTACTTTTATATAGGCTTCAATTTCTATCATCACAACTTATCCTAATCCATTTCTTTCAAAAAATTCTTATTACATTCTTCTAGAGTTTCCATCCTCCATTTGGTATCCTTTAACCACTCAAATGGGAGCTCCAGATTGCCACCAATTAATAATGTCATTTGACACCAAAGTAATTCACTTGAGTAGGGGTAATTTATCATCTATAAGTGTTATCTCCTCATAAAAATTTCCTTAAACAATCTTGAGCTCATCATTGATTTCATGGTAGTACCTAATTGCTCTTTTGATAATTGTTTTTCCCTTAGATCATTAATGTCACTCAATGCTCGAATGACTCAAACCACTCCTCCCACCTCACTTCTCATTTGTAATATATTGTATAATTATACGAATAGGGTCTAGGAGCATGTGCTCCTAAATATACTAGACCAACAAAGTATTATGCATATGCAATTATCTTACCTACTTGGGCTTTTAGTTCATGTACTTGGTTTACTCTTCCCTGTTCATTTGCCCTAATACGACATAGATGTTTCCTACACTCATTGTTTTTATCATTCTCCCATCTAGTTCTTGGTATTTATCTATGATAGTATCTACTTACATATCACATCATTCTTTATCGCATACTGGGGTGGCTACTTTGATGATCCTTTATCTTTGAGAATCCATAGTGATGTAGAGAGTTTCCTTGGTCCTTTTGGATTTAGAGGTACCTTAAACATATTTAACATCACCTGGAACTCATCAATATCTAACTTATATTTTATTTCCCTCTTTTGTGTCCTCTAGTCATATTGGAAATTTTGTGTCCATTCTAGTTGCCTACTTTATATCCTCAATATTGGCTGTTGTACCTTCATGTTTAGTTGGAGATGTTGGTGACGAAGTTTGAAGTGGAGAGATAGGAATTAAAAGTATTGAACTTAGTGGTGGAGAGGGTCTCCTTGAATGAATAGTCTTCTGAAATAAGGGACATTGGAGGAGATGATGTCTTAGTTTTAGTTATAATTCCCCTCTAGAGAGTAAGCTCCCTTATTTACAAAAATATATTTAAGAAGATCTTGTTCAATATTTTCCTTCGCCTTTTTCTCTTCTTCATTTATAGTATTCTCTTCTTCTTCTTCCACCTTACCATATTCTTATAATTTAGTTTTTTGTTCCCCATATATAATAGTTTGGGTCTCATTTATGTCCTTGATATTATCTTGAATGGATGCCTAGTCATTTTGACCTACCTTCTAGTATTTATATATCATTTTTTTAGCAAAGAAATCTTGCTAATCTAATTTGGTTTCTATATAGCTAGAACATAAAGAGGATGAGTAGATTTTGTGAAATATGTGGAGAAATCATATTAGTAGCAAAGATGGTTCCTTTTGGGTTGGGGTCCTTGGGAGTCTTGATTAATCTTCTTCCTTGCCAAAGATAACTACTCTTCAAAATTTACTTGTTCTTCCTCCACAATGGTAGGTTGAGTGGCTTCATATTGAGAAGTTTTCTATTTTCTCTCCATGGGGGCATCTTTAGTATACATATTTTGTGAATTCTCTCACTTGACTCCTTTAAAGACTCTCACTTTGATATTTCTTCTTTCTTGGATCATTTATCCTTTGAAGTTTCCCCTTCTAAAGTTTCTTCTTTCTTTGAAGAATATCCTTCTTGGGAGGCATGAGTTTTACCATTTGGCAAATGTTATTTAGTCATTCGAATAGGTTTGTTGGTTTTTGTCTCTAATGCAACATCAATTTATTATTTTTTACTAAAATACCATAATACAATTAAGACACATGGATTCATCAGGCCTAAGATTTGGTAGCACCTTCCCTATTTTAATGATAAACATGCTATCAAAGTCAAGCACCATTTCATTTGTCTTTCTTGATGATTGTGTGTTCACGGATAGAAAATTTAGGTTCTATACTCTCTTCATACTACAATCTAAAAACTCCCATGAACTCTTCTCATGATTGAATACTAATATATTGGAGAATTTTGCATCATTTTTTTGTGCTTTCCTCTAAAGATTGCATACACAACTTCATCATCACGTCCTCATCCTCAATTTTATATTCATTCATGACAATGAAGTCTTTCAAAGGTTCTCCTATAACTACATTAATATTGATGAGGCCTATTTTATGCATCTTTATTATAAAACATTTCATGGTGTTTTAAGACTTTTGTTTTAATGTCCTTGAGGGTAAATACTTTGTGGTGGTGTCTTTTTGAGTCATAATGTTCAACATATTATTTATACCTTAAAATCCTTTATGGTGATGTTATTATAGTTTCAATGGATGCAATATAAATATATCTTTATTTTTTATATGATATCATATGTTGTGTTATAATAATCATGGATGTGTTAGATTTTTGGTATGTTAACCCTGATGATGCAACTGGTTGGAAGGAGACCTATGTTGCTGAAATGAGATTAAAGACCAACAACAGAATGTGGCAGAGATTTGAAGGAGTTTGGGATAGTAAGGTAGGAAGAAATGAAGGTTGTCATAATTTGGATACCAACTATTTATGTTGTTTAAATACTTCAGAGACCAATCAACGGGTAGTTGCTCTTCCATTAAATGTAATGTTAGATAACAGAGCAAACTTAGGAAAGGTTGTAATGGATACAAATTCCAAACAATCATGTTCTATTTTGGTTCTTCTTTACTCCTTAGATTTTATGTTTCAATAAAATTACTCCTCCTATATACTAGGAGTGGAGCGATTGTTATGGAAGGTTGTTAGAATTCAATCATTATATAGTCTTTCTTCAAACTCCTTTTAGTTTGTCGAAGTCATGTTTATGTTTATTGTACTAATAAAATATTTATGAGAAGAGGAATAAAGTTCAATTTTCATTTGTTCCAAAATATGATATGGTTGTGTGAGTTTAGCAATTTATTTTTGTGGCTACTAGTTTAGAAGACTCATCCAAGGGGGCCCACTTGGTGAGGATTCTGCATATTTACTTTTTGTACTTTTATTTTTTGAAGTTATCTTTATTTTGTTACAACAAACTGCTCATTGTTTGCTCCTACAGCCACTGGACTATAATTTTATGACTATTCCTGCAGCCAAGGCAAAATAGAGTAGTCGTTTTTGTTTGACAAGGAAGTTTCCATTCTTAGAATGAAGCATCAATAGAATCTCTTTGTATTAGAACATTGTTAGAAGTTATTTCTTTGTGAAGATTCCTTTAGCATTTCATATGTTCAAATTTAGGATGAAAGTACCTCTTATAAACTCTTAGTGCATATATTGTGTTGTCCAATTTCAAGTTAATTTCCTTGGGTTGACAAGATAAATGAACCATAATAATGGAGTTTGTTAGCAACTTACTAAAGAATTCATATCTCCGAGTTTGTGTGTAGTGCCTAGTTATTCATCCATTATTTTGGACCAACAAATACCTTGAAATATTGGCATCTTTCCCCTTATTTTAATTAAAATTTAATATTTTGAAACTCAAGGTTACTAGATAAATCCAACATGTATCTTTCATCTCCTAGCATGCCTTATAGGGAATATTTGAGCATGCCTTCTACACTAATGTCTCACAATTTGATTAATGAATTACTAAATATACTATAGATTTAGTAATTGGTGATTATGGATCTATGTGTGGTATAATTTTGATTTGGTAGTTGGACATTTTGAGCATGATAGTTTGATTTAACTTCTAGTTATTTTGGAGCACTTATGCTTGTTGTGCCTTGATTTGAGCTCATATTGCCTATTTTATTTGTCTAATGTGATTAAATAAATATATCCTCTCATCAATTTATCTATCTCTATGCTTGTTTTCATCTTTCATGGTTGTATCACGATCATGAAACATAGGATCACACTCATGATCAATTATATGGGAGAAAGTATGTGAATTAGGGCACAAACCTACCCTTATTATCCTTATAGGTGAAGGATAAAGCATGTTTTTATGTTTAAAATTTCTAGTAGGGGAGACATTTCTCATTCAAGATACTCACATTTGTTTCATTTCTAGGCATAACATATTGATACCTACTATTTCTTCTAGATTGTACTTCTATTTATTTAATCACTTGGATCCTATGAAGCACACAAGAATTAATAATTCATAATTAAGATGTGTTATCTCTACCTATGTTGCTAACTTTATTATTTCAAAGAAGAGGTCCAATACCTTTATTTTCAAATCTACATTGTCTTAATGCTCATGGGGATCAATAAAATGACCTCTTATTTTAATTTCTAATTTATTTGATCTAATCAATGATTTTGGTTTAAAATTCAAGATGGAGTTGTCATTCTTCACCTTGGAAGAGACAAACTTTCTTTCTTTAACAAAGGCCTTCAAATATCAACCAATAAATTACTTCCATGAAGGTACTACTCTATTGGCTCAAGATAAAGGATATCAACCTATCCAAATGCATAACTTTGCAATATTACCAAGGTCTTCAATATATTTTGTAATATTAAACTCTCCTCAATAATGATACTATTATGTTGGGTTACAAAATCACTGCTCACACTTCTAGAGGGGTCAATTCACTTCAAGGCCAAGGATATATCATTTCTAAAGGTTTATGGACCAAATCATCAACAAATAATGAGTGATGATAGGTCAATTGGTGAGAGTGGATATCTCATTCACTAACCAAGAAGAAACAACACGCATAAATGACAAAAGAGATGTGATATAAATAACCAAACATACTTAATAATCTCTCCAAACTTTTAAAATCCATATATAATAAATACATGTGCATTAATATAATGTTTGCAATGTATTAAAAGGATGTGACACTTATCATATCATTATTGTGTATTCATACCCGTAAATGTGGTAAGAGAAAACCCTAAGCTTTCAAAAAATTATCACACTTCATTGCTTCTAAGTTCCCCTAAAAATCTACAACTAGCCAAGGAGAAATACAAGTACAAATATATATTATAATATACTCTTTTATTTGTTATTTGTAAATTGTGTTGTTTGAATGGTGCCTCAACATGTAAGGATTAAAATCCTACATCTTTCTTAACACTACAGCTGCATGCAAATGAGAAAATAATTGATTATTTGAATTGGTATTTATAATGTTTTGCCTAGTTACTAAAATATTGTAGAAATTTGATGGAGAGAAGGATATCACTCTTGCTACATATAAACCAAACTCGAGCCCCATTAAATTTAATGAGAATGGTAAACTAAAGATGGTATATGGTTAACTACATCTAGAACTCCAACCACTACATTCATGATAACACGATGCTCTTCATCATCCACCATTGAATTTATAAAATATCTCGTGCCCTTCGGATAAGAAAAATTTGGTGGGCATGAAAAGAAAATATCATAGTTGTAGGAGTAAAATCAAGCACTAATGGTGGTTTATAGTGGCATGGGAATGGCTGAAGATGATTAGCATTGTGGAAAAAAATAAATTAAAGTTTGGTGATGAACTAGATATGGGAAGGGGATACAAGATATCCATGTGAAATAGGACATTGAAATTGAACCCTTAACAAAAATATTTTGAAAAGAAGGGATGAAACATATGGAAGAAGATGTGTAAAAAGTGTGTAGGAATGGAAATCGGGATGGAATCTCTAGGTGGAGGGAAAAATATTTAGATGTTAAGCTATAATCTACACAAAGAAAGGTCAATGGATCTTTTGTGGGGATCAAATGTGGAGGTACATGTTGGAAGTGGATATTGTTAGGACAACTGGTGAACAACTGAGAGGGGGGGGGTGAATCAGTTATTAATAGATTATAACATTTAACTGAAAATACAACCTTAAACAGAAGCACATAAATATTTAAATAGTCGTAAAGCAGAAACAGATGTCGGTAGACACAGATACCGATAAACAATGCAACTCAACAATTAAATAGATAATCAATGTAAAGCAACCATACCACATAACACCATGATTTGTACGTGGAAAACCTAGAAAGGGAAAAACCATGGTGGGAAGCCTACCCACAGTCAGATGATACTTCTGCAAGAATGAGGGGCCTGTACATGCAGGAAGACACACTTCCTAGAGTGTACTCCTCATTACAAAAGAGTCTCACTAACTACAGAGGTTAAAACCACCTCAATATATTTGGACAATAATCCAATAGAGTGAACTGTCAGAGATAGCATCTACCATGTCTGATTATAGTCCCGGTTAAGCTCAATATCAAAGGCCTTTGACCTCTTCCTTAATCCCAATTTGATCCTCAATGGTTGACCTAATCCTCTGTCTGAATGATATTACAATATTCACACATTACATTCCTTGCCACTCAAGTCTTGTGAATATTGTAATATCATTCAGGCAAAAGATTAGGTCGATCATTGAGGATCGAATTGGGATTAAGGAAGAGGTCAAAGGCCTTCGATATTGAGCTTAACTAGGACTATAATCAGGCATGGTAGATGCTATCTCTGACATATCACTCTATTAGATTATTGTCAAAATATCTTGAGGTGGTTTTAACCTCCGTAGTCAGTGAGACTCTTTTGTAATGAGCAGTATGCTCTAGGCAGTGTTCCTTCCTGCATGTACAAGCCCCTCCTTGTATCACATACTTTCTGCAGAAGTATCATCTGACTGTGGGTAGGCTTCCCACCGTGGTTTTTCCCTTTCCGGGTTTTCGACATACAAATCATGGTGTCATGTGGTATGGTTGCTTTACATTGATTATCTGTTTAATTGTTGAGTTGCATTGTTTACCAGTATCTGTGTCTATCAGCATCTATTTCTGCTTTACCAGTATTTAAATATTTATGTGCTTTGGTTTAAGGTTGTATTGTGGGTTAAATATTATAATTTGTTAACAACAAATTCACCCCCCCCCCCTTCTCAATTGTTCACCGGCTATCTACTGCAAAAGCTTAGTATGTTGCAGCAGCAACTAATTGCACTCAAGTCTTGTGGATGAAGCAAATGTTGAAGGATATCAGGGTAAATTGTAGTGAACCAATAGTTATCTACTGTGATAACTCTGCAGCTATTGACATGCCTAAAAATCTAGTATTTCACTCTAAGACTAAGCATATATCAATAAAGTATAACTTTTTGAAGGACGAGCTAGAAGGAAAGGAAGTCAAATTGGTTTATATGAACACTAAAGAACAAATTGTAGATATATTCACTAAATCGTTGTCTAAGGAATCATTTAAGTATTTGAGAGACAGGTTAGGGGTTTCTGCCCCTCCAACAGAGACTTGATTGATGTAGTTTTGTCATCAGTCTGACATGCATTATCAGAGATATTATTCATTCTGGCACTGATGAGTGGTGCTACTACTCAGGGGGAGTAGTCAACTTTGTGATTTTGAGGTTTACATTATTGCTTTGATATTTTTGTCAGATTTCTGGCATTGATGTCAAAGGGGGAGAGATATTAATGTGAAAAATAAATAAAAAGGAGTTGTATACATTAGGGGGAGAAATATATTCGGAACTTTATAGATATATCATTCGCACAAATTCAGGAGACTGTTGGTTATCTTCCACAGGGGGAGACTTGTTTGGCATTTCTTGGTACTTAGATGTTTTTCACATCTAGTGTTGCCATCAATGCCAAAGAGGGAGATTGTTGGCATTATGGATGAATTGATTATGTGTTGCATTGATGTTTTGTCATTGATGTCAACAC
Source organism: Cryptomeria japonica (assembly GCF_030272615.1). Lineage (NCBI taxonomy): Eukaryota > Viridiplantae > Streptophyta > Pinopsida > Cupressales > Cupressaceae > Cryptomeria > Cryptomeria japonica. The sequence goes on along the minus strand of NC_081407.1, from coordinate 640,061,499 downwards.
TAGCTATTATGGATGGTTACCGACAGACAGGTTTTGGTTACCAGTAGAAGATATAGTGTTATCAACAGAAGAGATTATCTGTTGGACACTTCCGGCATGTTTGGATCTATGGAGTATGTTTGGTTACATGTGGTACGTGCTTCTGGAGAATTTTTTGGTCAGTTGGTATTGAATTGGTAATCAGATGCTATCATACACTCTTGTAAACCCTTACCGGCATTAGTTTAAGGTTTTATCGACATATCTTTCACTAAGGAATCTTGACAAGATGCATAAGTGGTATTCATGCGGTTTCTAAATGGATTTCAGGATGTTGAAGATGTTGTTTGATCGTGCTTCAACTGCTTGAAGCCATTGCTTTGGTGTGGTGGACCCAAAATAGGTATGGTGCCTATCTAGGTTATGAACCAGTATCATGTTAACGTGTACTCTACACGTTACCGGGATGTTTCAGGACTATTTATGGATTTGTAATTGTTGTTTTGGTCTTAAGCCGAATGGCATATCATTGTAAAATTAATTTATGTAATGATCTTATTGTAATATCTTTTAGGTGGCTGACCTAATTGGATTAGGTCTTAGGGTTGGTATAAAATGATGTAAGATCTCATTGTAGATCTTGGAAAGGAATGTAATGTGTGAATATTGCAATATCATTCAGGCAGAGGATTAGGTCGATCATTGAGGATCGAATTGGGATTAAGGAAGAGGTCAAAGGCCTCCAGTATTGAACTTAACTGGGACTGTAATCAGGCATGGTAGATGCTATCTTTGAAAGTTCACTCTATTGGATTGTTGTCCAAATATCTTAAGGCGGTTTTAACCTCTGTAGTCAGTGATACTCTTTTGTAATGAGTAGTACACTCTAGGAAGTGTGCCTTCCTACGTGTGCAGGCCCCTCATTGTATCACATACTTTCTACAAAAGTATCATCTGACTATGGGTAGGCTTCCCATCGTGGTTTTTCCCTTTCCGGGTTTTCCAAGTACAAATCATGGTGTTATGTGGTATGGTTGCTTTACATTGATTATCTGTTTAATTGTTGAGTTGCATTGTTTACTGATATTTGTGTCTACTGACATCTGTTTCTGCTTTACTAGTATTTAAATATTTATATGCTCCAGTTTAAGGTTGTATTGTGGGTTAAATGTTATAATTTGTTAACAACTGATTCACCCCCCCCGCCCTCCCCCCTCTCAGTTGTTCATCGGTTATCCTAACAATTGGTATCCTGATAATATCGAATGTGGAGGTACATGTTGGAAGTGGATATTGGGAAGAAGGTCCAAAGATAAAAGGGAATGGAATATTTTTGGATGTACATCAAAAGTTTTCAAGGTTGGGAGAAAGATAAATATAGGTATATCTTACAAAACTATAAGTTAGATCTAGATAAAATTTGCAAGGACAAGGAGAAATATTGAAAAATAAGACCTGTGAGGATTGAGATTAAGACTGAAAGTGGACAAGAGGATGAGATGGAATATAAATATCCATATCCCAATCTAGATCCTACAAATGAGGTGAAATGAAGGAGAAAAGAAGGAATGGAAAGATTGAAAAACTTTGTAGGAATTACATGTGGAATGGGACATATTATTAGGATATTGGTCAAAATGGAAACATCTAGTTTCATACCAAAATGTTGCAACAATGTGAAACAAATAGAGAAAAACTATATCACACCTAGACTCTTTTTTTCCTCAGATTTTGATGACTTCCAACTTATTGTAGGCACATAGGGAATGAAGGATAACAACACTTAGATTTGATATAAGGGGACCCATATAAATATTTCTCATATTAGTAATCTCATATGATGAGTAAAATTAGACTTAAGTGCATAAATAAGTCAAAACTTCGGAAATTTTTGGCATTAATAGATTAAGTCCCAACATACCTAGCTCTCAATATTGGCCTCTATATACTTTGAACCTATCACCTCCTTCACAAAATTCTCCTCAATACCACAACACAAGAGTCATCAACCTTTGATTTGAAACATGCCACCTTAAATATATTTCCCTCTTTTTTTATAAAGAGTCAAAACTTTAGTTCCATGAATGAGAAAATATGGATAAAAACCCAAAGTAGATAAGCACATATGAATGTATCAATTTTTAATATAAAAATACTATACTGCCTAACATTTGTTTCCAAACCAATATTAATCACCAAAAATATAGAAACTTTAGCAATCAAGAGCATATATTGTAACAATTATCTCCCCATCTTTCAATAGTTCACAAGATTTAACTCAAAATTTAATGATTGTGAGGAATGGGGTCCATGGAGGGACTCAATCCTATTTCACAATCAAACCTCACAATCTATCAAATGAATAATCAACAATAAATTCATCCCTCAACTCAATATTGTAGTTTGCCAAGACATTCCACAACTCCATTCACTTCACAAAGTAATGACCAAAAGAAATGGGTTCTTAAAAATCCACCAAAGGCCAATCCAAGAGAAATTTATTTCTAGTTTTTAATTAGGCGAAGCATGATTATAGACAACATTAAGGATCACCATTGGATCCCTTTTAATTTGTTTCTTTGATATGCAACATTTGAGGCCACTTGGAAATCTAGAACAAAAATATGGGCTTTAAATTCATTATTTTCCTTTCTACCATGTGATTGGAAGAAGTCTTGATTAAAGCCCCTTTAGAGTCTCTAATCACACGACTAACAAAAAAATATTATATTTCCTCTTGATGCTCAATCAAATTTTAATTTGAGCAAGCTAGAAGGAGGAATATATTTCACTTCTTTCCTAACTAAAACACTAGTTTGAGCTCACACTTCCCATTACTAAGGTTAATTTTTGTTAATGCTATTGTTCTTTTTCACTCTTTTATTTCTCCTTATGCTATAAGTAATTCATATAGGGTTTGGAGCTTAGTTGATTGTAATCTCTTAGAACCCATCTTCAGTATTTGTGTTCCATATTTAAATATTTAATTATAGATTGCAATCAACCTCTTTACTTGTCTTATGACCATTATTATTTAAGGTATCCTAATGTTTTTCATATTTTTTAGCCTCTCCACCCTTAATCCATTAGGACACCATATCCTTCTATCACACGGATATTGTTACACACTCCACGGATGTGTTGGTTTATCATATCTCTACTTTTCCATCCTTTGGCACTGTATGTAATATTTCTATATTTTTTAGAAGAATTCACTTCATTTGTCTCCATGATTCATGATTATTATACATTTGTCTGATTAATACAAATAGTTCATCCCTACATCATAGTGATGATAATGATGGATCATTCCTACATCATAATGTTCCCTCTATGCATCTTAATTCTTGTGATGTTGTTGTACCTAGTGATGGTATTCTTTCTACATCTTGTGGTACCATTCATGTTACATCTATGACATCTCCTACATCTACACCTATTGATTCACCATTTGTTTAGGAACATAATTATGAACTTTTATTTGACACGCATATTTTATCTTTAATTCTACATGATGTTGATGTGCATTCTATCATCATCTCTAACTAGCGATGTACTTTATGATGATTGCACTTATTCTACCACTAGTGATAGTGATGTGTGTAGGATTTGAGAAATACAAATCCACAGAACCCAAAAGAAACCTGCATGCAAGAAACCTGTCACAGAGAAAGAGAGAGAACGAATACAAGGGTTTTGGCTCTGACAAAGAGAAAAAATGTATTATCAGAGAAAAATGAATCAAGAATATGAATAATACAAGAGATCAATCCTTATAAAGGAGATCAACACCAAAAGGAAAACCTAACCCTAAGGTGTGAGCATTTAATAATTAAATATTAATTATTAAATGACTAATGTATGCATAAAGAGAAATCTTAAGAGGAGAGCAAAGTTAATTAATTACTTTACTCTAACACCCCCCCTTAAGATGAGCTACAATGCAGCTACAAACAATGCAGAAGAAAGCAAAGGAACTACAATGCAAAAGAGGGTCCCGGCAACAAGGCCTGATGAGGTACCCAAATACAAGAAAATCTCTATAAAGTGGAGTAAAGGAGAAAACCCAGTGGGAAAAAACTCCTCTCCAAAAAGAGATAAAGAATCATGCTGAAAAGAAAACATGAATGAAGGAAGGAAGGCCTCACTGAGACCCCCCAAGGACAACTTCCTTCACCCCAAGCATTGAGCGCAACTGAAGATAGCGCGGAGATGCCAAAGGTTTAGTGAAGATGTCTGCAACCTGCTCCTCTGTAGGAATATACTCCAAGATGAGAGAACCATCCTGAATCAACTGTCTGATGAAGTGCATGTGGATTTCAATATGCTTTGTCCGCTGATGCTCCACTGGGTTGCGAGAAATGTGAATGGCACTCTGGTTGTCACACCAAAGAATAGTGGGACAATCTAGAGGAAACCCAAACTCTGTCATCGACTGCCGAAGCCATAAAACCTCCTGACTAGCTAACACTGCTGCATGGTACTCAGCCTTTGTAGATGATAATGCAATAGCAGATTGCTTCTTGCAAGACCATGTGATAGGACCAGAACCAAGGCAAAAAACGAAGCCAGAAGTAGACTTCCGATCATTGACATCACCAGCCCAATCGGAGTCAGTAAAGCCAATGATATGAGGGGATCCTGAAGAGTAGTGAATGCCATAATGTGTGGTGCCCCGAATATATCTCAAAATACGTTTGGCTGCTTGCCAATGGCTCTCGTGAGGATCATGGGAGAACCGAGAGACAAGGCCAACCGCAAAGGAAAGATCAGGACGAGAATGTGTCAGGTACAACATACTGCCAACCAACTGCCTGTATAAAGTGGGGTCTACTGAAGGAGTAGAGCAAGTGGAAGACAAAACAACACCTGACTGAAATGGAGTGGGGGCAGACTTGCAATCAAGCATGCCAAATCGCTGAAGCATATCAAGAGCATACTTCTCCTGAAAAATGGAAATCCCATCCGAAGACTGAATAACCTGTAGACCCAGAAAGAAGTGCAAGAGACCAAGATCGGTCATCTCAAACTGCTCCATCAAAGCTCTCTGAACACTCTGAATCATGGAGGATGAGCTACCTGTAATGATGAGATCATCTACATATAGCACTAGAATCAAAAGATCACCCTCCTGACGCTAAATATAGACTGTGTGATCGGAATGACAGCGTGTGAAGTGCGAGGAAAGCAAGAAGGAGTCCATCTTCTCATACCAAGCCCTGGGGGCTTGTTTGAGACCATACAATGAACGTCGAAGTCTGCAAACCAAAGAAGTGTCCTGCACAAAACCCTGAGGCTGCTCCATATAGATCTCCTCATGTAGGTCTCCATGCAAGAAGGCACTCTTCACATCCATCTGAAACACTGTCCATCCCTGTGAAGCTGCAAGTGAAAGTACCAGGCATATAGAATTCATCTTGGTGACAGGAGCAAAGGTCTCAGAGTAGTCAATACCCTCTATCTGAGAAAACCCCTTCGCAACAAGACGGGCCTTATACTTATCAATAGAACCATCTGCAGCATACTTGGTACGATACACCCACTTGCACCGAACCAACTTTCTTCCCTTAGGAAGAGGACAAAGATCCCAAGTATGATTCTTCATCAAAGAAGAATACTCCTCATCCATGGCCCTATCCCACTCTGGGTGTCCTGTCGCCTCTGAAAACTTTTGAGGATCATCTGAAAGGGTATGACTCAAAAGACTAGAACCAGATGTCTGAGCATGAGTGCGACGAGTATCTGAAGGATCACCTGCCAAAGAACCAGCTGCATCAACAGTATCACGGGCCCACTTCGGCAAAGATGGAGCAACTGGTGGTGGTGGAGATGGTGGATCATGATCTACATCATCCTCAAGAGATAAGTAATCCTCAAGAGATGAAGAGGAAGGAGTAGGCAATGAGGGAGAAGCTGGTGATGGAGAATCCATCTGAGGATGGCACTCATCAAACTGGACATCCCGCCGAAACAAGACCTCTCTGGAATCAGGATCAAACAACCTATATGCCTTAACATCCTCACAGTAGCCAACAAATATGAGTGGTCGGCTCTTCCTCTCCATGGCTATCCGCTGAGCATCAGGAATAAATGCCCAAGCCTCACTACCAAAAACTCGGAATGTAGAAACATCAGGCTTGACATGGGTCCAAGCCTCCTCAGGAGTCATATGTCGTAATGCCTTATGGGGCATCCGATTCTGAATATAATTGGCACAATTGACTGCCTCAGCCCAAAAAGAAGAACTCATAGCTCGAGACTGTATCATACAATTTGCCATCTCCCGTAAGGTTCTGTTCTTTCTCTCAGCAACACCATTCTGTTGAGGGGTATAAGGAACTGTAAACTGATGCTGTAAACCATGCTCAGTGCAAAAATCTCTGAAAGCCTGATTTACATACTCCCCCCCATTATCTGTGCGTATCCTTCTGATAGAAAGTCCAGATTGCTTCTCCACAAATGTCTTAAACTTCCTGAAAGAGTCAAAGACATCAGACTTGTACTTAAGAAAGTACACCCATGTACGTCTGGAGAAGTCATCAATAAAAGTGAGTACATAACGGGCCCCTGAAAAAGAAGGACTCGGAAAGGACATAAGATCACTGTGTACCAACTCTAGGGCTGCCCTAGCACGAGAGGCTCGACCCTTAGGAAAAGGATCTCGATGATGTTTGCCAAGGACACAACCACGACATACACCATCTATACAAGAAATCTGTGGAAGCCCAATCACAAGTGCCTGTGTACTCATCTGCTGTAGATATCTGTAATTGACATGACCAAAACGCTCATGCCAAAGCCTGCTCACTGAATCTGCATGTGCTATAAGAGAGGAACCAACAGTGTCTGAACTCTCAAAGCCATCAAAACTATATAAGTGAGATGCAGAATCCACACTCCCAGTAGCCACAACCAAGTCAGGATCATGAAGATCTCGAATAACCACATCATGTGGAGAGAACTCAACTGTCTTACCAGAGCCAGAGTGGCAAATCTGATAAACGGATAGAAGGTTTGTCGAAATGTCAGGAACCAAAAGCACATCCTGAAGACAACCACCATCCAATGAAACAGTACCAGAACCCTGAACGGAAAGTTGTGTTGAGTCACCAACTGCAATATGTCTAGTGCCTGTAGGAGCAAGAGCGGTGACCAAATCCTGTGTGTGTGTCATATGGTGAGAGGCACCAGAATCTAGAATCCAAGTGGACGCGGAGGACAATGCTCGTGCAGAAAGAGCATGACCTTTCCCTGTGGGCTGTGAAGGAGGCTGTGGTGCACTAATATTATGCTGCTGCATGCCTTCCTCCAAAGCCTCTAAACGTTTCCAACACCTGGAAACGGGATGTCCTTCCTTGCCACAAAAACTGCAAGGATCACCTGATTTCTTCTTAGTCTTGGAGGAAGACTCACCAGACTTTGAAGATTTGCCCTGTTTAGAATTGAATTTGGGTTTTGAATCAGACTTAGGTGGTGGCTTGGAGGGATTCTCACTAGCCTCTGAATCTTTCTTAGGCTTCGATTTCTGCTTCTGTTTTCCTTTGGAGGACTGGGCTACCAATGCTTGGTTCTGTGAACCTGAAAGTGAATCCAACTGCTTAAGCTTAGCTTGCTCACGAGTCAGACGATCACAAAAGACCTCAAAAGAAGGCATGACATGTCGAGCACCCAAGGCATCCATGGTGGAATAGAAGGTCGAAGAGAAGATCTGAAATGGACCCCGAAGCTTAGAGAGAATCAGGAAAATGCACTCTGTATCAGTCTTAGTCTTACCACAACCTTGCAAGATAGATCTTTGCTGTTTGAACTTCATCAGAAAGTCCTCAATAGAAGGAAATGAATCAGGTACCAAGGAAGTTAACTCTGCCTCAAGCTGCAAAGCTCTGAACTCGTTGACAGTACCAAAAAGTCCCTCAAACTTGGTCCAAATGGCTCGAGGAGTGATACAACCCTCAAGATGAAACTGGAGACTGTCGGAAATGTGTAAAGCCATCAATCCCATAGCCTGATCCATATTGTTCCTGTGCTGCATAATCTCAAAAGGACGTGTCAACTGAGGCTGAACCTCATCCAAACAGGACCATAACCCTTTTGACTGGAGAAGAGTCATCATGCGACCCTTCCAAGTGTGGTAATTATGCGGTGTGAGAGATTCAATAGGTCTGTCTGCCATCCTGTAAACTGTGCCTCAACTGCTTTGAATTTTTAATTATTATTAAGTGGTCTTTCAGAACTAGACAGAAGATGCAGAAGGGGGTTTGATTTTTTTTGTATTGGTGTTTGTAAATTATGGTTTTCTGATGTAAATAACAGAAAGCAAGAGAAAACACCCCCCCACAATGCAAAAAACTAATCCCCAGTACAAACTGAAAGCCAGAAAATGATAGAAAGCAATAACGGGTTGAGAAAAAATTTGGAGCACCTGAAGATTTTTTTGATGAAATAGACTGTAGATCTGAAAAGAGCACAGAACCACCTTTCCGACGCCTATTCGCTTTCAAAAAACGGAGTCCGTATGCAAAAGATATGGCTCCTGGAGTGCAAAAAACTTGTTCTGACTTCGACTGGCAAAAAACACTACAAAACGGAAAAATCAGAAAAAAAAAAAGTATCCATCTTTTAGATCGGGCTCGGAACCAGCTTTCCAACGCCTATTTTCATTCGAAAATCCGAGCTAAAATGCCCGAGTTATACCCGATTTAGTAAAACTGCTCCAAAAAAGCCCAAATAGGCCCTTTAAGCCCTCAAGGGCTTAAAAAAAATAAGCCCCTGGTCCTCTGGGTGACTAGGGGCGGGCGCAGGGGGCGGCAGCGCAGGGGCGGCGCACTGGCTGGGCGCGGGCGGCGCGCAGGCTGCGGGCGGGCGGCTGGCGGCGCGCAGGCGGCAGGGTAGCGCAGGGCGGCGCGTGGGCGGGTTACCGCCGGCGGCGATGGCCGCTGGGCTGCTTAGCGGCGGCGCAGGCAATTTCACTGGCTGTGCCCTGCGTTTAATAAAAAAATGCTTTTTTTAAATTTTTTTTTTTTTTTGAATTTTGCAGCCTCGGTTTGCGTGCCCTAGGGTCGTACGGCCTTGGGGCAAAAAAAATTTGCCTCCTGGTGCAACTGTGTCCAAATTGGACGAATTTTATATGGAAATAGGGGTTTTTGGGCGCTACGAGCTCAACGGTGAGGTCCGTTTGGGCTCAAAGTGTACCGAAAAAAAAATACCCCCCTATTCCAAAATAAAAAAACAGAAGACAAACACAGATCTGATGCAACCAAAACCTGGATCTCAAAATCTTTCAAAAGTCTGAACAAGCTGCAGCAGATCCAGCTCTGATACCATGTAGGATTTGAGAAATACAAATCCACAGAACCCAAAAGAAACCTGCATGCAAGAAACCTGTCATAGAGAAAGAGAGAGAACGAATACAAGGGTTTTGGCTCTGACAAAGAGAAAAAATGTATTATCAGAGAAAAATGAATCAAGAATATGAATAATACAAGAGATCAATCCTTATAAAGGAGATCAACACCAAAAGGAAAACCTAACCCTAAGGTGTGAGCATTTAATAATTAAATATTAATTATTAAATGACTAATGTATGCATAAAGAGAAATCTTAAGAGGAGAGCAAAGTTAATTAATTACTTTACTCTAACAATGTGCCTTTTTAAGTTGTATCTTCTTCGTGTATAACTTCCATGATGTTGTTTCATTTGATGATGATTATGTTTCTCAAATAACTTGTGACAATACCATTGTTGCTTATGATTTGTTATTTTATGATGATAGTTTTAGTTAATTTTTGTAATGCATGTATTATTTGTGAGTTAATGCTACATTCATCTAGTAATACATGTCTCGTTTATGATCCATGTGATGAGGAAAATACAATTAATGATGAAAATTATTATTATTCATGTTAATGATTTATCTAATAAGGCCCTTCAATACTCGTGTTTACATGATGGTTATGTTCTCTATTCTTTATCAAATGATAATGATTTGAGTAAAAAATTCTAATTATACGTAGGGCACAAAAATATTTTATTTTCTCTTGATGTTATGGATGGAATACTCTTTATAATGCAGGTATAATTAAGGATTCTATTATTGATGGTTTTTTTGGGATATAGAAGTGAATATTTTCATGTTAAATCCTTTATCTTATAAAATATCATGTTCATATGCATAATGATATATTTATAATGTAATTTATTTAGATAAAATTTGAAATATGGGGCTTTACTATGGTTCAACATGTCTCATTCTTCTTATAGTTTGTTCATCAATTTGACGTGTTCCTTTCTTGAAGAACTTAATAATTTCCCTAGAGTATATTTTTCCTATGATTCTTATCCTTCACCCTCTAGTGATTACTCAACTATGCTTTGTATGATACATTATCTTTAAATTTCCATAATTAATCTTCTAATGAACATCATGCATCATCTTTTGGGAACCATGATAAGTATGTTTATCAATTCAAACCCTATATATCCCCATATGATAAGTATGATTATCAATTCAAACCCTATATATCCCCATATTCCACATGAGACAACACATCATGTTAATATTATCATGACATCTTAAGAGAAAATTATCCAATAATTGAGAATAATTAGAGACTTTAATTATAGATTGGAGGATCTTTCCTGTAGAGTGTTGAAATAACTTTTACAACTTATCTTTATTACTCTACCTCCCTAAGTAAGCAATTTGATAAATCTAAATATATCCCAAAATACTTTGATGTTAAATGCTTTTATGATTATCATAGGATGCATGGACCAACTATAGGTACGCATATCACACTTAAGCATAAAATTGAAGATCTTATTGACAAACACATGACACAATTTAAGAACATCAACGACAAAGGAAAAAGATTCATGACATCTCACCATGTTAAGAAATATCCTTCTAAACCTATTCAAAATGGACATCACAAATCTAGCACATCACATGTGAACATACATAGAAAGATATAAAATAAAATGATAATGGAACAAAATTTTAGATACTACTATGCACCAATGACACAATTTACAGTTGTGTGATGATATGCCTTTGTAATCCAATAAAAACACATTAGAAGCAAAGGTACACCAAACAAATCAAAATGAGGCAAAAGAATACAAATAACACATCTTTGGATAGCCACTCCCATTATAATGATCAAGGTGATAGAAAAAGGACATCCATTGAAATGCATTAAACACAATGGCATGAAAGGAAGGAAACAACCTCAAAGACACCAATTTTGTATATAATTTTTATTGATAAATAAATATTCTTGACCATGATCCACCACCATCACTAAATATGCAACTATAAGATCTTTAAGAATCCTCCCATACGTGCGTCAGATTTTCATGATACATATGTTTGGCTCTATTGAACTAACATTTTTTCTTATTTTTACATGTCACTATCACATGCTATACTTTTCCATGTCACATGCACTTACTTGATCTTCCCACTTAGGAGGCAAAATGTTATTTCCTTTTGCAAGTTTTGCATTCACATTATTTTTGGGACAAACATCAATGAATTGTATAGGTAAGCATACTTTAGCTATGCATTCTACACTCAACCTTTCTTATTATATTTATAACCAATTTTTCAAAAATAAATTTCAAATTCACAAATTTAACCTCTTCTTCAATAAAAACTCTCTCTTTCATCACTTTATGCACATTCCTTTGTAGTAAACACATACCAGGGGACATGTATCTATTTATCCCATCTTTTGTTCATATACATAATTTTTAATTTGGAAACACACATTTTTAGAGGCTTAGTTTCTATGTAATTTAAAAACTTATACCTTTCTATTATAACTTTTTTTTTTATGTAAGAAACTTGGAATAGGGTCCAAGAGCCCAAGAACACAAACTATACCTAACCAATTAGAGAAAAGGCATTCAGCCCAGCTAGATCTCGAGATAATAAAATACATGGCCTTGCCTAAGTAGAGGTCGTCAAACCAAGACTTTGCAAACCAACAAGCACTCAACAAAACACAATAATGTTAATAGAATCACAATTGATCAAACAACTAGTCGCCATGGGCAACAAGGTAATAATGTAGTTGAAACAAGATCAATTGGGAGGGTGCTCCTTTATATCTTCCTGTAACAATCTAATCACCTCCAAAGGGTATAATTCCTTTCATATGAAACCAATAGTAACACCATCATCTAGACCAATGTTGTGATTAGTCACCCAATCAATGACCTTATTACCTTCTCGCTTAATATGCGAGAACCTAAAATTGTCAAAAGTAAGAGTTATTCATTTACATTCCTCTAACAACCAATCTATTCTCCAATTCCTAGAAGAACCATCGTTCATATATTAATGATAACTATGGAGTCTCCTTCCACCCATACATATTCCACTCAAACTTGTTTACAATCTACAACCCCCTCCAAAGAGCTTTGGCTTCATAAATATTATTAGGCTTTTCCAAAATCAAAAGCATAGATACCCAAAGGTTGACCTCTATGATCCCTGAACACACCACCGCCTCTGACTCTACTCAACTTACCCTTATTTGTGTCATCAAAGTTGAGTTTGATCCACCCCTTCATAGGATAAGACTAGGATATATTCTTGTTTAAAGCTACATCCTTAATCTCCTTCCCACCTAGCAAACCTTACCTCAACCACCTATTGGCCCAATCCACTTCCTCATCCTTAACATTCCAATTTCCTTTACAGTGCATCTTCCTAATCTCATCAATCATACTTTCAATCTTGTCCCATATCCTATCCACCCCTCTCTCTTGTGCTTGAAAAATCCTTCTATTATGATCTAAGCAAATATTTCACACAAAAATAGCTAGATCTAGGAGTCAAATAAGCTTGATACCAGGACTACCAATCTTTAAAACCCAGCCATCCACCAGATTTGGCAGATTCTAGGGAGTAACCCATGCTAGGCACCACTTGGAGATCATTCTCTTCCATAATTCATTAGGTACTGCATAATGAATTAACAAATGATTGTTATCCTCACAATAGGCATTGCACATCACATTTGGGAGGCCTGACCTAGCCCAAAATCATAAGCATGTCCCATGTTAGAGAATGCCTTCTCCAAGCTATCCAAAGGAAGGTGTTGGCCTTAGGAAGACCCAAGTTGTTCCATATGGTTTTAGAGAAACCAAACTGATTCATCTCCCTTAACAATACAAGCACTTGAAAATAGAGGGCTTCGATAGAAACCTTCCCATCCCCACCACCTCTCCAAATGAGCTTATCTTCTGAATCATAAATAGGCTACACGAGGAATTTACTTTGAACCTCCTTCTATAGCCCATGAAGCCCATCCTCTGGGAGGTCAGGGAAGATCCAACACCACTATGCCTCATGATCTGACACATAATTTTTGACCAACCATCCCACTCTTGGCTCAAAGAAGCCAATTAAGGAAGAAAATATTGAATTACTCTCAAGAATGAGTTGCATATCATTTAGCAAGTACTTGGATTGTAACAACCTACTCCAGAGCTAGTCCTTTTCCTCATAAATACACTAAGTTGTCTTAGTGCTCAAAGCCTTATTCACATTCCTAAATTTTTTAAAACTAACCCACCCCCCCCCCCCACCTAACATTTGGGAGAGCACACATCCCCCAACTTCACAAGATTATATTTAAAGGCCTCTTATGAACCTATCCAAGGAAAAATCCTCTGAGTATCCTCCAATTTCTTGGCAAATTTGCTAGGAATCTAAAAAGCTTCAACATGATATAAATCAACACATAAAGAGTACCTTTGATGACAGTGATTCTAACTACAAGGGAAAGTCAATTAACCTTCCAAGAAGCCAATTTAACTTGAACCTTGTACACTCCCTTCCTTCATTCACCTTCTGACATTTTTGTGTCTACAAGGAGCATTCCCAAAAATGAGCTAGGAAGGAAATCAGTCTCAAACCCCAAAATTCCTTGAATATCAGGAACCGCACCATAATAGTCCTTCAAAAAGAAGATTCAAGATTTACTAACATTGACCTTCTACCAAGCAACCAAATTGCAGTTCTATATCACCTTTTTAAAGCCTCTAACTTATGTAGTTGAAGCCTCCCAAAAGAGAAAAGTCATCCACAAATTGTAAACGAGTCACATTAGGAGTACCATCTGAAACCTACAACCCCTTTAGCTATCCTATTTTTGCCTCCTCCTTGATAGCATGACCACGAACCTCAACTACCAACAAAAATAAAATTGGGGATACGGGGTCACCCTACCACAACCCCCTACTCGCCTAAAAAAAATGTGTCACCACTCCATTGATCAAAATTGCATAAGAAATAGTATATATGTTGCTAAACACCCATTTGCACCACTCACGACAAAACCCAAACCTCTGCATGACCTTGATAAGGAAGTCCTAAGAGATGTGATCATAAGCCTTGTTCATATCTAACTTCAACACCATTCCCTCCTTCTTCATAGCCTTAATGGAGTGGATATTCTCATGAGCAATACCAACCCCATCCACAATTTGCCTTCCTTTAAGAAAACTACTTTCTCTTATGAAATGATGTGAGAGACACTTCTTAATCCTTTATATTACTATTTATTACTTTTTCTATGTATATCTACTTTGACGCGTATGCACACCCAAAGTGGGGTTAAATTAGAGTGAAAAATTGCATGTACCCTAACATTTTTCTACTTTAGTTTTATGTCATCTTGTGTCAATATCTTGGATGTGTGATTCTAGTGCACACTTTGCTTTGGTACACTAAATGAATTGAGATTTGATTAATCACTTAAACATTCCACATCGCCCTATTTAAAACCCTATTGATCCAATTAATACTAGTTTACTCATCCCATATATAATCACAATTACAATCATCTTCCCTTCTTCCAAAATTCAAAATTTTACATTCCAAGATTGATATTTTTGGGACCTAATTGTTACTTGTCTGCATGAGCGTCAAAAATTCAAATTCACGCATACACGGTTATGTATTTAGAGGGATCATCTTGGCTCATTAGTATAATCATTACATCACTTGACAATATTTATAAGAGCATACAATATCCTCTTCTTCTTTAGGTACATTCATCATTCCTTGTCAAGAATAAATAATAGGACTTAATGCTTCAACAAAGGAATCAACATTAGTTGTTAAGGAACAATCAAAGCACACTATGTAATTTAATCATTTTGCAATTGAGTCAACAAAATTTATTGACATCCACATATTGACATTCATTGCTACCTACCAATCCTTAATTTATTTGTACTATTAACTTAGTCTCAAGGCTTGACTAAAGCACAAAGAAGTCACAAACTTAAATCCTTGTATAACAAGCCTTCCTCCAATTATAGTTTTTCCTTACCTCAAATATTAACAAGCTAATAGGTTTTGTAGGTACCAAAGATCTATTTTTAAATATGTGAGCCATGTTTTGGTTGTTATGTACATCATATTTGATTATAAAGTTATTTATTATTTTATTTATTGAAGTATATAACTTTTTTTAAAATTATTATAATTAAATAAAAATAATTGTGTACATAAATATAAATTTTTTACAAGTTTTTCTTTTTATGGAAACAACTTGGACATCTCCACCTCCATATAACATATTACATTAATATGTGTAAGTATACATCTAAATCAAAAGCGATACTTCGACTAAGTAGACACATGCAAGGGGATCCTATTCGTTGAAGTCACCCATATGTTGAATCCAATTTGAATGTATCTCCTACGTTTGAACCTTGGTGGATGACTTTTTTACCACATAATATCATTCTCATCAATTGAACTATAATCCTTTTAACAATTTGTAAAAAAAATAAATTTCATATATTTTATATTTTTATTATTATTACATATACTCTATACATTCCACTATTTACTACCATCATATATACACCTCTCACCATAAAATTAGAAAAGGGTGGTCCTTTCCCCTCTTCAATACCTACCTAGCATAGCATTTAAGAGTGGGTTTATCTTTCTCCCTCTTCAATACCTACCTAGCATCGCATTGCATAGAACTCAGAGTATTCATGATGCAATCTTCATTGTGAGGTGCATTACAATTCCAAATTCCATCCTGATCATGATTAGATGCTCTACCTATGAAGCAAAGAAAATCCTTCAACTTATTAAAAAATGATTTCCAGTTTAAAAGACCTTTTCTAAAAATAAAAACGGGATTGAAAAAATGATGGCTTGATGGTTGGGCAATGGCCAAGTCAATATTGTACTGCAAAGCGAGAAGAATTTTAACCGTAAGTACAGCCAAAATTTAAGCAGACAAGAAAAAACATGGGATCCAGGTTAAAACAGGACAACAAATTATTATATTTTGACCGCGGTAAGAAACTGTTTTAACTAGCATATTAGGGTTGACTGCAAATGATTCGTAAGGCCGAAGATTTGTATTCTTTACGTGAAGTTGCAGGGTAGGAGTTCCAAATTAATAAAAATGCTTCATTGCTTGGTGCGCTGCGAAAAAAGGTTAAGGATACCAGATTTGTAGCCGGCCTTAAAGTTAAAGAATCTGATGCCCACAAAAAATACTTGCAGTTAACATATATACTCCTTATAAATGGAGCTCTACCCAATTCAATTCTAATTTGTGTCTTTTCTGTTGTCGTACGATAAGGTGCTAAATCTGGTCAAATTTTAGAGTTTCTACCTGGAGATTTTGATTGAGTCTGAGATACCCAATTTAAAATTACGAATTGGGTTTGCTTCTGAATGAGATTTTTGATTTGGTCCATCTCGGTAGCGTGTGCGCGTTTTTGACCCTTGTAGTCAGGGTTTGTGAATTTGCAATCTCAATTGTGATTATGGATATCGAGCGCTCAATTCAGGATGTGTTTCTCGAGATGGCGAAAAAATCACATTTCTAGCATGCCCATTTGAGGTTTGGGGTCTCCGCTGCAGAAAAATAGATAGAGCCGTCTGGCGTAAGCACGAACCCTAATTTGAAACCCCTAATCCTTTGCTCTAGTTTTACAGCAGAAACATAGATTCTTGATGGCGGATCGGCTGGGTTCTTTGCAAGAATTACCAATCCATCTTATTCAAGAAATTTTGAGCAATGGACAATTAAGTGCTGCAGATTTGGCGAGGTTAGAGGCTTCGTGCTATGCGTTCAGAGAGTCTTATGGGTTTTTGCCGTCTAGATTCAAGTCCATGCCAGAGCTTGCGGCGTTTCAGTCTTGTCTTGCGGACACCATGTTTTTTGCGATGTCGTTGGCATCCAGGACGGAGCTTCTGAATCGATGCGGAAGCAATTGGAAACTTGTCTTGAGGTTTCTGCAATCTGTGCGCCAGGCATTTGGTTCCGTGGAGACTCCAAAAGGCAATGTACTACTTGGCGGTTTGACAATTTTTTGTTTTGTTTCAGTGTTTGTGGGAGAATGAGTTTGGATTCTGTATTCTAGTTTAGTGAATGAATTTTCTTTTCGCTTTTCCGTTTTTAATATCTTTGTTGTTTAGGAAGTGCATCATTATGTAATTTCTAATCAATTTTCACCATCCGTTATCTAATTTCCAGTTAAGCTTCATTATCCATCTCCTGTGACCACGAGTGGTCCGCCTCATGCTCATTTCATGTAGGTGATATTGAGGGAAGCCCCCGTCTTAAGCAAACTTAACCATGGAGTATCCCCACAATCAGACCTGCTTAGCTTGTTACCTTGTTTATTGTGGTACAAATATTTGTTAAGTGAATGATGGAAATTCTTGTGGTGGTATTTTTCAAGCAAAATTCAGATTTGTTATGGTGGTAAGATGTTTTAATTACAAATGGGGAAGCTACTATGTGGCATATCTGAGCCACAAATTATACTTTATGAATAATGGGAGTAGTCTTTTGTACAGTGGTTTAGTGTAAGATGGGAGCTCTCAAATAATCCAGTGCAAGATGGAAGCGCTTAAATAACTCAGTTGTGCTCCCTTTGTTAATGTGTTTGTCAAAACTCCATGGTCAAGCAGGAAGTTGCAGCACTCCCCACCATGGAAATTCAAGTTTAAAAGCTGGCTGGCTGTTATTCACCCTGTACTGATGTGGCTGTCACAACTACGTATAGTTTGTTATAGCGTACCAAGAGTGAGTTGGATTGTCTCAAGTGACGATTATTCAGGTTCAAAGCTGAGCAGTTGTGTTTTCTTTGTTAATGTGGTTGTCATAGTCATATCTGGTTTACTGGGCCATGATCTATGGGTAGATTCGAGAACTCAATTGTGTTCAAAAGTGAGTAGTCACATGCTTTTTGTTACTTTGGTTGTTAGCACTACCTCTAGTTTAGTAGGCTGTGGTCGAACAGTAAAGTAGTTCACATCAGCTGGGATTTGAACCCGTGTTGTCAGATAAGATGGTGTACTTACTGCCTCAGTGATCCACCTTGGCCATTGTGTTCCCTTTGCTAATGTGTTTGTGAGAAGTACATATATAGCCTGTTGATATCTGGTCTGTCAATAAGTCTGAGCACTTATTGTGGCGATGACTCGACTCAGGCAAAAATTTCTGTTGTTGTACTACCTTTGCTAATGGGGTTTTCAAAAAGTGTGATTTGTAACAAGGGACAAACTACCAGCTCCATTTTTCGAAAAAAAAATTAAGCTTAGGAGAGAAAATCCATTCCTGCATGTATGGAGTAATTCTGCATGGCTGAGGCTTGTGCAGTCTGTGGGTTAGGTGTCTTACTCCCATTCCTCAATATCATCCCTACTCCAATTGATATTTTTCAACAGTTATGGATTAAATTTTTGACAAGCATTACTATCATAGAGAAGTCATTTGGCAGTTTACTGCTCAAAGTGAAACCTTGTTTTTACAGGCTACTTTGTCCAGGTAGTATGAGGCCTGATTTCTCACATGGCTTTGCCTTCCAGTGAAGTGGGTTCCCACCATTACTTTGTGAGGATAGGACTGATACTGTTATGGGAAGTAGCCTAAAGGTTGTATTATACTGTCGGTGAACTATTTTGTAATCTATAATGCAACCAGATTTGGAAATTTGCCATAAGAATAGGCAACAAAGCTTTGTTAGTCATATTCGCCTTTATCTCTGTGCTATTTTTTAGAAGAACAGTCTTGTACATGTTCTTGCATAGCGAACTAATTAGAAGAGATTGTTTGGCAGGTCCAAGTTACAACTGGAAAGTATCACACTCTGTTGGTTGAAGATGGTTCACTGTACAATTGTGGTTCAAGCATATGTGGAGTTCTTGGGCATGGGCCAGAAATCACCCAGTGTGGGTCCTTGACTCGGCTTCCATTGGGGTTGACAGTAACTCATGTTTCGGGCTCACATAATCATGCTGCTCTTGTAACCCAGTCTGGAGAGGTTTGTAGCTATGTCAGATGGCATGCATCAACTGTTAAATGTGTTTAGTAGAGTAATCAGTATCATATTTTCTTGACTTACAGGTGTTTACCTGGGGAGATAATTCTTCATTTTGCTGTGGCCATGGAGAAGTTGGATGTGTCATTTTTAGACCTACGAAAATTGAAGCTCTCAAGGGTATTATTTGCAAACAGGTATTTGGAACACTTTTGGGGCCTTGTTAGTTTGGTTTTTGGTTTTGGAATCCATAATGGATTAGGTTTGACTGAATCATGAGTCATATAATTAGCACTTTATTGTGGGTCGTATCCATGTCAAGTTACACTTCGAATGCAAGGTTGTGATATACCACTGTTATGTCTGTATGCCGATCATGGCATGACAGAGTTTCCGGGTTAATATGGCATTCAATGCGTGGTCATCATCAGAGAGTCTGGTCCTTTTATTTTCCAAGGGTGCCTATGTAAGAGTGGTTCCCTTCCTTTTGCGTAGTTTCTCAAATTTCCTTTCAATCAATATTGCTCTTTGCATAAGTGGTTTTACATAAAGCAGAACAATAAGAATGATTATTGATTACCCTAAATATCTGCCTTTAGCTTTAGTGAAAAGAGCTACATATATATAAGTTGAACATTCTGATAGGCCATGGAATGAATTTTGAATTCATATATTATAATCCTTTTATCCTACTTATGGTCCTCTCCATGTCCTTGAAGGAAGGGTTAAGATTTTAGAGTGTCACCAAAAGTGTATGAGAAACCTGAATGCTTTAGTCTGACTAGTTTGCCTACCAAAATCACAGGCATTACATTGGTATGAGAAACCCGAATGCTTTAGTTTAATTAATTGCCTACCAAGATCCCACAAGAGTTACGTTGTATTATATTGTTAATTTAAAGATGAACTACATAATTAACTAGTTGTCTTTATGTTGTGATGGGTATCTAACGGATTACTCCCTTACTGGTTCTTTGTCTTGTACCCTAATCTGAGATTATTATTGTTACACTAAGTGCCTGCATCTTTTAGCTTTTTTTTAAAGGGTGCTGTTAGAAGTAGAAACCTTCACTGGAGGTATCTCATGCAAGCAGTTGTATGGGAATCTTGTAGGTTTCTGGTTGTTGTTAAGAGATACAGGGAATGGAGAAGCAACAGAATGAAAGCAAAGAGCTTTTTTAAGTGTTTGCTGCAAAGCTGGTCTGGACCCTCAATAATTAGAATTTAGTTAATTATTATGTTTCAGTTTAACATGTAATGGGCAAACATATAGATGCTTAAGCCTATTCACTTTGGCCTATGAATATGCCACTATTATTATGAAGCTAATAATGCACATTCGTTTGATTGCAATGCTTAAGCCTATTCATTTGATGCCATTATTATTATGAATCTAATAATGCACATTCATTTGATTGCAGTTCTCCAAGATTAATGCTGAATTATAGATACGTTGACAATTTAATGATGATAGTAAAAAAAGTTGACAAATATATGTTTTTTGAATATACATTTTGAATTGCTACTCTTAAGATATAAAAATATTTGTTATAATTTGGAAGATATAGAAGTCTTAGAGACATGGTTTGAACTTTGAAACATGGTAGCAAATTTTTTTCTTGGGAATAAATCAGCAAACTAATTTTTTTTTTCAAATACTCAAAAAAAAAATTGGGCCAGGGCTAGCAGAAGTGTTTAAGTAAAAATCAGATAAAAAAACCCAGAAAAATCACTAGAAATTTCAACTTTCCCAGAAAATTCAAAATTGTGAATTGTACTTAAATAATGTGAAATTGGTCAATGACCCAGTCAAATCCTAGAAAATAAAAAATTGTCCACAGAGGCCAAGCTCTAGTAAATCGCAATTTCTCTTTTTTTTTTGCTGATTTTGGTAACTATAGAACTGTGAAATAAATATGAACTAAGTTTGTAACTAGTAAGTGGTTCGTTACATGTGCTTGACACATCTGATATACATGTACAACAAAGGTCTCCGTCTTCTATTTACTATTTATTACCTCTATTGTAGGAGCATTTTGTAATGAATTAGGTTATTATGATATTAAATTGGATACAATAAAACTTCAATGGTGGTATTATGAATTCTCTTAAAACCATCTTATTAAGATACTCCAACAGAACTTGGCACGATAAACATGACAATAACATTTTTGAGCCAGTCATCATGAATTCCTGATAACGAAATATTTACATGGTTCCCTGTGTCTGAATTATGTTAACTTGTATGTTTCGATCGTTTCAGTGGATATTGCTGTAAATTTCATATGGACTTTTTTCATTTAGATATCTATTAATTTGGAACACATTATAAATTTTTCTTCATTATTTACTTTATATAATATTATAAATAATCTTTGAATCTCATCATTTTTTTGAATTATTTGTCGTCTTCCTGCTGCAGTTGCTGAAATACTGTTTGCTTCTATAGTCTAGCCGCTAGCCATTGTAACTTCTTATTTCAGTCGTTCTTTAGTTTATGTATGTTTTGGTCATAAACTCTTGCATGATTAAGTGTATCCGGACTTTGGAAAATTTCAGTGTGCAGAATTCCATTGCCTGCCCGCTGTTATTTTAGATTAATTTATGCTAAAATAATAATTATTAATTACTTTGCTTGAATATCGAGGGTTGGGTGTCTTTCTATGGTAGAGTTGTTAGTTTGTCAGATTGATACGTTATTTTCATTAATGCTTTTACTTGTAACTAATCTATTGTATTTTGAAGCAGTGTTGACAATAAATAGTAATCAGTTCAGGAAGATAGATTAGTCTATGTACCAAAGCTAGATTCTTCTCTTTAAAATGGGCTTCTTCAATATTAAACTGAGTAGTTATAAGATGCGATAATTACTGAAGAACAAAGTGCACATAGGAATCAGCAAGTGTCTTTCAGGAGAGTTTTTTATTCAAGGGTTGAGGCAGATTTTATTTAGGACGTGAATCTTCAAATTTTTCAACCAAGCAAAGTTTTCTTCTGGCAATAATTAATATGGCGAAGGTTTAAGTGTATAATATCTGTGTTTTTCATTGAGAAGCAACAAAAGTTAAACAGTGAAATTTTGATTGTGAATAAGGAAACACAATTGTTTTTGCAGGTTGCTACAGGTCTCAGTTATACAGTGATTCTTACAAAATATGGGCAAGTTTACACTTGTGGTAGCAACTCACATGGTCAGCTGGGTCATGGGGATACTTTAGAGAGAACTACTCCAAGGAAAGTGGAAAGATTCAATAGTCTTGGTCCAGTGTTGCAAATTGCTGCAGGGGTCAGCCATACAATGGCAGTTACTGAGGATGGAACACTGTATACTTTTGGCTCTGGTTCAAATTTCTGCCTTGGCCATGGTGATCCACGAGATGAGTTCCAACCACGGGCTGTGCAAGCTTTCAAAAGGAAAAACATTCATGTGATTCGTGTATCGGCGGGAGATGAACACTCGGTTGCACTTGATTCAAATGGATATGTGAGTTTTTTTGGTACTGTTTATTGTCATCTGTAACATAGTTAATTATTAGCTTGTTATGTTTTTCAAAACATCCATGATGTTTATGTTTAAGTAAAATTAAGTTTTTCAAACACACAAGAATCAGCAATAACAATTAAATTCTTCCAACATGTAAATGTTCAATTATATTGATAATATCATTACTGTTTATTATCTCTGTTCTCTTTCATTGCTTCTTGCACAGTCTCATGGTATGCAGATGTTCTGGCTGATAGTTGCAATGCTTTTCTATTGTTATTCAATATGACGGTGAAATTTATTGCTAATCTCCATAGGTGTATACTTGGGGAAAAGGTTATTGTGGAGCCTTGGGACATGGTGATGAAGTTGATAAGACGACTCCAGAATTATTGACTGGTATCAAGGAGCATAGAGCAGTGCAGGTGACTTGTTGATTTATTTTTTTGTTTGACAGCATCTCTTCTGTGTGCTTGCCTTTTGTATGTCAGGCATTTCAAAGTTTTAAATTAGAATTTCTAGATTGCAGAAACTGATGGCACAGTTTTTATCTTTTAGGTTTGTGCAAGAAAGAGGAAGACATTTGTTCTTTCAGATGATGGATTGGTATTTGCCTTTGGATGGATGGGTTTTGGAAGCTTGGGATTTGTGGATAGAGGCATTTCAGATAAAGTTGTGAGCCCACTGGTGCTTGAAACTTTAAAGGGTTATCATATTTCTCAAATAAGTACAGGACTTTATCACACAGTTGCAGTTACCAACAAGGGCTTGATTTTTGGTTTTGGAGACAATGAAAGGGCGCAACTAGGCCAAGAGTCATTGCGGCAGTGTCTGGAACCAAGAGAGATCAAGATGTGGGATGTACTGGAGGGGCCTGATATAGTTTTGGAAAGTCTATAAACATGAGAGGGAAGAGGTGATAGAAATTTCTCTGGTGTTTTTAACAGCTGCAGCTAGAAGATAACCTTGCATTTATCAATGTTAATTCTCCAATTGTGGAGTATACGACAGAAGGAACTTAGTTTGCTAAGCTTTCTAGATCATTCCATCAGAATGATTTTCTGATTGGATAAACAGTAAGGGCAGCCTCTGGAGAAATATTGGGAGGAAGCCTGACAGTACGCTTCATGTATTTATTAGTTTTTAGGCAAGAGTGGTTTAAGCTAAAGAATTTCCCTACTATCCAGATAAAGATTGTGTGTATGAAGACAAATGGAACACTTCAAGTGGAATCCATGAATATCTTCGAATTTGCAAGTTTACAGGTTTTGGCTATTCCCAGTTTGACTAAAACTTAGATAGATTGCTGTTGACGGTTGTAGCATGGAAGATGGGAAAGTGATCCACTATGCTGGGTTGTATATAATGTTGACCAACAACATTGAGGATAGGATCATTCATAGTTATTATGATGTATGCTGCTCTTTGCATGCCCTGTAATATTTCAGGATGCTCCTTCAGCGTATCTATTGAAACATAGATAAAAAAGAGTGAATATGTTTACTGCACCTACTCACACTTATTAATATTTAAAATATAGACTTCCAACAACCGTGTAATATACCTGGAGGCTGTATGGTCCCCATGCCAAGATGAATTGGATATTCCTTTCTCACTTCAGGC
Organism: Cryptomeria japonica; assembly: GCF_030272615.1. Taxonomy (NCBI): domain Eukaryota; kingdom Viridiplantae; phylum Streptophyta; class Pinopsida; order Cupressales; family Cupressaceae; genus Cryptomeria; species Cryptomeria japonica. The sequence continues at coordinate 640,037,089 of NC_081407.1, read as the reverse complement.
TTTTCTGTCTGTGGAGAAGCTGGGTACCAGAGGCTGTGGTTTTGCCTTTGGAGAACTAAGGTAGGGAAGGCTTTGGTCTTGTATGTGAAGAACCAGATTATCAATCAGGCTGGCAGCTTTTTGCTGCGCTTCTAATTGTTTTATAAGGGTGCAATCATTAAGCCACACCTCTTGATTTTCATGCGAGTTTCCAGTGAAACTCCCTTTTTTGTTATTTTTAGAATTATCAAAGACAGGTAGAATTTGAAAACTGAAAACTGTGATGTATTATAATTCCTGTGGAAGGCTAGTTAAATTACAAAGTGGTCAACCCAACCCACTGTCACGGTAGTATTTCTATACATAAAACGTGCATTTAAATTTGGAAATTTGTGTTACCAATTTCACAAATAAAATGAGATGAAATTATATTTGTTACTATTTATCGGTGGACCATATTTGATGATCCGAACAACTATCTGGAAAATTTGCAATATTTGTAGGAGTTTCTATTTAGTATCCTTACAGTGTAATTCTTCGACAAGAAAAAATAAAACCAAACGTGGGCATCATGCTTGGTAAACAATTTTGCACAATTTAGAGCGTGGAACAACATTTTGTAAGAAAACCAAGGAAATGGAAGAGCAAAAAAGTTTTTTCTTCTTTGGGACAGTATGATTTAGGAAGGGGTTCTATGGAGCTGTTATAGAAACTATTTTTGTGGAGTAGGGGGTTCCATTAGAAAAGAAAATTATACTACAAGATAATTTAGCTGTACAATCTTGTGCATGAAAAAAGGAGTTCTTACTTTTTATATTTTATATTTCAAGGGGGTGGGCTTGAAAGTTTTTCTCATTGGCTTCATAAAATTTTGTTGCAACATTCCAATCACTACAATCTTTTAGATTTAACTATATAATTATAGATTTAACAAGATTATTATCTTCTTGGAATTTCGGAGCATAAAGTTTTAAGTTTGCACATTATTTCCTAAAATTTTGTTGCAACATTCCATTCACTACAATCTTTTAGATTTAACTATATAATTGGAGATTTAACAACAAGATTATTAGCTTCTTGGAATTTCGGAGCATAAAGTTTTAAGTTTGCACATTATTACAAAAACTATGGGATCTTCTTATTTAAAGCTTATAAAAATCATAGTAATACTAGTTGAGATATTCTAGGAAGCTCCCTTTTATAGGACCACAAACTTAATCTTTTAAGATCAACTAATGGTATTTTATTAGATAAGTTGGGAAAAGTTTCTTAGTTCCCTACATAATACAAGAGTTTAGAAACATAAACATGGAACAAAACTCTAGACAACAAGATAGCAAAGTAAGAAGAAGCTTTGGCAGGCATAACCAAACACAACACAGTATAGTCCAGAAATAGCACAAAAAACAGTAGGATAGTCCAGAAGTATCAAAAAAATAAAATCAAAACTGATCAATAGAAAATTACACCCAGTAATGACTAATTAGGGTTTCTCAATCTTTGCACATAGTATTAAGCTTGTTCTACCACATAGCAACACTCATGTCAAATTGTGATTCAATCCTTTTTGGTTTCTTTGAAGTCTCATAATTTTTATTGAATAGTTTGCGTATCTTAAATTCAGCCTTAAGAACGATCACCCCTGAGACAACCCTTCCCATCATCACTTATTTTAATTTCATTACATTCGTCACAAATATGGTCTTTTCAGTAAGTTTTGTTACGTTGGTCATTTTAATGAGAAGTGCATCAACTCAATCATCTTATCCAAATTTTCATTACCATATAAGTTTTTGAAGGTATCCTCTCTCATGTCATCACCGAAAGCTTCGTTATCCCTTTCAGATTCTTCATTCTTCTCATCTTCTCAGCAATATTATCAAAGGAGATACAATGTTGTCAAAGGGCGATTCGAACCCCACCTTCATCCTCGGACAAGTTATCCTTAGTACTTAAAAAATTTCGATAAGGAATCAAAACATAAGTTAATTTCCTACACTTTCTCATCCCCTGCCCAAATGTCATCCTTATCAACAAGGCACCTCCCACCTTTGATAGCATTAAAAGCCTTAGCCAACCGAGTAGACCGTCTCTCTCAACTAGCAACCTTAAACTTTTGCAAGGTTACCAACCTGTCGAGGTTAGCAGGTATCAGATTCAATCTTTACAATTTTCTTAGAACTTTTTCAAGATCTCGCACCAATTCCATTCTTCTTTAGAGAGAGCAAAATCTGCTCGAGAGTATCTACATTTTTCATTTTACCCATATTGCTCTTAGATTTTTCAACAAGAATTCTAGGCATAGGACTATTAATATCAGTTTCATAAACAACAATGGGAGAAATGAAGGAGCTAGAAACAATACCAATCGAAGAAAGTTTATTCTTACCTTCAACACCAAGATTAGGAAGCGAGGCATTTTTTAACCTCTAGGGTTAAGATAAGAGTTAGGATAAGGACTCTTAGTAGGGGTTTGCAACGGGAAAGGGAGAATGTCATTGTTAAAAAGGTTTCTAGGGGTTAAACTAAGGTCATATTGATAGAGACAATAGATTAATCCTTAATGAAGTGAAAGCAAGTACCATCTTTTTAAATAATTTAAGGAAAAAATGATAGCAGAAAAAGGAAAACTAACCAAGTTATTAAGTCTAAGATGATCCAACAAATGGAAGTGATATCCATGAAAAATCAAACTACCTTGCAAATTAAATATTTGATGAGATACAAACTTACAATTGACCATAACGAAGGAAGGGCCACCCTCTTGTACCCATTTTGATGATGAACCAAGGACTCACCTTCCTCAAGAAAGGAGTGTATAATTTTTTTTTCCTTACTCCTCTGTAGATGTTGCACCCTTTTACCTTTGCAACTTAGACATGTACCCTGGCCAATGATACTCTTAGTAACAACAAACCAAATGCTACCAATGGCAATCTAACAATTATTTTGTGAGTCAACAAATCGGGTCGTAAGAACCTCATCATGACCTTTCATAGCTTGGAAATAGGGAGAGAAACAACTTTGCTCCAAAATAATTCAAATTTGATCATTATTTTTTAGGTTAGTGCAAGAATTTGGTTCAATTCTCAAACATTGTCCTCTCATATTGCTCTTATTATAATTTATGTTGTAAATTTGAATGTAGGTGATAAGAAACAACATGGAGATGAAATCTCTGTTATCAATAAAAGTTCATTGTACTACTACTTCAAATTGAGATAATTATGAAAATAACCTTACAGTCTTCAATAATAGATCCATCATTATTCCTCACAAGATCGATAGGAGTCAAAACACAAACAACTTGGAATTTGCATTCATTTTGATGATTATCTAGCATTTTCATTTATGCCACAATTTCTTATACTTAATGAGATATTTGAAATGTATTGAAAATAACTAATTAAGATTGAGATAAGAAATAATTGAAATAATGATAAGAAATTAATTGTTTGCATTCAATAATTATCTAAAACAATTGAAATAATGATAAAACATTAATGAACATATAATAATGAAAATGATTATTTGCATTTGTTTTGATGGTTATCTTGCTTATGTCTTCATTTATGCCATCGTTTCTTGTTTCCCATTGAGCCCATATGGTTGTATTAATTGCCTTGAATGAGGATGTATTACAAGTACTAATTAAACAAAACCCCCACACTAAAGAAATTATGGCTTAAATGATAACATGCAAGATAATCATCGAAATGAATGCAAATAATCAATTATCATAATTAAATGTTCATTAATTTCCTATCATAATTTTAATTATTTTAGATAATTATTGAATGCATATAATTAGTTGCTTAGGCAAGCACACCAAGGATAGAGATGAATTTCTTAGGCACAAACTTTGAGTTGTGGAAACTCAAGGTGGACGATGTGCTCAGGCTATATAGTATTTGGATCCAAACTAACAAATACATCACAAGAAGATTGGGACAAGATGTATGTAAATAAAAAATATTTTTCTAGACTTATGTTGAATGATTCAATGTTGTTGAATATGCATGAAGATTTTACCATAGCTAATATTCAGAGGAAGCTTGAAGAAATTTATTAGGTTAAATCCTTGGTGAATTAAAATTTCATGAGAGAGAAATTGCATACCCTAAGGATCGAGGATGGTGGGTCTATTGTCGAATGTCTATCTTTAATATGATGGCTACATAGTTGCACTCCATGGGAGTAAAAATGGGGGAGGATCGATTTATGACTTTGTTGTGTTCTTTGATAGATACATGAGACTGCCTTATTACAATTAGGAGAACTATTACCAAGTTGAAGATGGATGAATTGGTTGCATCTTTTCTTTCAGAAGAAATGAGAAGAAAGAGTTATGTGTCGACTAAGAAGGCCCTAGTTGTAGAAGATCCAAAGAAAAAGGAGAGAAGGACAACATCAAGATGAGTCTAAATCCAAATCTAATGGGAGATCCACTTCTCTTGGTAATTTAAGGTGAAACGTTGGAACTATGGCAAAATTAGACATCTAAGAGGAGACTATAAGGAGGAGAAGCAGACGAAAAAAACATTCTAATGATGAGTTTGAGAGATCCTTCCAAGATGAAGGTAATTCTTTTTGTCATTCCTTTGGTTGCTCATGCATGGGAAGGTGTGTGGTTGATAAACTCTAGTGCCTCTTTCCACAAGACCTTAAATCAAAGTTGGTTTATAAAATATAAAGAATATGAAGTTGGAAAGGTGCACCTAGGAGATGATTCTCATCTAAAGATTGTTGGTCACGATAGAGTTGTGATTCGATTCCTTGATGGACAAGTGAAGGGGATCAATGGTGTCTTGCATATTCCTAGTTTAGTATGAAACCTAGTTTCTATAAGTAAACTAAATGATACAAGTATGCAAGTTGTTTTCTCAACTAGAGGGTGCAAGATGGTTAGAGAAGCTATGGTTCTTACTAAGGGTGTTCACATTGACACTCTATTTCAATTTGATGCATGACAATTCAGTGTAATAGTACTTTGATTTCTCAACAAAGGGATTTGTACAGTCTTCACCTTCACCATTCAACAAAGAGGTATGTTGCACTTACTTTTGATGGTCATTATTTTTTGGTGTACCTAAGGGTGCTCATGCTTTTGAAACTTGGATACCAACAAAGAAAATAATGTTATGGCACCAAATGAAGGATCATATAAGTAAGAAAGAAAATAAAAACTTTGTTGAGGGGTTGAATGATTATAATTTGAATTTTATTTATGTAAACATTGCTTATATGGAAAGTGAAATTGTGTTCAATTTTACTCTAGTTCTCATGAATCTTTTGGGGTGCTGGATTTAGTCCATTCTAATGTATTTGGTCCTATTAATATTCCTTCAATTTTCAAATCTGTTTATTATGTTTCTTTAATTGATGACTATAGTAGGACATGGATATATTTACTTAAGAATTAAATCTAAAGTCTTCAGTAATTTTAAAGAGTTTGAGACCCTTATGAAAAATTAGACTCGTTGGAAGATTAAGACCTTGAGGATTGATAATGGAAATGAGTTTTGTTTGGTAATTTTTTTATATATTTTATAAAGACAAATGGATAGAAAGATAGAATACAATTTTGAACACCCCTTAACAAAATGCAGTTGTGAAAATAATGAATATGGTGTTGATGGAAAAATCTAGGAGTATGCTAAGTGAGATTGACCTAGAATAAATTTTTTGGGCAAAAGCAATTCCTAGTGTTTGTTACGTAGTTAATAGGTCTCTTATATTAGCTCTTGTTGGTAAGAAACCTATGGACGTGCGGTTTGGCGAAAATCCCTCGTTGAGATATCTTCATGTCTTTGGTTACAAGGTATATTCTCAGATGCATAGGGAGAATTATTGGGATTGTAGAACAAGGCCATAAAATACATCTTTATTGCCTATGGTGTTCATATGAAAGGATAAAAGATTTGGGACCCGTTAGTGTGTTTTTCAACTTCTAGCTAATTTTCTAATCTTCTCTAATGGTAAGCTACTTCTTATTTTCAAGAAGGGAAGGTCAATGACAAACAAACAAATAGCTAATCCAAATAACAAGACTTTCCATACACTTTAGACTCTACAAAACCATGGTGGGTTTCCCCAATGACATTGGATGACAAAATTCAACTAGTAATGCAATACAATGTCTAACATATAAAAATTTAACATTGTAGGTTGAGGGTTTTCAAATAAAGATCAATTTTGTAAAAACCTCAAATATAAATTTAATATTAAAGTGCCAACTTAAGGATTAAAATTTATCTAATAACAAAAAAGGGGAAATAATATTTTTGGTAGTTTGTGGGTCTTTCTTGGGGTTAAACTGAAAATCAATCTAATTGGTGCCTTATCCATTCACAAAGTCAATAATATGTAACTCCACCAAATGACAACCTAAACACTAGTCCGGTGGTTGATCCAATACTATTGCCTTATAATAGTATAATCTACTTATGACTTGCAATGATAATCTTCTTACAATCCTTGATGCATACGCAATACCTCAATGTCCTATAAAATTAATTACTATATTCTTTGAATAGAAGAAATTAACAAAACATTCACTGTAGAAACTACTTTGAATTGGAGCCCAACCTAATATAGCTATGGATAGAATCTATAACTTTTGGCAACTCATTAGGGACCTTCAATTGCAAAGGTTGGACCCATGATCTTTGGCTCATAGTTGCATCCCTATATCATCTTCACCGACTCATTGCGGATTTCTCATATTGACTTTCAATGGTGACTCAAGAAAAAATACAAACATTGGTTTGATGCACTACTACCTTTTGACCTTTCAAATATCTGTAGGCAAAAAGTTTCAAAAATTAGGATGATTATCATTCAAATCAAGTAGGAATCAAACAAGTTCAATTCTTGTTTTGTATTCTAAAATACAACCAACATACAAAATCACAACCTATTGACACAAGCGAAAATACGTCAGAGGTGGGGGGAAAGCAAGGAAGATTCTCTAATGAATATTTTTAAATTCCTAAGAATACACATAGGATGGTACATGGAAGACACATCAAAACATAAGGAAGCTAAAACCAAAGGTTGTGAAATAGGGAAACAACCTAAGTGGATAAGGATGTATGTGGCAACAAATTCTGACAATTCTCTCTAGGGAACATAGTGATGTCCCAATTCCAACAAAATGGCATGAGGCTCATTACGAACCAACACAAAGGATTAGTACCCTTAGAAGTGAAATATCAAATTAATGTGTTAAGGTCTTCAATTTATAATCAAATATCTAGAACAGCTTACCAAAGACAAACATTTCTATATTAAGAATTTTTGTGCAGTAGGGAGTTAGGACACTGGATGTGGGAATCCAATCATTCAGGTGTGTGCATTGTGTTTCATGATTTATTCTTTAATCAAGGTGAAATAGAACAAAAGACACACCTTCTTTTAGCTACATTGTAGGGTTTAACCCTCATAACTAATTGGATAGATACTTGTTGCTAGACATGCATCCATAGAACCAACAAGGATGTCACTTTGGTTGCCGACATACATAGCTCTACTACTAGCCAAGTGTTCATAGCCCTGATAGAATTATTCACATCACGTGTTCATGGAATGATTAAACTTTGTACTTTTGTCCTTATATCCTTTACCCATTTCATATTTTTACTTTCTAATTCCGTTGATATTGAAATTAGGCTATCAGGTTGGAAACCAAAGTGGTAGCGAGGTTAATTTTAGGGTTTTCACTTAAAGAAGGTGCACGTTTCTATAATAATTCATCTCAAAAAAATATTAAATGTGACATTATTAATGAATTTCATGGGCACTGTCCCAAAACCATGACATGACAAGTTGTGGTACAAGAATTCTTGATAGGTAAGCCAAAATATTTAGTAAACTCGTGTGAAATCTCATATCATAAATTAGAGAAATAAATGCATTAATTTTTTACTTAACTCAAAAGGCAACTTACCTTAATACGATCCTCTCTGTCATACAAAGGGATATCAAATTTTAAATACAACTAAGTATGCAATGCATTAGGCGTGCTACCCTAGCGCTTAAAGACTTGCTCCATGGAATGATCTCTTACATCAAATTGTAGGCGCATAACTACTCATACCTGCACAAATGGTCAAAATATCTATAAAAAGAGATTACCCTGTTTATTACATCATTCCAAACTTAGAGATTAAGCTTAGTGTTGTAGAGAGCATTAGCATAATTGTGCAAGCCTAGGCATAAATGAATACTCCCATTAGGCTTGCCATTAATAAAGCTCAACGAGCATTTCTAGGACTAGTTACAAACTTGTGTTTAGAGTGTCTATTGAACACTGATAATGACTTGGTGATTGCCGTCATAAAGTGGATTCTAAGGGAATATTTTTTGGTCAGCAAGGATCATTATAGAGAACACTGATATAGTGTCTAACTTTGTAGGCTCTCTACTGGACTTAGGGGAACCAAAGCCTAAAATTGTGAGGATGACTAGGGACTATTTGGGAATGAATATACTAGTGGGTTTGGATGAGGTTCTAGCAGTGGCTCAGTATGAAGTTGGCATCCCCACTACTAGTGATTTGAAAGCATATGTGCAGAGGGATGTAATGGTTTAATGGTTGCCTTTCATTTCAAAATTTAGGACCACCTCCATAGGGGAGCATTGAGACAACTCTGCTTCTTTGTATTTTTCAAAAAGGTGACATGAGAAGAACCTGGCTTCGACTTCGACTGGATAAAGGAGTTTTGGGTCATGGTGTACGATTGGGAACTAGACAATGATGATAGTGTGCTAAGTGAGAGAGTCATTTTTTATATTTATGAAGACGTTGAGGATGAAGATGAGGAATATGAAGATGCCACTCCCCCAAAGTGGTGAGCACTACCCTTTTGTTTAGTTTTTCTTTTCCTGCTTCAAGCAACTAATTTTTTGCAAAATATAGCAAGACCCATTTTTAAAATTTTGCCATTATCATGTTAAGGATCAAAAGCGTATGTGTGTGTGTGTGTGTGTGTGTGTGTGTGTGTGTGTGTGTGTGTGTGTGTGTGTGTGTGTGTCTATATATACTTGTAAATTTTTTGAATATAAATGAAAACATATATAGATTATAGCAACTTGAATATTTTTGCAGCAATTAACTATATTTATGTATGAACATTAATGGTGTTTATTATTTCCCATTTCCAAGAATTTTCTTTCAGCAAGCTTTGAAAAAGGACCTTAAAATTAAACAAGATTTACAATGATGAAAAACTTATGCATGAAATAAAAGTGCTAATATTATCAAGAACACCACTTTAGTGTCGAAAATCTCACCCCCTGGTGATAAACACGACAAATGGTGCCTTCTCCCATGCCATTGGAGGTCAGACCCCGCCACTTTGTCATTTTGTCCACTCGGGCTATCCGTATCAACTCCAGGCGAAGTATTACCAACTCTTCCAACCTGTCACCTCTGGGGACTAAGGCGCAACGCGGAGATGTCTACACGGTGCGCTATCGTCCCGTGAATCTAACAGTCTGTAGGTGGTCGTTTGAGCGTTACGCCTGCGCTCGGAAGGAATCGTAATGTCTCTGCATGCGCCCACCAATGTTTGAATTCCTTCCCAGGCCTTTATCTTTCATGTTAGAGGCATTTGAGGGGATTGTTTTGGGCGTTTTCTTGGGCATTACTTCTTGCAGGTGGAGCTCTTGGAGATTAGTTTGGAGAACACAACCATTGTTGTAGCACTTCAAGCATTCCAAACACTTCACACCAACACTCCAACGATCGTTCGTGAAAGGGGAGTCTACTCAAACCTCTCTTTTGGTACTTTTCAATGTTTATTTCCAATCTCGTATTGCATTATCTATTATTTTTATCATTTCTCTTATCCCGTGGCTTCTTGGGTTGTCTGTGGAGGTGGAAACACCAAAACGGGGGTTTGACTTAGGCAGACTCCAAAACACAACCCCAACATTTTCCTCTCTTGTATGTGTGTAGGAATGTCATTGTGAGGAGGATGTCGAGTTGTGGGAGGCTTCATAGTGTGGACATGTTGTGAGATTTTCTTACTCCTTTAGTATTTTCTTATCCTATTTCATGATTCATGCTTTTCAGTCATTTTAGCATTGTTTAGTCATTTTGCAAATTTTGTTAGTACATCCTAGATTCTCTGTCTATGTTTTGTGCTTTGTTTGTACAAGATGACAGTATGCCACGCTGGTGTCCTAGCTCTGCGCACTCGTCACGAGGATAGAAGCTCTGCAGAGTTGTCTAGAGACGCCTCTCGAGTGTTTGACACTTCTTTCATAATTTTGTTATCCCCTGGCTCATCTTAGCGCCAGTTCGAGGAGGTAATGGAGGGTTAGTTTGTCCTTGAGGATTCATCATCCTTGAGATGACAAATTTCCTCCCTTACATTTTGGTGAACTCGACATGAATCGAGATTGCTTGTGCATTTGTTTACTTTTTGTTTTGTCTAGTTGCATTAATCTTTTCATTTTCCAAAAAGTTTTTTAAAAAAAAGAGGAAAAAGAAAAACAAGAAAACCAAAAACCGAAAACAAACAAAGCATTTACATTTATTTGCATTTCTCCTTTGAACACTTACATTTTTTATTTAGAACAAGACTCTTATCTTTCCAAACCTTTTTCGTGTGTCCCTGTGTTGTGGTCCTGAACGTTGTATAGCTTGTCTATGAGATTTACGACTCAAACTGCAACAAGTCATAGTCAGGAGGTCGACCAGGCAGAGTTCTCCCCCTGATTTCTATAGTCCTCCTCTACCCGGCACCATGCAGGGTGAGTAGTTGCCCGATCACAATGAGTTCTTGGCCTCTCATAGTCTGAAATCTATTCTAATTGGGGGTCCCTCTCCTTCTGGTTCGCAACCTAACTCTCCTAAGAGTTCTACCCCATCTTCCCCTCATGTTGTCAATCATGGTTCTACAGTCACTGTGGACTTTGAGAAGATCAATATGTTAGAGAAAAATTTGAGAGACTTTGAGGGTTTCCTGAATAGATAGAACGTCCTCCCCCAGCCGAGAATGTCATGAGTACCTTGAGAGATATGTTGATCTCCAACAAGAGAGGCCTGAAGATGTTGAGGGCCTTATCCATGATTGTTAAGAGCCACGTGCCCCTTGCATATGCACCCCCTGCAGACAATTAGTGTGATACCTTTATCTCCCAGGTCAGTGTTGGCATCCCAGGGTTGAGCACACACATGGTGGACTCCACCATTCTTAGCGTCAGTGCTTCACTTACTCCCTTGGCCTACACAAGCATGGCTAGTGGTTTGAGCTTTGCCTCTGTCGCTGCTCAGATTTCAATGATCAGCGTTGGCACCACATCTACGGAATCTCGACTTCCATTGGAGGATCCGATGGAGGTGGCGGTGCACCTCCACCTCCTAGTCCTATTGAATAACATTTTGCAGAACATGGGTCAGTTGTAGTTGCAGCTCACTAACCTAGCTTCTTCTTCCGGTCAATCATCCTTGCCTGCGTATTACAGGAAGAGTCCCCTAGACATCACCATCCTAAATACTATCCTTTCGTCTACTGCTAAGTCCTTGAAGTTTGATAGGTTCATTGGTGATGGGGACCCGAATGTGCATATAGATTCCTTCCTGACTATGTGTAGTGATTATCATAGTCTAGACTTCGTTCTGCTAAAGTTGTTCTCGCATTCCCTCAAGGGGAAAACTTTAAAATGATGTAGCTCCTTACCTGACCATTCTATTCGCACCTTTGATCATCTTATGGACCTTTTCCTCAAGCGGTTTCAGGCTAACATTGGCAGCAGGGTCACTATCGCTGACCTTGTTCATTGTAAACATAAGCCCAATGAAAAGATCACTGATTTCATTTCAAGGTATCAAGGTATCAAGCTATCTCCTCTAAGATCCCTTTTCCCTACCAGATAGTGATCTACAGAGGATGTTTATCGACAATCTGCAATCGACATTAAGGGAGAAGTTGTCCCTTAACCGCTATAAAATTTTTGCAAACATGTGCTCTGCTCTCATTGACTACCATCACACTGTGTTGCAGTTCAGAGATACCTCTTTGAACCCTCGTGGTGGGTCCTTTGCAAGCACGTCCACAGATGGATCTTGAAAGAATAAAGTCATTGCTAATGTTGTGGCTATTCCTTTGTTGACTATTGCACCAACCCCACAACAAAATAAAGTCTTCACCAAGCTGAATGACTCCTACTTGAGCACAATGCATCAGTTGTTGAAGACAACCTCATTACACTTTCAGAGATTATATCGCTATCTGATAGCCGACCCTACCCCCATTGGTTCGATGGGTTGAAGTTTTGTCACTATCACTGTGTGTCTGGCCATGACACTGAGCGGTGTTATCGTCTTAGACATGTGGTCCAAGACCACATCGACAGTAGAGAAATCAAAGTGGATGCGTGGAAACACAAATCAAACAAGTCCATTAACAAAACCAACAACGACTTGAAGATTTACATCGATCCCTTCCCTCCGTATTTAGAGAATTCCATCTCTACATCTGAACCTTCTTCGAATGATGGTCTGTATGTGAATATGGTCACCATCACTCCCATTAGCTCACCCCTGACCCAGAAGGGGAAGGTATCTGATTTGTCATTGTCATTTACCCCTCTAGATGCCTCGTATTGTGGACAACCTACTCCCCTTTATGTCCCTGCCAAGTTGAATGGTCAAACTGTCACAGGTGTGATGGTTGACCCAATGTGCAAAGTCAACGTCATCACTGAGGAGACTCTCTTTGTGAACGGTTGGCATAGGTTAGCTTATGATGAGTGCCACACCACCTTGAGAATGCATGATGGGTTTTCCATTCACTCCTTAGGCAATATCACCTTGATGGTCCTCGTAGGTCCTAAAGAGGTGTCATCTATTTTCCCGATCAACCCCAAGTTTGACCTCTTCCGGGTTAAGCTCAGGATTCCTTGGTTGATTGCCATGGAGGCAATCCCCTCTGTGGTCCACAAATGTCTCAAGTTCCCCCACGAGGGCACAGTGCATGTCATCCAAGACACTGGCTACCGACCCTCGATTGCTCATGGGTATTTTTCGTTAGATCATTGTTGGCCCACTCTGGTTGGGCCCATGATTCCCCACGGTGACCTCTTATATCGTACCTATAATCAATATAAGACAGGGGAGTCTACCCTTAAATTTGCACAGCCTAGTGTTTTGTTGCCACCTCCTCCATCGACTTCTGCTCCATCAATTCTGGTCTTGAAGCGGGTAGTGCCTCATGTCCCGTCATCATTGGGGGCCAAGGCTAAGCCCACTCCCTCGAGTATACCTATGCATCCACCTAGGACCGTACAGCCTCCAGCGGTTTCTGATGTTCCTACGACTGCACCCAACATTGCTAAAGGAAAGGCATCGATGCTATCAAAGTCCGCGACCTACCCTCCCTTCGAGCTCCCGATCATGGCTAACATTTCTCATCTATCTCGCTATGACAAGGGGAAGCGCTCATCTCGTGTCCCTTCGTCTCTACTTGCACCTTCCTCATAGCTGGTGTCGGCACCCTCTGTTCCTCCGATCGCTCCTTGAACGAAATGAGGTAGGAAGAATGTTGTTGTGAATGTGGTGCCTCTCCAGGATGCACCTCCCATTTCATCGGTTGGGCCTTCTCCTGTCCTTGACATAATTCCAGAGACCTCTCCTATGGAGAATGATGCTCCCGAGTCCTCTCCAACATCGGTTGGTGGTTCTCACCTCCGTCGGAACCAGTCTGTGCGTGAGTGTAAACACTTTCGATGGGCCCAAGCTCAAGAGCGTGACACTACCTTATAGTCTACTAGTGTGGCCCCGACACCCAGCGTTGTTGTTTTGGAGTTGTAGCATCGGAATTAGGAATCATCAAAGCAATATATAAAAGGACATATTATTCATTATTAGCTCAATCCCAAACACACATTGCAATGATCTAATCCTAAGCACACTCAATAGAGACATAAAAACAAAGCATTCAAAAGCAAATATTCATGCAAACCAAATGATGATTTGGATGCTTCTTCCATGCGGCTCCATTGTTCTTCTTTCCTCTTCAAATGGATTTGTGGATCTCACCTACAAGTGCACAACATACAATTGAAAGCAAGATTGATATTGGTTTGTTGATCAAGAGTACTAGAAGCATAAGTTCGATAGTTTGATTAGGGATTCGGGATTAGCTTTGATTGAAAATCATCCAATTTATAGAAGAATTGGATAAATGACAAGATTAGCATGATGCAATTCAAAAGGAAATTGCAAATCAATATGACAAATTATGACAAATTATGCACTTTCCATGCACAATTTGATTGATTGATAATTGATGACAAATTATGACACATTCTATGTCAAAATTGATTGATTGTCAATTATGACAATTTATGACAAATTGACATGCCATTCCCATGGATTTAGGAGAGAAATAGGAGGAAAATGAAATTAGGAATTTAGAAAATTAGAAAATTAGAAATGGGGAATTTAGGAATTAAGAAATTTAGAAAATTAAGAAATTGATGAAAATTAGAAATTAGGTAAATTAATTAATAAATTATCATTTATTAATTAATTCACAAAGATTAATAATTAGCCAATTAAATGAACATTTAATTGTAATGAGAAGACTTAGGATAAATAAATAATTTATTAATCCTAAAGGAAGAAATGACACACAAGGTTAAATGATTAAATCACGAAACCCTAGAAGATGAATTAGGTCTTGATGAAAGATAATTGACTCGATCATGATTTTGAATTGATAAATGACCAATGTGATAAATGATTTAATTGATAAAATGCGCCAATTAACGAGGAACAATGACAAATTGATCCAAATTGACACGATTCAGAAGGACGACGATCGATGACAAATCGATCGCGAAATGACAAGATTGACAAAAAGACAAGGATTGATTACAAAATAGATTGCAAAATGACAATATTGAAAATGACCACGATCGATGACAAATTGATCGCAAAATGACAAGATCGAACATGACAATGACCGATGACAAATCGATCGTAAAACGACAAGATTGATAAACCGATCGCCAGATGATAAGATTGAAAAGAGGACAAAACCCTAATTAGGATTGACGATGTCCAAAATGATAAGATTGATAAGAGAGCAACGATTGATGACAAATCGATCGCAAGATTGACAGGAGGACAAAACCCTAATTAGGATTGACGATGTCCAAAATGATGACAAATTAGCACGCACATTGATGCAACAAGATAAGTTCGATCAAAATCATGATTGGATAATGTTGTCGACAAGACCAAATTTGAGGACGAGATGATTGAAGAATGTAGAAGAATGACTCGATGTTCGCAAATGATAAAGACCAAGTGCGTGACATAGGAGAAATGTTAATGCGACGCAAAAACCTAAAATGAGGCAATGCGCAATTGTTAAAGTATGACTTCGCAAGCGTTTGACCATTTTTAGGTGTCTACAGGAGCCTATCCCTTTGGTTGCTCCCATCTCTATATCTGTTTCGATCTCACTCCCTGCCACTTCAGGGGATTTTGATCAACCTCCCCCTAAGTGGGTGCACATATTCATCACTCCTTCCTTGGCTTATCATGTCTTTCTCGGACATGCCACCTTTGTCCTGATCTCTCAACATGTTGCACATGTAGGTGGTGTCTAGTCCAGTTTTGTTTGTTCCACCTGTTCTACCTCCGCTTCAGCATCTGAGATTTCCCAGGGTTCTTTAGCCTGCTACGGTCAATAGGAGACCTGACACTCCTATCCCGTATAAATGTAAGTTCGAACATGGCCCTATCCCAGAGTTTTGATGCCACAAATCATCGCAGGTATGTTCTTCATCCCTTCCTTTGCTTGCTTTAGTGCCTGCTGGTTTGCTTGTTTCTATTTGTGTGATCGAGCGGGCCTCGCTTTCTCCTAAGTTTGTAACTGCCCCTCTTCAAGAGGTTAGCAGTTTTGTTCTCGTGTCATCTTCTCCGAGTGAGTCACTTGCTTCCTCCACGAAGGCTTGCATGTTCAACTCGTTGGAGGAGATTATGGCCTTGTCTTCGATATTCATGCAATCATTGACACTCACCTCCTCCGAGATTGCAAATCCTAACATTAAAGAGGCTTCGTCCCTCGTTCTCGCTACAGGTGAGGCACCTAGTGCCACTCTAACTGTTGTCCCTCTTCGAGCTCTTCCGCCTTCTCCCTATGACCTAGATTGGGAGGACGAAGCTCTTCTATGGGATGGCTCTTAGCTTTTTATCTTTTTATCTCCATCTACTTGCATATGTATGTGTGAACGTGTTCCCCCGTGCTTGCTTTATCTGTTTGTTCCCTCCTGCGAGACTCAAGTTACTCTATAGGTACTTGGATATGGGAGGTGGACTGTCTTTATCCATTGTTCTCTCCTACAAGACCCGAGTTACTCTGTAGGTGCTTAGATATAAGGGATTTTTTGTTGTACACATTCCTCTATTTGTCTATCTACTTCTCCTATCTGTCCTATCTTTCTTTTTGACATTCAAGAATGATGCCAAGCGTTGGGGGCATCATTTTGCCTTCTTCCATGTTGACCCAAATTTTATTTTATCTTTATCTTCATGTGCTCTTCTTTAGATTTGAGACCTTTGGCACTACGACGATGCACCCATCTCGCAGTGATATTATATATCTTTTACACTGTTATGGGTTCTTATGCAAAATTATCAGATCCGCTTGTCCTCTTGCATTTCATCTTTTGATATTGTGGATATCTATGTACCACTTGCTCTTGGTGGCATTCCATGGAAACATCTCGCTATGTTGACGTGCCACAACTGCTCTTCTCCTTAGAATAACATGCCTTCCATGCATGTAATTCTAAGGGGGGGGGCGTCATATCTACATTTTATCTTTTGCCTCTTGTATTTGTTTCCTTTGCTAACTATTTTTTCATGTTTGGCTAGGTGGAGGCCAAACCACTTGATCTTTTTCCTTTCCAAAGATCACCTAGGTGGGGGAAAAGCCTTTTGATCTTTTCCAAAGACTGCCTACATGGGGGCCAAACCATTCTTGATCTATATCTTTCTTGCTTGCCTTGGTAGAGGCCAATCTACTACTTACCAAATTCATTTTCCATGTCGCATGGCAATCTAGTGTGTCACTACCCATGCCGACAAATATATCTTTATCTTCCCTATGGCATGGCAATCTTGCGCATCACTACCCATGCTAGTAATTATCTCACCCTATCGTATGGTCATCCATACCAGCTTATCATGCCTTGTCGTATGGCTATCTAGCATGGTACATATTTCTACCCATACCGACGTATCTTATACCAATGGTGGTCGCTTATCGTATATCTTTTTGTAACTGGGGGCTTTCCTCCAAAGCGAGGTTTGCTTTTGTTACGTTATCTACTTCTTTATCTTATTGTCCATCAGTCTAGTCTGCAACTAGCGTGTTTTTGATGTACCAAGTAGCAATATCTGTTCCAAACCTTAGCATCGTCTCGCTGGGGGCAACCTCGTCTGATCAGCAAAAATCTGCCTCCCTATCGCGACTTTCTTTTCCTTTATCTTTTTCTCTACTTTAGCTTTGCATCTCTTCAAAGAGACATGCTCGCTAAAGTGGGGGCAAAATGTAGTGTCAAAAATATCAACCCTTGGTGATAAACGTGACAACTGGCACCTTCCCCCAAGCCATTGGAGGTCGGACCCCACCACTTTGTCAATTTGTCCACTCAAGATATCCTTGTCATCTCTAACCGAAGTATTACCAACTCCACCAACCTGTCACCTTTGGGGACTAAGGCGCAGCACAGAGACATCCGCGCGATGTGCTATCATCCCACGAATTTAATAGTTCGCAGGTGGACGTTTGAGCATTATGATTGTGCCCAGAAGGAATTTTAATGTCTTTGCATGCACACACCGACATCTGAATTCCTTCCCAGGCCTTTATCTTTCATGTTAGAGGCATTTGAGGGGATTATTTTGGGAACTTTCTTGGGCATTACTTCTTGCAGGTGGAGCTCTTGGAGATTATTTTGGAGAACACAACCATTGTTGCAACACTTCAAGCACTTCAAGCATTCCAAACACTTAACACCAGCACTCCAACAATCGTTCGTGAAAGGGAAGTCTACTCAAACCTCTCTTTTTGCACTTTCAAATCTTTTTTTCCAATCTCATATTGCATTATCTATTATCTTTATCATTTCTCTATTCCCATGGCTTCTTGGGTTGTCCGTGGAGGTGGAAACACCAAAATGGAGTTCTGACTTAGGCAAACTCCAAAACACAACCCCAACATTTTCCTCTCTTGTATGTGTGTAGGAATGTCATCATGAGGAGGACGTCGAGTTGCGAGAGGCTTCATAGCGTGGACCTATTGTGAGAATTTATTATTCCTTTAATATTTTCTTATCTTGTGTTGTGATTCGTGCTTTTTCAGTCATTTTAGCATTGTTTAGTTGTTTTCCAAATTTTGTTAGTACATCCTAGACTCCTTGTCTGTGTTTTGCGCTCTGTCCGTATAGGATGAAAGCATGCCGCACCGGTGTCCTAGCTCCGTGCGCTCGTCCAGAGGACCTACACAGCCATCTAGAGACTCCTGTCAGGTGTCTGGCACTTCTTACATAATTATGTTATCCCCTGGCTCATTTTAGCACCAATTTGAGGAGGTAACAGAGGGTCAGTTTTTCCTTGAGGATTCATTATCCTTGAGATGACAAATTTCCTCCCTTACAACCACCTCTAATTAAAATGTAGATTTAAAATTCACGTTTTATTACACATTACTTTAGGCCAAGTTTTCTGCCCATTGCATACAACAATCAGTGATGAAATAGATCATACCCATTAACCAGATGATGTGAAAAGGATGAATTGAAGCAACAACATTAAAACCTTAGCATGTTATGTTCTTAGGTAATGTTAACTGCAAAAGCACGAGAGTGCAATGATATCTTTATGTTGTTGACATTCGATAAACACATTGCTATCTTGTGGTGCAAAACAACTCTTGGCAATAATTCCCAAATCTTGGGCACGGGGACATTTCAGAGGGGGACAAAAATATGTGCATGACTGCACTTGGAGGAAAATTAGACACTAAACAATACAACCCAAGTGAAAGAAGGGAAGAAAGTGTGTGGTAGCACTTCTTGATAAGAAAAGATCAATTATCTACTCCTACCCTAACCTAACCTAAACCCAAAAAGAATGAGCTAAATGAAACCATTAACTAGTTTTCTGAATCAACTTCCCTTCCTGCCTAATTTTTGGTCTTTTAAATGATTCTAAACAAATGGTTGAGGAAAGTGGAACAATAGACAACTGACAAATTTCCCAAACATCTCCCAAGAAATAGAGACCCTAAGGTTTTCCCACTTGTCGATATTTTCTTTTGGTAGCAGGTGGGGGAGGGATTTCTTCTTGAGAAGCTTATCTTTGTGTTGAGAGGCAAACATGACCAAAAGGAATTGGCAACTACCTTGCTAGGCTAGATGCTAAATAGGGAATCCTCTTGAAGGCAATAGATGAGACTTTATAAAATCATAGCAGCATTTTTTTTTCTCCATGATATATCCTTTTGTATGGCCTATGCTTACGAACTCTTTCGGTTGTATAGGGACCTCATCCTTTAGATGCTGATCATGACCCTCAATTTTATGGGGCAATAGCTAGACCTCCACTGATGAGTATAAAAGCTCTAATTCCTCTCAAAATTGAACTTCATCAATTTCTTCCTTGGCTTCCTCTTCATTCTTGAAGCTAATGTTGCATCCTAGTTGTTTGCAAGTGTCTGTCAAAGCTTGTGTGAACTCATTCTTTTCTTCATCTTCAAAGTAGAAAGAAAGATCATGATGTAAAAAACATGACCTATTTTCTTTATCCCTTTTGGAAACAGAGTCACCACCCCTTTCAGAAATAGAGTGGCCATCTTGATGTTTGAAAGTTGTTAATTGATTCTTTCCTTTCTCTCCTATGTGGGTGTGGGGCCATGCGATCCTCATTCTTTTATACCCCTCTCTTTTGTTTGTGAGACTAATTTGGTTTCTAGATAATCGGTCTACCTTTAAATAGTGATATGGTTTTAGGATGAGAAATCTTGGGGGGGGGGGGGGATTTTTATTAGATATGATAGGGGAAATTGATTTTCCTGAGTGGGCATTTGATCTTGCTTCTTTCTTTGGTTTTCTATCTACTACCACTGCAGTTGATCTTGATGAACAAGTTGAATATGGTACCTTGTTTTTCTACTTCAATTGACCTCAACTACGCTTGGAAATTTTCCATCATACCTTTGAAATCAACATTTGTGGGGTTTCTCTCATCAGGGTGTTGAACATTTTGGTAATTTAGTTGATGAAAGGATTATGGATGTGGAGATAAGACATTTAGAATTTCATGGAAAGAGGCAAAAATTTGATGTCTGTAATAGCTTTCCATGATGAAGCATAAAATGAGTTGAAAAATGTTAAAAACTATTTCATACAACAATAGTAGGTCCGTTTGATGTTAGGAATAAAACACATATCGGTTGATTCATCTTAAAAACTTTGACCATACAAAATCACTTGACGTTAATCGAATACTTCTTCAAGGCCATAGTGCCAAAAAAACACTAGATCTTCAACAATGAGAGCCCAAAGAGTTCCACCGAGTGTGATAGAAAAATTGTTGATCCCTAAAAGGCTCACACCTTAATAAGGGTTCAAAATTTTCACATTCATAGGACTTTTGCGATTGGTAAAATAACCTTCTAGATTTTAGAAGTTGGCTCTTCATTTTTGGAGGGGAATGGCAAGAGAAAAAGGGAAAAAAAACATCAAAACAACTAAATTAAGGTGGAATGCTGATGCAAACATTTTGCAACACTTCAAACCTTCTTTCATGAAAATCATAAGGAAATATTAGTTTATGAGATGAGAACATCACAACACAAACCCTTCCTTGTTGGAAGGAGAATGGAATACACAAAGTTACATAGACACAAGGTATAACACTTAGATCCTCCAATGGGAAAGGCTCGATAGAAACATTTAAATCCTTGGGGCTTTTCACAATAATTAACCATTCTCTGACTTCATTTACCAAAGCATAATTTAATTTCTTAATCTGCGGAAAATGGAAGAGTGAAAAGATCTCACATGGTCCATGATTTACAGATTAATTAGAAAATAGAAAAGCTGAATAGAGTACATAGTAAGCACTTGCGTGTCTAAATGACATAGAGCATGTGTACGAAATAAAACAAGCAAAAAGAAAAAACAAAGGCACAATCCCATGCTTTTTCTAAGAACACACATGCTAAGGTTTGATCATGGGATACAAATTACAGAGCTCTTAAAACTTAATTCTCTATTAGGAGAATTCAAAGTGTTTTTTGGCTATTACAAGACAACCACAGGCTTAAATAGAATCCCTTTTCCAGATTGGAAACAATTTCTACAATCAATCTCATGCCTGCATATTTGCCACATGTCTGTCTCATCATGGTGATCGTTGTAACCACCTTTGTGATTAAGATCTCAAATCATATCCTTTTTTCCATGTGCATAACATGGATGCCACCTGGTTCACCCCTGATTTTCATCAAGATGATTTGAATGTCAAGTTTGCCTTTTCTACTTTTGGTGCTTCTTTTCTAACTTTGGCCATGTCATGTGTTAGAGTTCGATTATGCTTTTTCCTAACCAATGACATGCTTCTACTTGTTTAGCTGGCTGGAAATTTCATAGAGCTTCGGTTTGGTGACACATGACCTGCTCTAGTGTGAGTCTTGAACTTGCAGGACAATCCATCCACACCCCGAACAATGGTAGGGATTTTTGAGGATTCTCTTTTGGTCTTGCTTTGGCTCTTTGCAAAGCCTCCATGTGGCACATTTTTCTATGAGCCTTATTCAAACTGAGAAGTCTTTAGGAGTGCAAGACCCTTATGTGGCTAGTAGGTAGGCTCTTATGCAAGTGGAAAGGTCGTCGTCACAAGGGAAACCAAGAATTCATCACATGGGAAAATAGAGACAAACCACTTTGAAAATATGAGTTGCATCTGTAAAGCTAAGCAGATGAGAAACCATGAGTACATTGATATTTTGAATCAAAGCCCAGTATGATATAGTTGTGGATAGAATCTACATAAGGAAAACCTAAGAAGGAGAAGCTTAAATATGCTTATTGTAAGGAAATTGATCATGGTGAACATAAATGCATGAGAAAACAAATTGACTACCTCACACATCTTCTTGAGAAGATCAATAAGGGGGTCGATGAATCTCCATCTTCATCAAACCAAGAGTCTATTAAGAAGAAGGAAAATGTCCATCATGGTTATGTTTCTACGAAAAATAAAGGAAAAGATCTTTGTGCTTTTGGGCAAAAGCATGAAGTTGTGTCGCACTTGGGGCTAACTGAGGGTAGTTTGGCTGGACTAACACCCAGCCACGTGGTGCCTCGTGTCGCTGGCGTGGCGTCTAAATGGCGCCAAGAGTTCGGCTGAATTGAGTTCGACTGAACTATTGGCTACATGATCCCGATTTTTGTGAGCACTTGAGCTTAGAATTTTTAAAACAATTCAAAATAGTTCGATCGAACTCAGTCCGACCAGACTCACCTATGTGGCAGCCAAATCACCTATTTTGTTTGTATTTTTAAAACTTCACTTCTGCTTAATTTTTCTTCAGGCAAAATAATTTTTTACAAAAATAAAAAATACCCTTTTGTAGAGCTCGAAGTCACGAATCTAGACATATATATTTTTTTAGTATTTTGATTAATTTTAATATTTTTTATTAATTAAACATTGTGAGTAGGTTTTTTAAGTTAAAAAAGAAGTTGATTATAAATTTAAAAAAATATATTAAATGATATTAGAAAAATTTTGAAAAAATATTTTTCACTAGATGAGAGAATCTTCTCCAAAAGGGTATAATTTTTTTTTTTATAATCATAAATTTAGTAGACAAAAGGTGATGCCGAATGAAAACTACCAAATTCAACTATGTTGGACTTAAAAATATTATTACGAGAAAAATATACATCAATTTTTTTTTAACACTGCATATCTATGTCCTCTATTTGGAAAATTAAAATCAGAAAAAAATAAATTTGTTTTCATTTTGTTTGGTGACGCCGACTAGAACCCCTGATTTTCAACATTTTTCAGCAATAAAAAATCTATCTTTGAATATATAAAAGAAATGTCAAAATTTAAAAAATAACAAACAAATTTCATTAATATTTCTATATTTGATCAGTTTACATCATTTTGAAATTCAATTTAGAAATGTCACTTTTATGCAGTCGAAATTAAATAGTTTTAGTTGTGTTGGCCACTTCCTTTATAAAAGTGTGACACATCATTGTGCTTTTACCCTTCTAGAAGTGTTGGATCAGGGAGATGGCTTCTAGATTCAAAAGCTTCTTATCATATGACTTCTTCCTAATCCACGTTCTCTTCTTTTGAGCTTTGTTTTATGGCATCCATTTTGATGGGTAACAATACATATATGAATACAATTGGGAAATGATCTATTGATATTTGGGATGAAACTTTCAATGATGTATTTTATATACCTCATTTGTCTAAAAATCTTATTTTCATCTATTAGATTACTCATGGTGGAGCAAATGAGACTTTGGAGTTCAATCCTAATTGAGTTCTCATCAAAGATTTGGAAAGCAAAGTGATTATAGCTATTGGGGTCATTGATCATGTATCTTAGTTGTACACCTTTTCAAACTTTGTCCCTCATGATGGATTTGATCTTTTGGATGATGATCACACTTCTATTGGGGATCTTGATTTTGAGGATAATTTTGGTTGCTTGAACTTAGGTATACTCACAAGTGATCAAATTATTGAACCTCGAATTTTAGCTCCTCCATCTACTATTGCTACTTCATAGTACAATGTCACTTCTTCAAAAGCTTTTCGTGATTCTTTATAGGAGGACACAAGGAGTCTTTTAGATATGGCTTTGTGGGATGACTTCTTGATATGTGTTTTAGAATTATTTTTGGAGTCTCATATTATAGATTTGGGAGACATTATTGGCTACATATATCTTCTGGTTGATGGAGATGATTCTTCTTCGGTTGTTGTAAGAGAACAATTTGACCCTCTTGTTCATTCTCTACATTATCATTCCTCATAATTTTTGCATGAGTGTGGATATTTTGGAACAATATTTGGAGGAGGTCTCCTTGTGTTTAGAGTGATCAACACACCACAAGATAGAGGGGGGGGGGGGGGGTGAACAGTCTTGAGAATATCCTTAAAATTTCTTCAATCACAAACACATATTAATTATCTTCAATAAACTTAGCACCAATGGAAGATGAAACAATAAACACCAAACACATGAACACCAATTTTCTATATTGAAAACTTAATATGGGAAAAACCATGGTGAGAATTAAACTCACCATATGAATAAATAAATACAATGTTTTAGGTTTAAGGCCGAGGAGGCTCATTGATTATGATTTGGACTTGCAAGATAAGGTGCACAACCTTAGGGCTAGATACAATGGACTTGCAAGCTGAGACACATGATCTTAGGGAAAGATACAAATCTAAATAAACAACCAAAATGACTCATTGTCTTTTGGAAGGTATAGAGGAATGATGAATTGAAATGAGAAAGATATCCATGCGATCATGAAACTATCCTTGAACCTTTGATTCAAGCAACCAATATCATAGCAACACAAGTCACACATTTGTTGCCTCGAAACTATAGCATAGTAAAATATATGATCATAAACACTCATCACAAACTGATATTCATACTTTTGCTTCCCACATATGCTTCCACAACTCTTTCAATCAGATCACCCCACAATCCACACATCCATGCCTCTATTTATATCATCTTAGTCACCAAAACTCTCAACTTGGTCAACCATAAATAAAATAAACATAATTTACACAAATTCAGCTACCATGAGCAACTATGCTAAATGTGGTCTGAGAGATAAAGAGGACCCAAATACATCACAACATGTCCTCCTAAATTAGTTCCAACAAACCACACACAACAACATACCCTCCAAAGTCAACATTAAATGAAACGTGTAGATAAACAGTAAAGCACGTTAATCGGTCAACCCAAAAACAATATCCCATGCAAATTAGTTAATATGGATCTTCACATGCCATGATAAGACTAATATCAAAACCTTAACTCAACCTCCAAAGAATATCCAGACCAAAAGAGCATGATCTAATAAGATGAACGAATTGAGTTGGCAAGAGACCAACACAGACGATAATGTCGAACAACAAAACAACATAGCTTCACTTGCAGAGTAAACCAACACTTGAATTATAAATTGGAACACTACACAAGCAATATGAACATTTCCTCCAAGCCTCAACACTTGAATCGGCACAATAGGGAAATGCAGAGCATTCTCTAGACCAATCCTGACATACATCCTCACTATTAGCAAACTGCAACAACTAACTTCAACACCTGAACTGCTGAGGACCTGAAAACATAATAATGTAGCGTCCATAGAACATAGACATTAAATATAGAATTTCAATCCATCATCTTCAAAATTGGAGAAATGAAAATCATTCTCCCATAAAGACTTTAAATACTCTTTCTTGCATATTTTAACTTTCACTACTGTCACCTTTCAGAAATGCCACATATTCACTCAGTATCACCATTAGACACCATAACAACACTTAGACATTCATTTTGTACCATTACATGTTAGGTAGCAATCCACACATATTAGGTTGACATCCATGACAACATTGAACACATATTGCTAACATAGAGGTGATACTCAAATCTTTAGATTATGTTCTACATTAGTTTCTAGAGATTCTAGATTGTCATCTTCAACAATTTGGCCTAGAACATCTTATTAAATTATGAGAGCTTTCAACAGTGCCATGCAGAACCTTGAGTAGTGTTCAGAGACATCATTCATTATGAGCTTTATTCCAACATATTCATTTTAGGAATGAGATGATCTCATTTATATACTTTTGGTATTATTTCTTCCTAAGTGGAGGAACATTATTGGCCCCTCATGGACTATTGCCTACATCCATTTCTAAGCATCTACCATTCTCTCTACACATGGGCGGGGGGGGGGTTACTTAGGCCTTCTGCTTATTTTACCTCTCTATTTATTGGGAGTGTACTTCCTTCTTGTGGGAAGGGACTTATTCTTCTTTGGGTGGGGGGGATATTCTATGTACATGGTTACTGCAGAGGAGGGAATTTGTTACCTCTAAGATGAAAAATATTAGAGAACAAACTATTTGCCAATACATCACTTAAATTGGTGCTAAAGGTGAGCCAAAGGATAAAAAAATAACAATAAAATAAACACTAAACTAAGCTATGTAGAATATTGGAGTGTATATAATAGAGCAATAAAATTCTAACTATTATGAGTATACAAAAATAGAATTAAATTATACTAGAGGACCTATTAGGACTCGAGTCATGGACGCCAACACACCGCAGGGACATTTGTGCACCATGGTGTCATCTATATGGACAAAGACTTGTAGACACACCAGAAATGTTCTAGAACTTATATTTAGTCACACAAAACCTGTTCACCACCTGCATACACATAGATAGGGGAAAATGTTGTGGTTGTATATGGGTTTGCCTTAGTCAAACCCCTACTTTGGTGTTTCCACCGACATAGATAGCCATATAGATAGATTGGATGAAAATATAACTATAATAGAAACTAACCCGACTTAATGGAGGAAAACCCCTATTGCAAGATATATGATAAAAATGACAAATTAAATGCACCTAGACAATAGATACATTAAAAAATGTAACAAAGAAATGCATGCCATATTAAAGTGTAGACACTTAAAAATAATTATTTTAATTATTTTTAATTCCTCACATAATTAATTAATTAATTATGTTAATTAAAATTCTTCTCAATATTAATTAAATATAATTAATATTGTCACTATAGCATATGATTTATTTAATAAATCAATCCCTTTCTTTATTCTTTTAAAAAATCAAATCCTCACAAATCTTCCTCTTAGCTAATTAATTTCAATTAATTAGTTAACCTACATGATTCCTACAAATCATCTTCTTAATTCATCATTAACCTGATAAATTCTTCTAGAAACTCCCTAAACTCACTTAACATTATTCTTCTAATTTTTTATTCCCTCCACTCATTCTCTCTCCTAGTCAAATTCTCCTACAAATATAAATCCCACCTAACATTTCCTCTAATCCATCTCCTAATGAGTCGTTAATGGCTAATCATCATGATTAGCCACAAAGTCAACTCTTTGTCCTTTCATCCAACCACTAGCTTTAAATGCTCTTTTTCTAGATGAATGTAAGATTTTCGAAATCTCACATTCCTCTAGGCATTTCCCTCTCCCAAGGAATTTTTAATTCCTTTTTATTCTTCTAATCCCCATAATATCCATTTTTGGAGAATTTTTAATTCCTCCAATGCATCTTGTAGAGTGTGGAGATACGAAATACCTTTAAGGCATATTTCTTGGTCTCCACACCCTCTCTTGGAGCTTGTGTGAGCTCACAAGTAAATCTTAGCCCTTCATCTTGAATTCATCCTAGCCATCCATTTTCCTCTCCTCTTCCTATAAAATAGGGTTCCATCCCTTCATTCAGAACATCTTGAAATCCAGTAAGCTTATGCTGCCCTTTTGAGCCCAGGAAATCATCTTGGCAACTTGATCATCTCATCCTTATCATTTGTGCACAATATTGGAGAGCCATCCACATCCAGCAATCAAAGGAGCACATCAAGTGGAGCATTATCAAGGGGCGTCTTCACTTCATCAAGCTCAATCCGAAGGAGAAGGATGCTTGTTGAAGACTATTTTTCCAAACTACTAATCAAGTTGTTTTGCAGGATGCTTTTTGAAGACTCCATTTTCAAACTACTAATCAAGTGGTTTTGCAGGTTGCCTAGCTGATTCAACCAAATATTGTGCATTTATTTAAATTAGGCACCTAGATATTAATTAAAATGGAATGAACCATTGTCTTATATGTCTTTAAGAAAAGCGTAAAGGTAGGAAAGTATGCTCTCGTCTTACTAGATGATCAGAAATCCAGACCCTCCAACCTTTTCTTGTTTGATTGTGTGTTTACCTCTAGTGGGCCTGCCCTCCCAACTTGCTCTTTGAGAAGGTAAGAGGGGAATGACCCAAGTGAGTACACCCAGACCCGGGGTTCCCAACTCACTATAATAAATAGGCCATTGACTACGAAAGGGTTAATGGTTGGGGCTATATGAGAGTTCACTCTCACATTGGGTGCTTAATAGGATCCTAGAGATCTCAATCATGCTTGCGTGACTACTAAGTTCTTGGTGCTTCGTTGGGCTATAGGCCTCAATTGCGCTTGTGCAACTTCGAAGGGTAGCTCCTAATGGGAAGACTTACTAAACACCTTGTTCATAGTGGCCAAAAACCCTCTAGTCATTGGTGCAGGAGGTCAGACCTCTGAAGCGGCCCATATTCTTATGGCCCTTAGTAGAGACACAAAGTTCGCCATGAGGAGTTTTCATGGGAATTGATGCTTGGCTGCCCTGAGAAGTGAGTGCCATGGAGGGGAGCCAGTGGGGTCAAGCATCTAAGTGTCCGCTCTAGGTAAGCGTAGATGGGAAACCAATTGGGATTCAATGACTATTATCCTTGCCAGCCTTAAGAATGTTGTATATGAGCATGAGTATTTTTTGAGATAATATGCATTTAATCATTGTGTTTGCTTTGTTTGATACATACTTGCCAAGAGTAGACTAAAAACACATCACTATCCCCAAACACTTTGCAAAAATATTTGTCAAGACACAAACAAATTGTCCAAGTCATTACCCACACCAAGTCCAAAATTGCGTCAAAACTCCGTCCGTCCCATTTTTCATAAGCCTAAGAGAGAAGCTAAGAGTTTATCCTCTACGTCAACATTCAAGTTTGTCCTTTGAAACACCTACTATCATCCAAATCAGGGTGGTCATATCCCTTCATACAACTTGCCATTTAAATAGATCCTTCATGTTCATGCCAAAGACAACCTAGTCATCAAGTTTTCTTCTAAACCATCATTACCATACTTTCTTCATCAATCATCCTCAAATTTCTTAAGTCCTTTCATCCTCAAATTTCTTAAGTCCTTTCATCCTCAAATTTCTTAAGTCCTTGCATCCTCAAATTTCTTAAGTCCTTTCATCGCAAATTTCTTAAGTCCTTTCATCCTCAAATTTCTTAAGTCCTTTCATCCTCAAATTTCTTAAGTCCTTTCATCACAAGTTTCTAAAATCCTTCCATCACAAATTTTCTAAGTCATTTCATCACACTTTTCCTAAGTCTTTTCATCACAAATATCGTGTATGGTCGCAACTTGATCCCAAAAGAAAAAGATGGCTGATCAACAATATGGCATGCCAGACATTGGTGTCCTATATGAAGATCCCACGCAAGATCATACACAAAGTGGGCAACCAAGCGATCAAGATCAAAGCCAAAATCTTGACATGGTTAACCAAGATGAACTTTGTCCGGAAGTGCAAACTTTCCTAGTGGATTCTTATAACAAAGAGATGATGGAAAAGTTTATTAAACACAATCCTACTGCACTTCTGAGAACTCTTCTTGAACATGGAGCTCAACTTCCACCTGAATTTAATAGATCCGCTCTTGTCCAACAACCATAAGGAGACCTCGCTCCCACACAAAGTGTTGCACCTACTATTCAAACTCAATCAATTGCAGCCCCATCAATCATCCAAGCCCAATCAATGCCACCCGCGACACCTCCCACCATGGTCTCCATCCCGCCTTCTTCCTCCTTATCATCCATACCACTATCAAATCCAATCTCATCCATTCTCCAACAAACTTCTATACCGCCTCCTTCTATCCAACCACATATTTCTATTCCACAAACTTCCCTTTCTCCCAACAATTTCGCAAATTTTATCCAGACCGCATTCAATCTCGTCACAACAGTTGGCAGACCACAACCAACTACCACACAAACCCCAACGACATCGGTCATCACATCCCACGTTCCCACCTCCTCATCATATCAATATATTGGTGGTGGTGCACCTTCTTTGGTTCATCCAATTCTTGGGGCAAATACAATCCATCAATATCAAAGTCCACAACAAGACCTCATCAAGGAAATTCAAGACATGAAGAATATCATCAAAAACATGAAAGAAAAGACTAATAAAAGGAAAGCTTACTTATTCGAAGAGTTTTGCCCTTGTCCTTATGACCCATCTATATCAGTTGCACCATATCCCCCGGGATTTGAGATCCCTAAATTCACCAAGTATGAAGGGAAAGGAGACCCCCGCGACCATGTCCAAGAATTCCACATCTTATGCCAAGAAGTCTCCTATAGTGACCTTTATCTTTGCAGACTCTTTCCCAAGAGTCTCACGAGAGACACCCTGGCATGGCTCTCATCCTTACCACGAGGTTTATTGTCTCTTTTCCAGACTTGGCAGAAAAATTTGTGGCCCACAATGCATACAACATGGGTAATGATGTTTCTATGATGGACCTATGTAATACAAAACAAAGGCCTAGAGAAACCTTCGCCAATTTCCTACAAAGATGGCGACATCTTATCAAAAAATTCCAGTGGGACGTGCCAGAACAACATCAAATTGAACTATTTCAAAAGAACTTGGTGCCTGAACTTTCAAGACCTTTAATATCTCAATGTATCAAATCCTTCCAAAAATTGACCGATAAGGGCCTCACCCTCGAACGTGTCTTGTTGGAGGAAGGAACCTTGAAACATTACCAGAAGTCATCACAAAGTCCTTCCTCTTATCATAATGACAAGCCAAAATTATGGGCTAAAAATAAAAACGTGGTCAATGATGGTGTAATTGATGCACAGCAGGTCCAAACCGTGGCCGCTCCCCCAAAATCCACCACCAATATTCATCAATTCAACAATCAAAACAATTCAAATCAATCTCAAAAACCTCACAACAATGTCTCAATCCAGGGACGACCACCCCGATCGAATAACATGACTCCAAGAGATTTCACTCCTCTTGTTGAGCCTATTGAAGTGGTGTTTCAAAAACTTGTCCAAGCAGGTATAGTGGTTTTTCCAATCACTCACCCGTTTGATCCCAATCAACCTAAACCAAGATGGTATAATGAAAATGAGTATTGTGAATACCATCGTATTAAGGGACATGATACACGAAAGTGTATGAAACTGAAGATCTACATACAAGATCTCATTGATAGAGGTGAGATTGAGGTGGCAAATGCAAAACCTGGTAATAACAATGAAAAACTCAAAATGTACCAGGAACCCTTCCCAAAGCATGATACAAGAAAAGGCTCATCATCTAATGCAATGGGTTATGACTACGCTATTCACGTAACCGGTTTTGATTTTTTAGTAAGTCGCATTGAACCTGGAGACAATCATGTCAATGTTATAACCATCCAAGGAGTTAATCCTCCTTCTTCCCAAAGCAGACCAAATCCGGCTAGAATAGTCATTCAAGGTGCCACGCCTTCCACCTCCCATTTCCAGAATGACTGTAATGCAACTACATGCCGAGGAAGAGTCACCATCCAAGGAGTTCCTCCCCCACCAAACCACCCACCCATGTCTTCCACCCGCCGATATGACCTCCTTGATCAACTTGGGAAGACACCCGCCCAGATCTCCATTTTGGAACTTCTCAAGACTTCTCCGGTCCATAAAGAAATTTTGGAACAAGCCCTTCTCTAATCACGCGTGCCTGATAACATCAATGCCACCCAATTTCAAACCCTCATTGGAAACCTTGCTGCCCAACAGCACATTGTATTTAACTCCAAAGATGCTCCCGCATATGAGGACCATAACAAACCTTTGCACATTGAAGCTCTCATCCACAAGCACAAGGTCAAACGTATCCTGATAGACGGTAGAACTAGGCTTAATCTGTGTACATACAAATTGATAAAACAATTGGGACTTTCTGAGGATCTGATAGACACATCAGGAAGGATCACAATAAAGGCATATGATGATGCAGAAAGAATTTCAAAAGGTGTGATCACCTTACCTCTTCAAGTGGGCCCCATTACAATTGAAACCCCTTGCCAAGTACTCGATCTTGATCTCCCCTACAACATTCTCCTCGGGAGGCCATGGATTCATTCCTTGCAGGCCGTACCCTCCACCTATCACCAATGCATCAAATTCCCCTATAATGGAAAAGTGATTACTGTCAAAGGTGATCCCCAACCTTTTCAATATTGCAAACTATTAGAGGGGAAGCATCTGTATCATTGCCCACTAAATAGACCTTCGCCAACGCCTCCATCTGACACATCGAATGTTGCCTCCACATCATCCCAACCAAATAATCAAATCAAGATCTTGGACAATGGCTGTGGAGAATACAAATTGGAGGACGTCTTATTAATAGGCAACCTCCCTCTCTCTCCTAAGTCATTTGGTAAACCAAAAGAGATAAAAAAGGACTCGAAACCAGTCATGCAATGCCAAAACACCACCTTCAAGCAATGGGGCCCACTTGATAATGAGAACCTCGAAGCAGATATCTCTTCATGGCTGTACCGAGAAGAGGATGATGATCCAACAAGAATATCCAAAGAAATGTACCCAAAAGCATTCGCCATAGTTGAAAAAATGGGTTACAAAGGACACGGTCTGGGACCAGAGGAGAAAGGAAGAAAAGCACCTATAAATCCTATCTCCTACAGATACAACAGAGGCTTGGGGTACACTGCGGTGCCTAAGATTACTATCGTCGGTGCCCCTTCTAGTCCTTCTTCGGATATTGAAAGCGCCGATGAAGAGGAATTCCACGAAATGTCTTATGAATATGAGAAAGATACCTTCTTCGACGCTTACATCAATACCATCACCCCCGTAACCCCTCCCACTTCACATGAGCTACATCTTGTCCATCCTGAACTCATTGACTGGGGCCAACGAGACAAACCCACTTTAGATATCTGCGCCGACGATAATGCTCTCATTGCTCTCCTAACAACACAAATATGGAAGATTGTAATAGAATTGAGGGTATTCAACTACACGAAAAGGGATACTTTGGTAGTCAAGTCAATGCCCTTATCCACAAAAAAGATAATAAAAGAAAAAGATATGATTTCCTAGGTGAAAACCTCCCTAAGGCGCCTTTGGATGAACAAGAAATAAAAACAAAGGGTGTATCTGAAAGTGAAAACCTGGAAAAGGCACTTGACGATGAGGGATTTGACCTCCCTACCATTGGTTACCTTCCACAGGACAAATCAAATTTGTTGATAGAAGAAACAGACAACATCAACATGGGCACCGAAGTCATTCCGAAAAATGTGCTCATTGCCAAATCCCTCACCGAAATCAAGAAACAAGACTTCATCAACTTCCTTACAGAGGTTAAAATCAATTTTGCATGGTCCTATTCCGATATGCCAGGGTTGGATCCTGCCTTGGTGGTTCACAATCTCGTCGTCCGCCTAGATGCAAAACTTGTAAAACAAAAACTCCACAATATGCACCCACATATTGCTCTCTTGGTCAAGGCAGAACTTCAAAAGTTGTTAGACGCATAATTTATCAAACCCATAGACTACGCTGAATGGGTCTCCAACATTGTACTTGTCGGCAAACCTGCTGGGGGCATCCACATTTGCACAGATTTCCGAGATCTAAATATAGCTTGTCCTAAAGACGATTTCCCGCTCCCAAACATAGATATGATTGTGGATCTTACAACAGGACATGAAATGCTATCGCTAATGGATGGGTTTTCTGGATACAACCAAATCAGGATAGCAGATCAGGATCAACATAAAACCGCATTCACAACACCATGGGGTACTTTCTATTACCGGGTCATGCCTTTTGGCCTTAAAAATGCTAGAGCTACATATCAACGAGCAATGACAACAATTTTTCATGACCTCTTGCACAAAATTATGGAGGACTACGTGGATGATCTGCTAGGCAAATCCAAGACAAGACAAGAGCACATCCCTATTCTAAAACAGATCTTCGAAAGATTGGAAAAATACAAGCTGCGCCTAAATCCCAAAAAGTGTGTGTTTGGCGTCACATCAGGAAAACTACTAGGATTCATTATTTCCCGTAGAGGCATCGAGGTTGATCCCGCAAAGGTAAAAGCTATTGTGGAAATGCGTCCGCCAAAAACTCTTAGACAACTACGCAGTCTCCAGGGAAAACTCCAGTCTGTCAGGCGTTTCATTTCACAGCTAGCCGACAAGTGCCATCCATTTGCACACCTGTTACGTAAAGACACAAAATTCAAATGGGATTGCCTCTGTCAAAAGGCCTTTGAAAAATTAAAAGAATATCTAGCATCACCTCCAGTTTTGATGTCACCTACCCCTGGAAAACCCCTCATTTTGTACATATGTGCTACTACAGTGGCATTGGGGGTATTACTGGCACAAATAGATGATCAAGGGAAGGAACACGCCATTTACTACATCAGTCGGACGTTGGTAGGATATGAACTCAATTACACCCCCATTGAAAGAGCATGTTTGGCATTAGTGTTCAACACACAAAAACTATGACACTATATGCTAAATAATAAGACAAAATTAATTGCTCAAATTGATCCACTTAAATATCTCTTGTCCAAAGCTGCTCTCACTGGCAGAACCACCAAATGGGTCATGCTCTTAAGCGAGCTTGACATTGAATATGTGGACAGAAAGGCAATCAAGGGACAAGTCATTGCAGATCAGTTGGCTGAAGCTCCACTTCCAGACGACCATCCTCTTCTCATAGAATTACCAGATGAGTTCATTATGACTGTTACCACATCCTCCACATGGAAATTGTATTTTGATGGCTCCTACACTCAAAATGGATCGGGGGCAGGAATATTATTGGTCACACCTCAAGGAGATGGCATCCCCAAATCATACAAGATAGCCTTTGCATGTACTAATAACATAGCAGAATACGAGGCCCTCATCACAGGTTTACGCTTGGCTATCCATTAGAAAATAAAGGAATTACAAGTCTATGGCGATTCCCAGCTCGTCATAAAACAAGTCAATGATGAATACCAGACAAAAGATGATAAACTCCTTCCCTACCGTACCATGGTTGAAGATCTTAAGCAACATTTCATGGCAATCAAGTTTGATCAAATCCCACGAACAAACAACAGGGCTGCAGATGCAATGGCCACCATTGGCTCCCTCCTTCAAATGCCAGCACACAGTCAGAAGTGCGAGTTCTTGGTCGAGCAATTGTTTATACCGGCATACGACCTACCAGAGTCTGAAATGGTGTGTGTTCTCGTTGGTCCCGAGTCCCCTTGGTATCAAGAAACCTTCGCTTTCCTCAAAGACAACACCATTCCCCCACATCTCACCAAAACCCAACAACAAACTTTCATCCGCCAATGTGCCCGTTACACCATCCTTGCAAACACCTTGTTCAGAAGGCATTTTGATGGTTCCCTCCTAAGGTGTTTAGATAAACAAGAAGCCGAATGGGCATTACGCGAAGTACATGAGGGTATCTGTGGGGCACACTCAAGTGGACTCACATTGGCTAAAAAACTTTTGAGAACGGGATACTATTGGCCTAAAATGGAAGAAGATGCATACAACTATGTGAAGAAATGCATCCCTTGCCAGCAGCATGGCGACAAGATTCATGCACCGTCACAAGAATTGCAGCCATTCATTACACCATGGCCCTTCTCGCAGTGGGGGCTCGATCTCATTGGGAAAATCCACCCTTCATCTTCCAATGGACATAAATTCATTATCACCGCCACCGAATACTTCACCAAGTTGGTAGAGGCTATCCCTCTTACTTTCACCACTGGAAAACAAATCTCCAAATTCATCTTGAACTACCTAATCTGCCGATATGGCATCCCAAAAGTTATCATCACAGATAATGGTAAACAATTTAAAAACCAGGATGTCAAAGAACTCTGCCAAAAATTCAACATCCAACACCGCTTCTCCACTCCATATTATCCCCAAGGTAATGGCCAAGCTGAGGCTTCTAATAAAACCCTAATAAAAATCCTCAAAAAGATAGTCAATGAAGCAGGTCGTGATTGGCACCTCCAAATCCATCCTGCATTGTGGGCCTACCGCACCTCCATCCGCACCCCCACAGGTGCCACTCCTTATTCCCTAGTATTTGGTTTCGAAGCTATCCTTCCCCTTGAGATCGAGATCCCCTCTCTAAGGGTATCACTGCAAAACATCCTACTAGAGGAAGAATACAGAATTGCCTGGTTACAAGAGCTAGAATTGTTAGATGAAAGGCGCCTCAAGGCCTTGAATCATCTCCGGGTATATCAAAACCGTCTGTGCATGAGTTATCATAAAAAAGTCAGAACTCGAGAATTCCAAGTTGGTGATCTTGTCCTCATGGAGAATCAGAAAAATCTACAAGAAAGAGAAAAGAAAGGCAAGTACGAGCCTAATTGGCTTGGACCATATGTAATCACAGCGAAATATGGATCAGGAGCTTATCAGTTGGCTACTCCTGAAGGCGATCCTTTAGATGATTCGATGAATATCATGCACCTCAAAAGGTTTTATGCTTAGTCCTCAGAAAGTCTTAAATTGTCAAAAAAAAAAAAAGATCCTGAAAAAATTGTCACTTTGGTGCAAACCTGGCAAACAGGCACCTTACGATACAAAAAAATTAAAAAAAAGAAGAAAAAATCAGAAAAAGAAAGAAAAACAATTCGTGGCGCTATGGGCAAGTATCTTGGTGAAAACCTCTGTGCAGGCGCCAAGGTAAATAACCGGATCCACTGTCTATCATGTCAATACTACAAATCATCTGCCATCCAGCCCACCCATGCACAACATTCCTTCTTTTCTGCCTCCCAATAAAACATGCGTATGATGATGAGTCTTCGCCTAGGTCATGAACAAGAAATGTCCTAGTGAAACTGAGCTTTTATGCCTCTGTATAAGCTTCAAGAAGTCTTGAGAAACAATCCCAAGTCCATCCTAGTTCTACTCTTGGCAAGAGGTATCATTTGGTCGCAAGGAAGAGACTTGTTAGATTTTGTTAGATCTTTTCATATAGGCTTGCATCTTTTGCCCTACGACTGCCACTATTTACGACTGCTTGGGTTCTTCCATATCCAGGTATGTTATGATAGGTGCATACTGGGGCATATTTCATAGTATGACATGTTTTGGATCCTTCTTGTATAAACTGGCGACTTGGTACTAGTGTTTATCAACACTTACCTTCTCGTGTACAAAAGGTATCGGTGTGTTTGAAGGTTTCCTTGCACGAACCCACAACTTTGTATTAGTGTTTCTTAACACTTGCATTGTTGTGTGCAAGAAATTCCCGTTTGTCTGCAGAGTCAGTCCACGCCCTGGGTTTCTCATGGCATCCTGATTTCTATAATCAGTGGTGCAAGTCACTCAGGGCAACATCAAACTAGGTTGGCTCTCCACATTTATTGTGCACAAAATCTCACCATCATTCCATCAAATCCTAAACTCAATAATCCCATGGAGTTCTCAATTGCCCCCATTTTCCTCTGCGGTCTCGCATCTCTTATTCTTCTTTCCAAATACCTCACGACTACTTCATATATCTTCCTCATTTATCCCTTCCACCCTAATTTTTCTTCCTCTATTTTTCTTTTTTTTCCTCACATAATCAATTCTGATTCTGATTCATGTCTTATATAGGATGAATCTTTCCTGAAACTAGACGTTGTGATCTGATCATGTCTTATACAGGATGAATCCTTCCTGAAACCAGACGATCTGATCATGTCTTATACAGGATGAATCCTTCCTGAAACCAGACGCTCTGATCATGTCTTATACAGGATGAATCCTTCCTGAAACCAGACGATCTGATCATGTCTTATACAGGATGAATCCTTCCTGAAACCAGATGCTCTGATAATGTCTTATACAGGATGAATCCTTCCTGAAACCAGACGTTCGTTGTGATCGATCATGTCTTATACAGGATGAATCCTTCTCGAAACTAGATGTTGTGATCGATCATGTCTTATACAGGATGAATCCTTCCTGAAACCAGACGCTCTTATCATGTCTTATACAGGATGAATCCTTCCTGAAACCAGACATTGTGATCAATCATGTCTTATATAGGATGAATCCTTCCTGAAACCAGACACTTTGATCATCTTTGTCTTATACAGGATGAATTCTTCTTGAAACCAGACTGAATCTAGATCTTATCAATCGAATCAAATCAAATCTATTGGGATATCAATTTCGCAAAACTCCAAAGATCAAATACCTCAATTGATCTCCTGAGGGGGCATCACCATACCGTAATCT
The DNA here is from genome assembly GCF_030272615.1 of Cryptomeria japonica. NCBI lineage: Eukaryota > Viridiplantae > Streptophyta > Pinopsida > Cupressales > Cupressaceae > Cryptomeria > Cryptomeria japonica. The sequence goes on along the minus strand of NC_081407.1, from coordinate 639,998,811 downwards.
ATAAATCAAGAGCTAGGGCATCCTATCAAACCAATATCAGCATCAAAACAAGATTATTCTTTGAATCAATGTGTCATCACACCTCGCTTCAAAGAGAGGCAAAATGTAGACACTTAGAAATAATTATTTTAATTATTTTTAATTCCTCACATAATTAATTAATTAATTATGTTAATTAAAATTCTTCTCAATATTAATTAAATATAATTGATATTGTCACTATAGCATATGATTTATTTAATAAATCAATCCCTTTCTTTATTCTTCTAAAAAATCAAATCCTCACAAATCTTCCTCTTAGCTAATTAATTTCAATTAATTAGTTAACCTACATGATTCCTACAAATCATCTTCTTAATTCATCATTAACCTGATAAATTCTTCTAGAAACTCCCTAAACTCACTGAACATTATTCTTTTTATTTTTTATTCCCTCCACTCATTCTCTCTCCTAGTCAAATTCTCCTACAAATATAAATCCCACCTAACATTTCCTCTAATCCATCTCCTAATGAGTCGTTAATGGCTAATCATCATGATTAGCCACAAAGTCAACTCTTTGTCCTTTCATCCAGCCACTAGCTTTAAATGCTCTTTTTCTAGATGAATGTAAGATTTTCGAAATCTCACATTCCTCTAGGCATTTCCCTCTCCCAAGGAATTTTTAATTCCTTTTTATTCTTCTAATCCCCATAATATCCATTTTTGGAGAATTTTTAATTCCTCCAATGCATCTTGTAGAGTGTGGAGATACGAAATGCCTTTAAGGCATATTTCTTGGTCTCCACACCCTCTCTTGGAGCTTGTGTGAGCTCACAAGTAAATCTTAGCCCTTCATCTTGAATTCATCCTAGCCATTAGTTTTCCTCTCCTCTTCCTATAAAATAGGGTTCCATCCCTTCATTCAGAACATCTTGAAATCCAGTAAGCTTATGCTGCCCTTTTGAGCCCAGGAAATCATCTTGGCAACTTGATCATCTCATCCTTATCATTTGTGCACAATATTGGAGAGCCATCCACATCCAGCAATCAAAGGAGCACATCAAGTGGAGCATTATCAAGGGGCGCCTTCACTTCATCAAGCTCAATTCGAAGGAGAAGGTAAAATAGCAAGGTGAAATGGTCTTTTAATGATATTTTAGCATTTTGCATGTTTAATTCGTTATGTTTTGATCAGTTTACCTTTCAAATCTGTTTTCCCCTCTTCATAAAGATATTAGACAAGAGATAAGAGAGAAGACAAAGTGTGCTAGCCAAACCCCTCTCTTGAGATAGGAGCATGATGAAGCTTGAGATAGCGTTTTTGTTGCAAGATAGTTGCTAAGTATTCATAATGAGAGCCAAAAATATGTGAGCCAAGAGAATGAGAGAGTGATCCTTGAGATAATTATTTCCAAGAGTGTTTAGAGATTTCAATGGACAAAGTGGTGAGCTTTTAATGCAATGAACATGAAATAATAGTCATTACGGATGAGTTCAAGTGAAGGGGCACGTGTCCGAAAACGTCTGATGCGGGATATACGATTCCAGATTCGGGAATCTGATGGGACATTAGCGCAGTGCACAGATGTCTACGCAACGTGTTGCCATCCACACCAATATGGCCCCAAATGAGGTCTAAGGGCAATTAGAGGCACTTTATCTTTTGAACCCATGATGTCAAAGTGATGAGATCTTGATCACGAGCCTTGTCATAAATGCACCGGGCGCAATGCGTAAGTGTCATAAATGCACTGGGCATAATTTAGAACACTACAGTTACCTAACATGGCTTCATTTGTTGGGACCTATCATATTTTTACTCATCTAAGCCACAACTAAGGGGGTGTTAGTGTAGATATTGATTTTCTTAGTCGATTATTTATTTTTCCCTTAGTCCTAGGTTTTTCCTACACTTTTATTGAGATTTCTTGGGCTCATAAAATGAGTTTTACTAGGATATGATGTTGAGGTGTCTCCTTCCTTAAAAGGTGGTTTCCCCATCCGTAAAGGGTGGAGAATGTACTAAGTTTAGACTACTTAGTGGTCACACTCTATTGGTTGGATTTGATACCTCCATCCTCTCCGTCATTTTATATAAAGTCACTAGCTATCTTGTATTTGGTATTCTTTTGCATACATTGTGATGTTCTTGCATAGGTTGGTACATGTACTTTGATTAATGTATTCATTCTTCTGCAACATCTCTTTTAGATCTTAATGCAATCTTATTGTCTTGACATTTGCACATCTCTTGGAATTATAAGTCTAAAGTTGCTTTGTTTCAATTATAATTTTAGAATTGACATCTCTTTTAGAAAGATCTTGGTTATGCATATGTTTAAAATTTCTAACATCCATGGTATCATCTACCTAACCTGCTTATTCAGAATCAATTGAGTAGGAGGGTATAAAGATAAATATTTGCCATTCAGATCCATTGGAAATGGTCATTCCTCTTGATCTACTATCTATTAAGGAAACTACTATTTCTAACCAAGGTCTTCCCAATATCAATGGATAGTTGTCTTTTAGAGTTCTTGATTAGATAACATTAAAATCTGTTAGGTATTGCCAATTTTTTACCATAACGAGAATGTTTTCTAATATTCCTATTAGAATAGTAATAGATTGATTTACAAATTGCAAGACGATTTTTGTTGGTTGGAGATTTGTTAATGATAGCATCTACATCACATCCATTATCATGACATTCATAGTAGCTCCTAAGTTGACAAGTGCATTAGAAATTTGGATCTCTCTAATAGATATTGTGACTATGGGACTTCTAGGACCACCATATTTAGGTGGTACAATATTTCTTGAAAGGAGATCCACAAGATACCCATCTATTTGGATGGTGTTGATCTATTGATTTTTCCTTCGAAGTATCTTGATGCACAATCATTTCAATGGTTGACTAAGTTCAGGTATCTCTTTAATTGCCTATAGTAATGAAATTTCTATATTTAATCATTCAATCTCTTGTAATAGGTGAGTTTCATTAAAGATAATTGGTTCCAAAGGATGGGTGAGTTTGGGATTTTTTAGTCTCTTCAAAAAAGGAACCTTTTAAAAGAGTACCCATTCCTTGTTTCTAAATATCCTTGTAGGTATCTATAAGGAGGTTTTTCAACAATTCGATGGGATGTTTTGGAGCATTATCGAGAGGGTCCTTCAAAATAAAGCTAGATGTTTTATGTGGATTTAAAGTTCTAGAAGACGAGTCTAGAGTTTTATAGATAGGAGTTTGAGGAGATATTCCAGAAGACAAGTTTGGAGTGGCTCTAAAGTTTTTCCTCTCCCAAGTATATTATGTGTTTTTATAATTGATTACTTATCATTCTATTTACCAAGTTAATGTGGTCTCTAAAAGATGTTTCGTGTTCTCTATCTATTACATCAATTATAGTTGGATGATCTAAGGTTTTTCCTAATCTAAGTTATATAGCCACACATTGTAATACATTAATTTTGACCATATTTTCTTGTTTGGTAGAGTAAATCAATGCATTTTTTGTACTTTAACAATTGGCAATTGGTTGGGTTGGAAGGGGAGGTTGTGTTGATTCGTTTGTTGTTGGTTATATGAAGGTGGTAATAGGGGTGGTAGTTGATTTGGTAGTTGGTGAGGTCCCTGATAATATGAAAATTTCAAGAGGTTCCATAGTGGCATAGGATTTGAGATAACCATGGCTATTGTAGTGGGTTAACCTATTGTAGAGTTGACCATTATTTATTTAGTTACCTTGGCTTCCCTAGGAGTATGGTCTAGAATTCTATTATTCTAGATATTATGGCCAATGTGTGTTCCATTAATTATTGTTCCATGTAGCTTGAGGATGCCAAGAGGGATTAGAGTTTTGTCCAGATGAAATTTCATTTGTAGGTTGTTGTTCCATGCAATTGACCCCTTCATCAGTCATTGTGGACTTTTTCTTTGAATTTCTAATTATTTGCAACAAGTCACATTGATTTGTTTTACAATCCTTGTCATAGAGGACATACATTTATTTTATTTATGAGACATTCTCCCAATAAATGCTTGTACCTACATCTGAGGCAATAGATGGAGAGTGTATCTATGCTACTATTTTTATCATGGGTTCCATTGAGAGTAGTGTTCATCTGCACAAGGATATCAATTTTTAGGTTTGCAATTTCCTCTCTCAACTAATTTGTCTCATTCATCCCTCTTATCAAGCTAGACTTTTTGATTGCTCCTCTTGTTCTAGAATAAGTTTTGCAAAGTGCATAAATTTCATCTAGGCTTATCTTGGCAACATATCTTTTCTCCATTAGGTTAAGGGTTTGTTTTGAGTCTTATTCTAGACCTTTTCAAAAGTATTTTTTAAGACTTCTATAGGCAATAACATTTTCATAGCCACGATGCTTCAACCTAAAAATGAATCTATTTAAATAGTCTTCTAAGCTCTCTTCCTCTTTATTTTTTTATTTTAAGACAAAATAATTCTTCATTTCCATTGCTGACATTAGAATAGTCTTGATATTTATCTAAAACTATTGTTTCTATCTCTCACCATGAGCTAATTGATCTTATAATCAATCTCATAAACCACTGCATTACTTCATCCTTCAATGTAGAAGGGAACTAATTAAACTTTTGTTTGTTTGTTTTGTAATCATATGTGTACCAAAGCGCATGTTAAAATTAAAAAAGAAACGAGTTTGGGTCCTTGAATAATAAAACTCAAAAGGTAGGAAGATTGGGGGAATTTTTTTTCATAGGGTCATCTTAATGTACACTTAAATTAATTGGATAGGTGAAGCTTCTTTCAAATCTCCTTGCTTCCCCTCCATTGTGGTTATTTATTCGTCCTTTATTCATGATTTTGATTACATTGTCTTTAGAGATCTTCTCAAAGGTCTTGGAAAACTAGTTGTTCACTATGTTTTGACCACTAAGACTCCTCCTTGGTTGATGTTTTCATTTTTAGATGTTTGAGTTTGAGGGGTAGTTGGCAACAAATATTTTATTGGGTTCTCTTTTTCTAACCATGTAGAAAAATAATACTTTTTTTAAAGCTATCTAATTGCCTAAATTCCTAATAACACCAAATGTGAAAACACATAATGTTCTCTAGAAATGACACCAAAAAGTGATGAGCTATCACCAGGTCTTGTACTTTAATTAATTGATTATTGTTTTGACTAAAGTGACATCCATGGTTGTCTACAAAAGGATTTTAGATACCCAATCTATACTAAAATCCATCATGATGAAGAATGCTTAAACTAGAAAGAATTGTTAAGTATAAAGCATTTAAAAATTCTAATCTATGAAAGCATAACGTAAATAAGGAAATTAACTGAAACTATATATTATATGCTTTTGCAGAAACGGAATTCTTTATTTTATTAGATTTTATATTTTTAAAGAACAGTGCAATATAGCATAAAAATAATAGTCTATTATGAAGCTATATAATACACATTTCTTCACATTAACATTGATTCACAAATGAGCACATTGGATATCATGAACAATACAGACGATGGAAATGATGGAAACAACATTGAACAAATGGAACACATTGAAAATATTATACTCTCAGATTACGAAAGAGATGGACATAAATTATGCAGGCGTAAATTTAATGAAAACTTATAATACTTTTCTCTATCGCGAACTTTCAAATCTTAGATTGAGTGGCTAGGATGATAGAGATTTGATTTTCTTTACTCACAATAGAATGTAATAGTGCTTCTCATAACTAGAATTTTGCCAAAAAGATATTCTATTGCTTATGTTTTTTAAGTATCAGCTATCAATATACGTAGAGCTAACTTTGCTGATTATATATATATATATATATATAATCAATATATGTAGAGCTAACTTTGCTGATTTTCTTTACTCACAATAGAATGTAATAGTGCTTCTCATAACTAGAATTTTGTCAAAAAGATATTCTATTGCTTATGTTTTTTAAGTATCAGCTATCAATCTACGTAGAGCTAACTTTGCTGATTATATATATATATATAATCAGCAAAGTTAGCTCTACGTATATTGATAGCTGATACTTATATATATATATATATATATATATATATATATATATATATAATCAGCAAAGTTAGCTCTACGTATATTGATAGCTGATACTTAAAAAACATAAGCAATAGAATATCTTTTTGGCAAAATTCATATATATATATATAAGTTGTGACTTATTTTCTAAATTTTGAGATCATTATAACATGCTTTGATTCTATTAAGGTCATGTTACATAAAATTCATAATTAGAAGTCTAAGTTACATTAAATAAAAAGTAGTTTAACTGTTGATGATAACCTTATAAAACAAGAGTTCTAAATTTTGGAGAATTTGATGTTTGTTGGCCTTCATAGTTTAAGCAACTTGGGAGATATTAATCTCTAGAATTCCTTTCGTAGAGATCCAACCTATGATAGTCTTGGAGATGCTCCAAGGATTCTAGAGCTTTGAGGAGGTGATAGTCTATAAATATTCTCTTCTTTGTACACATATTTTTTTTTGCAAAACTACATCTTTTTTACATGACTATTAGCATTGAGATCATAATTAATCACAAAACGAGGAACAAGTATACATGCATTAATATTTCTAAGATTGTAACATAATTATTATATAATCTAGTTAAATTAAGCATGATAAGTTCAATCATCTTCTTGTTTGCATCCCTTGTGGTATGAGGTATGACATATCCATGTGATCCCCAATATTTGATCTTTTTCACTATGCTATTTTTTAGAGTTGCGAGTTCAATAATTCCTTTACCTACATGCCTTATGACATTTATTCATTGGTATCCTCGATCTATGATATTTCCTTCCATATGGATATTTTAGAGTCAAAGATATAGGAATACCTCTAATATTTTTTAAGTATTTTGAACTCTCGATCCTAAACATTTTGCACTATGTTATTATCTTAGGTTCATAAGTTCAGACCAATCTTTATTTGCATGTCTTGTGGGTTGAATTATGTGATATCCTTGGTCTTCAACATCTGATGTTTCCTTTTATGTATTTTATCAAAGAGTGATACAATTATACCTTTCTTTGCTTGCTTCGAGCATGAGGTGTGATGTAATATGAATCCTTGAACCTTGACAAGTTTTATAGATTATGTGGTATCCCCAATACCGAGATCTTGATATTTCCTATAATATATACTTTTTAAGAGTTGGTGATGTAGGTGTATTATGATTTTCTTATCTCTAGCATAGGTTATGAGGTATTCCCAACTCTTAATCCTCAAAAAATTGAAATCCTCATTTTTTACATTGTTCACTCCCACCCACGCCCTTGCATTATCCAAATCACCATTAATAATAACATTTGATGTTGCAATTATTCCAAAAGAATTTTCTCGCTTAGAATATTTTTCCATGTTAAGGGCCTAGATTTAAGTTTACTTTCAATGATGGAGGATGTGGGTGACCTTGCAAACATTAATGTGATGGTTAATTTATAGGTCTTAGTGACCCTCTTGCTCATTCTAGATCACTCATTCAACAAATTTTGTGGTATCTAAGTTGCCTTGCATACCACATCCATTCACTACTAGTTCCTCCTTGTTTTCCAAGGTGATAGGGCAACCAACAAAGCATTATATATGCCAATACATTTTTAAGAAAGAGGATCAATCATTTTCTCTCATATGCAACTATGTCATTTTCTCTCAGATGCAACTATGAGTGTGAAGTAGCTTCTAGGGTTTCAACTCCTGTAAGCCAAATCACTATTAGAGCAACATATTTTATAAATCTTGAAGAGATTAATTTAATACATGATTCTTATAGTTGAATATGTCCATGATTCTATTTATGGATTTTTGGGGAAGTTCTAGCTTAATGTTTCCACTTACCATGTGGTTGGGTATGAATGCAAAGGTTATTTGATGAATGCAATGACATTCAATTTTTTCACAATCTTTCTAATGGTCATTTCCTTATTATTGTAGAGGTGCTGAAATTAGGGTATCACCGATTAAGATTTTAAAAATACCATTTAAACAAGATCAACCTTACATTTAAAAGGGGGTAAACGCAAGAGATTTAGCCACAATTCAATTACATAAGAGGGATGGGATGCTAATTGGACTTGCCTGTTTGTTTGTTTGTTTCCCTTTTATAGAGTTGAAATTGGATTTGAATTATAAAGTTAGAGCTAGGGCAAACAATGAAGAATTGGAGAAAAAAGTGATAATAGGATGTTCTAGACTTCACATAGAGCCACATATAGAGTTCTGAGAAGTGAAAATGAATTAGAACCTGTAGTCAGGCCGAATTGTTGGGACCAAGAGGGTAAAGAGACTTGGTCCTGCAACTTCCAAGCAGACAAATGGGATATTTTCTAAATCAAGAAGATGCATAGGATTCACTATCAAAAGATTGGGATGAATTCTTGGGACTAGAGTGGTGGGAGCTACTTGGTCCTCTACTTTATGTGCCTGTAGAAGTTGAACCTATTTGTTGTTGTCTGTTTTGTTAGATCTTCGATCACAACACTTGAATCAATCTCCTCAATTTCCTATTAGAAAGAGAGAAAAGGGTTGTCAACATGGGTTTGCCTTGGGTCAAACCTTGATTTAGGAATTGACGTTAAATTAAATTGAAATAGGAAATATATATATTGAAGTAGATGTTGGAAGATATACCTCATATTTGCAATGGTTGATAGAATATTGATGATGCAATGCTCTTTAGATGTGATCACAAATGTTGAATGCAATAACATAACAAAAACATGAACATGAATGACTTAATCAAACACACATGCTTGCATTAAGATTGATGTGACTTTTCTTCATGATGCTTGAAGGATATGGTGGGATGAAATGTTGCATTGAGTGACTGAGAATGCTTGATGTCAATTGTGTGAATGCTATGGTATATTGTGGATAAAGTGTGGATTACAAAACGAATTGATGGAATGTCCTTATATAGGGTTCCCTAGGTAAATTACCGATTAGGCCGACCTCCATGTTGGATATTAGAGTTGTTGGGATATGTTGTTGTCATTGATGTCAACATATTCCTATGTTGTTGTGAACTGGTGTATTGCAAAGAGTTGTTTTGGTGATCTGTTGCAGATGTGCTGATGTGGTTTAATGGGTTTTGAGAAACTTATCTCTAGTTGATTCAGTATGAGTTTCATGATGCCATGTGTTGACTTGGTCAAGTTATGGAGTCTGGTATGTGGACTGGTTTTTTAGTATTCCGTGTTGCAGAGTTGTAGTATTTGATCCATATTGCTTTGGAATGATTATATCTTGAGTTGCAGATTTTTAAGAGTGTTTGGGATGTTCATGTGTGTCCTCTGATTGGATGGTTCATGATTTGGAACTTCGCAAGCATATCTTTCAGTTTGCCAGTTGGTCTTCTTGAGCTATGGTGATGTAGTAATGATGAATCTTGTTATCCGAATTGTTGTGGTGATTGCAGTGGAATTCACGTTGCTTGTTGACATTCTCTGACCATGTGCTACGCATTTTGGTGGTTTGCGTTATTGAGGATCTTATTGGTTCGGTGTTATTCTCTGTGTTATGCAGCATATTCGGTGTTGTAGGGTGTTGCAGATGATCTTGGCGAATTAATTGGTGGTGTTGCGTGTTCGAGGATTTGATTTGGGTCCATGCTATGTCCTTGCTGACATTGTATTGGTTCGGTTATGGGTTTATGTATCATGTGATGTAATTTTGTAATTAGGTCTTATGTGTTGAGCCGACCTTAAGGTTAAGGTTGATGAATTGTATAAATAAGCATTGTAGTCATGATAGTTGTATGTCTACGAGAGTGTGCGAGTTGTATGAGTGTATTGTATGAGCAAACAAGCGAATCTATCATTTGGAAGTGTGGAAGAGCAGAGAAGAGTTGTTATGCGGATAGTGTGCTTAATCTTAACTGTAATTAGGCATTTGGAGATGCTATTCTTTCAGTTCATGTAGTTCAAATTGTTGTCTGATCTTTGTAAGGTAGTGAGCCTTCCTCTGGGTTGTAGCCCTCCTTGTTTTTGAGCAGTGAGTTCTAGGCAGTGTGCTTGAATGTATGTGCATTCCCCATTGTAATATTTACACATACTACTGCAGAGTATCATCTTATTGTGGGTAGGTTCCCACCATGGTTTTTCCCTTAACCGAGTTTTCCACGTCAAAAATCCTTGTGTTATGTGTGTTGTTGATGTGGTAATTATTTTTGTTATTGATGTTCATAATTAGATCTAAAGTTAAGCTTAATTTGATTGAGTTTGGTAAAAATTGATTCAACCCCCCCTCTCAGTTTTCCTGCATTATTGTTGCCCTGCTATCAACACTCCAGTGGTGAAATGGATCCACGGGGACCAAAATCCATCGGGGAAGGGAAATGCCAACCCATATTTGAAATGGGTCTTGTTTAAGGAGGACCAAGGCAGTGGGGGTACCTTGGTCTAGATAGGGGCACCACAATGCCCTTGTCCTCCAAAAATAGGACAAAGAAACTAGCAAATAAGGAGGCATAGCCCAAGGATGGGGTCCACTTACCTATGCAATCAAGTGACATAAGATTTGGAGTAAAAAGGGGCCAAAAGGGGCCTAGGGGGAATGAAGATATGACACGCTAAAGTAGGAGCACCAATATCAGGTGTGAATTATACAATGTTACAATTTACTACACTACAATTGCTTATGAATTTCTATTGTTTAGGATGGATGACTAAAAATGTTTAGTTTCTTGACATCATACTCTATGGTGAATATATTTGCATAACTTACAATTCTTTTGATTCTCTATGTTGTCTCTCATGGTGTGCTACGACTTTGTAACCTAATGAATATACACTAACCCAAGAAGAAATTATCCTCCATCACTCAAACTCAAAATAAAATACATCAATAATTTAGTAATAGGAAGCAAATCATACATACTTCATGATTCATCATTATAACCAAGGAAAACATCTTCAACAACCCATAACAGTTATCATCCTAGCGAGTTGTGTTGTGCATAACCCCTTCTTGCTATCATATAGTGAGGTACGTATCAACTTAATAAGGGTTATAGTAGTAGGTTAGTTCTTGGCCTTGTGATAACTTTTGGGGTTAGGTGTACACATGTACTACTATAGTAATTTAACCACATGTCCATTTTCAATTGTGTTTAGTCCTTTTTAGGATGCCTTTAGAGAAGCCCTCTTGAGTCTACTTGAATTTTAAATCAAATAAGATCTTACCCACCTTAACAAATTGATTTCAAATTGCCTTGCCTAATTAATAGATTGAAGACATGACCCTGAGTTTGACAACCCTTTATTAAAAAAGAAAGACAACCTTTAAATTTATGAATACCGACACCTCTAACAACCATATCAAATTCATTTAAAAAATAATTTAACTGAATTTCAAGATAATGCCCATAATCTTTTTACTTCTTAAAACCCAACAAATTCTTTTTCATGAAATCACTCTTAGAAACTATTATCCCTTTAATAAAGTTTAATTAATCCATCTTATTAGTTAAAAATAATTAATTGAATTTTAAAAGCTATGAATAATTTATAGGCGGAATTTCTTGACGAGAACATTCTGCACTGTTTAGACGTTTTCTTCTCTTTGCCATGGTTTCATTTGTAATTCCCCAAGCGTTCATTTCAAAAGTTGTGTTTTCATAGATGATTCGAGTAGTTAATTACCGGTTCCCTTAAATCTGGTCAGGAGCTTAGAAATCTGTAGTTTAATCTGTTGCAAGTTTTATGTGACACTCTAATCCAGCGAATCTCAATTAAAAGAGGGAAGTGGCTGCTTCAGTTGGGCACGAGCAGTTGAATCTGTTTGATTTTAGAGTTTTCAGACCTTATTCCACATTGATTTGGTAAGTCTTTAGCACGTCAATGCATCTCTCCTCTTTTCCTAATTTCAAAGTTACCTAGTGATATTTGCCAATGCGCCGGGTTAACTGGCGTAGCACACTTACTAAAATTAAATGTAATCCAAATCACAAGCCAACTTATGATGCAAAAATTATTGTCTCAACCAGATTTTGCCTTAAATGTTGTGTTTTTGTTTCCCCAATGCAAGTCCTAGGTTTAACCCTAAACCTCTGTTTAGGGCTACCAATTTTGTAAAGTATCGCTTGATCCGCAATAACGCAGGTGTACGGTCTTCTATGTTACTATACCACTGCACTCTCTGGATATGAAGAATACAAATATTTTAATTAGTTCAGTCTAATAATTTTATCGATAGATTTCGGAATAGAGAGAGATTAGAGTGGAAAGGAATTCTCAGTAAAGAATATGAAAGTTAGAATGAGTTATTTTTGAGAATAAGATTTACATTTAATTGAAAACTTTTCCGAGTCTATGAAAATAGGTAAACAAGCCTTGGAAAAAAGATTGCATAAGAAATGTTTTAATCACTTATCAAGGGGACCCGCAATGCATGCTAACAAAGTGCTAGAGCATAGGTAGATGCTAGCACATTAACCTACGGACTACATCCTAGACTACTTGTTAATCTTGCTTCAGTTTCATCGTGGAGAGAGTTACCCCCGAGTTCGTGTGATGAATAGAATGATTTTCCACTTCAATTCAATATCCAACTCAAAATGTACCTCATTTTGTAACCAGAGCGTTTTGGAATGGCATGGCTTTTGAGAGAATTAGAATAGCCTGGGAAGGTTATTTGTTCATCTTGGTTAGTTTTGAAAGAACAAAAACTATTTCTAATTGTAGTCCCACTTGCATTACAATCAACTTGAAATAACTTGTCAAAGTTTGGTAAAGCTAACACATGTTGTCTAGTCACTTTCTTCTTCAATAATTCAAAACTTTGATTAATTGCAATAGTTCATAGTTCTAGTAACTAGTGCACATTTTCTACTAAATTTAATGATAAACTTTATGTTTCTATAAAAAATGTTAAACCATGAAAAGTTCTAAATTCAAAAACACTCTCTAGTGTAGGCAATTCAACAACTGCAACAACTTTTCTACTATCCATTTTCAATTTAATAGTAAAAACAACTAAACCCAAGTATGCTAACTACTCTTTCATGAAATGACATTTCTTAACATTTATCAACAATATTTTTTCACTTAAGTCTTTGCAATATTAACTTGATATGCATAAAGTGTTCCTCTTTACTATGAATGAAAATGAAAATGAAAATGCTATATTAAGAAATGATTTCAAAACTTCATTAATTAGCCTCATAAAAGTACGAGGTGCATTAGTGAAATTCAAATGGCATAATCAACCACTTGTTCAAACTTTCTTAATTCTTGAATGTATATTTTCACTTATCTCTTTTGGTTTTGATTTGATGATACCTACTCTTCAGATTTTTTTTGTTGAAGTGTTTTGTGTCACTCAAACAATTTATAAGGTTATCCATTATGGGCAGCGGAAAATTGTAGTTGATAATAATATTGTTAATTCCTTTGAAGTTTGGAGACACTCTCCATTATTCTTCCTTCTTTGACGCTAATATAGGTGGTATTATACATGTACTCAAATTCTCTCTAATCAATCCCTTTATCAATAACCCTTTGATTTGCTTGTTCAACTTTTCTCTTTTAGTTGGTGTCACTGTATGAGTTGTCTTAAGTAATTTTTCTATTAGAATCAGATCCATCTTGTAATGTACCTAAACTGTTCATCTCACAACCCCCCCCCCCCCCCCCCCTCGGCAAAATGGGAAGACCACAAAAAGGGCATATGGTGGTGTTGGTGCCAACCGTACGGTGAGGTTGGTGTCAAGTCGTATGGTGAGGTTGGTGCCAAGCTGTACGGTGAGGTTGGTACCAAGTTGTACGGCATGTGCAACACTGTATGGTGAGGTTGGTGCCAAGCCGTACGGTATGTACAACCCCTCCTTTCGCACAATGGATTTGATCGCCGAAACTACTTTCCTTCGGCCGCCTTCAAATCCATAAATATTTTATAATGCGTAGTGCCAGATATACCATATAATTAGATTTACACAATTTGGCACGAAATGAACACCAGACATGCAAGTAGAAATTCAGGCTCAGTAATGATAGCACTTTAGATTACAATAATCTTGGATTGAGGGCAGAGCTAGGGTGAGGAGTTACTCCTGCCGAAATTGCGGATGCCAAGTAGGGAGGATCTTCCACCTCCGAAATGGCTGACAACAAAACTCCAACTGGAATTTGCACATACAAAGAAAATACCAAATTCACACATACCTACAACAATGACTAACTTGACCATATATATGGGCTCTAGGAAATTTCCCGAAGGGTTACAAACGAGATGACACCAAAAAGTTTATAACTAACCAATTAATAAAAAGGGCCTGAAATATATTATTAAATACGGGGCTGTACAATAAATTATTTAAATTGACTATTTAATTATATCGGGGACATTACAGTCTTCTCGGCCCAAAAATTGCTTGCCCTCAAGCAATGGCAGATTTCGATGCTCCTCGATCTGTTGCAGACTCCGATGCTCCCTGATCTGTTCGCTCTCCCAGACGATGTCCTCATGTCTGAAGATTGCCTCCATCCGTCTGGCCGAACTTTCCCTCACGCCGCCATTGGACATTCCTCTTAGTACCACCTTCTTGCCATCCACTTCGAATGAGAATTACATCTTCTTGAAGCTTTGTGTGTACTGGTTGAGGGTCTCCATCCATTGAATGCCCAAGATGACATTTGTATCATCCAAATCAATCATGAAGAAATCATCTGTCACTGTGTAGTTCCCCATGGTGATGCTGAGTTGTGGAACCAAATGAGTACATGACAATAGATTTCCTCCTACCACCTTGACTTCAAACCCTTCATGCTCCTCTGTATGTAAACCCCTCCTGGTGACGAGTGATGAGTTGATAGAGTTGAGAGTGGCCCCATTGTCCAACATGACTATGCCCGTTGCCCTAGGAGTGCACCGCGAAACCGAAACACACTGCATTTTGGAGTGCTGGTCAGAGCGGCAATGGCACCTCCCCTACGGACCAGTGCGGAAATTCTCTCTACATGATCCATGTTTTCCTTAGCCTCCCCCCTACTTTGTTGACCATCTTCCTCATTCTCTTCTTCGTTGTCGGACACCACTTCAATGCTTAAGGATCTGTGCCCTGGTTCCCACGGCTCCTTGCAGGTAAAGCAGAGTTTCCTTCTCCTGAGTTCCTGCCTTGTGGCTTCATCTAATGATGGCTTGTTCGGGGCTAGGGGTGGTTTGTCATGCGAGTAACTCTCGAAGGAAGAAGATGAGGTCGTCATGTCATGCGCCTTCTTAATCACTTCAAAGAGTGTCTTGGGGTTGAACCCTTTCACCCAACCCTTCAGTGGTTCCATCAACCCGTCCATGAATAAGACCACCAATCTCCTCTCTGAGATATCTGTTACCAACACAGATAGTCTCTGGAATTCTGTAATGTAACTGTCCACCGGTCCAAATTGCTACAGTTGAGCCAACTCTTTGAAGTTGAGTTCAGGATCTCTTCCGTCAAAATGGTCTATAAGCCTCTTTGTGAATTTTGCATATGAAGTTATCTGATCGTGGCTGAGGGTGACCATTCCATGATGCCACCATTCGTGAGCGACTCCTTCCAGGTGAAGTGCAACAAATTTGATAGCCTCACCTTGAGGCATTGGGTTAAGTTGGAAATAGGTATCTTCTTTTTGTACCCAAGCTCGTGCTGGGGTTTCTCCGGTCCCATCAAAAGGTGACAAATTAATCTTACCAACCTTCCGTTTGATATCATTGTTATAGTAGCCATAGTACCATGACTTCTGTTGCTTGAGTATTTCATCCGAAGCTCGACATAATCCTTGAAGGATATGTCTCCCTCCAGGTTTGCATCCCTCCAATCTTGATTCAACTGTGCTTGCAACTCCTGGAAGGTGGGTTCTTGCTCCCTACGCAGTGCTTCAATTCCCTGGGGAAAGTTGGCATCAGCGGTCAGGAATTTGAACGCTGTGGGTTTGACCTTCCAGTGATTGAATTATTGCTCTCTCCATTTGTTTTTCCCGATGCCTATTGACGCAATGTATCTTCCAATTGTCGTTGTTCCCCTCTGATCATTGTTTCATTGAGCTGAGCTTGGCTTTTGGTTAGCTCCCTTAATAGTGCCATAACTTCCTTAGCAGGATCCTGTGGTTCCCCCATTCTATTGGTAGAATGGTACCTCCTTTTGGTGTACACCTACATCCACTACCCGACAGGTTGGCAAGATCACCAACTTTGATACCACTGTAATGTACCTGAACTGTTCAGCTCACAAACCCCCCCCTTGGCAAAATGCGAAGACCACATAAAGGGCATACGGTGGTGTTTGTGTCAAGCTGTACGATGAGGTTGGTACCAAGCCGCACGATATGTACAACACCGTACGGTGAGGTTGGTGCCAAGCCATACAGTATGTACAACCCCTCCATCCGTGCAATGGATTTGGTCGCCGAAACTACTTTCCTTCGATCGCATTCAAATCCACAAATATTCTATAATGCGTAGTGCCAGATATACCATATAATCAGATTAACACAATTTGGCACGGAATGAACACCAAACATGTAAGTAGAAATTCAGATTCAGTAATGATAGCACTTTAGATTACAATAATCTTGGACTGAGGGCAGAGCAGAGTAGGGTGAGGAGTTACTCCCACCGAAACTGCGGATGCCAAGTAGGGAGGATCTTCCACCTCCAAAATGGCTGACAACATAACTCCAACTGGAATTCGCACATACAAAGAAAATACCAAATTCACACATACCTACAACAATGACTAACTCGACCATATATATGGGCTCTAGGAAATTTCCTGAAGGGTTACAATGGGCCAGCACCAAAAAGTTTATAACTAACTAATTAATAAAAAGGGCCCGAAATATATTATTAAATACTGGGCCGTACAATAAATTATTTAAATCTACTATATAATTATATCGGGGACAGTACACATCTGATGACTTATATTTCTTATCAGTCATAGCCTTTCTGGCAGGTTGTCAAAAATAATGTCACCATATTATGCCAAGAACTTGGAAATCTTTAGATGCGATAACTCATTTGCCTTTTTAGTGCTTTCTACTTGCATACACATAAGAAGAACTAAAAAAACAAACTTTATATTTCTTAATAACTAGAAAAAAATCCTTACCATTTAACAACAATACTCTTGCAAATGTTGGGAATTAGTTTTCACATTTAGGTGTTAGTAATATTAGAATGCATAAAATAAGTTGGTGTCATAATATTAAGTTGTTAATAAACAACTTAATATTATTAATAGTCACAAGGTTTGTTCAATAAGTTATTTTATTAGTGGTACATATGTTGAGTTGTTAAAACAACTCAACATAATAAGGAAAGTAGTTCAAGAGGTTTCCTATAAAATAGGATATGGAACTCCTATATATGTGTAATATGTTTTGAACGAAAGAATGACAAGCAATATATTATTTTGTGTATAAAGTTTTTGGTATACCATTGTCCGTATTTCTCAATATGGTATCAGAGTTGATGAGATTGTCTGCAATCCGATCATGTAGAACTCATCTATCGTACTGTGTTTTGATTTTTTTTATTAGAGTTCCCAAGTCTTGTTTCACGAGGATCTTTGGCTAAAAGATATTGACCTCAAGAAAATTGAAGGTTTTGAAACTCATCTTGCAGGACAAAGCATATGCCCCTGGTTGTGAGTATTGCACAATGTGGCAAAAGAGGGAGTCGAGTTGTAACACCAAAATATTATGAAGAACATTGCCAGTTTTGGGAAAGATAGGTGACATTCTTTTCTACATAAGGAGTTTGAGATTAGCGGTTATCTCATCATGAGACTTCTTCAATGATGTAGAGGCTCCTGCTGAATGACCATGGCATAGTTGATTATGCTGGTCTTTCTAAGTAGCTAGATCTTAGAATTGAATATTTGGTGTTTCCTATTATGTATTCTTTGATTCCACTCTAAGTGATCGCAATTTTCTCTGATCCGTTGGGTTTGAATGAAGGAGGAGGATTGATAGAGTTTGGCATAGTGAATTCTTCCAAAGCAATGAGTATTGTAAAGCTTAATAATTGTGAGAGACAAATGAACATTCGACCCATTTGGATCCAGGTGTGATAAAGACAAGATTTGTTTGTAGTAGGTGAATCCTTGTTTTTTTACAAGTCGATTCAATTACAGCAGCTCATCGAACCTTCAACGACCTATGCATAAGGCCTTTGACTTCAGCATTGATAATCTTTGTTTGGCACTTCGGCATCGGAACTTTGCACTCAGATCTGCAATCAAACTATTGACATTAGGTATTTCTATTGCAAAAGGTGACATTAAAGCTCATATAGCAGTGTGGAAGGCGCTGTGCTCTTTGTCACGTGGTCAACAGTGCTTTTCCTCTTGAACATGCTGAGTCTTGACGTCAAATTTTGCCTCTATCAGTGTGGGTTTTGGTCTTTAGCATAGGGTTCATGTTTTTGATTTGATGCAATGGTGAAGAAAGGTGTAGTTTTTAATGCCATCCATGGGCTTGCCATGATTTTCGCTAATTTGGATGATAATGATGGTGAACTTGTGGTTAATGCGCATCACCACATTACTTTCAGCGAAGGTTGGAGGTATGCATTGAATTAGAGGGTCATAATAATTTAATTGAGTCGTCAAATTAGTAGTTTCATTAAGATTAGTCTTGTGTTTGTAGATTGATTCTCCTTTTAGACTTAAGTTTTAATAGTTTTATTTGATAAAATTAGTTGTTCATATAAGTGTATTTGGAGTGCATGATCAGTGGTACCCAACACTCCTTGTAAAACATTCACATTATGGGGGGAGAATATGTTCTTTCCTTGCAAGTGACAAAATAAGCCTCAAAAGCCAAATTTGCTAAGTAGCCAACACACTGGAGGCTGGAGGCACAGGAGGCTAGAGGAAATTTAGCGACCTCTCGTCAGTCACTAGTGATGGGGTCGTGAAACTGCATTAGTGACAAAACAATTTGTGTCAAAATGACTAAAGCCAAGATCGGTTTCTAGGTGGTAGCGGCAACCATCTCATATCATTTGTGATTAGAGTGGCAATGATCTCAAATGATGGCTGCATATGCAACAACAAAGACTTTGTTCTCAAGCTTTGTAAGTTGTGGATGGATGTGTTTGTCCCCAATCACTATTGTTGGTTGTTTGTGAATAGATGTGTTTGTCCCCATTCACAAGTTGATTGGATGTGTTTGTCACTAGTCACAAGAGTTGGTAATTATGATTGGATGTGTTTGTCCCCAATCATAATAGTTGTGAGTAGAAGTGTATGTCCCTATTCATGACCTTATTTTTGGGTAGATGTGTTTGTCCCTATCCAAAATTGATGTAAGACCTTGGATAGATGTGTTAGTCCCTATCCTTGGATCCATGGATAGATGTGTTTGTCCCTATCCCTTGGATGAAAGAATAGTGAGCGTAGTGAGACTAGTTCCACTATTGCTTCTCATGGGTAGATGTGTATGTCCCTACTCATATCTTATGATGAGCTACTGTGTGGTCATCAAGTACTGTGTTGTACTTTCACCTCATGTTCACACTAAGGGAGGGTAGGGAGGGTGTTGGGAATTAGTGTTCACATTTAGGTGCTAGTAATATTAGAATGCATAAAATAAGTTGGTGCCATAATATTAAGTTGTTAATAAACAACTTAATATTGTTAATAGTCGTAAGGTTTGTTCAATAAGTTATTTGATTAGTGATACGTATGTTTAGTTGTTAAAACAACTCAACATAATAAGGAAAGTAGTTCAGGAGGTTTCCTATAAAATAGGATATGGAACTCCTATATATATGTAATATGTTTTGAATGAAAGAATGACAAGCTATATATTATTTTGTGTATAAAGTTTTTGCTATACCACTGTCCATATTTCTCAATAGCAAAATCATTTATTCTTTTAACTTCTTCCTTCAAAGGTAAATATATGTTCCACAAATTATAGCTATTTTTGTGCCAAATTCTGTTTTGATCTTTTATGATCACCTTAGTATTTTTCATAGCCTTCTCTAACAAGGGCATAGTTAAATACGTGCTCCCTGCAATATGAAATAGTATGTCATTATAAAATCAAAAAATTGTGGCAGCCAATCCAAGCAACAGCTTAGAGCAAAGTTTGCACTTTGGGAATATTACGAGGAACAAAGAAGCCCTATGAATGCAACAGGTTATAATCCTATGTAGTGGATAAGCTCCACATTTGTGGACTAAGACAACACCCCATTAATTTACTATTTAGCTGCACTATCTTTGTTGTCTTCTTTTCTAGTTTTCCTCCTTGTAGTTAGAAAGTAGAACTGTCATCTCTCATGTAACCTTAGGTTCTTGAGCACTTTACAACTTCACATCTTGGCCACAATTTGAGCAAGGTGATATTTGAGGCACTTGATGCCTCTTTTCATTAGAAAAATGCGTACCACCATTTCAGGCTCTTCCATGTTTCTAAAAAGGGTGCCTAGATTTGGTACTGCTATGGCTGTTATTGGATTGCATCTTGATTTCATTGCAAAGTTGGAAACCCTAGCAAAAATAAAAAGCAAGAATTTTAAAAATTTCAATCCTTGTCTTTGAAAGAAAGCAAAATGTAGTAGAAAGAAACAAAAATAAAAAAATGAAACCTAGAACAAAACTAAAATGAAAGAAAACAAAAGCAAAAATTGAAAATGAAAAAACAAGAAAAATAGTTGTATGCATTTTAAATCTATCAATGATCATTCCAAGGCAATGTAGGGAAATAGATAGTTGTTAGTGTGTTTGAAGCATGGAATGGCATTTTGGGTTATTGATCAGTTTTTACCAAGTTTTTCTCAAGTTTGAAGTGCCAAAAATCAGTCCTTGGTCGATGCAATGTGCCTAAAGGGGGAATGTTTTTGAAAGTCGTGCATCTTGAGGGGCAGATAAAGGATGCACGATTTATTCTTGACATCCTTGTAGAGTTCAATAAGGAAGTGGGGCTTTGTAATGCTGTCCAAGCAAAAGACACAAAAGTTATAGTGGTTTGTTTGTTGTTCGAGGGAAGCTATTCCCGCATCTTTTGGACACTTTATGCTGTTTGTTCGTCAATCTCATGCTACAAAAGATTGGCAACAAATTGGGTCAAACATGTGTGTGTTGAGGTTGAAGATATTAAAATGCTCTCACCAACCACTATAGGTTGCACCGACATTTAGATCATTCTTCAAATTGGATTTGTTGAAGGTAAGTGAAACAATACAAATTTGTTTCATTTTAATACTTTTTTCTAAAACATAAGTATCTTTTCTTTGTTTATGTTTTTATTTTATTTTCATTTTTGAATAGTTTGTTGAGAATCCATTTACGTACAACACAAATGTCTTGAGATGGCTTTTAAAGGTGTGGGAGGCACTTGCTAGCATGGTCATTAGCCAACATTGGTTTGTATGAAGGCAATCCATTAGTAAGGATAACAAATATTAAATAGATGATCTTCGATGATATTTAGCCCTGATGATATGGAATATTTTCTTAGATTCAGTGAGCATAATCTTGTGTATAATTTGTTATACTGACATAGATAAGCTATATGTGGGAGAGGTATATGATGGCATCAAGTCAATGATTGAGAAGATAAAGACCGTCACAAGTGAGAAAGAGCAAGATCATGAAAAAACAACTTCAATAGGTGCAAAGGATTCTTATTGAGTGATGGAACAAAATGATCACTTCACTACGATTTCGTGCCTTTTCTTTGACTTCGATATATTCTAGCATTGAGATCCTTTTTTGCCAAGGAGGATTGCACCATTCAAAGATGTGAAATTTAGTGAAGGGTACAGGCTAGTATTTGATAGACTCTTCCTTGATCTTGATTTGGAAGATGTAGTTATGAAGAGTATGCTCATTTTGTATTCACCAATGGTCAAGGTATCTTCACTCTTTGTGACAAGTATAGGAAGGATTCTTGATATGTTGCAGATTTTGTCATTGATGTCAAGGTTGAATGTTGGACAAGTTTTGTTTGAGGTGCTTGGTTGCCTGCTTGAGCTGTGTGTATGCCTACTTCAGCTGCTTATGTGTCTGCTTAAGGTAGTTGTGAGCTTGCTTGTTAATATGTCAGCTACTATATCAGATTTCTTGCCATGTCATCATTTGGATTTTCAAAAGGATCAAGTTTTATTTATTTTTAATATGGTGACCAAGTGTAATGCATCGAATATCCTTCAATGCCATGATTAAATGTTTAGACTTATTTGCAAAGTATGGGTTGAAGTGGCAACAATGTTCTTCATAATGTATTCAGCATTAACCTTTCTCAACTCTATTTTCAAATGTGTTATGTCTATTGCCGTGTGGATGAGGGATGCAATTTAGTGAGGACATATTTTTAATGCCAAGGTATGAAGATTAAATAACTCATTCAAAATGAATTTGTTTTTAGAATCCATTATCTGCTAGATCAGAGATTTGTCATGGTTATGTTGTGAAAAAGGGAATAAAGATGTGGGAGTGGAGAGATAGTGGAGCCATTTTTTAAACAAAAATCGCATTGAAAGTGATATTTATATATAGTGTGATATTTGGAGAATAAATGTGTAATGCACAGGTGTGGTTTTTCAAAAATTAATAGCATGCCTATATCGTGCATGTGGGGTTGCAAATCTTCACCAGTCTGAAAACTCAATGAATAGAGACAAATATTTGGATATCACAAAGATTGAAAAAGATGTGCAATATTGGAATAGAGTTTGTTCATAACGTAGAGGCATAAGGAAGAAATAAGGAAGGAATCGATTGTTCTTTAAAATAAATTACAATGTATTTGCACGATTTCTGTTGAGGCCATTTGTCTTGGTGCCACCATGACAGATATTACAATTAGAGTGTCGGCTTTGGTTAATTGTGATATTTGAACTTTCTATGGCTGCTTGGGGGATGCATTAAGAATTTTGTTTCAATTTGTTTGTGAGTGGTCTTTGAAAAAATCTGTTTGGTTTGCAAATTCCTATGAACAACAGTGATTAAAATTATATTTCTAAGCAGTATTAATCAGCTAGAATCGAGAGTGTTTTTCTAGAAAGAATGGAGTTGGTGCTTCTAACATACAAACTTGATGCTTCTGGTGTGTGAAGTTGGTGCTTCAGATTTGAAAAGTTTGAGTTTTGGAAGGGTTGATGCCCTCTGTGAGTTGAAGCTCTTTTTTGTACCATTGGGTTGGTGCTCATTTATGTTAATGAAAGCTATTTGATGCTGTGGTTTTTTACCCGAAAGGGTTTTCCACGAGAAATCTTGGTGTTTGTGTTTTGATAGTTGTTTTCTTTATGTTTCATATGGTTTCATGCATTTAAAATTTGAAAAATTCTGAAATATTGATTCACAGCTTCCCCCCTCTTCCTCTCAGTATTTCTTGTGCGCCTCTCAATTGGTATCAGTGCAGTTACCTTCAGAATAGAGCTTAAAAGCTTGGTGGTTGGTCCTATCAGCACACAAGATGACCGCTCTTGCACCTAATAAAGCACCCCTATTTGATGGCTTGAATTATGCTTTCTAGTGTGTGCAGATGAAAACTTATCATATGTCTCTTGGTTTTGATGTTTGGAACAACGTAGTTGCCAGTTATACTGGAAAGAAAGGTTTTGAAAGCAATGCCAAAGCTATGAATGCAATGTTGTGTGGAGTATCCGAGACAAAGTTTGTGAAGGTTATGCACCGTGATACAACTAAAGCCACATGGGACAACTCCAAAACGCATATGAAAGAGATGAAAAAGTCAAGAAAGCCAAACTTCAGACTCATAGAATGCAGTTTGAAAGTTTGAAGATGAAAGAGAATGAAAATGTGGCTGCTTACTTTTTGAGTGTTGATGCAGTTGTGAACTCTCTTAAGGGTCTAGGTGAAAAGATTGATGACAAGATTGTTATTTAGAAAATCTTAAGATCTTTACCTTTAAGATTTGATGCAAAAATTTCAGCTATAGAAATGGTTGACCTTGACAAAATGTCTATTGACAAACTTCATGGTATATTGACAGCTTATGAGATGAGGATGAACACTGAATCTTCATCGAAGAGGGAGACTGCCTTCAAGGCATCAAAGAAAGGCAAACAAAAGGAGCCAGTATCAAGTGACAATTCGGATGATGATTCTGATTCAGAAGAAGCATTGTTCATGAGAAAGATGAAGAAGGATTCCGGCAAATGCAAGAAGAAGATGCCTCTCAAGTGTTTTAATTGTGGAAAGGCAGGACATTTTGCTGCTAACATTTTGCTGCTAAATGTCCATCTCTTGATGACAACAGTTATGAGAAAAAAACTAAATACAACAACAAAAAATAGAGGAAAAGAGGAGAAGGCTCATAAATTTAAAAGGAGTCTATATTCGAAGGAAGAAAGTTGTTCATCATATGCTAGTGAATATGAATCCTTAAGTGATGAGATTCTGTTCATGGCCCTAGAAGAAGCTCATGCTGAAAATCAAGAAGATGAAGATGATTTTGATGAAGGAGAAGGAGAAGTGGATCTTGAACAAGAATTGTTAGGTGCTCTAAATGAGATTAAAAATCTCAATAAGAAAAATCTAAATTTGAAGCTATTGCTCAAAGAAGAAAGTGAAGATATAATCAGGAAATCACAAGCTCTTGATGATGCCAAGAAACTCATAGATAACTTGAAAAACCAGATTGAGGAAGCTAAGAAGAGTGAAGAACTAAAAAATTAGATCAAGCTAAAGGAAGAAAGCTGTGAGAAACTGGAGGCTGAGATTGTCTCTTTCAGAAGGTTAGATAAATCTTCATCATTGCTGAACCATGAGAGTATAAATTAGAAAGGTTCTATGTCATTGTATGACATCTTGAGCTCACAAAAGCAATCTTCTGATAAGGGTGGAGTTGGACATGAAGAAGGTCAATGTTCTAAATCTGCAAATAAGGAACAATAGATAGTTTTTGGTGGGAGTTCAAAGGATTTAAAGTCTAAAATCAAACATAATGCTTTCAAGAAGTCTCCAATCTCATGGCAAGCACAAATGACCAGGTTTAATAACTCTTTCTTTTATTGTTATTGCTGTGCTTGTAATTATTTTGGACACAAAGCAATGAATTGTAGAGTGTCTACTAGAAATAATATCAGATTTAGATTTATGAGTAGGAACTGTTTTGCGCCATTAAGAAATTACAATGTTGTATGTTACAAATGCAATAACTTTGGTCACAATGCAAGAGATTGCAAAAGTGATACGACAGATTTCTCGAAGGACAAAGCAAAGGAAAGTACCAAAGTTTGGAGGAAGAAGGAGAAACAAGTTCAAATAGAATCCCTGGTTGTGCAAACATCCCTTCTTGCACAAAATGAGAAAGATATTTGGTATGTTGATAGTGGTTGCTCCAAACATATGACCGGAGATGAGAGTAAGTTCTTGACTCTCAAGAAATCTAATGAAGGCAAGGTAAGGTTCAAAGGCAATTCATCTGCAAAGGTAGCGGGTAAAGGTACACCTATGTTGAATGATGGCAAAACAAAAGTTGAGAATGTGCTGTTTGTAGAAGGTCTGAATCACAACTTGTTGAGTGTTAGTTAGTTATGTGATTAGGGACAGTTTAATTTTCAGTTCAAATTGTTATAAAATTAGTAAAGATGGTGTTCACATTGCTATGCTAGTAGGGCAGAAAATAACTTGTATATTCTTGATGATGTTAAGAGTGAGAGTTGTTGTTTGAGTCAAGTTGATGCATCATGGTTATGGCACAGGGGATTGGGACACAAGAACTTTGATAGTCTCATTCAGATCAGCAGAAAAAATGGTTAGAGACATGCCTCAGCTCACTAAACCTTTTGATATTGTATGCAAGGAATGACAACTAGGCAAACAAACTTGGAGGAGCTTCAAATCAAAGGAATATTCAAGCACGAAACCACTAGAGTTGATACACACTGATTTGTGTGGTCCCACAAGAACCACAAGCATGCAAGGTGAAGATATTTAATGCTTTTGATTGATGATTATTCACATATGACTTGGGTTGCTTTCTTGAAGGAGAAATCAGAGGCTCTAGAAAAGTTCAAAGCTTTTAAAGCTTTGGTTGAAAATGAGAAAGGTCTGAAAATCAAGTGCCTACGTTCAAACAATGGAGGAGAGTTTACATCCAATGAATTCATAAGTTTTCGTGAGAAGTATGGAATTAAGAGACATTATTTAGCTGCTAGAACATCTCAACAAAATGGTGTTGTTGAGAGAAAGAACTTATTAGTCCAAGAGATGGCACGAAGTATGATGAATGAATTCAAAGTGAGTGATTGTTTTTGGAAGGAAGCAGTCCATACAGTTGTCTACATTCATAATAGAGGGCTGATTAGAGCAAAACACAACAAAACACCATATGAACTATGGAATGGTAAGGCAACATTTGTTAGACATTTCAAAGTTTTTGGCAGCCCTTGTTACATTAAAAGAGATGAAGACAATCTAGGTAAATTTAATCTTAGAGCTGATGAGGGCATCTTTCTAGGATATTCTTCTAAGAGTAAAGCTCATAAACTAAGTTACCGGTTCGGGTTCGGGGAAAACCCGGTTCGTGGGTTCGGGAAATATTTTTTTTGCCTTTTGGGCTCGTGGGTTGGGTTTGTCCGTACACACACATTATATATGCAAAAATTTAAAGAAATATACAAAATTACAAATCTAAATACATTTAATAGTATGCTACTTCATCATTGATCAATGCCAAATGCCATTTCAATTGATAGTTCAGAATTTCAATAATATCATACTACATACTATGTCATATACTCATATACCATATAAAATATATCAATGTATCATATCATAGATTCATATATGTCTAGGTTCAAAATTCAAATGAAAATCATTACAATTACAAAATTGGCAACCAAAAATAATAATTGTCTTCTATCTTCAATGTTCATCAATCATCAAAAGGATCTAGATCAAGATCATCATCATTTGCTCTAAGTTCAAACTAAAAATCATTTGAACCCAAACAAGTGCCACTCCCACTAGCTCCATTAGCTATAGGTATTTCATCATCATCATTTAAAGTGATTCTAACGAGATCATCAATAGTTGCATCCAAGTTGGTACACTCAGGGGTTACATCCCAAAGCTTCATTGCCCCTTCCTTGTATTGTTTTCCCTTATGTGTTCGAAGACGCAAATTGGAATGAATATAAACCAAGTTTTCTGCTCTTTTTGAAGCCAACTGGTTACGGTTCACTGAGTGGATAAAAGGAGTATGCACTCCAATTCCGTTTAGCAGCGGAAGAACTTGCAACCTGTTGAAATTGGAGAGAAAACCAACAAAACTTAAAATAAAAAAAAATACAAAATAAATTAAAGATTGTTTAAAACTTAAAAGCTAAACTCTACAATACAAATGTTAATATTTAAAAGTAAAAAAACTTACTTGTGATGGTATCTTGATTGCAAGAGGTTGGAGGAACATAAAATCTTGACCATGGAGGTACCACCATGTAACTCCATCCATTTTGGATTGGTCATTAATGGCACAATGACTATGACTTCTTCCTGAGATAAACAAACCAAACTCTTACCTAACACTGTCCACCACTTCAGGATCACTGTAGAGTCTAGCAAATGCCCGCTTGTACCCACTAGCAACTTGAGCATCTCTATAAGGTTTAGTTCTCCCTAGCAAAGAAAGTACTTCACTGCTATAGTAAATGGGATTTAAAGCATGTGCAAGGAGATGCAATGGCGTGGTCACCTTGTTCCATCGATGATGAATGATTTGTTCCACCCTTTAAAAAAATGTTTCTTGGGGGTCCTTCTCTCTTTGTGCTATTATGACTTTGATTTTTTCAACTATGGTGTCCATGCCATCATAGACTTCGGCCAAACATGCTGCATCTGTATTAGCATACCTGAGCATACTCATGATAGGCTCGATGAAATTCAATACATATTGCACATTATCCCACCAATTGAGATTTAAGATTAAATCCCTAACCTTATTGGCCCTCCCTGAATCTGATTGCTTCCAAATACTACATTGGTTACTAATAACCATGGCACTCAATGCCTCTTTCACCTTCAAAAGACGTCTCAACATTATTGTATGTGATGCAAATTGGGTCTCAGCAACCTAGGTTCATGTAAAAAATATGTCAATAACACATTAAAAAAAAATATAAAATAAAATTAAACATGGCATAAATAAATTTAAATAGATAAATTAAATTTACCTTCAGCAATTCCAACCTAGAGAAGCTCTTAAAAATGGCTTGTGACATATGGTGGTTTGTCACAAACATTTGGATCTCCTCACCCTCTTGGTAGATATCCTTCACCCACTCTATTTGAGTGCCAATTGCTTGCATCACCAAGTTGAGGGAGTGTACGGTGCATGGTGTCCAAAAAATGTGTGAATATCTTTGTTCAACCAAAGCACCTGCAGCCCTACAAACCTTTGCATTGTCTGTGATGACTTGGACAACATTTTCATGTCCTACCATATCTATGGAATCAAAGAGGATTCTGGAAATTTATTCTACATCTTTGAGCTGCCCCTCACAATCAACTACCTTAAAAAACATTGCCCCTTTGGGGGACATTGCAATAAATTTATCAATGGACGGGTTCTGGCATCCTTCCATCCATTAGAAACAATAGAAACACCCAATTCAACCCAAGAATCTTTAATCAGTTTCAATGATTGCTCTACAAAATTCTTCTTTTTTGCCAATATGGTGGTGCACACCTTTTCATACCCAGTAGGTGCATCACTGATTGCTGTCACCATCTCCCACCAATATGGTGATCTTACCAAGTTGAAAGGAAGACCATTGGCATAGAGGCAATGTGCAATTTTTAGCTCTACAACATCTCTTGATTCCATTTTGAATGCATTCTCCAATGAGCCTCTTTTGCGAGAATGGGAATTATCTACTTCAACTTCATCTTGCATAGTGGGTAAATTAAAGAAAGGGTGATTGGGGACCTTTTCTGGTATTCTAGGATCATCAGGTAAAGTCATTGGTGTTTTGCTTGCAAATGGATTAGCTCTTAGTTTTTCTCTTGCTATAGCTTGATGAACATCTTCTTGCTCTTTAATGAATGCTGCTATTTGTGTTGCAGACAACCCATTCCCATCTTGCCCTTCGCACATTTTAATCCCTTTCCCAATAGGGCCACAAAAGTGACGTCTCACTTGATAATACGAGCACCTATAATTGGTTTTACAAAAATTACAATCCCATTTAAATCCCCCACCTCTAGAAGTTGTTGACGCATTGTAGTATAATTCCATAAAGGAAATCCTCTATCAACTTTAAATTTTTGGTTTATTGTGATGTAACCCCCACCCACTGAACTCGAACTTGTTGCCATTTTGTTTTTTTGCTATTATATGAAATTAAACATTTTTAAATTAGAAAAAAAAAAATGCAATATTACACAATGTAAAAGCTAATTTAAGTATGAAAAAACATTATAAAAAATAATAGAACTTGTTTATCTTTTTCTATAAAGAAATTTTGAAAAAATAAGTTGAAAAAATTCTTCAAAAACTTGAAAAAATTCGTTAAAAGATCAAAGAATAGGGATAAATGCTTACCTTACGTGCTTGAATCTCCTTTGTGTAAGCTCTCCACCTTCGTCAAGCACTCCACGAACAATCTCCTTCGAAAATAATACTTGCCCTTCAAAATGCCTAAATAAAACCAAGAGAGAATAGATGAGCAAATGAAGTTGTTTTGGGTCTCAAATGCATTTAGCAAGGGCGGATTAGTGTTTTTGGCCCCAAAAAGGCAAAAAAAAAAAAGTTTTTTAATATGAAAAAGTCACTTTTTGGTGACTCGATTGGCCCAGCCCATGGGTTCGCTCGGGTCCGGCCAGGGTTCACCATTTTGACTGTGGGTTCTCTTTGGGTTAGGCGAACCCAGAGAGAACCCATAGTCAAAAGGGTGAACCCTGGCCAATCCCAGGGAGAACCCAACACGGACCTGAACCCGGACTCACGCAAACCCGGTTTGCGTTTGGAGGCCAAAACCGGTGAACCCGGTAACTGAGCTTATAAATGTTTTAACAAGAGATTGCATAAAATTGTTGGAAGTACTAATGTTAGAGTTCATGAGATTTCTAATTCCTCTAAAAAGTTGCAAGGTTGTGATGATAATTTGCAAAATGGTGAAGCTGAAAGTGCTGATCAGCAACCTTCTCAGCAACCTTCTTCTAGTATGCAAGTGGGGAGAACAAGTAATAATGCTGGAAATACTTCTTAAAATAGTCAAATTGAAGGAGTTGATGCACATCTAGATAGTGAAGCAGCAGACAAATCAGTTAGGAACAACAGATATATCAGCTGGACATACACCTTCCCATGATCAAAATAGGACCACAATCAGAACAGCTCTAAAGACTTCTTCAAAATTTGTTCAAAAGAGTCATCCAATCAATCAGATTTTGCAAGTGGACAAACCTAGAGCAACAAGAAGGAATGTGAATTATAATGAGGATGAAGACATCTCCTTGTTGTTCATGATTGAACCAAAAAGCTTTGAAGAGGCAGCAAAAGACAAGTCTTAGGTAGTTGCTATGAAGGAAGACTTAGATCAGATCCAAAAGAGTGGAACTTGGGAACTTGTCCCAAGGCCTAAGGACAAGAATGTGATTGGTACAAAATGGGTATTCAGGAACAAGTTGAACGAAGATGGCCAAGTTGTGAGAAACAAGACAAGGCTTGTGTGTAAAGGATATGTCCAGGTAGAAGGTATTGATTTCGATGAAACTTTTGCTCTTGTTGCTTGTCTAGAAGCAATCAGAATGCTTTTAGCCTTTGGTTCTTTGAAAGATTTTAAAGTTTTCCAAATGGATGTCAAATTTGCCTTTTTGAATGGTAATCTAAATGAAGAAGTTTATGTAGAACAACTTGATGGATTTGTGCTATCAAAAAATGAGAATTATATGTGCAAGCTGAAAAAGGCTCTTTATGGCCTTAAACAAGCACCACGTGCTTGATATGATAGGCTGGACTGTTATCTACAACAACAAGGTTTCAAAAGAGGAATAGTGGACAACAACTTGTATGTGAAAGAAGAAGGTAATCACATGCTGATTGTAGTTGTTTATGTTGATGATTTGATATTTGGGAGTAATTGTGAACAAATTTGTAAGGTTTATGCTACCAACATGAAGATGGAATTTGAAATGTCTATGTTGAGAGAATTATCCTTCTTCCTTGGGCTGCAAATTCATCAATCTAAGGAAGGTATATTTATTTCCCAAACTAAATACATTAGAGAGATGTTAAAAAGGTTTAAAATGGAGGACTGTGTTGATGTGTTTTTCATGCATATACGAACATAGAATAAAATACCAAGGTATCTTATCCTCTCTTGAACAAAGTCTCTCAAATGCTGAAGGTTCGCACAAGGATCATTTGAGATAACTCAAAGGTTCTCTATGTCGGGTCATGACGTGTGGATAAGCTCAATGGTTGATGTGATTGCTGGTAATTTAAGGGGACTTACATTGTACATGAATGCTTGAATTGTTGGAACTTGATCATCTGATGTTGCAATATTGTGATGCTTTTTATTCTAAACTAGCTTGAGTTTGAAAAAAGGGCAAAAGGGAAAGGGTTGAGGAAGTCTAGTAATGTAGGAACAATGGGCAATCTTTGGTGAAACTCGACTAGGCCTTGCTTTGACATGCGAAGCAACAACTCCACAAAGCTTAGTGCAATCTTCTAAGGAAATTAGATGATTTTCAAATCGTTACCAAGCATAGACACTATTAATTAAATGCATATCAATGATTGAATAACAATTGAACTTGAGCCCATTCAAGTCTTCCAGTTGACCACACAAGGCAAATTTGCAATCAACAAACTGCTAGTGGTATGGATTAGGAGTTTCACCATGAACAATACACAATTCCTTTCATTCATCTAATTATTCATCATCTAACTTGAAGATCCAACAAGAAACCATGCACTTGTAAAGAAACAACACATTCCACCATAGCTTCAATGAAAAGGAAGTTTATTTACAACTTAGGCAACAATTTCTGCCTTCTCCCCCTATTCTACTCTAACTGCTATCTACTATTCGCTATTAACCTCTATTCACTATTAACTATCCACTATCTATTAACTTTTACAAATGAGAAGTTTGAGCCTTATATAGAGAGCTCATTACAATTCAAAGGCTCTGATCGATTTGAGATCAATGGTTGAGATTACAAGATGAAAACCCTAATTAGGGTTTGTTATAACAAACTTCCTTTTGGCTAATAAGATTATTACAATGAATTGAACATATGTCCATCTTGATTTCTAACCAATGAGAATTGAGGTTAGGTACATAAAATAGTATTTGATGAGGCGTCATGTGTCACTTGCTCCACCATGAAATGAAGCAAATTCATTGAACTTGGACTTGCTGATGTGGAATTCCTCTGATTGGTGGAATGATGACTAGGATGCCATCTCAATTTGCTTGTAGACTTGATTCATCATCATGAATGAGTATTGAGTAATATCTCTTGATACTCAACATTATCCAGTTTGCTCAATGTGATGATGATGAGAAGCATCGGTATTATTTGACAAACTTTGATTAACTCTTCTGAAACTACCCATTTCCTTGATCATGTTTGATGTAGACTGTGTGATAACCTTGATTGATCGTCCTTTGTACATGATACACTTGATGAATGGTGCACCTTGCCGGGGTTAACTTTTCAATGTTTGGTTCTTAAATTCCTGAAGGAAGTTCAAGATTGTAAAACTGTAAGTTATCTTTCTTTCATGCTCCAAGGTCTTGACTTTGATCTTTGCATTGCAAGTCTCGAACTTGATCTTGATGTTAAACTGTCTTTGATTCCTTACTTAAGCACCTCTTTGTAGCGCTAACCTTGTTTTGATATTGTCTTCTTGTTGAATCCAAGCCCTTCATCTTTGCAATGTTTGAATCTTCTTCCATCATTCCTCGCATTCACTCCTTGCACTAGACCTGAAAAAGAACATAATCTTAATCAAAACACCGGAAATGAAAACAATATTACACAAAACTTATGCTTCATAAAATCTTTTCAAATATGGTCATTAGTCTCCCAAAGCTGGAACTGATGTTGCTTGACTTGTAATCTGATCAAATTATGCTCGAAACAGAATGCCCTAGCTAAAGAAATTCACCAAATTCAGGTTTGATGATATGCAAAATTTCACCAAATTTTGTCTAGGTTGTCTTCCAATCGAACTTGAAAATGCTCCTAAGTTAGGATAAAAGATCTTCAAATCAATCTCGTCTTCCTTGAGAATGCATTTTGATAAATGAAATGATCAAAATCTCTTGTTAAAATCACTAATGTAGAGAGAATTCGCCCTTCAAAAAATGTTGTTTGGAGATGCAAATCTGAAAATTGCTCGATGAAGTTCGCTGGCTTCCTGAATTTGCAGAGCTGATTGTCTTGAACGATGCCTTTTGAAATGAACAAGAACACCTTCTTATATAGGCGTTAAAGCTAGAGATGTATATGTTCATCTCTTCTCCCCATGGGCTGACTTGCACCTTAGAAAAAAAACATTTGAATTTGCCTTTTGATTGGTGAGCACTCATCACTTAGGTTATTAGCTGACTTGCATATATTTTGTTCATGATTTTTTGATTTTTTTGATCTTTACAACTTTGGCGGATTTTTAAGGTAGCTTTGCAAGATTTGCTATCAAGGTGGCTTTTCTTAATACCTTTGCAATTCAAATTCAAGGCGGATTTTAGGGGAACCTTTGCAAGTCTCAACTTGGGTTGGGTAAATCAACCATCTTTGCAACTTACTACCAAGGTGGCTTTTAAGGAGACCTTTGCAATACTTGATCATGGCGGATTTTGAGAGCACCTTTGCATCTTGACATCATGGCGGCTTTTTGAGACCCCTTTGCAAGTTTTGCCTAGAGGCGGCATTTAAAGGCACCTTTGCAACTCCTTCTCTTGGCGGCAATTTGAAGGGCCTTTGCAACATTTGCTAGTGGTGGCATTTTGAGGGAGCTTTGCAACTTCATGATTGGGGTGGCATTTTGAGGTAGCTTTGCAAGTTTTCACCATGGCGGCTTTTGACAATGCCTTTGCGTGTTATGGTCAAGGTGTCTTTTTAGAGCACCTCTGCAATTTATGGTCAAGACGGATTTTTGTACCACCTTTGCAAGTCATCCTCATGGGTGGCTTTTTGTGACACCTTTGCATCACAACACTTAATCGGATTTTGGAGGGAGCTTTGCCATATGCACTTGGTTGGATTTTGGAGGAAGCTTTGCCATCTCATCACTTGGTCGGATTTTGGAGGGAGCTTTGTCATATGCAGACCTGGGCAGCTTTTTGAATGATCTTTGCAACATAGGTTGAGGGTGGCATTTTGAATGACCTTTGCCATATTTGCTAGAAGGCGGATTTTGAAGGGAGCTTTGCCACTCAACACTTAAAGTGGATTTCTAAGCCACCTTTGCAACTCTACACCATGATCGGCCAATTTGAATGTCTTTGCAACTTCTGAATTTGATCAGCCAAATCAACTCCTTTTGAACCTCTCCACTTGATCGACTAACTTAGCTTTGCAAACATGATCGGCCAGATTAGGGGACCTTTGCAATCCATTTGCTTTCCAAAGTTTTGTCAAGATGTTGAAACTAAATTTTACCAAATTTTTATCTCTAAGGCATATCATGATTCAAAACTTCATCTTTCATTGTCAAAACCCTATCTCATGCCCCTCTCAAACCCCTGATGCCCTTTAATTTGCAAATTGACAACTTTCAGTAACATTAACCACCTTGACAAGATTGACAACACAACCTCAATCCGGACTTGACAAGACATTCACTCCTCATAGGCAAGGGTTAATAGCTACTAAACTTACCAAGCTATGACAACCTAACTAAACACCTAAGCCTAAGCAAAAAGTGGGGGTCTCCGTTTTCAATGGGGCGATGTGTGAAGACGTCACAACAAATTGTACCCCTGTAAGTACTCCTATGGTAATTGGTTGCAAACTTAGTAAGGATGATGAGTCTTTAGATGCTAATCAAACACTTTACAGATCTATGATAGGCAATTTATTTTATTTTACAGCCACTAGACCTAATATAATGCAAGCTGTTGGATATGTTGCTAGATTCCAGGCTACTCCCAAAGAGACTCATGTTCATGTTGTTAAAAGAATTTTCAAGTATCTCAAGGGTACTATGGACTACAGGCTTTGGTATCCTAAAGGCAATGATTTCACACTTACAGCTTATACAAATGCAGATTGGGGTGGCTCAGTTGATGATAGGAAGAGCACAAGTGGAGGTGCTTTCTTCCTTGGGAGTTGTTTAGTTTCTTGGCTTAGTAAAAAGCAAGCATCTATCTCTCTATCTACTATTGAAGCAGTGTCTTGTTGCACACAGGTCCTTTGGATGAAGCAGACATTAAGAGATATTAAGGTAGATTTCAGCCATCCTATATCTATCGTTTCTGATAATATGAGTGCCATTAATATATCTAAAAATCCTATTTTGCACTCTAGAACTAAGCATATTCCTATAAAGTACCATTTCTTAAGAGAACAGGTCAGTAATTAGGAGGTTAAGTTGGAATTTGTTTCTAGTTTCTACTAAAGATCAGATTGCAGATTTGTTCACTAAGCCTTTGCCAAGAGATACATTTGAAAGGTTGAGACAGAAGTTAGGAGTGGTTTCACTCCATCATTGAAAAGTTGTCTTATTTAGGGGGAGTGTTTATTGCTTCATTTGATGCCCCATTTCAGTTTTTGTAGATTGAATCAGTCATTGATGTCAAAGGGGGAGTAGTCTTTTAGGGGGAACAACATTGTTTTCTTGGTTTCAAGTTGTTGCAGAAGGAGTTGCCATTATGACAAAGGGGGAGTTTGTTGCAGATTTTGCCATTGATGTCAAGGTTGAATGTTGGACAAGTTTTGTTTGAGGTGCTTGGTTGCTTGCTTGAGCTGTGTGTATGCCTGCTTCAGCTGGTTATATGTCTGCTTAAGCTAGTTGTGAGCTTGCTTGTCAATATGTCAACTACTATATCAGATTTTTTGCCATGTAATCATTTGGATTTTCAAAAGGATCAACTTTTATATTTTTTTTAATATGGTG
Organism: Cryptomeria japonica; assembly: GCF_030272615.1. Lineage (NCBI taxonomy): Eukaryota > Viridiplantae > Streptophyta > Pinopsida > Cupressales > Cupressaceae > Cryptomeria > Cryptomeria japonica. The sequence continues at coordinate 639,962,757 of NC_081407.1, read as the reverse complement.
GCCAAGTGTAATGCATCGAATATCCTTCTATGCCATGGTATAAATGTTTAGACTTATTTGCAAAGTATGGGTTGAAGTGGCGACAATGTTCTTCATAACGTATTCAGCATTAACTTGTCTCAACTCTATTTTCAAATGTGTTATGTCTATTGTCTTGTGGATGAGGGATGTGATTTAGTGAGAGCATATTTATAATGCAGAGGTATGAAGTTATTAAATAATGATTCAGAATGAATTCATTTTTAGAATCCATTTTCTGTGAGGTCAGAGATTTGTCATGGTTATGTTGCAAAAAAGGGAATAAAGCTGCAAGAGTGGAGAGGTAGTGGAGTTGTTTTAGAAACAAAAATCACATTGAAAGTGATATTTATATATAGTGTGATTTTTGGAGACTAAATGTGTAACGCACAGGTGTGGTTTTTCAAAAAATTACTAGTATGCCTATATCGTACATGTGGGGTTGTGAATCTTCACCAGTCTGAAAACGCAATGAACAAAGACAAATATTTGGTTATCCCAAAGATTGAAAAGGACGTGCGATATTGGAATAAAGTTTGTTCATAACGTAGAGGTGCCGTAAGGGAGAAATAAGGAAGGAATCGATTGTTCTTTGAAATCAATGACAATGTATTAGCATGATTTATGCTGAGGCCATTTGTCTTGGGCCACCATGACATATATTATAGATAGAGTGTCAGCTTTGGTTAATTGTGATTTCTGAACTTCCGATAGCTGCTTGGGGGATGCATTAAGAAGTTTGTTTCGGTTTGTTTGTGAGTGGTCTTTGAAAAAATCTGTTCAGTTTGCAAATTCCTGATAACAGCAGAGTGATTAAAATTATATTTCTCAGCAGTATTAATCAGGTAGAATTGAGAGTGTTTTTCTGAAAGAACAGAGTTGGTGCTTCTAATATACAAAGTTGATGCTTCTGGTGTGTGAAGTTGGTGCTTCAGATTTGAAAAGTTTGAGTTTTGGAAGGGTTGATGCCCTCTGTGAGTTGAAGCTCTTTTTTGTATCATTGGGTTGGTGCTCATTTATGTTAATGAAAGCTATTTGATGCTATGGTTTTTTACCCGAAAGGGTTTTCCACAAGAAATCTTGGTGTTTGTTTTTTGATAGTTGTTTTCTTTATGTTTCATATGGTTTCATGCATTTAAAATTTGAAAAATTCAGAAATATTGATTCACCCCCTTCCGCCCTTCTCAGTATTTCTTGTGTGCTTCTCATGCAATTGGTGTTGTGTCTGTAGACAAACATTCAAAGCGAAACACCTATAGCATCTTGTGATTAAAGATTTATTATAAGTTTTTTTTGCTATAAAAAAATCTTGAAATTTGAATATCTTTTTATTATGAATCTTATTTTTCAACTTTGAAGTTTCTTTTACAAATTTATAACTATAACTTTGTAACTTTGTGGAACTAGAGTACATATTCCATTGAGCAGAACTAGATCCACTTAGGAAGGAAAAGGAGTTATTGTATGTGCATCCAAACTTGTGCCTTCTTTTGCACAAATAAAATAACAAGAAGGAAGGGCAATGAAGTTGCGAGATGTAGAGCTAGAGCATATTGACTTGGATGCTTCTCCTTCCCAACAATCTTCTTTTTTTGAGTCGTCAAATAGCCAACATACTTTAAGTGTTGAGTGTTTGTGACACTTTTTGTGGTTCTTCTAATTCACCTACATCATCTAATGTCAATAATGTTGAATATGATCTTTATGAAGACTATATGACATTGATTGCTGATTTTATCATTTTAATATTGAACAATTAATATCTATCATGACATTTGAGTTTGACCAATTGACATTGAAGTAGTATTTTTAATTTTTATGGTGCTTTTGTTTATTATATGCATGGTATGTGGTATTTTGAACTTAATCTCTATGTTTAGGCTGCAAATATGAATGTGTGTGTGTGTTACAGTACCAATGTACTTGAATCTGGATTCAAAGTGTTAACTAAGATTATTTGCTATCTTTCAAGGTCTTTTATATAGAAGTATTTAAGATATCTATGCTATTATGAATGCATTCCGACATCCTAAACTTTTTAAAATTGATGACCCCTTAAACATATTGCATCTATGTTTCTAATAACTTTGAATTTGAAAATAATTTATTACTTGACTTGTGTTTAGGTAGAAGAAATATTCACATTGAATTCAAAATGTACAAATCATTGACATACTTGTGTTTTATCTACTCTTTTGAAGGAACATTCAAGCTCCTCAGAGTCAGAGAAGTATATTACATGATTAATTTGCATTGCAGGGTGACTTATGAATTACCTAGGCTAAGTAGTTAATAAATTAGTTTAGCTTGTTGAAAAGGATTATGCTGTTTTTTCCTGAAATTGATTTATGGTGTGCAGATTTGAGGTCTGAGAGAATGCAGCTTCAATACAACTAGGTAATATGGGAGCATTGGATTTGTTATGGATGCTGTCAAAGCAGTCATTGACTGGTCTAGTAATTGGTCTAGCAATATCAGACAGATATGCAAGTTTTGTTGCAATTAAGGGTGCTTCCATGCAACCTACATTGAATCCTGGTTCTAGTAATCTATTTGGATCATTGGAAGGAGACTTTGTTTTGCTGGAGAAATTTTGTTTAGAAAAATACAAGTTTTCTCGTGGTGATGTGGTTATATTCAGGTGGTATTTCTTACATAAGTTGAAAATTAGCATGTTTTTCACAAATGATAATTATTTAGTAGGACAAATATCATGCAATTGATTTTTTTGATTTTTGATACGGTTCTGGACATGGTTCTATGTATGATGTACAATCAAGAATAAATTGCATTGAAACTAACAAAATATTACCAAATGTTAGATCTCCATATGAGCGTAATGAGCGATTTGTAAAGAGACTGGTAGCCCTGCAAGGTGATTGGGTAAGTGTGCCTGGAACACATGATGTAGTGAAAATTCCCGAGGGTCATTGCTGGGTTGAAGGTGACAATCAAGCTCCAAGTCTTGACTCAAGATTATTTGGTCCTGTATGTTAATATTTCTCAATTATTTAGTCTTGATGATAAACACTGCATCCTTTCATTGTTTCCTTTTAAAATGAGAATCGTGATCATATTTAACTTTTCCTAAATTGTATTACTTTTCGTAAATGTAATTCTATATGTGCTATTTTTGCAGATTCCCCTAGGGCTAATGATGGGTAGGGTTACTCATGTTATCTGGCCTCCAAAAAGAATAGGGGCAATTGAGAGACGATTCCCAAAGGAACGCGTATCTTTCTAATGATTCAATGGTATGGTAAGAAAAAGGATAGTTTTTTAGTTTTTTATTTGAACATTTAGGATAGTTTTTAATTTGTGAAGTATTGTGTTCCAAATATTAATCTTCATTTATCAGACTAGAAGATTGTTATCTGCATCAATTGATTATTGTTTTATTAGCATGCTCTCTGGATGCAGCCTTATATCCATTTTTTGGATGTCTAGCTATATGATTATACATGATTAATTTAGTTTGCATGTGTTTTCATGAATGACAACAAAACTGTGATGTAGGAATAACAAAGAAAACAGTGTTTTTTTTGCTTGTGTTTGTACAGGTCATAGACTTACATCTACAGAGGAATGAAAACAGATATGTACATAAATTAGCACAAATATGAAGTAAGCAGTGCGTCCATAAAAAATTATAATATTTTCAAAGACCAAGCTAAAAAATACATCATGCTTTTTCCAGATAAATTAGTTGGGTTTCTTTTGGGGCCCTCATCTTTGAAATAATCATAGATTCTTAGAAAAAATTACGATAGGCTGTGAGGGTTTTTGAACTGTCTTGTCATGTTTTGGCCCAAAATCATGGTAGGTTCTTTAAAAATTGTGCCATTTTCTCTATGAGAATTGGTGACCAATTTTGGAGCAAGAAATTGTGCCAACACAAGCTAAAAAATACATTATGTTTTTTCAGATAAATTAGCTGGGGTTTCTTTTGGGGCCTCACCTTTGAAATAATCATGGATTCTTTTGAACTGTCTTGTCATGTTTCGGCACAAAATCATGGTAGGTTCTTTAAAAATTGTGCCATTTTCTCTATGAGAATTGGTGACCATGTTTGGAGCAAGAAATTGTGCCAACATTTTTCTAATAAAAATCGTAGGTTGGATTTGCTGGCAAATGAGCGAAGGGATTTTAAATAGAAATTGTAACTCAAGTTATTTTTAACATCATGCTGCGCCTTGGTTATTTTGGCGGTGGTTGTTTGGGGGGAAAAAGAAACTAAAGGGTTCTTTTTGAAAATTGATGACAAAATAAAGTTTTTTAAGTTGAATTTTTTTTCATAAAAACATAGGTATTTTTGAGCAACTAGGGTGGAGCCCATGGCTAGGGCTTGCAGTAGGTTTTTCTATTGGTGAATTCATGACTAGGGTTTCAAATAGGGCACGAATTTCAAGGCATTTGTTGGAAGTATCTGCTAGAGTTTGTGGAAGATTTGCTCAGTAACTAGGACAGTTTATGGAAGATATTAGGGTTTGAAAATTTTTAGAACCATTATTGGGCTTCTATGTTCTTCGGAAATAAAAATTCTATTAGATAAATATTTTGGCTTCATTTTTCACACCTGGAAAGTAAAAATCTAGATGTGACTGAGGGTAAATGGAAATGAAAAATTGCCTATAAATGTGAGTAAAGTATTAGAATGGCAAAGCAAAGATGATAAATCCAAAGCCATTATTGGTCTTGCCCTCTCTGATTCTAAGTTACATCATATAGATCTGACAAAACCTCTTTAAGGAAATTTGGAAGAATTTGAACACACTGTTTGGAGCAAAAGCATTTAAGCTCCCCTGTGGACTTTTACACAACTTTTTCTAACTCTTTCCACTGATCATTATGTCCAACACTTTGCATGCATTTGAAAAAAGACCAAGGTTTACTGCTGTAGTTTCTGATCTTTCTCCATAATTAAGAGGACAGGTATTTTGACAAACAATTCACATATATCTTCTGAGGTATGTTTGCTGCTTGCATTGTTTATTGATATTTGGAATGTTTAACCAAAAATTCTTTTCAGTTCAGAATAACTTCTGTTGTAGCTTCTGAGATATCAATTTAGAGGATTTATGTATCAATGTTTGTCTGCCAACATATTTGCATTTAATCTTAATCAACTAAACAGGGAAATTTGCACACTGAATAGCACTAAATTTTAATAAATGAACAGCTATTACAGGACAGATTCGCAGAAATAATTTTGACAGAGAATTTCACAAATCTGAGTTTAATATAAATATTGACCAATCTGCAACACTGTATGCAGATGATTAATATAAATCCCTGCAAACTCCTGACCTGGAAATGCAGCAGAAATACTATGCACTTTGACAGTGAAATGACCACGTCCCAGTCGATAAATTCATGCGTCCCACTTTTACTTGGACTTACACAAACAACATTGAGTATCCATCAAACTCCAAGGTCTTGCACTGGCTTTATCACGCCTCACATCCCTGCTGCAGGTATTCGCCACTGAATATCAGAGTGAAATATAAATTTCTTCCTCCCAGTAGTGAAGTTGCTGATCCAAAAGGAAAACACCCATGCTAAGCTTCAAACACCCAAAGATGGAAGGTATGGAACTTAAGGAAGTCCACATCCCGCCTTAATAAACCAATGCAGCTCTCAGCAACTTCACAATGCCTCTCAAACTGGATAAAACCCATGCCCAGGAATATATTATATAGCTCAGCAAGAAAGAAATCCCCAACGCCTTCGTATCACCATCTTTTAATGCTGAAACTCCCAATAACCTGGAGCTAAACTCCCACATCCAGCATTGTGATGGTCATTGACCCAAACGGAGGTTCCAAATGCATTAATACTCTAGAAAGCCAAGGCCCAATAAAACATTCAATCCTCAATACCTGGCATCCTCAACTTTTTCTGGCAAAACCCTATTCTAAATCTTCAAATGCTGAAATTTGTCTTCAATGAAGGCTTCACAAATTTCAAAACCAATCGTTGAAATGCAAATGTGAGAAACCTGAATGATTTCTCCTACTACCAGCTAGGGGGGAACCATTGACCACCAAAATTGATCTTTCCAATAGGGTTTTCATCCTCTATAGGTTGAGAAGAACCAAGTTCTATCTCCAGAACCGCAAAGGTTTTTAAATAGAGAAATAATAATTTTCAACATAACAAGTGAGCTCTCAATCCCTCCTTTTTATAAGATTTTTTATTTTATTAAACTTTCTATAAACTCCTTTTAAAAGTCACTTTATTAATTAATTAAGCCTTTTAACTCCAAAAAATGATTCTGAAAGTCACTATAAAACGTCTCATCATTTAAATTTTTTTGTTCTCTTTCCAATGAGCTATAATATTGAGGTGCTCAATAAATTATTTTAATAAAAATGGCAACCTTAATGAAATTAATTAAATATAGCTCTAAATTACATCCAAGTAGTGATAATGGTTGAAATGCATTGGAATCGAAAATTGATTGTGTAGGAGTGATCCTGATGATGAAAGATGAGAAATGGACTTGACTAGGTGATGTACTAAAAATAGACGCTCCCTCCAAGAATCTTGTAGACCAAACCAGAAGCCGGAAATAATATCTGAAAGTGTCATACAATTCCACTAGATCATCTAATTTCACAGGTAACATCAAATTACTCCTCTAATCAGGATGGCACAAACCTAGAGAGTCATCACCAATTGCAAAGAAAGAGAACATGAAAAAGGGGACATTAGAGTCCTCCCTTCCCAAAAATTGCTTGTCCTCAAGCAATGCCAACATAACCCCAAAATCAACATACTAAACTAGACGGAAACCAAAAATGATCCCAAGGTCCCAAGTCAACCTAGGAGTTTTGTAGCACCATCCTCTTAGAGCATTGTTCAAATAGTGCATAACCTCGGTCAACCTCTCTGAGAATTGCTTTTCGAAAGAACCAAATTGATGCATGATAGGAGTAAACTATAGAAAGTCAACATTGAATCTCATTCCTACAGTTGCTGAACTGCAAACCAATGTGCTCCTAGGATTCCAAGTCAGTCTCAGAAAAGAGCCACCATACTGATGTTGCACCACTCTCATCATAACTGTAAAACAAAGTTACCCCGAGTTTCCGGGACAGGGACGGCAGGGGACGGCAAATTTTTTTGCCAAATTTGGGGACGGCGGGGGACGGCAAAGGGGACGGCTATTAAAATATAGGAAATATTTAAAATATATAGGAAAATTTCAAAATTCTAAATGTTCATATGAAAACATGGATAAAGCATGCATACATACATTATATTCATATGAAAACAATAAAACATGGAAATGGCATGTGTATGATACTATGAAAAGTTGAAGACATTTTAGAATGTAAATTCTGAACATACAACATTGTTAATACTCAATAGACAATATGCAATTATGCATTCATAAATCAGAATTTCAATTCATTCACATTGTCAATATGCATATCATAATAGATATTAAAGAAATAACATACAAAATGTCAAAACAAAGAGGTTAAATTTTCCCTACTTCTATCGACGCGGTTTCCCCCCATATTTTTCAACGGGGGTTTGGGGGCAGTGCCCCCAAGGTGGGGTCAAGGGGCATCGCCCCTTGCGGGGTCAAGGGGCAGCGCCCCTTGCGCGCTCCCTGTCGCGATACAGGGCGGGGTCGAGGGGCAGCGCCCGGCAAGGCCAAAAAAACTTATTCTTTCATAAAGGTGTTGGGTGTTATTTTTCTATTAACTCGCCGAGTTTGGCGATTTTTGGGCGATTTTCTAATCTCTGTGTCAAAATACCCAAAGGCTACACTGCTGCCATATAGTTTCATTGTCAAAATTATGAATTAAATTAATGTTATCTTTTAATTTTTTTATTTTTACTAACAATTTGAATTAATAAGGGGCCTATATTAGAAAAAATTTTAAAAAATTTGAAAATACAACTTTTTTTAGTTTTTTAATATTTATTAATGGCCTTAGATAAGGGGGACGTCTAGCCGTCCCCGGGACGGATTGGGGACGTCCCAGCCGTCCCCAGCCGTCCCCGGGACGTACGGACGTCCCCCAAGGCTAGGGCAGGCGTCCCCCCATTTCGGGGACGTCCCCTAAAAATATAGGGCAATTTGGGGACGGGGGGAAACGTCCCCTGGCCGTCCCCAAGTCCCCGAAACGTCCCCGAGACGGGGACGGGGGTTTTCAGGTCGGGGACGCGTCCCCGGGTAACTCTGCTGTAAAACCATCATGCCTGGACTACACTCTCTTGTCATGGAACCCCGAAGAGTAATCATTACCAAATCCCAATTTGAAATACCCAAAAGGGTTGAAATCCATATGAAGAAACATATCCTGTCAAGGCATCTCAGTGAAGTCCATAGCTGCAATCCCACTGCTAGACTTGATCCTGGGCGTTGGGAAAAAAATCTGCTTGACCATAAAAAATGATACTCAACATATGCCCTCAAGTTGTCCCTAAAATGAAACTGATCAATCATTGTCTAGGGATTGATATAGATGTGAGCATAACCAACTCTGAAATAAGCTAAGTAAGTGGTGTCTCTATGGTCGTCAATTGAGAACATATCCTCGACACTTAATCTCCTAGTGTCAAAGGGGGAACCCCGAACATGCCAACACATCCAACACACTACAATCATCATAACATCATTTGGAGATATGCATGAAACAAGATATGCATGAAACGACTGCAGTAATCAATCATCACTCACCCAAGTAGGGGTGAAAAATAACTGAACTATAACCGGAAGATCTCCCACAACTGACTGCACTAAAGCCTGCAAGAGCTCAAGATCCATCTGCCCAAAGATTGAAGTCACCAGAATTAATGTGGAAAGCAAGGGCAGTGGTAATCATGTAATCCCTCAATAAACATAGGGAATGTAAACATGGGAATTGCTCAACAGGCATCTCTTATGACTAGATCATCTCTACCAATCATCCTCAAGCATAGAGTACTCAACCGCTGGTCTGAAAAGGCCAACCAATCCATGTGCGTGGCAGGAACAAAAATCCTGTGTAAGCTGATTGGAAAGTGGACAGCGATAACATCTTTGAAAATTTGCCCACAATTCCCATCCTAAAATAGCACCTCACTGCTGAAACTGCACTGAGTTCCAAATCTTGTGACCAATTCCAATCTCATCACTGGAATATGAAAGAGCTCCATCTTCCACTCGAGGAGTGGATTGTCATAAGTCACATTAGCATCCACCTCAGACAAAAGATTATCTTTAACTCTAAACTCAAACGAATCCTCCTGTTGATCCAGACTCTCTTTTTCTGATTTCTTGGGGCAAATGGGTAAGATCATACTTTTCTTGAATGCAACCAAGCTCTTCAATCGCCTGCTTGAGTTCTATTGTTCCATATTTTTTTGTTCCTTGTATTGTTTATCAACCAAACTTGGATTTCTGCCTCTAGAAGAGACATTTGAACACTCTTCAAGGAGTCCTTAGTTGCACCAAGCCCAAAAGTTAGCTCATCTACCTTAGCCTTTGTTTCCTTGTACAAATTCAAAGCTTCATTTGCAATCTTGGTAGCCATATCTCTGTCATGAATCATGTGTAAATAGGCTGACTTCACTTCCTCCATAGTGCTTTTAGCCTTATGTAGATCAACAAGGGAAATAATTTGCTCACTATGGCCTCTTGATGCGTTTTGAATTAAATTCTCCACATGCCTATTTGTGCCATCCAATCTAGATAAATCTTGCACTTTGTTTTCAGCGGTTACCAAGAATTGACTTTTCCAATCATGAGCAAGCAAAGATGATGAACAGCTGTTTGTTGCATGTAGAAATCAGAATCAGTCCCATGCCTTTCAATTGTGTCTCCATGGCCGTCCCAAAACTTCCATGCCTCTTCCTTATCATCATCAACAGTAAGTTGAGGATCCAAAGGGGCCTCAACACCCCTAACAAAAATCACTTAGTCAAGTGCCTTATGGAGATATCCAATGTCAATATATTTTTGATCGAGCAAACAAAATTGAATAGTAAGGAAGAAGAGATAATGAAGATGAAGCTCAAAAATTGGGATGAAGTTTTTTGTCAATTGAAGGGTGTCTCAGGATTTCTAACTACAATTTGGCATCCCTCTATCGTCTCAATGGATTTGGTTAGTTGCTTGAAACATTGACAGGTATTTAAGGCATCTTGTCTGGCCTCTTAATTTTAGTTCTTTTTAATTAATAATATATGGCCCTTTTGTGTGCACTATGAAGAAACAAGTATGGCAAGAATTGGATAAATTATATCCTCCTTCCCCAACTCCTCCATTCTTGGGGGTGGGGGCAGTGGGGAGTGATTTCAATGCAATCCTTTTCGACGGTGATAAGCTCAGGAGAATAAAGAAAAGAAGTCAATCACAAATCAACTTCTTTGATTTTGTTTTTAGAAAGTCTTTTTAATATCCCTTCATAGAATGTGAGGTACACCTGGACCAATCAAAGGCATGGTTTTAACAACATATCAGAGAGGTTAAACTGTTTCCTTTGCTGTGGGGATTGGGGGGTCCTTCCTAAAAGATGTGAATGCAAGATTGTTTCTTTCTCTAGGTTAGATGACTTTCCCATCTAGTTTAGTATTGTGGATGAGCAAAAATTTGAAAGAAGCCCTTTCAAATTTGAGAATATGTGGATGAGAGACCTCCTAATTTCCTCCCTAACATAGAGAAATGGTGGGGGTTGTACATTCAAAAAGGCTCTAAAATGTTTACATTGATTTCAAAATTGAATCTGGTAAAAGAAAACCAAAAAGTATGGAGTATATAACAATTTAAGAACATCTTTGAGAAGGCGTTGGTAGAAAAAAAGATAGACAATTTGAACAAAGCTGTTTTTGCCCTTGGAATGGATCAAAATAGGGTTTTGGCTAAGAAAGAGTGGATGAAATAGTGCTCAAAATTTTTTTTAGGGAGGAGATGTTTTGGACGGAGGTTTGATTGTGGGAGGGGGACAAGAACTCCAAGTTTTTCCATAACTCTACAAAGGTTAGAAGGATTTAGAGTCACATTTTAGGATAAGGTTAGGATGGCTCATTTTTGGAAGAAGAAGATTAAATTTAAAGTGGAGGCTATTGAATATTTCCAAATGCCTCTTAATAACTGGGAGGGCTCTAATTTACCTAATCAACAACTCATTGTTTAGCACATTTGAAAATTGGTTAACCATACAATGATCTGTTGATGGAGGCATTCACAGAACAAGAAATAAAGGAGGCTGTGATGCAATTACATCCAAACAAAGCTCTTGGTCCGAATGGCTATCCATCAAGTTTTTTCATTAATATCGAAAATTTTCTTGGGAAGTTGGTTTTTGAAGTTGTTGAGGAATCCAGGAAGAAAGGCACACTGTTGAAGGATTTGAATAACACCTTCATAGTTCTCATTCCCAAGAAAGACCAGATATTATCATTTGAAGATTACAAAGCCAATTTCCTTATGGAAAACAAAATTTTTAAAACTTTTTTGGGCTATTGCCAAGAGGCTGAAACTTATATTGCCTAAGATAATAGTTGAAGAGCAGAGTGGGTTTTTTCTTGGGCGCTCCATCCTGTGTGGGACTTGTTGATGTGTATTTTACGCACATACGAACACAAAATACAATACCAAAGTATTTTACCCTCTCTTGAACAAAATCACCTTATATGCTAAGATCACTAGAAGTTCATACGATGATTCCAAGGTTTCTACAGTCAGGTATTGTCATGTGGGTAACTCAATGGTTGATGTGAATTGCCGTTTTCACTTGGGGACTTATGTAATTGTTCAATATGGAGGTTTTTCATGAATTGGATTTGGAATAGGAATGCTGGTGACTTAGGATTTTGCAATTCAACTCTTGATCTAATGTGACAAAGATTTTTTTTAAAAAAGGCAAAAGGAATAGGGTTTAGGAATTCTATTCTAAAACCTAGAATGCAAGAAAAGGGTGAACAATTCACTAGAATCCTACTAGGCGAGGTCTCATCATCAAATTGAACAACTTGACACAAGCTTAGTGCAATCATCTAAGGTATATCCCAAAGATGTTCAAATCATTACCATCAAACATTGATACCATTCAAGTTAATGCATAACAATGGACGTATAACAATTGAAGTTAAGTGCGCATAAAATTCCAGTTAACCATGCAAAGCACACTTACTATCAGCAAGAGGCTAGTGGTATGGATTAGGTGGATTCCACACAAATGCATTCAACAAATTCCTTCATTCAATCTAACAATACTTGAAAGCAAATTCTAATCTAAATTTCTAATCTAACTTGGAGGCAATGAGAACCACAAATGCACACAACACTTAAAACAAAAATCACCATCAAATCGAACAATGATTTGTATTCAAATCTGCAGCATATACTGACAATTCTCAAAAATATCTCTCTTACAAATGAGAGGCAGTGGGGTATTGTTGTGACATATTCACACATCGCCCCATTGCAAATGGGGACCCCTACTTTTTTGCTTTCTGGGTTTTGCTTTCTAGGTTTTTAGGGTTTTGTCTGTTAACCTTTGCATTTTGAGTGTTGCCAGGGGGATCACTAGGATGGCAGGCTTTGCTTGAGCCAGGGCGAGTCCACATGGCCCCAGAATTAAGGTTTCTTTGAGAGTCTTCCTTAGGGCCTAGTTTTGCTCTTGTTGCTAATTGTGTCTTGCTTGGTGAGTGAATATCATCTTTGAAGGTCTGAGTTAAGTCGAGTTGGTGAGTGATGAAGTCTGGAATGTCATCCTGATCTTCAAATGTCCTGAAATTTGGCTAAGTCTGGAATGTCATCCTGATCCTGAAATTTGACTAAGTCTGGAAAACTGAAGAATCCTCCAAAAATTAGATTTTGCATTATAACTCCTGGAGGTCAGAAACCACTCTCAAACATCCTGACAGTATATATGGAATATAACTTAAAGTATAAGTGACATTTCCTTATATCTAATGTTATATTCCATACATGAATCCTGATGGAGAGACCAAAATGTCAAATTTCGCTCTTGACCCTTCCAAAGGATCCAAAGCGAATTTCCCTCCCGACCCTTCCAAAGGATCCAAAGCGAATTTCGCTCCTGACCCTTCCAGAGGGTCTAGAGCGAAATTCTCCATAAGACATTCTAGTTTGACCCAAACTTAGAACTAACTCATTCCCAGGCATTATTGAGGGCAAATCACTTGTTTGGATGAAGAAATGTGAGAAATGAAATCAAGATTTGAGCCTAAATGTTAATTTCGCTCTTGACCCTTCCAAAGGGTCCAGAGCAAAATTCTCCCTAGACACCTTTTTTTCTCCTTGTTTGCATTGGAAACCTTGATTCCTTGGGCATGGTAAGGGCAAATTGACATATTCTTGTCTTAGGAAGTGATTTGAAGTGTTTGAAAGTGTGGATTTTGTCTAAAGCATGAATTTCGCTCCTGACCCTTCCAAAGGGTCCAGAGCGAAACTCACCTTTTCCTCTATTTTGCTCTTTCATATGGCCAAGTTTTGGATTTTGAGACATGGTTTGGAGGCCTTGGACACATGTTTGCCTTGGAGAGAAGGTTTAAGACCACAAAATGGTGAAAATCAACCTAGAATGGAAATTTCGCTCCTGACCCTTCCAAAGGGTCCAGAGCGAAATCTTCCATTTGACCTTTATCTTGCCTAAAATGATGAATAGAGTTTGAAAGGACCTTGAAATTGATCAAGTTTGAGAGAATTGGATAAATCAAGATTTTCGTTCCTGACCCTTCCAAAGGGTCCAGAGCGAAAATCCTTATACACCTCAATTTCTTCTTTGTCCAAACCAATTTCCTAGTTTTTAAGGCATGTTTGGAGGTGTTTTGAAATGTTCTTGCCTTAGGGGGTGATTAGAGTTGGGAGAGATGAAGGATTTTAGCCTAAAAGGTGAATTTCGCTCCTGACCCTTCCAAAGGGTCCAGAGCGAAATTCTTGAAAACACTCATTTTCCCCTTAGACAAGATTAGGACCTTGGTGGAGATGCAAGAAGAATGGTCTATGTTTGCCTCCCAAAGAGGATTGGAGTTGGAAGAATCAAGAATCAAGTTCAAAACATGATTTTCGCTCCTGACCCTTCCAAAGGGTCCAGAGCGAAAATCCTTATAGCTCTTATTTTCTTCCTTGTTTTGGCTAGGCGTTGGCATGTTGGAGGGTGAATTGGTATGTTCTTGCCTTGAGAGGTAGTTGGACGCTTTGAAAGATGAAGATTATGCCTAAATCATGAATTTCGCTCTAGACCCTTCCGTTGGCATGTTGGAGGGTGAATTGGTATGTTCTCGCCTTGAGAGGTAGTTGGACGCTTTGAAAGATGAAGATTTTGCCTAAATCATGAATTTCGCTCCTAACCCTTCCAAAGGGTCCAGAGCGAAATTCTTTATTAACCTCATTTGCTTCCATGCTTGGGCTTCAAACCTTGTTCCTTAGGTGAAGAGTGATGGATTTTTGCCTTGCAATCAAGATTGGGATTGAAAAGATGAACAATCAAGCCTAGAACATGATTTTCGCTCCTGATCCTTCCAAAGGGTCCAAAGCGAAAATCTACCTAGCCCTCATTTTCTTCCTTGATTGATCAAATTTTAATATCCAAGGCATGTTGAAAGGAAGAATGGACTTGTTTTTTCCTTTGGGAATGTTTGAAAGAGATGAAAGGTGGAGATTTTGTCCTAGAAATGGAAATTCGCTCCTGACCCTTCCAAAGGGTCCAGGGCGAAATTTCACTAGAACCACCCTTTTTCTCAATTTTAGGCCAAGCCTAGTGCAAACTAAGGTGAATTGTGATGAGAGAAGTCCTTAGGTGTGACTTCAAGTTGCTAGTGATTTTCAAATTTGAAGGAATTGAGCCAAATCATGAATTTCGCTCCTGACCCTTCCAGAGGGTCCAGAGTGAAATTCCTAAAAACACCTATTTTCCTTGCAAATCAAGTCAAGTTTTTGGTTTTTATGGCATGGATGGAAGTGAGAAGGTGTGTCCTTGCCTTTTGAAGCTGATTGAGGTTCAAAGAATGAGGAAATAAGCTCAAAACAAGATTTTCGCTCCCGACCCTTCCAAAGGGTCCAGGGCGAAATCCTCAATTTCACCTAATTTGCTCATGATCAAGGTCATGTTGTGAATTCCTAGGCTTTAGAGGAGAGAAGACTAGTGTATGCTTGCCTTGGAAGGCATTTTGGAGTAGAGACATGATAGATTTTGTCCTAAAATGCAAATTTCGCTCCCGACCCTTCCAAAGGGTCCAGAGCGAAATTCTTAAAAGCTCTATTTTGCCCCAAATTTACATCAAGCTTGGTGTTGGTTGAGAATGAGAGCATCCTTGGACATGTATTTTGCAAAATTCGCTCCTGACCCTTGCAAAGGGTCCAGGGCGAAATTCTTATAGGACCTGTCCCTGGGAAGGATTTTGAATGAACTTTATTTAAAGTCTTCTTGTTGATGATTTAAGGTGAAAATGCTTTGTTGAAATGAATATGTCATATGTACTTAATCACCTTTTGGTTTATTTTGCAGATGGAGAAAACTAGTCCAACATCATCAAGGACGACCACTTCCAGTCCATCGTCGTCAAGGACGTTCCACAAGCAAAAGGGAAGACTCAAGGTGTTCAAGGAATTGCTAGCTGCCTCCAGAACCTTCACTTAGCCACACTAAGGAACCACAAGATGACAATGAAAGGCGTTGCCAGCATTTCAAGGAAAGGTACACCATACATCCATCACGTCAAAGACAGGAGAATCAAATAAGGTTAGTGCAAGGGTCCGTTGAAGAAGCAGATAGTTTCAGAAGAGTTAATCAAAGTTAGCTTCTCAGCGTCATCAAATTCAACATCAACCAAGTTACAAGTGTCAGACAAGGTGGCATCCCAGTCATCACTCCTCCAGTCGGATTGGTCCACCTCAGCATGACCAGATTCAATATACCTAATTTACTGGAGGCGGCACAAACTTCGAGGCACCTACCCCTGCTTCCTATTGGTCCTCACTCTTGGAATGTAATTTTCTCATTGGCTAGAGGAAGTTTGTTGTAACAAACCCTAATCAGGATTTCTATCTTGTAATCCTAGCCATTGATTCTAAATCAATCAGAGCCGTCTATTTGTAAAGGGTTTCTCTATATAAGCCCTGGCTCCTCATTTGTAAAGGTTAATAGCTAGCTAATAGTTAATGGTTGGTTAATAGAGAATAGATAGTTGTGAATAGTCAGAGAGTAGGAAATAGTTAGAGTAGAATAGAAAGAGAAGGCAAAGATTGTTGCCAAGATGTTGTTGTAAAGGACTTGTAAACTTCATTATTGAAGAAATGGTGAATTCTATGGGCTGATTCAACAATTTGCATGGTCTCTATACTTCTCAAATTTGATTTCATGTTATTAGATGAGTGGAAGAAATCTGTATGATCAATGGTGAAATTTGTATATCCATACTACTAGCAGTTTGTTGATTGCAGACTTGCCTTGTGTAGTCAACTGGAATCATTCAGCTTAAGCTTAACTTCAATTATCGCTTCTTCATTGATATGCATCAGTTTGATGGTGTCCATGCCTGTAGCGGTGGTCTGAACATCATAAAGCTTTCCTTAGAAGATCGCACTAACCTTGTGGAGATGGTCCTGGGATGTCAAAGCAAGACTTAGTTAGAATTTCATCAAAGGTCATTCATTGCTCTTATATTCTTAGTATTAGAAATAGATCCCGTTTCAACCCCCCTCCTTTTTCCTTTTTTTCAAAATATAGGACTAGTAAAATCTCACGTTCTAGCAATATCCAAAGCAAATCAAACGCTTAGGCAGTCAAATGTAAGTCCTCTTGTGATTCCAGCAAATCACATCATACCACGAAGAGCTTATCCACACGTAGAGACCCTACATACAAGAGCCTTGGAGTTACTCCGATTGATCCTTCGACGAGATCTTCAACAGTCGGGAAACTTTGGTCAAGAGAGGATAAGATACCTTGGTATTTTATTCTGTGTTCGCATGTGCATGAAAAACACATCAACAGGTATATACACAGTGTCAAATGAAATGGATGGCCAAGATTCATTTAGAATCAAGGGCCAAGATCATGCCAACACAACCCTAAAGTTGCTCTAATTAGGGTTTACATAAAAAATGGAGCCACCAACATATGGCCCAATGAGATAATGCCTAATCATCAAATAGGGAATCTTCTAGAAGATTCCAGCTTGCATCTCTTTCTCTCACAACATATTTCAAGAATCTAGCCAATACAAAATCTAACTCCATGGAAATGCTAGGCAAAACATCCTGCTACACATCAATCACATCCAACGCATCGGAACAAGCATCTAAAGTGTTCTCCCAATTTGGCATAAGCTTCTGCGAATTATAAACATGGATCAACAAGGAAACCAAATCATCCATCTGATTCTTCTTCAAAGAATCCAACTGATTGAAGTACATGAACTTCATTTTTTCTCTCAACTCTGCTAAGTGTAGACCGCTAGCATCACTGACATATACTCCCAATAACTCTTCAATAGATGTAAGGATCTTTGACTGTATCTCATGAATTGATTCTTCCATCTTTGCACAATCCTTGCGCGCGTGCTCCTAAGTGGATTTCTTCATGGCCAATGAACAATACCAGCCATGGAAATCATATCTGTCTCCATCATGTATAACACCTTCCCTGATCAATGTGTACATAGGAATCCTCTTCAAAACTTTGAGGCAGGGACTAGTCTTCTCTTGAATAGGTTGGAACTCACCCCATACTCCCTCCAAATACCGTATCCTGAATATGAGCGCCGTTGTCCTATCAAATGCTTGGATGAGTAAGGAAATCATCTGCTTGTCTCTTCACATCTTCAATCCATTTTCCCAATTTCGAGAGTGTAGCCCTCACTGCCTCGTAATCAGTATGAAGTCCATGATCAATTGCAATAGGGGAAACAAAGGCGGGATTCTTGCGCCTCATCACTGCAATATACTCTCTAAGTCTGATATTCTCTTCTCTATATTTCTCTTTTTCTTTAATATCCCTATCCACCCTCACAGTGATCACCTGAACTGTATCATTGAGTTCTTGGAACTCTTGCTCTTTTGTAGTTCGTCCAAGGGTAATTGAAGTGATTTGGAAATCCATGGGAGTAGCTGCATCCACAGTCACATCACCAATAGGGACGACCACATGTGCAATCCGCATTCCGGTCTCATCTCTAGCTATGTGTGAAAGTATCTCAACCCTCCTAGGCTCTTTCTCCTGATTGCTCCTAGCTAGGTAATCATCAATATCATCAATGGGCCGTGCCTCTATCATCTTACTTTTTTCCATGCTCTTCATTAGCCAATCGAGAATAGCAGTCATCTCCATTCCGTCATCAAGACACATCTCTCGATCAAGTTCCTTCAATGCTGTGATAACATCGTCATCATCATCATTATCCTTAGTCAAATCATACACGTTCTTTCCCAAGCTAACCTCCAAAAGGACAGTGGGAGATCCTGGCTGTTCATCATCTTCATTAGTCGGTGCAAATGTGGTTGTGGCATGCAACTCTCGAGTATTATCTGGTATAATCACCGTGTTGGAACATTGTTGAAATTCTCCATCCTGTTCGGGCATACCAATTTCCTTGATTGATGAGAAATTGAGGGGAGACAAAGGAATGTTAGGCTTTTGCTTCTTCTTCTTTACATCTTCAATCTTCTTCCACTTAGCCCTAGTTTCTCCTAGTGTATTCTTCCTTCGCTTTGGAGTTTGACTCTTTTCATTTGCAAGAATTCTTATATCACTAATTGTTCTCTGATCATCTTTGGAAGAAGATTCCTCCTGTTTTGTCTTCTCATATGTGAAGATAACACCCATATCTACTAATCTGTTCATTTGCTCATCTACCCATCCTCTGGAGAAACTCATGACTTCTCTCATCAATTCATTCAAATTTGTCACTTCTGGCTCAGACCAACTAGGCAATAGGATAGACCTCTTCATTTCAGTTTCAAATTGTGGATGAGTATGATCCTTATCATCCAATGCCCGATCCGGAATGAGAAAGAGTTCACACTTTCTCATGAAATCCACAGACATTTTGGACCACATTCTTCTCTTCATTGCTTGCTTGTCCATCAGGTTGGCCCAATAATCTTCAATGTCTTGCTTGTGTATGAATCTATCTCCTCTGATCCTTCCAACCTTCTTGTGCGGATCAAATCTCTCTCTTTTCTTGAATGTCCCAAGGCAATAGAATGCAATCTCTTCAATCACTGTACTAGCTGCAGTAGCGGATTGGCACACTTCCAATGTTTTCTATGGAAATAGGAAAAGTCATCCCAGTTCCATGCTTCTCCTTCTGGATGAAATCAAATTCCAGAAGTTGTCTCACCACTTCCAATATGATCATTTTGTCTGTAGGATACCTAGGAAGCTTGTATGGTTCGGACTGAAATCCCTGAATCCATAGGTATTTGAAAGTGGGAAACTGTAAGCACCATGATCCATATTGTTCAATTAATTCTGTTGCCTCTTTGGACAACCTCCTGTGGATTCCGCCTTGCAACATCCTCGTAATATACATGGTGAATGCATCATTCACCTTCCTGTAATCTTCAATTTTATACATGCTCAATTGTGGATAGCATTCATAACTTCTGTATTGCCCTTGTCCATTCCCAACTTCACCTTTGCATATCAGTCCTTTCACTTTGTATGTGACAAATCCTGCAAGTATATAGACAAGGTAAGAAGTCATGGCGAATGACTTGGATCTCTCCACATTTCCCAACTAGAAATCCAAATTGTCGCTGATGATTTTCGACCAATTGATCATTGTTCCGCTCAGACAATCCTGGATAAAATAAACATCCATCCATCATATAATGCACCTTGTGGCATCCCCATCACTTGGTTCAATAGGAGTACCAAGTCACTATATTCCTCCTTCAAATCTGTGCACATGAGTGTCTTGGCTGCCTTGGAATGATGAGGTCTAGGCTCAATCATCCACTCTTTGTTAACTATAGTTTTGCATGCATCCGCCTTCGCTTTATGCTTCGTCCTATCTTTCATGTTTGCACTGCGGGGAATTCCAAACACTTCGACAATGGCGTCCTCAGCAAGGCAGGCAATGGTCATGTCCTTGGGAGTCTTGATCATTCTGGAGAGAGGATTGTAATGTCTTGCACACCCCAGGATCAACTCGTTGCACTGTATGGATTGTGGAAATCAAGCGGCATGATAGATACCACTCTTCATGATGCTTGCATAGGTAGGAGAGGGAATTTGGTTCTTTTTTCCGAACATTCTTTGCTGCATCTGTCCCATATTTAGGAAGTGCATGTTCGTATTTGTGATCTCCTTCCATCTAGATGACAATTTAGATTCCGGATAGAATCCCTCCTGAACTATCTTCAATTGCTCCTTCCGAACTCCAATTCCGAATTTCGACATTGTACCCGTATGAAGCTGGAAGTCAACAACTTTGGAAAATTCATCTAGATAGTTATTTTCAGAATTTAGACAAGTTCTGATTTCTGATTATTTAGATACTTTGTAGGGATGGAAATCAGGAATTTCATCTACATTTCTAACGAATTCTGAAAATAGAACATAAATTGATAATAATAGGGTCAAAACCCTCATAAAACCTCTAAAAATCATCAATTTTAGACTTAACTAAGTCTGAAGACACTAGCAAACTCAGAAAATTCGTTGAAAATCTAGGTCATAGGAGTATACCAAATCTGGAAATGTCTTAGGAAAGGTGTGAAAAGTCTGATTTTCACTCAAAAAATGTCTGAAGACACCTTTCCAAGCTCACCAATGGCTGCCAATAAGTCTAAAGACAACCTGCAACTCTTAAAATCAGTCATTTAAACCATGTTGCAGCCACCTAGAATGCAAATATTTGATGAAAACAATCTTCCCAAGGTCAAAACAATCAATTTTGGGCATGAATGGAGGGCTGGTAAAAGAAAATTAGTCTAAAGACAAGTCTGAAAATTAAAGTTTCAGACTTACCAGCACCTCAAATGATGATGATAAACCCAGAAAATAACTACAAAATGTCATAAAAATGTCTTCCCAATGAAATCGCCCAACTTGGAAGGTGGCTAGAAATGGAGTTAAGTCTGAGGACAGCCTACAACAATGGTTTCTCAGACCTGCAACAGCGATAGTAACCTCTGAAAATGCTTCAAAATGTCCTCCAAAATGGTCTTCAACAAAATCGCCTCAGGTAAGAACGAGCTGGGTGGTGAAAATAAAGTCTGAAAAATGATGCTTCAGCCAACAATGGAGGTCAAACCACCTTTAGCCATGGAGGAATTTGCAGGTCTGAACACAGCACAGCCAACACTTAGCAATGGTGTCTCCCAAACACAAGTGAATCACTCCAAAAAATGGAGAAAAAATCCACCAAAACAAAATCGCCCAGCTAGGAAAATGTCGCCACCCTTGGAAAATCACCCAAGTAAGAAAAAACACCCTTCAAGCTGCTCCAATGGCCTCCCAAAAATGTTGCCCAGGTCTGATTGGGTAGAAAATGATCTTCAAAAACACACCTCAGCTCTAATGGTGTCACAATGACACTTCACAAAAATCGCCTAGCTGGAAAATTCGCCCAAATCAGCCACTTAGCCACCAAAACTCAGTCACATCAGCAAGTATAGTATTATTTTAATGCTGGCTGGGGCTTTTTATTCTTGTTTTCACTTTGAGTTTTCACCATACAAGCAATGTGGGATAAAACTTTGCTTTTTATACGTGCCTGGGGAAAATCAACTTGCTTCTAGAAGTATCTAATTATTATATGATCGTTGCAAATCATTAATTAATTGTTTTGATTTTTTAAATAATCATCAACAAGTGCAAAAACAATTAAATTTGGGGCTGATTTATTAAAATTTTCAAAGTTTAATTCATTTTAAACTCCTTGGGGGAAAATTGCCCCACATTTGGATTAAAAATTCCAAATAAAATTAATTAAAATATGTCGAAATATGTTCTTGGGGGAAATCGCCCCTTATTGGGATAAAAATCCCAATCAAAATTCATCATACTTGCACAAAAATGTCTCCAAGGGACTATCGCCATGCATCTGGAATCAAAATTCCAACTTATTTTTATCACTTAAGTCTTAGAAATCACCTTGGGGAAAATCGACCCCTATCTGGATAATCGTCCAAACAAAATTTCATCAATACTTGCACTAGTGGAAATTCGCCCTTCATCACGAATCATTATCTGCACAAAAATCCTCAAAATTTGATCATGAATAGCTCTGGTGGAAAATCAATCATCATCAGGAACATGAATTTCATCCGCATAAAAGTCATCTGGACTCCCAGGGGAAAAACGTGGGTCATTATGAGGATTTCCCAACACTTAGTCAAATTTTACCTTGGTGGAGAATCGCCCTCCATCAGGAATCTGAATGGGGGAAAGATAAGGTCCATCGGAATTTTGGTGGAAATTCATATCCCATCAAGATTTTGAGTGGGGGATAATCATGGTTCATAAAAAATGTGGGGGGAAAAGCACCTCCCATCAGGAATTTTGACGTTTAGACCCTTAAAACATGGATTTTCATCAAGAATTTAATAATTTAACCACTCAAAACATCTGAACACTTCCAATTTTCAATAAAACACATCGGGATTTGGGCAAATTTACCAAAATTTGAGCGAGACTATAGGAATTCCATTAGGATAAAGTGCAAACCTAACTTGAATATCCTCCTAGGAGCAAGAAAAGAACCCCCTAAAGGACCCTTTAATGCTTAGACACAAAAAATATCACCGACTTAAATGTTTAAAACACGTCTAGACTCAAAAGGTCCAGACTTAGACAAAGTTAGGATCACTACGACATTTACACACTTGATCCTATACAAAATTTCAAAACCCTAATAGCAATTAGGCATGATCACATTTCTAACTCGAGACTCGGACACTGAAAACTCAAAATTGCTAGACATGCTGCCAAAACCCTAAACTAACAAGATGCGGAAAGCAAGAGAGGGGGTCCCTGTTTGCAATGGGGTGATGTGTGAATAAGTCACAACAGGACTATAATTGCTCAAGAAGCCATTCATTCTATCTAGTATTCTAAAAGGAGCCATGTGATGGTGAAGCTAGACATAAATATGGCCTATGATAAGGTGGATTGGATATTTATTCTTAAAGTCTTAGAGGCTTTCAAATTTAAATGCCGATGGTTAGATTGAATTTTCAATATGATAGCTAGCCCAAGATATTTAGTTATTGTCAATTGCATCCCCAAAAGCTTTTTTTGTGCTTCTCGTGGTCTAAGATATTGGGATCATATCTTCCCTTTTATTTTCATTCTTATGGCAGATGCTTTAGGGACAGTGTTTCATAATGCTTCAAGAATTGGGGCATGGAAAGGAGTTGTGACTAAAAACATCCCTCCAATTACTCATCAACAATTTGGTAATGAGACAATGTTGTATGGGCTTTCCAAAAGATGTGAGGCATTGACCTAGATGGATACTTTGGTGCCTCTCATCAAACTGTGATTCTTGCAAAATCTGAAGTCTTCTTTTATATCATGTGAGTAAATAGGTAGAAATTCTCAAGATATTGGAATTCAAGAGGGCTTCCTTCTCAAGCAAATATTTGGGTTTTCCACTATCGAAAAGCTATTCTCCCACCAAATTGTGGGATCCCCTTCTAGAGCATTCTCTAAAAAGATCTCTTCTTGGAAAGGAAGGTGGTTGTATGGGGATATGAGGATAATAACATTGAAAGCCATCCTTTTGGCTATCCCAATCTTTCTTCCATCTAGCCTAAATAAAGCTCTTGGCCTTAATAAATCAAAAGATAACTTTTTTTGGCAAGGAAACTTGGAAGGGAAATTTTTTTCGTTGGTTGCCCGGGAAGAGATTTGTAAACGCAAGGAAATTGGGGGTGTGGGGCTTAGGAACTGGGTTGTTTAGAATAAAGCTTTAGATGCAAAACTAGTGTGGAAAATGTATTCTCATCCATATCTCAAATGGGCATGGATTCTCCAAAGCCTATTTTCCATGGCATTTTGGGGATGGCGACAGGGGATGATAGTTTGAGGGCAATTTTTTGGAGATGGTGAGGGAATATATATATGAATTTTTTAAAAATGTTTTAATATCCAGCCAGTAACAGCAGTATAACAGTAGAGATAGAGGGGAGATACTCAAATTTAATCATGACAGCAATATACCGGTAGTTCAATGATGACAATAACATGACAGCAGTATAAAACCAATAAATTTTAAAATTCAACCATGAAAACAATATAATAGCACTTCAATGATGACGATAGCATAACAATTGAAATTTTTAAGTTAAAAAATTAAAAGTTTAAATTCAAGTCTCAAATAGTCAAACTTCAAAATACAACTATGCCACATCTAGGTTATCAATATTAAAAGACAAACTCTGGGTCATTCTCTAGCTAAAGTTGTTGTTCGTCCAATGGAATCCCAACCAATCTCGACTACACTTCCTCCTCATCATTTTGCCTAACATCTTTAGGATCAACATCCCATGGGCTGTTGGAGTTTGTCAATACTCAGTTGTTTGTTGGATCCTGAAGTCTCAAGGCACTATGAATTGCAACTAGCTTTTCTGCTTCTTTACATGTAAGCTTGTTCATCTTGATTGAGTGGATGAAACCAAAGGTGCTCCAATTCCTCTCTGCAGCAAAGGAAGTAGCAATTTGTGAGAGTAGACGAATATCAAGTTGTTCCATCCTTGGTGTGCCCTTCCAATGACAATTCCACCACCCAGTGGGGTTTTTTTGTGCAATGATGGCTCTATCTATCCTAGCCTCTAGCTTGCTAAATGTAGGACCCTAAAGATCGGAAAATTGTAGTAGTTGCTCTTGAAGTATGTTTGCCTCCTCATTGCAATACATCTTATGAAGGGCATTTACAAACCCTTTCATTATGTCGTCATCTTCAAAAGGAAGAATTCGGCCAACTCTAGGTGTATACCACTTGGGATTAAGAGAGCATATGCAGCCACATTAAGAGGGGTGTTCATTGCATCCCACCTCTTTGTGATATTAGCTTGATTTGCTCCTCAAAGAATTGCAATCCAAGATCCTTGTCACAAATTGTTTGCTTCATTGATGAAGCATGCTATCAAAAGTTTCATAGATTTCTCCAAGGCTAGGAGAGTTTGCATCCGCATACTTGATTACCCCCACGATAGGTGATATGATAGAGCAAATATATCTGCAAGCAACTTCAAAAATTATGATACTAACACTATTAAATTTTGATACAAACCACCATAGATTGTAGAGCATCTTGTACCTCCAACATCCTCTCCAGCAAAATGAAATAGGTAGCATATCTGGTTTGATGAATTCTTTCTTTGAATAGGTACCACTGCTATCTTCACCCTATCTATTTTGCCAATGTCTTTCAAAGCATTATTCAAAGCATGTATAGGGGTCCAAAATATATGTTTGTAAGCGTTCTCAACCATCAAACCAGCTAACGTACAAACATGAGCTGAATTCGTCACAACTTGCACAATATTAGAAGATCCAACCTCTTTATGGCCTCCTTCAAAATGGCAAACTAGTAATCAACATCCTTTTGTTTCCTAGAACAATCAATAGCTCTAAGTATGAACCATTAGGGCATGTAATAGTAATATTAATGAGTGGCCAATCTCGAATATCAGTCCATCCATCCATGACAATGGAATCACCAGTCCTAATTTATGCTTGTCTCATCTCCTCCATCAAGATGTTCACCCTTGAATATTGTTTGTTAAAGAGTGAAGTATGCAATCTATGTTCCCTAGGAGGAGCATAGGAGGGTCTAACTGCCATTGCATCTCTTAATATACCTTTGAAATAAGGAGACCTTGCCAAATGAAATGGAATGGCATGGGCATAAATTAAATTTGGCCACTGAATCATCAGCTTGCTCATGTTTTTGCAAATTCGTTAGCTCTACCACTGTATTTTGTTCACCTGTAGTAGAAGCGGCCTTCCTCTTTCCTCTACCACTATTCTTTCCAATCGATATATTGAAATAGTCATATTGATCAATAGATTGCTATGTTTTGGATGACTATTTCCAATTGTGAGTAGTACTAGTAATTTTTTCCTCACTCTCGCCAATCTTGCCTTTCAACCTATTGTTTCAATGACCAATCTTGCCATTTCAATCTATTGTTTCAATGTTATATTTGCACAAACTCTAACCCCATGTCCATTCTCACCCAATAGATGGTTTCTAACCCTACTATAGCTCCCACAATAATCAGTTTTACAAATATGACATAACCAATGCCTGCTGCCCCTTTTATTTTTACCCTTAATGACAGTTAAAATTGGGTGGAAAATTGAAGCAAGGGTTTTTTGGGTTCGAAAGGGCCTTTTGTAAATGTTTGAAGAGGGGGTGAAGGGCATGTAAAATGGTCTTGTGGAGTTCCAATAGAACTTGTGTTTGAAGTCTCAGAATGAGAAGAAAGGACCATTATGCTTACTTCATTTTCTTCATTGCCCTCATTCACATTGTAATTATTGTTGCTAGTGCTTGTTTTGTGGTGTTTCTTCATGATAACAAACTGAAACCAAAACATTTTTTTTAAGTTTAAAGTTAAAACTAGTTATAAACTTACAACCCCTCTCTAACAAGCTAAAAAAACTAAAAGAAAGAGGGAAAATGACATACCCTGACTCTGTTATATATTCTTCAAACATTTCTCATCGTTAAGCTTCAAATCAAGCTTCAAATTTGAAGCTGTTATTTAGGACTAAAGTTTAACTCAGTTATGGCTTTACTTTGTGTCATGGGGAGGCATCCTCACCCCTCATACCCCCATCCCAGCCTTCTCGGTCCCTGCAACAGCAAACTGGTAGCAACAAAACAATGGCACAATGGTCACCGATAGAAGGTTATAAGCTTTATGTTTTTCTGTTTTGTTATTTTAGGGTGTATAAGGGGCATGGAAGGGTTTGTGGGACCCCCATGTCCCTTTACAGCTCAATCAACAACCAAAAAAATAAAAATTGTTTTCTTTTCTAAAAATGAGTTGCCTGTCTTTTGTTGCCGTGGGGGATGCTTGGCATTGCCTTAGAATCTCTAGCCATTCCCGATTTCAAGGACGTGTTTTGGGACATTTCTTGGGATTTGCAAATGATGGGGTACTGTTGTGACGTTTTCACACATCGCCCCATTGCAAATGGGGACCCATGTTTTTTTTGCTTTTTAGGGTTTGTTCTTTAGGTTTTTTAGGGTTTTGTTAGCTAGCCTTTGCATTTTGAACGTCGCCCAGGGGATCACATGGATAAGCAAGTCCGTCTTGAGTGAGGTCCTGATCCTGAAATTTGGCTAAGTCTGGAATGTCCTGATCCTGAAATTTGACTAAGTCTGGAAACTGAAAAAACCTCCAAAAACTAGATTTTGCAATATAACTCCTGGAGGTCTGAAACCACTCTCAAACATCCTGAAAGTATGTATGGAATATAACTTAAAGTATAAGACTTATACTTAAATGTTATATTCCATCAAATTTATCCTGATAGAGAGTTCGAAAAGTCAAATTTCGTTCGTGTCCTTCTCCAAGGGTCCAAGGCGAATCGCTCGTGTCCCTCACCAAGGGACCAGAGCGAAAATGCTTAGTTGAGCCATTCCTGACCTTGTTTGGACGAATCGAGACATCAAAGGCATGGTGAAGGACGAAATGAGCATGATAGAGCATCCAGACTTGATCAAAAACAATGAAATGATGAAGTTTTTGCCTAGAGGGTCAAATTCGCTCCTATCCCTCACTGAAGGACTAGAGCGAAATTCTTCATAAGGTACGATCTGGGCGAAGATCAAGTCAAGTTTATGTTTGAAGGCAAGGAAGGAGGTGAAATGAACTCATTGAAGATAAATTGAAGATTACCAAGTGCCATCAAAGGACCAAAATGCTTAAGTTCGCTCCTGTCCCTCAGGAAGGGACCAGAGCGATTTTTGTTATAGATGATTTTCTTGCCAAGTTACAACCGATCTCAAGGCATGAATGAATGAAAGGGGACATTACGAGACCGTTGAAGATAAATTTGGAAGCTGACGAAGTGTGATGGAGACTACAAGTACAAATTCGCTCCTGTCCCTCTCCAAGGGACCAGGGCGATATAATGATTATATTGCCTTTCCCTCCAAGTTCAATCACTCCAAGTCAAGGTGAAGGGTGGTGTGGACGTTTTAAGGCATCTCAATCAAGCACAAAGCATCAAAAATTGCCAAAGATGAAGGATTTGCACCAAGACATCTAATTCGCTCCTGTCCCTTAGGCAGGGACCAGAGCGAAATTCCTATAAAGGCCAAGATTTTGAAAGTTTATCAAGTGTTAAGTGATTAAGGAGAATCAAGGGACTTCATTTTACGCATTGAAAGCAATGGCAAGTTGAAGAACGCAAGAACAAGCTCAAAACCTTGAAGTTCGCTCCTGTCCCTCTCCAAGGGACCAGAGCGATATTAATCATATTGGCTAAATCCCTCAAAAATCACGTAAGGTCAAGGTTTTGCAAGGTCGTATGAGGTCCAAGGCATGATTAGAAGGTGATATACAAAGACTTCAAACGTTAAAAGATCCTTAAATTGAACACAGAAGCTATATCGCTCCTGTCCCTCTCCAAGGGACCAGGGTGATTTGTATGGGATCCTTCATTTTCCTTCAAGTTCATGCCAAGTCAGGGTTTTTCGGGGTCACACAAGGTATAAGGTGTCATTTGAAGATGATATGCAAGAGTTTTGAATGTCAAAGTGTTACCAATTTGTGCAAGGAACTCATATCGCTCCTGTCCCTCTCCAAGGGACCAGGGCGATATTTACTAAAACACATGATATCCTTTAAAGATCACGTTAAAACAAGGTTGCACAAGGTTTTAAACATCGTTTGGAAGGCGATACAAAGGGAGATAGACGTTAAATATTACCAATTTGAGCTTAAAATGTAGAAAAGACAAGGATCGCTCCTGTCCCTCTCCAAGGGACAAGGGCGATGATCCTTCTAACGTCCAAATGCCTCATAAAAGTCAAGTGATACAAGCATGGAATGAACAAGCAAGGTTATTATTCACCATGCAAGGAAAAGTTGATATCAAAATGGAGAATTTCAAGTGAAAACATGAAGATCGCTCCTGTCCCTCTCCAAGGGACCAGGGCGATATCATATCTAAAGGACATTCATTTGCAAGAACAAGTCAATCAAGCTTGAAGGACCTAGCGAAAATGACAAAATCAACGTGGAGATCAAGACTTTGAACGTTAAAAGTGCAAGTATCGAGACAAGGTTGATGGATCGCTCCTGTCCCTCAGTCAGGGACCAGGGCGATGAGGTACGTATTATTTTATTTTCAAAAGTTTGGCGCTCAAACACATTTCTTTAAATTTATTTTAAATGCTAAAATCGATGGATTGCAAATTTAATTAAAAATGGCATTTAAAATTTGCGCTTGATATTTATTAATTATTTTTGCCTTTATAAAAATCGAAATTTATTAATTTAAATAATAAAGGCATTTAATAATTAATTATTAATTAATAAAAAATCAAATGGGGCGCTTGATTTAAAATTTGTTTCATTTTACAAGGGTCGGCCTTTTAAGTTTATTTTAAATTTGTCTTATTTACCAAAGTCGGCCTAAGATCAATATGAAGGTAAGCGCCTATAAAGGGAAGGTGGTTTATTCATTTCAAATCATCATTTAACATCCTTCATTAGCATGCGATTTGGAGAATACAAAGGAGGTGCGAAATTGTCATTCAAGAGGAGGGCGCAGACATCATCAAAGGAGTGCGAGCTTAGTCTCAAGTTGGGCGAACTTGCCAAAGACCACGTCAAAGATATCCTCAAGGGTGATGAATTGATAAAGGGATCGTTCATTTAAAGGAGATCACGTTGAAGCCATCTAATTTTGATTTTGCCTAGGCGATTTCCTTGTTTTTGCATTCTAGAGTTAGCTCTCAGGAGAGGTATGGCGATACGGATTTATTGTTCTTGAACGTTGATCGTCATAGCTTAAATTTTGAATTTTGAAATTTTGAATTCATAGCTCAATAGTTGTTTTTAGGAAATGATTAATAAAGGACTAATCATGAAGTTTCCTAAAATTAATTTGATCTATGCTATTCATTGCAAAATCATGGTACTAATTTTGAAATGTTGTGTAGGCATCAAATGGAGATCTCATCAAAGAAAAAATCAAACCGGATCAAGGACGGTCTTTGCCGGGACGATCAAGCCAAGACAGGGGCGACCTCTTCCAAATCCAGCATTCCAAGGCGAGGTACATCATCGTCTTGCACATCAAGGACAAAAGGAGTTAGAACAAGGGCTCGTTGAAGAAGTAAATAGTTCCAGATGAATTAATTAAAGCAAGCTTCTCAACGACATCAAATTGAATATCTAGCAAGCTTCAAGTGTCAAATGAGGTGGCATCCTAGTCATCATTTCTCCAATCAGTGAGGTCCACCTCAGCATGTCCAGATTCAATGTACTTAACTCATGGAAGGTGGCACAAACTCCGATGTACCTACCCCGGCTTTCCATTGGTCGATTTTTCTAGAAGGGACATGTGTCCAAGCAATACAATTTTGTCATTGGTCAAGCATTAAATGTTATGTAATGGTTGTAACAAACCCTAATTAGGGTTTTCATTGTTGAATCTTGGCCATTGATCTTGAATTGATCTAAGCCATCAAATTGTATTGTGCGCACTATATAAGCCCAGGCATTTCATTTGTAAAGGCTAATTGGCAATAGGTTAGAGATAGCATGTAAATAGTTGGAAGAGTTAGAATATAGTTGATAGAATAGTAATTAGAGTAGAATAGGAGGACAAGGCAAGAAATTGTTGCCATTGATTGTAAACAAACTCCATTTTCATTGAAGTAATGGTGAAATATGTCGTTTTCTTGCAATTTGCATGGTTTCTTGTTGAGTCTTCAATCCTAGATGGTAAATGATTAGATGAATGGAGGAAATGCGATTGATTAATGGTGGAATTCGTACATCCATACTACTAGCAGTTTGTTGATTGCAGATTTGCCTTGCGTAGTCAACTGGATCATTCAGCCTAAGCTCAATTTCAATTTGTTGCCTCTTCATTGATATGCATCAACTTGGATGGTATCTATGCTTGCGGTAATGATTTGAACATCATAAAGATTCCCTTAGAAGATCGCACTAGTCTTGTGTAGATGTTCCATTGATGTCAAAACAAGATCTAGTTAGAGTTTCATCAAAAAAAAAAATCAAGTCATTGCTCCTACATTCTTAGTATTAGGATTAGATCCTCTCTTCGCCCTTATCCTTTTTTCATTTTTTTTCAAATCTAAGTTAGTAAGAGCCTGTGTCCAGCAAAGCAGATCGGAAGTTCAATCATCAGATGTAAGTCCCCTTGTGATCCCAGCAAATCACATCATACCACTGGAGCTTGTCCACACGTAGAGACCCTACCAAAAGAACCTTGGAGTCTACCTAACTGATCCTTTACGCGAATCTTCAGCAGTTAGAGACTATTTTCTCAAGAGAGGATAAGATGCCTTTAGGTATTTTATTCTGTGTATGATGGTGTACAAAATACACGTCAACAGGTACAAGGGGACTTCTTCTAATGTCCTACTGTCCTGTAATGTCTTGCCATCTCTGAAACAGCACAAGGAATAGGGATGTGTTTGATGGGTGGAGATGCATCTCTATGTAACACAGTCCAAAAGGAACACCTTGATACACTTGATTGTTCTATGATTCTAATGACTTTCAACCCTCGAAAGGGGTTGGGTCTCTAGAACTTGTTATCTTGCTGATCAATTATCTCTGAACACGTCACCTGAGATTTGGGCACATCTACTCTTGTAGATGCAAAAATCAAACCTGAGATCTTATGAGCCAAGATCCAGATAGATTTAACATCAAACAATGAAGTTTTCCTGCCAAAACACACATGCAAACCAAAAATCAAAATTGAAACATGCCTGCATGCTACAAAATCCTACTCCATTGCCCTCCTACTATCAAGATCTTGTTTTCAAATAATAAGTGCTCTCAGAAAGCACGTGCACAAGAAGCTATGAAAGATGGAGATTTGAGATAATTGAAAGAAAGAGCAAAATGCGAGATAACAAGAATGCAGATGCAAAAGATGGACTAAACGCTAGATTGATAGATTGTTAGATGGTTCAAATGAGAGAGAGGTGTTGGGTTTTACTTTTTATAGATATCCTCAGGGTTGAATCCAAGACGTGGTGCAAATGTGGGATAAAGAATAGGGTTTGAGAATTTGATCCCACATGCGCGAGGTGGATGAAAATAGGATAGAGGGAAAATGATAAATAGAGGATGCATTTGCTATGTAGAAGATTTGGAAAATGGATTTGATAATAGTATATATTAATGGATTAAATGAAGAATAATATTATAACGAATATTAATGAGATAATGGAGAATAATGAGATAATATATTATGATATGAATATTATAATGAAAAATGGAATAAATAATAAGAATATTATATAATGAGGATCCACCTGCAATAGGGTTTGAGAATTTGATCCCACATGCGCGAGGTGGATGAAAATAGGATAGAGGGAAAATGATAAATAGAGGATGCATTTGCTATGTAGGAGATTTGGAAAATGGATTTAATAATAGTATATATTAATGGATTAAATGAAGAATAATATTATAATGAATATTAATGAGATAATGGAGAATAATGAGATAATATATTATGATATGGATATTATAATGAAAAATGGAATAAGGAGGAATAAATAATAAGAATATTATATGATGAGGATCCACCTGATAATGGGAAAAATTAAGTTTAATTACGAGGGCAAATTTTATGTATCTACAACTCTCAATGGTGACTAGTTTTTGATAGCCAAACAGACTCTCAAAGCATGTTGAGGTAGTCATGTAGCTGATTATGTAGAGCAGAAAATAGTTTCTGGCCTTATTTGCTGAGTGTGGAAGGATATTGGATTGACAGGTATTCCTGTCAGGGAGGTTGAATGTTTAAGGGAGATAGATTCTCAATGAGTGGAGAATCCATTTCTCAGATGGTAAGGATGTCATAAGGTGGAACTATTCAAAATCCGGTAACTACAGTTCAAAAAATTGGACTCTTAGTGGCTGAGGATGGGGTGGTGAAGTCTGATATTCCCATTCACTTTTGTTGGAATCAACTCTACTTCCCTAAAGCTGGTGTTTTTGCCTGGGAAACTCTTCAAAAGAGGATCCTTACTGTGGACAGATTTGTAAAGTTGGGATACGTCGGCCCTTCTCGGTTTCTTTTGTGTAAATCAAATGAAGAAAACTTGAACCATCTCTTGCTGGGCTGTCAATATGCATGTGAATGCTAGTAGTGGTTATGTGCCAAATTGGGTTGGGTTGATGCACTTCCAAATGACATAGTGAGCTTTTTCAAAACATGGCATATTCTATCAAAGCATGCAATCTTTTCTTGTCTTTGGATCATTTGTTCATCCATTTTATTATAGGAACTTTGGAAAGAGAGAAATCGAAGGATTTTTCAAGACAAGGAGCTTTGTACAACATCTCTTTAGATCAAATTTGAAGTTGCAATTGTTGACGTGGTAATAGTAGAATCTCCTCCATGCCTTCTAATAAGTGGTACTTCACCACTTGGGACAATTGACTGACAAGAATTTAGTTATTGCTTAAGGTTCCCCATGTTAATGGGGTTGGGAGAGTTGAGTCCTGAAAAAAGCAATTGGAGGCAGAATGGATGTCACCTCCTAGGGGTTGGATCAAATTAAATTTGAATGGGGCATTGGAAGGTAACCCCAATAAGTCGGGAGTGGGTTGCATAGTCAGAAATTGGAAGGGAAATGCCTTGTGCATTGCTTCAAGAAGATTCAAGCCTGAGACAAACAACAAGCCAAGTTCCAAGTCCTTATTTTAGAATTACAAATGTGCTCTAAACCGAATCTCAATAAGATAGCTATTGAAGGTGACTTGAATGTAGTCATCAATGCAATTAGAATGAAAAAAATCTCCCAACTAGAAGCTTAGTTCCCTACTGAGCTATGCACTCACCTTTTTGGAGATATTGGATGGTTATACAGTCAATCATGTGTACTGAGGGGCCAATGTAGTCGTTAACTGTTTGGCCAACGTAGTTGTGGACTGTGATGTGGAGCATGTTGTCAGTATGCAATTTGTGTCTATCTCTGCCGTCATTGCATAATGATTGGATTGTTTTGGGTAAGTCAGTGCATACTGTGATATTATTGGAGGCTTGGTTCTGGAAAGTATGCCAACTCAAGTGAAGCTTTATTATTTCAATGCATGCCGCCTCTCCTTTTGCCAGTTCTATATGTGTGAATTAATGCATGGCTGTGCTTATTTCATGGTACCAAATTTATTCTGCAATGCAAATGTTCTGGTTAACCACATGTTAGTGTTGGAAATGGAGATCCCCATCCAATCTGCTTAGCTCTCAGAGGCAGGAGGCAGATGGCTTTCCTCAGCTAGCGTCTGAGAAATGCCTGCATAATGTTTCAAAAATTGAAGTGGCTTGATTTTGATGGCAATTCAATGGATGTTGGGTGATGAATTCTTATCTTTTGAGCACAAATATAGGGTCAGTTTGGAGATAGTTGTATTGTTTTTGATTAAGGTAAAAACAGGTTTTGAAGGGGCCCTGAAACCCTTTACAATTCAAGCTTTAACAGAAAAAGCAACAAGAAACAAAAAGGAACAGGGCACCGAAAAGCCAACAGAAAACCAAAGAAAACCAGCAAAAGCCCCACAATGCCAGCAAAAGCGGCCAGACCCAAGAAGAAAAACTAATTGATTTTTTTCAGGGCATTATCCAGGGTGTTGCTAATCCCATGCAGTTCTTTGATGTTATCCCTGAGATTTGGGAGATCCTTAGCAGAAATAGCCACAGCTTTCTTGACACTCGCCCTAGTCCTCTTGGCAGCACCACCAACCGGAGTAGCTTCACCACTACCAATCTGGATAGTCTCATCATCCATGTCAAGTTCCACCACCGGCTTAGGAGAGCTGGTATGATAGAAGACCTTAGCAATATCCTCCAAATTTTTAGTGACAACTGATAGGATATTCGGGATAATACCCATCAAATTTTTCATGGCCTCTCTCCCTTCTTCCAGCGATTTAACCTTCTCCTCCATTTCCCGCTTCCATTTTATTTGCTCCCTGTCGTCATTCTCCTTCTTCTCATCTGGAGATAGTTGTATTGTTGGATTTGGGTGAGCTTAAGGATTTGGTGAAAACCATTGTTTCAATGGTCATTAAGAAACATTTTTTTGGTGGGTTGAAGAAGGTGCTTAAAATTGCTTGTTATTCTAATGGAGTTTCTCTCCCTGCCAACTTTGATGGACTCCTAGTACGGGGGGATTTGATGGAATGGCACCCATTTGTCATCTCCTTCCGGCCTAGTTTCTCCCACACCGTGGGTGAAGGATGGGTAGTAGGAGTTGGGCTCGGTTCAATATCGGGTTGGGCTCAGGCAGTAAGTAGGCTTCTCCCTCCAAGCAGGGGTGTTCAGTTGGGCGGTTGCTACTGGATATGCTGCTTCAATTAGCTATTGAACTGGATGATCTCCATATGGATCTGCAACTATAGGATCTGGGACTAGGAACTCCGCTATAGGGAGACCCTGCTACTGGCATGTAGCATAGAGGAAAGGCATCCTAAGGTGTTGATTTCCTGAAGATGTTTTTGGGACTGGTCTGAATGGATGGTGTGGAAAGGCTCTGCGCTGCCATTGGCGTCTCAAAGGCCTCTTAAAAGGAAGAATAACAATGTGACTCTGCTTTCCTCTTTCAGGTTTTCAAGTATTGGCTCGGTGCTACTAGGTTTTTTGATATTCTTGGTTTCTATGTATATGATTATATAAAGTCTTAGTCAATGTTAGGATTTAGAATGTAAAAGATAGATACAAGAAGAAAGTGTGGCCCAGAATTTTGTGGTATGTCTGGCTCAATAAGGCTCTGTATGTCCTTTGAGCCCATATCATATATTTGGAATGTATTATTTTTTTGGTTAATATATATGGAAGCAGCCCCCATGGTTGCAGACTTTTAAAGTTTTAATTATTTATCAAATATAACTGACATTTAAAAATTAATAGAATAAAATTAGACTTTAAAGTTTTAAATCTTTTTGAATCTTACTATTTTTAGATTTAACATAATATATATAAATTTTAAGTATTGTTATATATTTTTAATATTATACGTGTGTATGTGTATGGCCATACCCAGCCATACTGAACTCGGGAAAATTCCACCATATCAGTGAACCAAAACTCTGAATCCAAACCCAATTCGGAATTTAGCTTAAAATCAACATCTTAAACATCCTTAAATTTAAATGCCAATAATTGACATTTAAATCTCAGTTAGAACCAACATCTAATTAAAGCCACCTAAAATTAATTAATTAACTGCATATTAACTCATAAACCAGCTAACATAAGCAGAATCCATGAGCATGATAAAACATCTATAAGTATCATATGTAAAATCAAATCATCACTTAACATAGTTTTCTGAGTAGCATCCTGTAAATCAAAATATGTGTCAACAATGTATAAATGGGTACGTTCAATTGGCCCTACAAATGGAGGTAGGAAGTTTGATGACCTGAAGATTTGTTTTCTGAGTAGCATCCTGTAAATCAAAATAGGTATCAACATTGTACACATGGCTACAATGTGATGGGGTTTGGAGGTTTAATTGGCATTACAAATGGAGTTAGGAACTTTGATGACCTGAAGATTATTTCTAAAAGCAAGAGAAATCATGCTGCCTTGGAAAAAGGAATTCCTGATGGCCTTATGGAAAGGGTGCATTGAGTGAGAGATCAACTATTCAAGGTTTTCTTTTGCATTTGAGGGCACAATAAGTATTTTTAATTTGTAGGATGACAGTTGTATTTTGTAATTTATTTTGAAGTTCAAACTTTGAATCCAAACTATATAGTTATGCAGTGTGCACTGTAATCAGCAATCTCGAAATTACTGAGAAAAATCCACATTTCAAATTTCATGCTGTATATTCTCTATGCAATTTAGATGGCCTTAAATATAGAAACCATTGGTTTTTTATCTATTTTTAATTTTGTTTTTGGGTTCTCAATATTTTCCTGATAAACCTTAGTTTGCCAAAAAACTCCTGAAAGATATTTGAATTTGCTTCTATGAAAAGCAGTAGTTTGTATAGTTGTGTGCAATTTAGTGGATTTCGTAGGTTGCAACTTGTAATCCATATTCTTTTTTCGCTTTCCCACAAAGTTCATAATAACAATCCGGCTACAACTCATGTTGTGAGATCAGTAAGTGTGGTCAAAATAACACATGCACATGCAGATATATATGTATGTATGTGCATGCATACAGACATATATGGGGAGAGGAGAGGGAAAGATAATGCAAGGAATTTGAGCAGGGCTGCATTGATCTATAGCATAGAATACATCGGAGAATTGGTGTTTTTAGTGGGCAAAAAAGAGTAAAGTACCATGACTAAGTTTCCGCAACCCCATCATAGTAAAATTGATATGATAGTAGCATAGTTCTTCAATGGTTATACACTAATATATGCTTGGAAAATACTGAAAGCGAACATAATCTTGGGTTTTGGTTTTGAATGGTTGAGATTAAAAATCAAAGTGCATTATAAAATTGTTTTCATGACCTTTCTCTAGAATGAAGACATTGAGATAATAAGGTTTTCGCAATCTTCTGAAATTTTCAGAGTAAGGTTCTTGCCATTTCGGAAAAACTTTGTTTAAGATTTTAACAAAGTAACATGCCATGAAAATGTACCTAGGAGATTATTAAAAATCAGATAATGTTTAGAATGCCTAGGAGATTATTAGGATGAAGAAATATGTAATAGAATTGCAGATATTATCTTTATATATGTTACCATTGATGCCATGGAACATTGTAGGGAAAGAACATTTCCCTGCTGTAAAATTGCTTGGCATGGCATTTTAGTAGGGTGATATTTGAAGGTCTTTTCCCATTGACTATTGTTTTAATTTTAGGGATACAACCCTCTAAGCAAACTTCTCGGGACTTGCCAGTCAAGATTTCACTCCAATCCTTGTTTATTCTGAGCACCATCACCAAGAAAGCTTAGAATCCATAACATCATCTTGGGGAGGGATTTTCATAGATCAAGTGAAATGAGGGTCAATGATGGGTTGAAGGTGACAATAAATTTCCCAGTTTTGACTCCAGAACGTATGGTCCATCAAGTTGTATGATAATAGTTCTCAATGCTTAAAACTTGATATACACTGCTCCTTTTCATTCTTTACTCCCAAAATGGAAATGGTGATCATATTTAGCTATTCCTAAAATTTATTTGGATATGTGCTGTTTTTGCAGATTTCACGAGGCTAATGAAGGGAAGAGTTACTCATATTATCTGGCTTCCAACAAGAGTAGAAACGGTTTCAATCTACAGGATCGTTCAATGGTTTGTGAGAAGGAACTCGGCACATTTAGTGCCTCATAGAGTCAGAAAATAATAAATACGAGGATACATATCATACATTCATTGTTTACAATATGCAATTAAGTATTGTGGTCCAAATATTAATCTGCATTCATCAGATTTATAATTTCTGATTTCCCCCACTTGTATGACTGCAATTCTCTGTGAATGCAGTCATACATCCATTTTTGGAAGTTTTGGACGTTTTGTTATATGATTATACTGACATTATTTACTGTGCAAGTGTTACCACGAGTAATAACGGAATTCTGATTTAGGAATAATGAAGAAACCAGTGTTTTTTATGTTTCCATATAGACCCATAATTCTAAATTATTCATGTACAGAGGGAAAGCAGATACACACATAAACTAGAACGTATATGATGTCAGCAGAGTACTCATAATAAATTATGATATTTTCCAAGTCCAAGCTAGAAAATGCATTATGTTTGGCATAATGAAGAGCTATCATTTTTTTCCCATGCCAAAAAACATTAAATCACGAACACCCAGTCCTATCGTGAATGCATGCACATCTTTGAACGAGTTGTGCAGATTTAGTGGGTTGCAACTTGTAACTCATAGTACATTGTTTGCGTCCTCTCATAAAGTTCAGAATAATAATCTGGTTGCAATCAATTTTCTCTTATCAGTAAGTGCAGTTAAATATACACACACATACACATGTACGTGTATGTGCATGTGTACATATACATATATGTATTTGCAATGTGCGTGTGTATATATATTATATGCATTGTAATTCATCATTTATGAGTGGAGTATGATCGAGGAGAAAACTTGGGGGATTCCACTTTGAAGATTTTTTCCACATAATTTTCATCCTCGGTAAAATGTTTCAATTATATCTACTACTATTCCCTTGGTTATCACCCCGTCCCATGGTCTTTGTCTTGATTATTGGGAATTGTTTTTATTTTGCTCCTTTAATCAGGAAATTATACTAATTTTGGACGAGCTATACCAGGTTAGCCTTTTATTGGTGCAACAATTTTTACTTATTAAGGTGGGATTTATACTTAAAAATTTGATTTATGTTATGGTCATCCATTTGAATATCTACTGAGTATGATAAAAGATTACTGAAATTCATCTCCACAAATAGACATATACACAACTAATTTTTTCCCCTCATAGCTCACGACTCCCAGAAAGGTTCTTGTGAGATTTTGCCAAGATCTAGAGGCAATGAAAAACACAAATAAGAGAGACAAAATATATGATAGGATTACATTGTATTCTATCAAGATGTAAAATATGATCAACTGGATCATTACAAGATGTTCAATGATTGCCCGTACAAACAATGTAGATGAGCCTTCTTATATAGGCAAGGCTAGTGATATGTGAGCACACAAACATGACATGTGGCTCAATAAGAAACAAGGGTAGGTAGGAGAAACAATATAATATTCCCTATGAGGTGGATCACCCACCGAAGGTGGAATGTAATAAGAAGATCAACACCATAAAAGGTGGAAATTCTCCTACACACTATCCCAATGTGGCACAAACACCCAAGTGTCTCATACCCAAACTACTATTAAATGCATGTACCTAAGTAAATTTAAGTATAGTGTAATAATATCCAAGATGAATAATTATTTACACCAACAGTTCTTAATTGGACACGGATTATATGGAGATTATTCTCAATGTAGTAATCCCGCAGTTTTCTTATCATGCCAATCTAGACTAGGAGAGCTTGAACTCCTAGATGTTGGAGCTTCATGAACAAAGTAGATTGGTATAGGAAATATGAGCTTTTGTGAAAGGCTTTGAACTTACCAATTGTTAGCACAATTAAATATCCATTTTCAAAGAGGTTAATACTCGTATCCTCTTCTCGTTGCTGTTCTCACTAGGCCCAAACTTTCAACAAATCAGATAGATGAGATATTATCACACTAATTAACATTGTCTTCAGCTTCCCATTTAAGAGTAATGTCAAGACATGTTTCAGTGTCTTGTAGTGCAGGCTACCGCTGTGCTTACTTTTCTCACCACAATCATGTTAAACCTTGAAGCTTAATGAAAGTATCATTGCGAAACGACAAATCCTCTTTAAACCAATCACGTGCCGTAAGCAACCAATTGCAGGATGGAAAATCTATTAGAAAAGAACTGCTGGCTTATAAAATGCTAAACAATGAAATATTCAGCTGGGAAAGCAAGGAAACTAACAGACATGTATTGCATCTTCCTCGTGTGCATGCACATAGAAGTATCTGACTAACATATCTGCATGCTCGTTTTTCTAATGGAAAATGATGTAGGCTGTAGGACCAAGTATATACATATCTTATGTCATTTAATAGAGTTATTACATGGCTTGAAACATGGATAATCGGGTGAAAGAACACAAGCTGAATTTAGGAGTGGTTTTTTTTAAAGTGATGAATTTGCAATATCACCCTGTCTTCGCTATATTACTATACTCATCTATTGTTGTTGCAATTCATGTACTCACAATATGTTATTGTGCTCAATTAAGTGATACACTTGCTAAATTGTTTTATTTTATTTCCTATTTTCTAAGGCCTCATATGCACAAGTATTCATTCGTTTATATTTTATTTTTTAATTTAAGTTCTTATGAGTTTTTTAAATTTATCCCGTCAATTTTATAATATGTTTCATATTTAGCCTACCTACTTTTGTAAGAAACATCCAAACAAAACCAACTATACATTCTAAAACTCTTATCTTTTGGGTAAGGGCATCACATATTAGTCTTATTTCTTGCCTCATCTTTATGGATTCATTCTTGAGCCAAAGATCAAATGAAAGCAATCAATTCTGGGTAATTAGAACAATCATTGCATTGGATTGATTTGTAGTATTAGTAAGAACTGCTTTTATGATAACTACCCCAAGTTTAAAGGTATTTAGCGCCCACACACAATTTAGACTATTATTTGGGATCTTTTTGGAGATCAACATATTTTTCCATTCTTAGATGATTTGCTCTAGATTGCCTTCTTCCACTTGACGATGTTGACAATATTCCCTTTGATGATCACACCTTAGAGGAGTTTGAATACGAGGCAGCACTTGAGCATTGTGATGATCCGGAGACTCCTCTTGTTGCTCCTACTTCTCTAGTTGAGATCACACATTCATCTTTTTTTGATGATTAATTGAGTGTTACTAATCTATTAGTCTCCCTGATTGGGATTCCTATTTGCTAGACATTGGTTCATTATTTATGGAGTCTCACATTTCAAATTTGGGAGACACATTTGAGGGCTTATCTCTCTTATTTGATGGTAGTCATGGTATTACAATTGTTACTTCTTTTTTTGTCTTTGGAGCTTGTTCACAATTAGTTTCCATTGGTTCATTGTTGTCACTTGAACTATTGTGATTGGGTATGTACTTGATTGGTTTGTGACATTTTCATCATCTAAGGACTTTGGCAACATATGAGCAGATTTTAGAGACATCATCATACATTTGGATTTTATTTCCTACTAATTCAAATCCAAAATGGAAAGCATCCTTGCATTTATACATGGTTTTGTTTCTTTCTAAGGTGATACAAGTGGTTTGTAAGCATTTTTTTTTTTCTAAGGGGGTACAAGTTTTTGAGGGGTATTGATGTTGAGACCTACATACATTACTTCATCTTTCACTTGCATAATTTGCATTCTCTCTTTTTTGGAGAGGAGTTTTGTTCCATAGGGGTTTTCTCTTTTCTTCATTTATGCATGATCATTTGCTTTTTACATGGGTACTTCACATGGACTAGTTGTCGAGACCCATCATCATATCATGTTGCATAATGCTTCATCATCTTGCACCATTTGCACGATAATTCTTCTCCCTAAGTTGCACTTAAGGGGGGTGGTTAGAATAAATATCATTTACACGTTAAAGTAAATATCATTTACATGTAAGCTTATTTAGGTTTAGTTGGCATAAGTTCTTTGTCATAAAGTTACTTAATGCAACTTGTCATTTAATAATGTTCATAGGATGATGTTAGTTACCCTAGGTGGCATTCTAGAAGATATGAGACCATGTCTCATTATTTAATATTTGCTTTAGGAATTTATTATATTGTATCATGCATTTAATTTTGTATCAAAGGTAATTGTACCTGGCTCATCATCTCTTGCCTATATAAGCAAGGTTTATGTACATTTGTATTCATATTCAACCACTATCAATCTATGCATTGTTATGCAAGTTATCTTGCCATTTTCTCTTGTGGAAGCTATTTTTTCTTGCAGGGATCTTCGGGGTGTTGTGAAGTCACCTATTACTCCAACATGCATGAGAGACAAGAGGAACACACAAATATGACGTAGTAAAAACAACCATAATAGACAACACATTAATAGGAGCACATACACACTAGATGAAACCTTAGTAGCAGAAGAAATATGGCCAAACAATGCAACAACCAAAGATGAAAGGAACCGTGAATACCTACGATAGGTGAAAAACAAATGAGTTGGAGTGGGAGAGCTCATTTCAAAAACACATTTGAATGGTATGTTTACAATTAATAGTTTTTTTTCTTAAATAAATCTATTTTACTCAATTTAAGATTATTTACTTAATCAAAGTAACCCCCTTCAATTAATTAAATAAATTTTATTTGTCCAATTAACTTACTCTAATCTTTCCTCCAATCAATTAATTAAATGAATCATCTTTATTTAATTTATTAAGCCAATCCCTTGTTCAAAATTTCTTCCAAATAATTGAATAATTTCCACCCCAATAAAATCCAAAATAGATAACCTTTTCATCCTTACCACCCATTCAAAATTTCAAAAGCATCTCCATGGTACATTATCACGTGCTCACACTATCCCATGTGTGCTTAAATGATTGCATTCATTTAATCTAACATATTTCAAAAGATATTATTACAGGGTCCATATAAAATAATTTGGCTTACAAGATTATAATCATGTGTTGTGTATGTCTTTTTCAATAGGTATATCTTCACAAGCACATGTCTATTAACATATTTAAACATATGAACACAAATGATAGGATGTGCCTCAACAATTGATTGTACCT
Source organism: Cryptomeria japonica (assembly GCF_030272615.1). NCBI lineage: Eukaryota > Viridiplantae > Streptophyta > Pinopsida > Cupressales > Cupressaceae > Cryptomeria > Cryptomeria japonica. The sequence continues at coordinate 639,919,231 of NC_081407.1, read as the reverse complement.
ATAAAATATAAAGAATTGTTAGAAAGAAAAAATATTAAAAGTAAGATAGTTTAAGTATGTAAACATATATTTATATAATTTTTTTTTGTTTTTTTTGATCGGTAATTGGCCAAAGCCTGAATAGCTTTTGACTGGAGCTATGAACCAGTGGGGACACAGTAGGGGGCTCCATCCCCATTACATATCTTTGAATTATTATTATTATTATTATTATTATTATGTTTGATTAGATTGACCCAAAACCTTCCCCATCCTATGGAAGGCAAGGAGTCACAACTTAGAATTCCACTTCAGATGTCCCTATTGGGAATTGAACTTGGGTCTCCACAGTGAGAACCCAGTGTTTTAACCAGTTAAGCACAACCCCTTGGACATATTTATATAATTATTTTTGCTGGATGCCTTTGTTTCCCTTAAAAAATGAGTCCTTTTAGAGTTCACTCTAATCTCCATTCCTTTGATTTTTATCTCTAAATATGTGCCCATGTAGCCCCATGCAAATAGTTCATATCCTTGCTAATAATCGACTTTAAAACTTCATTTTGGGCTTATGAATTACCCAATGTCTATGCATGTTTTTGTATTGTTTTGCCTATAGATCTATGTTGTTTAGTATCCATGGTGGCCTTGTTCATTAAAGCATACATATGAGGTCCTAGATTTTTGTTTGTGCCTAAATACCTATCCTTGCCTCAAGTTCATGTACTTTATAATAATTTCATGGTGACTTGTTATACACTGTTAGGATTCCCACATATACTGAGAGGGGGGTGGGGGTGAGTCAGTATCTAACCGGTATGAGCAATTTCTTAAATTAAAACATGCAAAACATATTAATACTGTGTACCGGTAAACAGAAAGTAATGCAATAAACAGAGATAATAACAACCACATGAAAAACACACCATAAAACAAGGATTTAACAAGGAAACTTGGTGTTGGAAAAATCTTGGTGGTATTTGTGACCCACAATATTCACTTACTGGCCAATAAGAGAATATTACTGCTACAAGAGGGGCCTGCACATGCAAGAAGGCCAATTGCCTAGAGCTCACTGCTCAAATACAAAATAGGAAGTCTCACTGACTTACAAAATGGATTATATAAATCCAGTGTCTTGTACTGCTTCAAAGTAGCATCTATAATGCCAGAGCCAGTACCGGTTTCTGCTCTGCTTCTTACATAAACCCTTAACCTATAATTCGCATAATAGGTCTGCCTTATTTTGCCTAATTACATTCCTCTTACTTACACAAAATGTTCTACAATGATCTCTCTTATATAAGAGTCATTTTACAACTTGCCAAGTCGGCTTACAATGATTTTACAAATAATAAACAAAATATATTACAACAAAAATCTTGTCGGCCTCTGTGCCGGTATGCTTCCTTTCATTGCCGGTGCCAGTGGGCTGAGTGCTGGTGTAGAGTCTGATCTTGCTAGTGTCGGTGGAGTGCCTTGCCGGTGTCATAGGATTGTAAGATTGCCATCAATGACAAAACCTTCAATCACCTACAATGTCTCATTGGAGTGCGCATATGCCAACAATCTCCCCCTTTGGCATTGATGGCAACACTTATGATAAAATTTCAAAAGTGTATCCAAAACTTGTAATCCAAAAATTGTTTCCAAAAATGTGTACCAAAATATATGAGCTCCCCCTGAGCAGATAAGTCTTTTGCTGATTATTTTCTCATACTACTACTCATCCTTTGGCATCGATGACAAAGATTGTCAAGGTGTCAATAGAGTTGTAGTTTTTCTGTCTCAACCTTGTAATTGGGTGGTTACAATTTGAAAAAGATCCGCCAAAACCAAATTTATGCTTTCCATAAACTTCTTATTGTCTTTTATTGCTGCCTCTATTCTTTGAACTGTACCGGTGAGGTGCTGCATATGCTCTGCCGGTGTTTTCTTTCCTTGTACTAATGCCTCAGATATTTTCTTTCTCAAGGATGCTAGATAGTCCAGTCTTGGACTTAGTCTTAGTCTCAGATTTTTAGCCTTGTTTATTATTCTCTCCTTTTCTCTTTCTAGCTTCAGTAATTCTTCCTCAAAACTAGTTATCTTTTGCTAAAAAACTGATAATGTATCAGGTGAATTAACAAAATTGTCAGCAAGTTTATTTACTTCTTCGTGTACCTTGCTCATTTTCTTATCTATGTCAACTGTTAAAAAGTTTGTCTTGCAAGTATCTTTGTACAAAGTTTTAAATTTCTTCAATGAGTTGCATAGTTCTGGTAGAAGTGTGTCAAATTCCCTAACACACTTCTTTATTTGATCCTCAAAGAGTTTTTGTTTTTCAATTTCCAACCTGTCTTTGAATGCCTCTTCCTTTATTTACTCAACTGTCACTGTGTTGTTAGTAATATACTTCGACAAAGTGTCAAGTTGACTCAAAGAATCCTTATTATCTATGTTGCATTTTGGAGCTATCATCTTCAAAATTGGGATTGTGTCGTCTATAGCTTTATAAGCTTGTGAACTACAATCAGTTATTTTCTTCAAAGAATCTAAAAGAACTTCAGTTACATTGGTTGATTTGTTGCCTGCCGAGGAGGAACCAACATTCTGAATTTTGCCGGTGGAGGAAGTAACCATGCTTGTAGTGACCTCTGGTAGGTCAGTTTGTGTTTCCATTTCCTTAAGCTAGGGTTTTTGTTTCTCTGTTGCCGGTGGCATTGTTTCCACATAAACCTGTTCCTATTTTGGAGCCTGTTGCTCTGCTTGTTTCTTTGTCTGTTGATCTGTTTCAGTCTCTGTCGGAGTCTCTGTTTCCCTGTGCTATCATCTTCCACTTTTCCTTCAGTGTTATCAATGTTGTCGGTTGCCGGTGGCTCACTAGCCATGTCAGTTTTACCGGTTGTGTCCTTGTCTATCACAATGTTGACCTTTTGAGTATCAACATCCACTGTGTATAGTACCTCAGGATTAGGATTAGTATCCTCTTGTGATACATCCATACTGTCATCTGCCGGTTGGTCTTCTGTTGTTGTTACCGGTGGAGTAATCAGAGGCGGTGGGGATAAGTTATCTTTTATTTTGATACTAGGAGGTCCACCAACCTTTCCTTTACCCTTATCTTTGTCCTTTTGATAGACTTTGATAGGCTTGGGGTTCCTGTACTCTTCCTGCTTTTCCTTTTCCACAAGGAATATATCCCATCCATTTTCTGTTTCTTCTGTTACCTCATTTACTCTTCCTTCTATTAGTGCAATATGCCGGTGTGCAATAGAAAATACTGACCGATTGGCCTTTGCAATCAGATCATCTATTTCTTTTGGAGAGTTGACTGGGTAGACAACAAGTAATTTTTCAATTTTGATTTTCTTGTCAAGTTCTACAACAGATTGTCTTATTGCTTCCAGTCTCTTGAATAATTCATCTGGTAGTTCATCTACAACTTGCATCAAAAACTTCTTATAGATATCTAGGTGTAAAATGACATTGTTTTCAACTTGCTCTTTCCCATATGCTGATAGTGTATCATATAATTTTTCTATGTTCTTGAGTTTTCCTTCTTCAGCGATTTCATCTAACAGTCTGTCAATCAGAGAAATATTCTATTGAGTCCTTTTCTTCTTAGGAGTTAGCTTTTTCTTTGGGGTTGTCTTCTTTACCGGAGACCTCACAGCCTATTGTTTTTATCTAGTTCTTCTAGGCAAGGGTGTGGATACCGGTGAAGGTTGTCTTTTCCTTGCAACTCTTTTAAATTCGGTTGGCTTGTCACTCTCTGAAGAAGTTGCTATCGGTGATAGGTGAGTTTCTGGTTGTTGTGCCTGTAACTCATCTTCAATGATACCGGTTTGTTTCAGTACATCTTCTTTTATAGCCTTAGCTTGCCTTGAACCTCGCCTTACTGTTGCTTCTACTTTCCTTACTCTCTTTTTAGATTGAATTTGGCTTTCAATGGTCTCAGCACTACCAAATACTTCTTCCTTAGGTTCATTTGGTGCTTCCAGAAGAGCTTTTGCATATGTTTCAATGATGTGGTCATCAGTCTCATAGCCCATTTCAGTAACCCAAATTGTTCTTGGGATAACTGCTTCCATCCAGATCTCATCCTTTTTATTCACAAAACATATATCATCTTTGTATTTGTTAACAATTTCTTGTGACAGTCTGATTCTTTTGTTCATTCTGGCCTTTAGTGCTTGAAAATACTCATTGATATTCTTTCCTTGTTTTCACCCATGTTGTTGAATAAGTCTAATAACTGTTTACCTATCGGTATGTCAAATCCAAGGTTCTTGTTGCCTATACCGGGCACCTGTTTGGTTATATGTAGCATTAAGCATACAAGTAAATTACCAAATCTAAAAGTCCTTTTCTTATCCTTCTTGATTTTTCCTAAATTGTCAACCAATTTATCCTTTAACCATTCACATACATCAATTTTCATATTCTCTTTTACCATATCATGTGCACTTTTTATGCATAAACTGGAAACTGAGTTAAGTCTGTTTGCATGTGTTGCTTTGTATCCTAAAATCATGCTAACAAATATCACATTTATGTCGGTCACATCATTAACCCTTAGAGACCTTATGTCAGATGTTGCACCAGTTAGGTTCATTACCAGGTCATTTGAGACCTTCTTTGTTTTGTCTGGTCTACTACCGGTGGAGGGTAACTCTGTTACAACTTTCACAGCTTCCTTGGTAATTTTATGGACGGATTCAAGCCAAAAGAATGCACCATGTACTCTACTTAACACTATCCTAATAACTTCCTTGGGGAAATCTGGAATGCTGAGAATTTCTGTGAATCCTAGGGTTTCAATGATTTGGTGTTCAGGTTTTACTTTACCAGAATCATCACAGATAACGGATTTGTACATGTTCTTGATTTCTTCATCTCCTAATTCTTCTATATGGAAATGGATATAAATTCTAGGGTCTTCTGCATAAACAACTCCTTTGGGAATTTGGGAAAAAGCACCTACATTGTCATCCTTTTTAGCTATCTCGGGAACTAGCTGAAATATGGGCCTAGGGCATTTGATTACCTCGACTACAGTAGGGTTTGCTATGAATTTAGGTGCAGAGGAGGATGCCATGATTATAAATACCTTTTTCTGCCCCACGAAGGATTGATTGCTGAAGTGCTCTGCCTCTTTGCTCGAAATGCCTTAGCTCTGGAGATTTTCCGCTCTTCAAATGTTTAAATGCTCGGTGAAGTAAAATGGAGCCAAAAACATTAATTTATAATGTCAATTTGCCAACTACCACATTTAATGCTTGCCGGTTAAGTAATCACTTAACATATCTGCCGGTATAGAAGTAAATTCAACTTCTTACCATCAACCGAGGGAATAATAGCATATGTCTCATTGATTGCCAAACCCTCAAGGAAATTTCTTCAATTTGATGAAGAGACTCCTGCTGGTGGAGTGCTACTCTGTTCTGCTGGTGGAGTGTTGCTTGGTTCTACCGGTGGAGGAGTATTCCTATCCACATTCAGTTCTGATTTCCTGATCCATTGTTTTGAGAATTCCTGCTTAATCTCTTCAACTTTTTCTTTACCTTTCAAACTAGAACCTTTGTTGTCTACCGGTGGTGCCTTACTTCTGCAGAATTTTGCAATATGTCCAATCTTGTTACAAGCATAACAAGTCACATTATTTTTCTGAATAGTCTTTCCATAACCTATGCTGGTTTGTGTTCTGCATTGATTAGATAAGTGTCCAAATCTTCCACAAACATAACATCTCACATTCATTCCGCAATTCTCAGAGTTATGACAAACTTTGTTGCATTTTGAACATTGACCGGTGGGGGTGTTGATATTCTGATAATTTCTAGATCTACATTGATTTGCTCTATGACCATACTTGTTACAGTTAAAACATTTGCCACTGAATTTATAAGCAGTAGGTTGTCTTACCTGTTTGCTATGATCCTGTGTGTTTGCAGTACTGGAGCTTTCACCAACTTCAAAGCCAATTCCACAAGTCTCACCTTTAGGTTTTTGATTCTTCAGCAAGTTACCAAGTTCTTCTGAGCTTTTCTTGAATTTCTCTTTATGTTGATTTGCAGTATCTAGTTCTCTTTCTAAGACTTCTTTCTGTCTCATTAGTTCATTGGAGTCATTTTGAGTGTGCATCAGATCTGTTTTCAACAAATCATTTTCATAACCGAGTCTTGTGTTTTCATTTGCAACATCACTTAGTCTTCTAGTCAAATCTTCTTCATTCTTCTTTCTATCTTCAATTTCTTTACAAAATCTCATTGTCATATCCTGCATCTCATTCTTTGTTGTCATGTTCTCTTGTTTCAGCTCGTTTATCATATCATTAATAGTTTCCTTTTCATCATTCTCATTTTGCATCTGTTCACAAAGTTCTCTTCTCTTGTTTCTTGAAATAGTAAGATTTTCTTGAAGTGCTTGAATAATATCCTGAGCAGCCTTTAGATCATCTTCAAGTTTGATATTTTTCAATTTTTCTGCATCATAGTCTGAGAGAGCTCCTTCAAGTTGCTTCATCAAGTTTTCCATCTCTACCGGTGTCAAGATCTTCCTCAAGATGTTAGGCTTCTGAAAATAGAGGACCAAGCTCTGATACCAATTGTTAGGATTCCCACAGATACTGAGAGGGGGGGGGGGGGGGATGAATCAATATCTAACCTGTATGAGCAATTTCTTAAATTAAAATATGTAGAACATATTAATACTGTGTACCGGTAAACAAAAAGTAATGCAATAAACAGAGATAATAACAACCACATGAAAAACACACCATAAAACAAGGATTTAACGAGGAAACCCGGTGTGGGAAAAACCTCGGTGGGATTTGTGACCCACAATATTCACTTACTAGCCAATAAGAGAATATTACTGCTACAAGAGGGGCCTGCACATGCAGGAAGACCAATTGCCTAGAGCTCACTGCTCAAATACAAAATAGGAAGTCTCATTGACTTACAAAATGGATTATATAAATCCAGTGTCTTGTACTGCTTCAAAGTAGCATCTATAATGCCAGATCCAGTACCGGTTTCTGCTCTGCTTCTTACATAAACTCTTAACCTATAATTCACATAATAGGTCTGCCTTATTTTGCCTAATTACATTCCTCTTACTTACACAAAATGTTCTACAATGATCTCTCTTATATAAGAGTCATCTTACAACTTGCCAAGTCGGCTTACAATGATTTTACAAATAATAAACAAAATATATTACGACAAAAATCTTGTCGGCCTCTGTGCTGGTATGCTTCCTTTCACTGCCGGTGCCGGTGTAGAGTCTGATCTTGCTAGTGCCGATGGAATGCCTTGCCGGTGTCATATGATTGTAAGGTTGCCATCAATGACAAAACCTTCAATCACCTACAATGTCTCATTGGAGTGTGCATATGCCAACATACACAATCCTCATTGTTTTCCTTTTGAACATAATGTTTATCAGTATTCGCTTTACACATACACATAAATATGTATGTTTATATGTATATACATATATATAATATATATACATGTGGGTATATATATGCGTGTTTGTACACACACACACACATATATATGCATGCATATGCATATATGTATATGTATGTATACGTATATGTACATATACATACATATACATATACATATACATATACATATACATATGTATATACATGTATATGTATATGTATACACACACACAGACATATATATACATGTGGGTATATATATGCGTGTTTGTACACACACACACATATATATATGCACACATATGCATATACATATACATTTACATATATACATGTATATGTATATGTATATACATACACACACACACATGTGTGTGTGTGTGTGTGTACACATATACACATATACACATACTCACGTGTGTGTGTGTATACATATATACATACTCACATGCGTGTGTGTATACATATATATGTATGGTTATATGTGTATGTATATATATACACATATCTTATGTATATGTATTTCTATTTACCAATAGTGGTTCATAATATAGGCCACATGTCTAATAATAACCAGCTTGTAGTGAAATGGCTAAACCAAAGTTTTACATCCTCACCCCTATCATTTGAGCCTTCATTATAGATCTTGTTATGGTAAATTGTCGTGTAAAATTGTAAATAATCATTAATTAAGAATGGTTGTACTAGACAAGTTTAAATTATAGACTTGATTTCGAATTGATTTTGTAATGAACTTGAATAACATGTCCTTAAATGATCTTAAAGAATCCAAACTAAAATGTTTTTATATTCGCTATTATTCTAGCACAATAGTACCTTAAAAACATAAATAGAATGATGTTGGTGTTGATAAAGACCTAGTAAGCTTATTTGACTTCTAAATGATTACTTAGAATTAATATTTATGGATAGATCTTTGTCTTGATTTTAAATAGGATGTATCCCATCAAGGATGCATGGATCTAGAGTAAATATTAGATTTATAATTGAAGATTACTATGAAAATTAAAATACTAATTTGAGTAATGATTTAGACTAATATTTAAATCATGATTTCTCAAATTAATTTATTAGCATATGAATTTTATAAGACTTTGATAGTTGATAGATTGTCTAATTTAGCAAGTTTTTGATGACATTGATGATTCAAACCATGTCAAAGGGGATGCTTTGTTATATTGGATTTTTTTGGTGTTAGGTGATAATTCATAGGAAATTTTATCAGTGAGAAATTTGAGAGGCCAAATGTCAAATGAGATACACAATAAAAGTAGGTCTCCATTAACGGTGCCAACAATAGAATCATAATTGCATGAAATAAAGTATCAAATAAAAATTGAGGATAATGTATTATAGTAAAATAGTCTATAGAACCAATGAGAATTTATGGAAATAGGAGAGATTGGAGAATTTTGCAAGAAACATGAATCAAACTAGTGATTATTGATGAAAAAGGGTGCAAGAAAGTCACATGATGAAAAACATTAGATAATAGGTGGGATTGCTAGCTTAGATACACCCCCAAATAGCTAACCAATTAGAAGAAGACAGATAATTGCATGACACAAGAAAATGATTTAAAAAAGAAGATACTAGATGACTATTTTGAGTAATTTGACTTAGTTGCTAATAAGATCAAGGTATTGATCTATTGTAGTTTGTTTATCTTTCATCAATCAAATAATTAAATTATTTTCCCACTTGTGTATTGGTGTTATTTTTACCTAATATATGTGCATAATCGACCTTGGCCATTTTTTTCATATCTTAAGGGGGCTCAAATTTGAATTTGATATTTAGAGGATTTGTTTATATGAGATATGTAGTTAGTTTTATAACCCATTTCTTTAGTAGTACTATATATTTAGAGATCCAATCCTTGACAAACATTTAAATCGCTATATGCATGAGATTTTAAGATGCATGTGTATGTAATGCGAGGATTTATCTTTGGTGTTTGAAACTTGTTTGTATTTTCAATTGTAATGTGTTTTGTTTCCATCTAATAAATGTGAAGTCTTATAGGTCTACTCATGGTGGCGACAAAGTTAGTCTTGCATATTTGTTGGGTATCTTGATATTGTTAATGAATATTAGCTCATAGATTTAGATACAACTAAAATATTAATTAAGAGAACTTGTACAAATTCCGAGGAATGTTCTCCCAAATTATCTTCCAATTGTTAGGATTAAGGTTTCATCTACCATGTAGATCCTATGTCATATTGTATGGTAGTGTTAATGAATATTAGCTCATAGATCTAGATACAACTAAAATATTAATTAAGAGAACTTGTATAAATTTTGAGGAATGTTCTCCCAAATTTTCTTCCAATTGTTAGGATTAAGGTTTCATCTACCATGTAGATCCTATGTCATATTGCATGGTTCCAACATCTTTGGAAAGTGTCCTAAGGCACTTAGGGTATATTGGAAAAATAAATTGTAATATCTATTATCACGATTGTTTTTAATACATTCAAAAGGGATGATGGGTTCCACTAGAAATGGTATAGTTGGGTTGTAAACACAACTATTTGATACTATTTTCCCCACCCATGGATGCTCAGAATGAGATAATTAATAACATGAGAAGAGGACAAATGAGTGATCTTTGGGCTTCTCCAAGTGGGTGCTTAGAAGAGGCAACATGTGTATCTTGGTTTTCCATCATTTATTGCATTTAATGTTGTAGACACCCAAAATTGTCATGTCTAATTAAATAAATATTTTATTTATTTAATTATCTAAGCTTAATTCTTCTATTAATTAAATAAATCTTTATTTATTTAATTAATTCATTTATCCTCTTCTAGCCTTATTTCTCATTTAAATAAATACATTTATTTATTTAAATTATCCTTTTCCTAAATTAAATAAATATCTTATTTATTTAATTGACCCCACTTCTTCTATTAATTAAATAAATCTTTATTTATTTAATTAATTCATTAACCTTTTCTACCCATGACACATGTCATTCATCTCTTAATTCATACACTATCTACCCCTTTCATTATTTTATTATTTCTTTTACCTACCCTCTAATCATAGCCGACCTCTTTTTACACCTCTCAATCTTATCCCTCCATTTCATATAGTGTCTTCTATATAAGGAGATACTTCCTTCATTATCAAACCCTAATCAATCATCCTAACTACTTGATCAATTGACTACTTGGCATATGCGATCCTACTTGCAACCACATTCCATTCTTTGTTGAGCTCTTGTGCACATAAAATCTGAGAGCAAATACATCAAACAAGATCAATGGAGATAGGAAGAATGGAGATCCAAACCCTATTGGACATGTGATGGTATAATCTTTGTGATTTCGTTTGATTTGCATTGTCTTAGGTAATCTTCATATGTTATGGTGGATCTTTGTTGTTGTTAGGCTAGGGTTTTGTGGTTGAATTCATTTAGCCTTTCAATATCGTTATTATTGTTATCCATTTTCACCATAAACATTTTGGCACGCCCGGTGGGACTCTTGTCCCTTTTGCATTTAACATCCTTGTTGCAGATTTTGTGTTTTGAAGTTGCAGATCTAACATTTTTGACAACATTTTGATATTCCCGCGTTTGCGAACTTTCGGATCGCGTTTTCGATTTTCTGGCCCGTCTGCGACATCTGGAATCGCGTCTATGTTATTGGTAGTATTTTATTTTGCAGGTTCCAGGAATTGCGTTTGTGTTATTAAGTCGTTTTTGTGGTGTTTTTAGCCGCGTCTGTGTCCAAAGGTTGCGTCTGCGTTCTAGAGCCGCGTCTATGTCTCACAGAACCGCGTCTGCGACAGGAAGTCGCGTCTGTGTTGAGGGTAATCGCGTCTGTGTTCACCGATTTCAAATTTTGAGTTATTGATTCAGTTTTGGGTTTTGCATTTAAGGTTTCAAATCTGGTTTATTTTGAGCTAACTTTTTCAGATCTAGCTAATGAAATTGGTGCAGCTTGTCTTGAAAGCAAAATCGTTTGGTTGAAGGCCCCTATTTTCACAAAGTCTTTTGGATCTAAAATTTACCTAACTTGTGTGCTTGCAGGAAGGGGTGATTATTTGAAACAATCCAAACTACTAACAACTTTTTGTTGCAGGTCCTTGGCAAGGGTTTTTGGATTTTTATTGTGCCTTGTTTTCATAGACTAGCAAACACTTCAATTGGTGCACTAAAATTGAATCATTGTCTTTTGTGTCTTGAGCAATAGGCTCTTTTTGTTTAATCTTTAGAGGGCCTGTCTTCCCGTGTGGTCATTAGGACTACTAGTGAGAAGAGAACGACCCAAGTGGTAGCGAGGAAAACCCACCTCTTCCGAACCACTATAAACAACTGTATTCATGGTGAAAACTATGGTTAACGTGTGCTGATTAGTTCATGTAGCGTCCTAAAATTGCGACACTTGCAATTTCGACTGCATTTGGGTCTTCACGATGGCGATGCAACGTTAAACCTGAATGGAGACCCCGAAACCTGCTTGTGACACCAAAAACTACATTTTTCAGCACCCTGGCTTGATCCCTCCTTGCACCCTGCTGTCCTAGGAGGTGGGACCATGGCGCCCAGCGCCCTGGTCCCTGGCCCTATTTTGGGCCCGGTCTCTTGTTGGGCATCGGGTCTTGAAGTTTGCAAGTTGGAAAATATTGTTTCTATGTCGGCCTAAGGTTGGAAAAATCAGTCTATCAGCCCTAATTGACAAGTATATAAACTACATTTCCCCTCTCAAAAAGGAGGAGGACATATGTGTGAAAAAAGCGGAAGCGATATTCAAACATTCAAACATTCAAGCATTCAAGCATTCCTTCAAACAATTGAGCATTCTAAGTCTCCATTCAAGGCTAAGTGTTGCATTCAAGACAAGGATTCAACCATTGAAGAGGAGATCACCTACAACATACAACATACAACATACATTACACCTTCGCATGTAAGAATACAAACATTCTTACAACAAGGTATCAGTACTTGTTTACATTACAAACATTTACATTTACAACATTCTCATTTCTTGGTTAATTCCAAAATCGGGGTTTGACCTAAAGGCAAACCCCTAATCCCTAACCCCCCAATCGTCCTCTCTTTTCTGTGTGTAGGTTGCAGGTATGCGGCTGTAATTCAAGATCTGGAATCCTTGTGCAGAGACGAACAGATCCCCCTTCGTTTCGCGGATTTTTCAGAGGACCGTGTGCACTCCGGACGCCATCGTCCCGTCAACTTTTGCTCAAATTTGCAGAACAACACCGTCTCGACATTTTACTGCTAATTCCAAGTCCGCAGCTTCATCCCATATCCCTATCTCTATTTACAAGCGAATCTTTCTTGCTTCTACATGCATTCCTTGTTCAATCATTCTATCTACATTTTTTTACAAAAGAGGGTATCCTTGATGTCTTAACCCTTGAAACTCATTTAGAATCGAATCCTGCTTTGTGTGGGATTGGATCTTGTGGGTTTCAATCCCTCTTTTGAATGTAAAGTCTCTCCTAAGCGAAAACCATCAACCCTAGTGACCTCCCTTCTCTCTCCTTGGAGTTGGGGAGGGGAGAACAACTAGGGTTCGATTTTTCCGCTTTACATTTTGGTGAACCCGACGTGAACATCCTCATTTTGATTATTCATGGTTAGATCTGAAAAATTTGCTTCCTTGATTACATCTCCATGTTTGATCTTTTGCAAATTTTAGAGGTTAATTGCATAAAAACCCTAAAATTTTCTTTTTAGTAATTGAGCTTGTGAAATGTTTAATTGTTAATGCTTGTTTCAGATCTACCCTTCTATTGCAAATTGTCAATTCATATTTGTGCTTTAATTTTGAAAATTAAGTGGTTAAGTGTCAAAACCCTAATTTTTAAAACCCTCTTGATTCAGCCTTTGACTGATAATCTCACTAATCAAAACACCTCCGAATTGGCTGTAACTTTGGATTCCGCAACAAAATCACAATATCTCTCATCCCTGAAAATTTGGAAAAAAGTTGCGAGGACCGTGTGCACCCCGAGTGCCATCGTCCCCGACATTTTTTTCGAAAGTTCGGGAGCTAGATCTTACTGTATTTTTCTGCTAAAATCCAGAATTTTGGCTGATTTTATCAATTCTAATACTTTCAAAATTAAAGTCAAAGTTGGTCTAGTGATTGCTTGGATTAAGGCTTATAATCATTCAAAAATTGTTGAAATTGAAATTTGTATCAAAATTGTGTTCCTTACAGTCCTAAATCTGAAAAGTGTGTTGGCATTCATTCAAAATTTCAGTGCTTTATTCAAATTTTTACAATTTGTGACTTTTGAAATTAAGTGTTTAATTACAACAACTTTGATTTCCACTTTCAAATTTGAATTTTGCATGAAATCGAGTCAACTTTTAAATTTCAAAGCCTGCATTGCTTTCAGTATTCCCTCTAAAATCATAAAATCCAAAATTTCAGATTCCCTCTCTTTTTCAAAATTCAAATTTTGCATTTTTCAACAATCTTGGTAGGGTTCAATTTTGAGATTGCAACTTTAATTTGGCCTATCTACAGATCGTAAAATCACTCAATTTTTTCAGATTAGCTTTAAAATCATCATAACTTTCATCCCTGAAAATTTCGAAAAAAGTTGCAAGGACCGTGTGCACTCCGTTCGCCACGGTCCTTGACATTTTTTTTGAAATTTTGGGAGATTGTCCTGATTGCATTTAACAACTTAACTCTAAGAGATTGGCTGATTTTATTGAAATTTGCTCCCTCTAAAATTCAAAATCTTCTCTCTCTCTTTAGTGCATGAGTTTTACAACAATAAGCCCTACTTACACTATTCCCATTAGACGAAGCCTTAGAATTAAGTCTTTCCAAGGTTTAATTACTGAGGAGATGGAACCTAATTTGAATGGCCCTTTTAACGAGGACATGGGTAATTCCTCTAATCCTCTTAATGATGAAGAAGCTCTCCATGAAGTTTCTGTAGAACAACTTTTGAAATTGGATAACCAATTTGATGATTTTCGACAATGGATGTCTCAAGAATACCCTGATAGTGAAGCTCTTTCATTAATTGAGGGTCTAAAACGTATGGTTCAAGGTGATAAGAATGGAATTGATATTTTGCGTGGTATTGCACACATTGTGGATTCAAATGTGATGCCTATGAAGAGTTGTGCCGAAACTTTAGGTTATACACAACCTCCTACTCAAGTTAATCATTCTATTCCTTTGACAACTCCTATTGCTAGTATACCTACTTTTACATCAAACATAATGACTACTTCAATACAAGACATTCCTCCTATGATCAATAGTCATGGGGGCAATCCTTCTTCTTCAATCAACCCTCTGCCTTCATTCAATCCAACTTCTTCATTCATTCCTTCAATGAGTGTTCCTATTATATCACCACAAATGAACATGACACAAGGGGGCAATTCATTTAACCATTCCATTCCTCCTTGTAGTGTTCCTCCTTTCCAATCATCTCCTATGACTAACTATCATAGTGTCCCACCACCTTACTCTCAATCAATACCTTCTTTCAACAACATAATACCTCCATCACAATCTAACACGTCTAATATGAACTCTTCGACTGAAGCGACCATTAACAATCTTGCACAAACTGTCTCTTCTTTACAACAACAAATTGCCTCTATGAATCAATCTAAGTTTAGTGTGCCCACATTTGATGTTGTGAGCCCACTTTCTCTTGACATTGTTCGAGCTATCCCCCCTAAACATGTTGAAATTCCGCATTTGGAGCTTTATAATGGTAAGGGTGATCCTCTAACACATGTTAAGACATTTCAAACAATATGTACCGATTTTGCTTATGACCAAAGGTTGCTTGCAAAACTGTTTACTAGAACATTAAGAGATAAAGCCCTACAATGGTATTGCTCGTTGCCTTCTTATTCTATTTCTTCTTTCGAACAACTTGCAAATGCTTTTATTCAACAATTTCAAAACAATATAAGTCCTAAAGTTACTTTGATTGATTTAATGCATTGTAAACAAGGTGTTAAAGAAAAAGTGACTGATTTCACTTGTAGATATAAGCATTTGTATGCTCAGATTTCTTTTCCAGTACCTGTCAATGATATTCAAAGAATCTTTATTTCTAATTTACAAAAAGATATTAGAGAAAAACTCCTGTTTTCTGAGTTTACTTCTTTCCAACAGTTGTGCGCAACTCTTCACAATTATCAACTGACTGTGAGTCAAATGGAACAAGCAAATCCTATGGGTCCAAGTGATAAAGGTGATAGTAGTCAACAACCATTTGGGAAGTTTAAACCGAACAGAGAGTCAATTAAATTCAATGAAAACATCATCAACAACAATGTGAATGCAACATCAGGTGTGCCTCCTATTTCTAAGTTTTTCAAGAAAGAAAGAAAGTTTACTCCTTTGAATGAATCATTGCATAGTATTATGAATAAGTTATTGGAACAAAATGTGCTTACTCTTCCTCCTATAAAGCAAATAGATCCTGCAAAGATTAACTCACCCTATTTTGATAACAAATCTTTTTGTCAATTTCATCGTCATCTTGGGCATGATACTGAAAAATGTTTTGCTTTAAAGGGTAAAATTCAAGATCTGATTGATAATAATACTATCTCTGTTTCTGGTGTGAATGATAAAGGCAACACATTTGTAGCTCCTCCTAACCAAAATCTTAAGATTTTTATTGATCCATTACCTTCTCATACCTCTAATGTGATTGATACTAATGATTCCTCCGTCTCACCTGATGATCTTGTGTCTATGACTCCGAATGTGATTAACTTTGTGGCTCAGCAGAAAATCCCTAAAGAACCTTCCATCACATTTGATTCAAGTGAAACTATCAGGGCACCTGATGGTCCTTTATATATAGTTGCAAAAGTCAAGAATACACCTTGTTGTGGAGTGCTTATTGATCCTTCTTGTATGGTTGATGTCATTACTGAAGAATTTCTTTTTACTTTGCAATTGAATCAAGTGATCTATGACGAAAAAAGTGTGGTTGTGAAACTATTTGATGCATTTTCTTCTCTTGCAATTGGTTCTATTACATTACCTATTGAGGTCCATAACAAATCCCTTAATGTGAACTTTGCTATTATTCCATCATCCAAACAATTTCGTGTGAAGCTAGGCTATCCTTGGCTATCTTCCATGAAAGCTATTGCTTCTCCTATTCACAAGTGTTTGAAATTTCCCCATAGTGGTGAAGTTGTTACTGTCAATCATAGTCTCTTTAAACTAGCTGAAAGAACTTCTAGCGTTCCTATTGATTATTTTTGGCCTAAACAATTCCAATCTCTTCCACCACGGAGTGATCATCTTTTCAAATCTTATCAAAAGTGGAAAAAAGATATGATCCTATCTCTAAGTGAACCTAGAACACCCAAACTTGACATTCCTATCGTTCTTGAGAAGGAAGTTCTTCCTTTGAAAGATAAAACTAATGTCTTTCCTCAAGAAGATTCCCAACCCATCCCTATGAATGTGACTATGCCTATATCTAATAAACTTCCTAAAAGTAGACCTATACCTCCTCGTCATGATGGACTTGGTCTCCTTCCTAAACCAAATATTCCTCCCTTATATGGAGCAGTTCCTCCTCCTTCTTCTTATAGAGAGAAGAGACCTTCCTCTTCTCCTATTATTCAACCTAAGAGACCACAACCTAAACACCCAAGTGATAATGATGAGAACATTTCTCCTCCTCAATCTTCTCAACTTCCTACTAAGACTAGACGAAATCGTTCTGCATGTGAACGCTGACGAAAGCGTCATCTTAGAGCTCAAGCAGCTGCTTCTCAAACTTTGCAATCCCCAAAAACACCTTCAGCTAGTATTATTCCATTTTCTCCTCAGCCGAAAATTGAGCCAAAATCTCCTAAACATAAGATGCATGATGGTCTTGATCCTGTGCGAGTTAAAGATCCTATTTTTATAAATCTTGATGATGATATAGATGAAAATGTTATTCATGATGCAAATGTTACTCCTGTTCATTCTGATAGTGAATATGAATATGTTGATGTTGATAACCATTTATCTAACACATTTTCTAAAGCACTTATCCTAGCTCCTAGACAAGAACAACGTGTCTTGGAACATGAACATAGCCCTTGTTTGGATCTTGTGATAGCTCCATCTGCTGTGTTGGATGTTCCTCCTCTAGCGTGTTTCCTACCTTCCCGAAATATTGATCAGCAAGATCGGGGGGTAGATGACGTACTGGACTAGTTTCATTAGCATAGCAGACTCTCTCCTCCTCTCTTGATCTCTTTTGTTACTTCTTCTATGTGTTATTCTCATTCTTCTATTTGTTGTCCTTAGTGTTGTCTACTTGAGGGCGATGCAAAGCATTGAGATCTCTTTTGGTCTCTCTCATGTTGACTCAAAAGACACATGTGTTCCCTTCTTCTAGGTGACCTTCCTTGATTGGGGAATGAAGAACAATTATGCATACATACATATGATATACATGAATTATCATACAGCATACTGACCCCGAGGAAAGCGAAGTCACCTTGTGCCTTGTGTTTTGTGTCTATTATCCTTGGGCTTATTTCACACTTGGGGGCTAAATCCTTGTGATAACGTTCTCCTTTCCCTTCTCATTTCTTATATGTATCACTACCTTAAATCAATCATCCCCGGTGAGGTGTGTGCGATCACTTTAACATAGGAGGGCATACATCCCATTCATATCTTTTCAAGATACTTGAAAATTTCTTGACAAATTTAGCTTTGCCTTGAAAATTTTTGATATCTTTCTTGCATGACTCATAGTGAGGGAACCTTACTACTGACAGTCATGGTTCTCCCTCGTGATCTTCCCTTTTACTTTGTCAATCGAAGTCGTAAGATCCTTAGTCCACTGGGGGCTTGGTGTATCTTGCCTCCTTGACGTGGTGAAAGTTTTTCAATGTTGTTTCCTTGTACTTTACCGGAAGTATGAGCGTACGCTTATACTCCCGCTAAAGTGGGGGCTAAATGTAGCGTTCTAAAATTGTGACACTTGCAATTTCGACTACATTTGGGTCTTCACGATGGTGATGCAACGTTAAACCTGAATGGAGACCCCGAAACCTGCTTGTGACACCAAAAACTGTATTTTTCAGCACCCTGGCTTGATCCCTCCTTGCACCCTGCTATCCCGAGAGGTGGGACCATGGTGCCCAACGCCCTGGTCCTTCAGGACCATGGCGCCTAGCGCTCTGGTCCCTGGCCCTATTTTGGGCCCGGTCTCTTGTTGGGCATCGGGTCTTGAAGTTTGCAAGTTGGAAAATATTGTTTCTATGTCGGCCTAAGGTCGGAAAAATCAGTCTATCAGCCCTAATTGACAAGTATATAAACTACATTTCCCCTCTCAAAAAGGAGGAGGACATATGTGTGAAAAAGGCGGAAGCGATATTCAAACATTCAAACATTCAAGCATTCAAGCATTCTTTCAAGCAATTGAGCATTCTAAGTCTCCATTCAAGGCTAAGTGTTGCATTCAAGACAAGGATTCAACCATTGAAGAGGAGATCACCTACAACATACAACATACAACATACATTACACCTTCGCATGTAAGAATACAAACATTCTTACAACAAGGTATCAGTACTTGTTTACATTACAAACATTTACATTTACAGCATTCTCATTTCTTGGTTAATTCCAAAACTGGGGTTTGACCTAAAGGCAAACCCCTAATCCCTAACCCCCCAATTGTCCTCTCTTTTTTGTGTGTAGGTTGCAGGGACACGGCTGTAATTGAAGATCTGGAATCCTTGTGCAGAGACGAACAGATCCCCCTTCGTTTCGCGGATTTTTCAGAGGACTGTGTGCACTCCGGGCGCCATCGTCCCGTCAACTTTCGCTCAAATTTGCAGAACAACACCGTCTCGACATTTTACTGCTAATTCCAGGTTCGTAGCTTCATCCCATATCCCTATCTCTGTTTACAAGCGAATCTTTCTTGCTTCTACATGCATTCCTAGTTCAATCATTTTATCTACATTTCTTTACAAAAGAGGGTATCCTTGATGTCTTAACCCTTGAAACTCATTTAGAATCCAATCCTGCATTGTGCGGGATTGGATCTTGTGGGTTTCAACCCCTCTTTTGAATGTAAAGTCTCTCCTAAGTGAAAACCATCAACCCTAGTGACCTCCCTTCTCTCTCCTTGGAGTTGGGGAGGGGAGAACAACTAGGGTTCGATTTTTCTGCTTTACAGTTCATACCGACACTATGTCTCCCCATAAACTCGTTTGATCAAATTTATTTGATCAGTTGTAGGGTGTAACCCCTACCGGCTGGGAGCCTTCTGTATTTACAGAGCTAAAAGTGCCGCATGTATGGCCACACGAGCGGATGCCCTTACTAGCACCTTTTTGTTTTAGAAGCCAAAATCCTTCTAGTTGTTGAGGTAGGAGGTCAAACCTCTGGTAGCGGCCCACACACATACGGTTCTTAGTAGAGATACAAAGTTCACCACGCGGAGTTTTCGTGGGGATTGATGCTTGGCTGACCCGAGAAGTGAGTGCCGAGGGTGGAGCCAGTGAGGTCAAACATCTAAGTATCCGCTCTGAATAGCATAGCTTCGGGGGTAAAACCTCATGTGGGATCAACAACTATTGTCTTGGCCAGCCATAAGAATTGTGCTTGACTTATTTTAAACATTCAAAACATTCAAGACCAAACAACAAAACATTGTGTCTTCAAGTGTATGCAAAACATTTTTACATCAAACAACACACTTTTCTTGGAGTCATTTTGAGTCTAAAAACTTGCAAACATTGAGTCCTCATCAACATTGTGTCCTCTTGTCACGAAAAATAGTCAAACATTCAGATTTGGTCACAACCAACAACTTCACAAATTGGAAAATTTTTACAGTCCAGCAAACAAGAGCGATCAGTTTCGGAATTCTTGAGCTTCCTAGGTTATTTCTCTAGGTTTTCATCTAGCATTCAACTTGTCTTTGGGTCTCACAAAATCCATCATTGCTTTACATCTTGCATTACATTCACATTTGTCTAAACTTGAGTCAAAAGGTCATTTGCTTGTCCTCATCATACTTTGTCAACACACTACATACAACAACACTTTGCTAAGTGGTCCCTCATCAAGGTCTATCACCTTTGGGTCTCATTTGGTCTTACTTAGAGTCAAGGTCAACTTACCTCATCAAGAGAAACTATCCTCTCTTTGGAAGTCACACCTACTCTACTACATACATACTTGGTCTTACACTTTGGACATTGCAAGTACACTTCAGATTCATTTACATTCCATCCAACCCTTGGTCTTCCATAATTTTTTTCATTTTCATCTAGTCTAACACATCTCGGTCAATACCTAGTTCATGGTTGAAACCCGTCTTCAAAAATCTAGGAGAGAAACTAAAGAGGCTCAAGAGTCCACAAACATGAGTGTCTATGAGTATGACAATGAAGTCTTTTTCAATACTGATCATAACACATTACCTGACATGGATGCTTATAGAAACATTCCAAATTTTGAGAACGTGGACACTACAAACAACAATGATACACACAATGATGATATGGACAACTTTTCCATACATTCAACAGATGTGGAAGAATTCATTATGGATCCCCATTTCAATCGATTGGTTGAGGAAATAATGAGGAGGGATAGACAATACTTCTTACAAATGATGGCACAAAGTGGAGCCAAGATACCTCATGATTTTGACATGTCTCAAATAATGGAAAATCGACGTTTGCAACAAACTCACTCCAACATGGATCAAACGAGGCGTAATAGTGGAGGAAATAGAGGACCACATATGGTACCTGAATCAACATCATCTTTGTTTCAAAAACCAGAGGTCCCACATACACATGGTCAAGCATATGATACTCACCTTCGCAGACCATTATGGAAGTCTTATGCAGAAAGATATGCTCAATCACATACCAATGCTAAGGATCAACCACCAAAGCAATTGGATATTCAAAGGCATGCTCAAAATTTGGACACAAGGAAACCCCGTGTCAAATTTGGGGGCAACACATTAGAACATGACATGCCTATAGAGTATGGTATACATGGACAAAATAGATATTTTGTTCCTCAACATGAATCTATACCAAGTGGTCCATATATGCAACATCACTATAGACCTCCTCCATATGAACATGTGTATGATCAGTATCATCCATATATGCAACATGCTTCTCCTCCAATTGGTGCCTCAAGCATGGGGTATGGTCCAAGAAGTCGATCTCCACCTAAGAGCAATTTGGAGCAACAAATCAGGGACTTACAAAAGAAAATGGAGGACATAAATACACCAAAGCCAACATACACAATGAGAGACATATGTCCCTATCCATTTGACAAAAGCATTCCAATGCGTCCATTTCCTACACACTTTGTGACGCCTAAGTTTGATAAGTATAGAGGAAAAGGGGATCCTAAGGTACACATAAGATAGTTTTTCACAGCTTGCATCGAGGTAGTAGCAGAAGAGACATATTTGATGAGATTATTCCCACAAAGCCTAGGTGATCAAGCTATGGAATGGTTCTCCCAACTCCCACCTGGTATTAAGTCATGGGGTGATCTAGTAGAGGAATTTATCCAACATTTCTCCTACAACATAGAGACAGACATATCCGTCACTACTTTGTGCAACACCAAGCAAAGGGATGGAGAATTTTTTGCATCATTCTTACAAAGATGGAGAAATCTAGCCAGCAGATGCTCTTGTGAAATTCCACAAAAACAAATGGTAGAAATGTTCACCCAGAATGTTAACAAAGACATTGGCTATGATCTAAGAAAAGCTTGTTTGTCCACCTTCAAGGACGTCATTGAAAAAGGCTTAGCAACAGAAAAGGTCCTAATTGAACAAGGAGTCATTAAGATATTCAAGGAAAACAAAGATGACTTTAAGGGAAAAGACAAGTCGAGATTTTGGAACAAAAACAAGAACACAATCAATGATGGTGTTGTGGATGCTAACATAGTGCGACCCAAATTCATTTTTTCGGGATCAAGTTCTACAAACAATCAAGTGAATACTCAAACAACTTCCAGATCATGAAGGAAGTACACTCCATTTGGAGAACCACTTGAATCAGTTTTCAAAAAGCTAGTGGCAAACAAGGTAATCAGAGTTCCAGATTTTCCTCCATATGAGCCAAAGGTTAAACCAAATTGGTGGAATGATGACGAGTATTGTGAATTTCATAAGAGAAAGGGTCATAAAATAGGAAATTGTCATCGACTGAAGAACATCATACAAGATCTCATTGATAGAGGTGACATTGAGACTGAGGGACATTCGTCTAATCAAGAACATGAGATGTTTAAGGAACCATTCCCAAAACATGACAAGGGAAAAGCTAAAGCCATAGAGGACCAAACCAACTATACCAAAGCATCCTACAACTATGATTCAACTATCAACCACATCTCGATGGACAATTATGTCTCTACCATTATCATCAAGGACAAAACCCCTGATAATTCTACCCAGAGACCCAAGATTGTCCTAAAAGGTGTTGGATCTTCTTCCGAACCTACCTCTGAATGTCATGTTACAACCCGTCGAGGTAAATTCACTTTTCAAGGTGCTCCAGCCAAGAACACTGCTTCTTCATCAACTAAGCCTGAGTATGACCTTGTAGAACAATTAGGGAAGACACCTGTGCTCATCTCCATTCTTGAGCTCTTACGCATATCCCCCGCACATAAAGCTATTCTTGACAAAATCTTGAGAGACACTGTCGTTCCTACTGATCTGAACATGGACCAATTTCAAGCCATGGTGGGATACCTTTCCATTCCACACTCTCTTACATTCACAGAAGCCGATGACGCCTCCGTAAGTCAGCCACATAATGCACCTTTACACTTTGAGGCCTTCATACACAAACATCGAATAAAACGAGTCCTGATAGATGCAGGAGCAGGTCTAAACATTTGTACATTGAGCACAATTAAACAATTGGGATATTCCGACAAAGCTGCGAATTCTACAAAGAAATCACCATCAAGGCATATGATGATGAAGAGCGTTCGTCCAAAGGCACAATCACCTTACCTCTCAGAGTTGGGCCAGTTACAAAGGATGTGGTTTGTCAAGTCCTAGATCTAGATCTCACTTATAACATATTGCTAGGACATCCTTGGATTCATGAAATGAGGGTAGTCCCATCTACATATCACCAATGCATTAAGTTTCCTCACAATGGAATAGAAGTAACAGTTAATGGTGATCCTAATCCGTTCATATACTGCAATAACCTGAGATCAAAAACTGAGACCATCATTCCTAGTAATCGTGAAGCTGTTCCTTCTTCGACATACATTGATCCCGAGTCATTAAAACCTTCAAAATCAAAACAAGGTGAGCTTAAAGGCAAGTTTCAAGACAAAGGCATGGGGGAATACACTTTAAATCAGACCATGTACTTACGACAAGTCATGAGTTCCGCAAAAGAATATGGAAGACCACATCCTAACAAGCAAGTATCCATCATGGTACTTAAATGGGACCCTACTACCTTTCAAAGATGGGGCGAACTGGAAGAGGAACATCTATACAAAATGCTTTACAAAGACATTGGAGATGACACACAAGATCACATCAGTCTACCATGTGAGAAATATGGCAAAGGCTTCAAGATTCTACAAAAATTCAGGTATGATGGAAAAAGCCCTCTTGGGTTACGAAAGGAAGGCATCATTGAACCTTTACAACCTGAATTGACATTCAAAAAGGAATGCTCGAAGGGACTTGGTTTCTTGACTTCCAAGGTCCACACTCAAAGGACAGAAGAAGCGTTACAAATCAAAGCTGCCAAAATTCAACAAGAGGATCGCTATTCCATAGACTCCAATGAATGGGAATGGGGTTCAGACAAGTCCTCCAGTGACTACGAGCTCACCGAGATATTCAGAGAACCAGACGAACCCACAGAAGAAGAGGAATTTTATAAAAAGTTCAAAGTTGGTCAAGAAACAACCCATGAGGATTCCACAAAGTCCTTGTCTCAAGGTCCTAGGTTGAAATCACATAGGATGAGAACACCTGTCCCAGAATGCGCTACTAGTAATGATAATTTGGATTCGCTTGCGATCGAGACTGATGAGGAGAGTGCCATCGATGACCTTGATAATTACCTTGACATACCCGAATATAACTGCATCTTCACTCTTAGCCCCGCTAACCTCGAAGACATTAACGACCTTCCCCTTGTTCACCACCAACTCATTGACTGGGATCATGAAGGACCTACACAATTCAACACATTCCAAAATGATGAAGCTTTTGTTGACTATCTTGGCATATGAGATGATCTTCCCCCCGGGGACCATAAAGCGGGATACACTATAGAACTCAATAGCGTGGCATATTTTGGTGAGGGTGTCGGACCTTCCAGTCGCAAAAATGTGAAAATAAGAACAAATCAAGGGTCTCATGGTGAAAACCACACCGTGGCGCTGTCTGACCCCAAAAAAGTAAAAAGAAAGGACGTATCTGAGGGCGAAAATCTCTCTGAGGCACCCGAAGATGGAAGGCTCGACATTCTCCCATCATCATATGAGGAAAAGTCATCCATGTTGGTAGAGGAGACTATCAAAACAAACATTGGTACAGAAGAGGTTCCACACAACATATTCCTAGCTCAATCGTTGACAGAGTCAGAAAGGTCAAAATTCATAAGTTTCTTCAAAGAACGACAAATCAACTTTGCATGGTCATACGCTGATATGCCTGAATAAGACCCGGATTTGGTAATGCATCATTTGACAGTTAAACCGGGGGCAAAACCAGTGAAACAGAAATTAAGAAAGATGCATCCACAGGTGGCATTACTAGTCAAAGCAGAACTTGAGAAATTATTGGATGTCAGATTCATACGCCCAATTGATTATCCTGAATGGATCTCTAACTTTGTGCCTGTTAGTAAACCAGATCGCAGCATCAGAATATGTACAAATTTCAGAGACATCAACAAAGTTTGTCCGAAGGATGACTTCCCATTACCAAATATTGACTTGATTGTTGATCTCACAATAGGTCATGAAATGTTATCATTGATGGATGGATTCTCTGGTTATAATCAAATAAGGATCGCGCCTGAGGATCAACACAAAACATCATTCACTTGTCCGTGGGGAACTTTCTGCTGGAATGTCATGCCCTTCGGGCTAAAGAATGCAGGTGCTACATATCAAAGAGCCATGACTACTATCTTTCATGATCTCATGCATGTAATTGTGGAAGATTATGTCAACGACCTCTTGGGAAAATCAATAGACAAAAATACACATTTGTACATACTTTCAGTCGTCTTTGATCGGTTGGAAAAATACAAAGTAAGATTAAAGCCCAAGAAATGTGTCTTTGGAGTAACCTCCGGGAAGCTCCTAGGATTCATTGTATCCAAAAGAGGAATTGAAGTTGATCCAGCAAAAGTTAAGGCCATCTTGGAGATGCAACCACCAAGAAATATCAGTCAACTTTGATCTTTACAGGGCAGACTCCAGTCCATACGAAGATTCATAGCACAACTTGCAGATAAGTGTAATCCTTTTCAGCACTTGTTACATAAAAACATCAAATTCAAATGGGATGATAACTGTCAACAAGCTTTCCAAACTCTCAAAGATTATCTTCTGAATCCACCAGTTTTGATGCCACCAGTTCCAGATCAGCCTCTGTTACTATACATATCAGCTACTCCAACAACACTGGGGGCACTTTTAGCACAACAAATTGCTGAGGGCAAAGAAAAAATAGTATACTATATCAGTCGCACATTGGTGGGATATGAGCTAAACTACACACCAATTGAGCGTGCATGTTTCACCGTGGTCTTTGCTTCGCAAAAATTACGACATTACATGCTCACTCATAAAACTAAGCTAGTTGCAAGAATCGATCCGTTGAAATACCTTCTCAATAAAGCGACACTTACTGGGCGACTGGCCAAATGGGTAATGATCCTGAGTGAATTCGACATTGAGTATGTGGACAGAAAAGCAATAAAAGGACAAGCCATCGCAGATCAATTAGCAGATGCTCCCATGATTGATGATGTTCCTCTAAGTTCAGAATTTCCAGATGAATCTATTTTAGCAATGTCACATGCAAAGCCATGGCAACTGTACTTTGACGGCTCATACACACAGCATGGGGCAGGAGCTGGCATCCTCTTTATAACTCCTCAAGGGGATTCTATACCAAAATCATACCAATTATCATTTCCTTGCACTAACAATATAGCGGAATATGAAGCATTAACAACTGGATTACGGATCGCAGTTCAGTGGAAGATCCAAGAACTTCATGTTTTTGGGGACTCTCAACTTGTAATCCGTCAAGCAACTGATGATTACCAAACAAAAGATGAAAAATTAATGCCTTATAAACAAATGGTGGATGACCTGAAACAACATTTCACAAAGATAGACTTTGAGCAGATACCAAGAGAGAAGAATCGAGCCGCAGATGCCATGGCTACAATTGCCTCACTGATTGATCTACCTCCAAATGAGACCCGCTATGAGTTCTTGGTGGATAATCTTTTGGTTCCTTCATATGAGATCATTCCTACTAAGATGATATATGTTGTCGGTCCTAACTCCCAGTTATATGGTTCCATTTTCACATACCTTCGTGACAATACCCTACCTCCTGATCTATCAAATAACCAACGTCGCACTTTCATTCGCTAATCCTCTTGATATGTCATTTTAGCTGATATCCTATACCGACGAGGTCTAGATGGCACTCTTCTTTGATGTTTAGAAAGCGACGAAGCTCAGATTGCGTTACATGAAGTGCACGAAGGGATATGTGGTCCACATGCTAGTGGTCCTACCTTGGCCAAGAAACTCATCAAGACTGGATATTACTGGCCCAATATGGAAAAAGACTCATATCAGTTTGTCAAGAAATGTAAGCAATGTCAAATTCACGGAGACCTCATACATGCGCCAGCACAAGAACTTCAACCAATTGCATCTCCCTGGCCCTTTTGTTAGTGGGGACTCAATCTCATAGGCAAGATTCACCCTCCTTCTTCCAATGGTCATAAATTCATTATCACTGCCACAGACTGTACCTCTCACACAAGTCACTGGAAAATAGATTGCTACATTCATCCTTAACTATATCATTTGCCGATACGGTATTCCTGTTTCCATTATCACTGATAACGGGTGTCCCTTCAAAAATCAGGATGTTCGTGAACTCTGTGACCGCTTCCATATTTCTCATCGTTTCTCCACGCCGTATTACCCCCAAGGTAATGGTCAAGCTGAGGCGTTTAATAAGACAATCCTTAAAATTCTAAAGAAGACAGTTGACGACGCTGGTCGTAATTGACATATCCAACTTACTCCTGCACTTTGGGCTTACCGCACAAGTGTCTGCACACCTACAAGAGCTACACCCTATTCACTTGTCTATGGCGCTGAAGCCATCTTGCCCATTGAGGTCGAGCTACCCTCTTTACGGGTCTCTTTGCAAAACATCATCAGTGATGAAGACTATAGGGTCTCTCGCTTACAAGAATTGGAACTACTGGATGAACGAAGACAAACTGCTTTTAATCATCTCAAGGCTTACCAACAACAAATGAGTCACAACTACAATCACAAAGTCAAGCCTCACACATTTGAGGTAGGTGATTTGGTTCTTAGAGAAAACCCCAAAAATCAACAAGACAGAGAGAAGAAGGGCAAGTTTGAACCAAATTGGCTTGGTCCTTATATCATTACAACAACATATGGATCTGGGGCATATCAGCTCTCAACTACAGAAGGTGAACCTTTGGAGAATCCTATCAACAACATTCACCTTCACAGGTTCTACACATAGCTCTTAAGAGTATCCTAATTTAAA
This sequence comes from Cryptomeria japonica, assembly GCF_030272615.1. Taxonomy (NCBI): domain Eukaryota; kingdom Viridiplantae; phylum Streptophyta; class Pinopsida; order Cupressales; family Cupressaceae; genus Cryptomeria; species Cryptomeria japonica. The sequence continues at coordinate 639,890,946 of NC_081407.1, read as the reverse complement.
AAATACAAAAAAAAAAAAAAAAATTTCAAAAATACAAAAAAAATTATAAAACAAAAAATCGTTACTTGGTAAAAACCTGGCAAATAGGCGCCTTGTGACACAAAAAACATTGAAAAATTGAAAACAGTAAAGAGAAATAATTTCGTCCAACGGTGAAAACCACTTCGGTGGCGCCCTGGGCAAGTACCATGGTGAAAACTGGGTCACCAGTGCCATGCGTAGAGACATTGCTCCTCCCTCCTTCAGGATTCACTTTCATCCTTTCACTTTGCACACACTCACAACCAATTCATCCATAATAAACTTACCCATTCCCATCATGGCTTGTTATTGATCTACCCAAGATTGGTTAGCCATTCATAATAAACCTCCCTTTTTACCTCCCTTTCCATCCATAATAAATCAGCTCCTATCTGTGGCTAAGGCAAATCCTATGTCTAGTGATGGGTGTGGAACTAAGAGCATCACATATTATGAGGAGTTCAGTTTCTTCCAGCTTCCTTCAGTCTATCCACGCACAATCAGCAATAAAGCAAAATTTGCATCACAGATCCGCAATAAAGTTTCATCTTCTCCGCAATAAAGTATCAGTTTCATGGATTCAGTCAGTTTCAGATGAGACACAACAGCAACAATGGGCTTTAACAAATCAAATCTTTCAACAGACTTAGACAACATATGGTTTAGTGCTATCTATCCTTTTTGTGAAAGTAAACATTGTGACCACAATCAAATAAGACTTATACAAGTGACAAGAGACACTAAACTTGAGGGCTACAGTGGATGTTGGTGTCGAGTCTTGGTTTTCTTTTGATTTCATCTTTTTTGGTGACATGTCTTTTAGCTTTTTCCAGGATGTCTCTGACTAGAGATTCTATCTCCAGGATGTCTTTGACTAGAAAGGCGAGGATGGGGTATCGTCACCTATTTGTATTTGTTGTCTGTGGATTGTCTCTTAGTAATGCTATGACTTGTCCAAGGATATGAGGACACTGTGAGTCTAGTATGAATTGGGGCATTCCTTGTTTGTAACTGTCTTATCTCCATGCAAACAGGTACAATGACTTTCTGGGTCGAACATATGCCTCGATTGTCATAACTTACTTTCCATAATAAATCTCAATGATGATAATGCATAAGAAGCTCTTTCACTTTCATATCTTCTGTCTTTCATCCCCCTTTCTTGATTGACTTCCATCGTCCTTCTCGAGTCCGCATAGCCTGCTATCACATGACTGAATATAATGACACGCCAAAAACATTTGCATTTCATGTAGTTGCACCTGCATTACCACATAGAAGCATTTCATACATACATATAGATATCACAATTGCATCACATCCTGCACACAACACCTTTTAGCACAATTTACATTTGCATTATCATATTCATCCGCATTTCATACATTCACATTTGCATTAGCATAACATATAAAAACATAAAAGAACAAAACAATATATATTGCATTGCATCATATACATATTTGCATCCATATCATAAACATCACATAAGAACATCTCATCACATAAGTACACATGCATATAGCTGCCGCAAAGATGAATCATCTCATATATATATATAAAGTGTCATGATACAATGATGTCAAAATCATATGGCTACAATCACCTGTAGGTGTCTACATCATCATACAAAAATGGTACAATACTGATACATAGGGAGCCCTCTACGGCTATGATGAATTCCCTCCCTCAGAGCCGGCTGGCCTCGACGGAGTCTGAGCCCTGGAAGGACCCACCCCAAAATCATCTCTCCTGGCCCCTGTTTCCTCTACAGCCACCCCTCGTGTCACCCTATCTGGACAGAGGAACCCACTGATAACTCCTGCCAACACTGTTGGTAGTGCTAATCCTGTCCATGTCATGGTATCCCATGCCACATGTCCCACCCTCATCTCTAGTCCTGGATCCTAGAGCACTCATCTAAGGGAATCCCTGTCTCCATCTCGATCGTACGGAATCAGCTCCCCATCAATTGGTATCCGCATAATCCTGTATACATCCTCCAGGGTGACTGTCATCTCCCCCATCGGCAAATGAAACGTACATGTCTCAGAGTGCCACCTCTCCGCCAGTGCAGTTAGCAGTCCCATGTTCGCCCGAAACTCAGGCACATACAACACATGTCTCAATCCCATAGCCTTGATCGCAGATCGCTCCTCGGTTGTCAACTCAGGTCGCAACCTCTGAGTCGATGAGAATCTCTCCCATGACTCCAGCATAGGCAAATACTCCTGCAGTCAAGCAAATCAATCATGTCAATTATAGTGACACTCACTGTTCATCACAAAGTGTTGCTTCTATCCTAGTGGTACTCCCTGTTCATCACAAAGTACTACGTGTGTGACACTCATTGTTCATCACAAAGTGTTGCTCACATTTGCACTCCCTGTTTATCACAAAGTACGCTATCTTGGTACTCACTGTTCATCACAAAGTGCCTTGATCTATCCTAGTCTTCCCTAGAGGACCTGCTTGAGTGTATCCTCTCAGTAGCTTATCCAATCGACAACGTATGTTCATCACAAAACTACCGATTTGACCTAAAAGACAAAAATTCACATTTTTTTTGACACAAACGCGCTTGAAGACTGCATAAACGCGCCTATTTTACACAGACGCGCCTGAAACACACAGACGTGCCTATGCTCTGCAAAGACGCGTCTGGACAACACAAACATGCCTTCTTGGCATAGATGTGCCTACACATCACAGACGCGGCCGCATTTGACACAGACACGTTTTCCATCACAGACGTGCCTGGCACAAACATAGACGCACCTCGCGAGCATAGACGTGCCTGGCACCAACGCAGATGCGCCTGGACATTTTTTGACATTTTTGGACCCTAACCTGCAATGCATTTATTGCCCTATCTACCATGCATTAATGACAACAATAAATGCATCAAAGTACAAGGAGGTTTTGCAGTACTTACCGGCTCTCCTGCCTCTACTGGCCTCTGGAATCGGCGAACGCGGTCGAATCTATGAATGAAGGCTGTAGACGTATAAAAATGACCATATTCCTAAATGAATATTTTATGTTCATTTCTCTATTTAATTAAATCCAATTTAATTAAATTATCCACATTCTTCTATTTTATTAAGTAAATTACTCAATTTATTTAAATTAAATTCACTATACCCATTTAATGAATAAATCATTTTATTCAATTAAATTCCCCCTATCCACTTTTAATTAAATTCAAATTTAATTAAATAGTTATCCCAAAATTGAATAAATCTAATTTATTTAATTTCCCAAATTGCAACCAAATTGAATTAAATCATTTAAATCAATTAAATCCTATTATCCCTCCATCCACTTGCAAAATCCTACATCTCCCACTTGCCTTCCTAAACCCCTTTCTAATCCCTTCTAGACTCTTCTAATCGCTTCTAATTATCCTAAACCATCTTCTAAAGTTTGTCACATTCCTAAGCAAGAGGAGGTCACTTCTCAAACCCTCAAAGTCTTTGATAACCATTAAAGGCTTTCAACCTTCAACCACTTAATTCCTCAAAGTCTTTGATAACCATTGAAGGCTTCCAACTTTCAACCACTTAATCCCCCAAAGTCTCCAATAACCATTAATGGTTAACTCAAACCCTCCTACATGGTTAAAACATTTGTTTTGACTCAACCTTCATCCAACCCAAGGGTCTCATCAGGCCTTTAATGCTTTGACCATGATTATCTCTTAATCATTTGCACAAGGGTTTATCCTTGGATTAACTCTTAATCCAGTGGGTAATCCTAACCTCGACTTGACCCTTAGCCTCTAGATAACCATGAGGTCTTCTTAGGCATTCAATGTCTCCAACCTCTTCTCTCAACCCAACCCTATGTTGACACTTGTCACCATTTCATTGGTGCCAATTACAAACATGGATCCCCAACTTTCAAACTCAACCCTTGATTAAACCATTCAATCTTGACCATCCATTGCCCTATTTTTGCTATAAATAGAGCTCTCATTCCTCCATTTTAGATCATCCTTCAAATTTGTAGCATCACACTTATGCTCAAATACATTCAATCTTTCATATCATTTTTATGCTCATCATTTTAGCCTCTTTTTAGAATAGAAACTAGTCTAAATATGCATGTTTAGAATACTTTCTTTATCATTTAGCTCAATCATAGAATAATATATCATGTTAGGATAGTATTCATACTAATCTTGTCATCTTATCATCTAGTTTATTGCATTTCTAGAATCATACATAGGTTAGAATCCATTGCATTTCTAAAATCTATCAAGACATCCCTCGTTCTTGCATTTGCCATCCCTAAACCATTTTGCTCAGTGATCTGAGAGCAAAAACATTGGTTTGAGAGACATTGTAAGATAGAGAACCATGGGACCCACTTTGGGAAGCTGAGTAATACTTCATTACTCCATAGCTTGCACCAAGAAGTCTTGTGTGTGTGTGTGGACTAGTTTCTAACAATATTTTCACATATCAAGTTTTATCAGCCCACTTTTCCCGCATACAAAGGCCATCGCTGCTGACTGCTGCTGCTCTTTTCTCTCTCTGCACTCTGCTCTCGTGGATGTGTAGATGACAATGAGGATGTATTTTCCCCCGTGGTCTATCTTATAGACTACCCTAGCCCTAGCCCTTGTTTCCCGAGTCAGTCTTCTTTATCCCGAGACTTTGTCACTTTATCTGGTCAGTCCATTCTAGCCTTTCTTTCTTATCAAGAGATTGTCTGCGATCTTTTCAGACATTTTCATCCAATCTCTCGATGGGGCATATCATTCCCATCTTGGAGCAACTCTGTATCAGTTCATATTATCTTCTTTGAAACAACGCAACAAGCTGCATTGTCTCAAAGAGGGGCAAAATGTAGACACCCAAAATTGTCATGTCTAATTAAATAAATATTTTATTTATTTAATTATCTAAGTTTAATTCTTCTATTAATTAAATAAATCTTTATTTATTTAATTAATTCATTTATCCTCTTCTAGCCTTATTTCTCATTTAAATAAATACATTTATTTATTTAAATTATCCTTTTCCTAAATTAAATAAATATCTTATTTATTTAATTGACCCCACTTCTTCTATTAATTAAATAAATATTTATTTATTTAATTAATTCATTAACCTTTTCTACCCATGACACATATCATTCATCTCTTAATTCATACACTATCTACCCCTTTCATTATTTTATTATTTCTTTTACCTACCCTCTAATCATATCCGACCTCCTTTCACACCTCTCAATCTTATCCCTCCATTTCATATAGTGTCTTCTATATAAGGAGATACTTCCTTCATTATCAAACCCTAATCAATCATCCTAACTACTTGATCAATTGACTACTTGGCATATGCAATCCTACTTGCAACCACATTCCATTCTTTGTTGAGCTCTTGTGCACATAAAATCTGAGAGCAAATACATCAAACAAGATCAATGGAGATAGGAAGAATGGAGATCCAAACCCTATTGGACATGTGATGGTACAATCTTTGTGATTTCGTTTTATTTGGATTGTCTTAGGTAATCTTCATATGTTATGGTGGATCTTTGTTGTTGTTAGGCTAGGGTTTTGTGGTTGAATTCATCTAGCCTTTCAATATCGTTATTATTGTTATCCATTTTCACCATAAACAAATGTAATCTTTATCTTCCATGTTTGGATGCCCAAGTTGGAAAGAAAGTATTGGAGCCAAAACTAGTGTCATTTCATATTCCATAGAGGCAATCCAAGGGTTGGATAGGTTTGGAATGAAGAGCCTTCTTTGGACACCTTGTTTGGTAGTTTTGGAGCTCTTGTCATTCTATATATACAAGTTTTTGATGTATAATTAGGAGGAAAAATCAATAATATAGAGTTGCTTTACAGGAACAAGGACACATCGAGGCACAAGGAGGTTGTTCACAGGTACACATGTGCTACCATGTTGGAGGAAAAGAGGAGAATAGAAGTGAATATATTGTAATCATATTGATCTGTTAATAGTGCATACTTTTTCTCTCTTCTTGGTGGAGTTTTTTTTTCCCACAAGGGTTTCTCCATGTAAATCTTATGTTATGTGATCATCTTATGTTGCTAATTTGTACCTCATTGCTGCTCTCTTATGGTGATTTTATTCATCATGTCCCATTGTTACTATGATTTTTTCCCCATGTGGAATCTTATACTGAAATAATTAATGACAAGGGAAGAGGGAAAATGAGTGACCTTTGGTCTTCTCCAATCAAGCACCTAGAAGATTCAACATGTGTCTCTTGGTATTCAATCATTCATTACATTTAATGTATTTTTTATCTTCTATATGTGGGAACCTCAATTGGAGTGAAATTATTGGAGCCAAAATTGGTGTCCTTTTGCATTCCATATAGACAATCCAAGGGTTTAGGATATTTAGAATGAAGAGACTTCTTTGGACACCTTGTTTGGTGGTTTTGGAGTTCTTGTCATTCTATATATCTATAGGTCTTTGGATGTAGAAAATATGAAGAAGAATTGATTGTAATTTCCCTATAGGAACAAGGACATGTGAGAGGCATAAGAAGGTTGTTCATAGGTGTACATGTATTGCTATGTTGGAGGTAAAGAAGATAATGGAAGTGAAAATCACATTTACTTGTTGTTAATGTATACTTGGCCTCTCTTCTTAATTGAGTTTTTCCCACAAAGGTTTCTCCATGTAAATCCTATCTTATGTGATGCTCTTATGTTGTTGATTTGTACCTCATTATTGCTATATTGTGGTGATGTTATTCATTATTTAATGTTTTTATAAGTTCACATAAGTTAGTATTTTTTATCAAGATAATTTGGGTTTTGAAGGGGCCCCAAAACCCTTTACAACAACAAAATGTTGCCAAAAAATAAAAAATAGACTAGACTTGGCATCCAACCAACAACATCAACAAAACCATAGGAAACAAACATTGACCAAAATAGGGACATAGACCCAAACCAACCTACTATAATTCCTCAAGAATTTTAGTCACCTCTAGATTTCTGAATAATGTGATCCTAAAGATGCATTACCTCTTTAATAACTTGAGAATAGTCACCCACAACTTTAGCTTGGCTTTGAGTCCCGACCAAAGGTCCCTATGCCTTACTTGACACCTATTTACCTTGATCAAAATCATTGCCCACAACATCAACATTGATTTCAATAGTATCCTCCTGGTCCCCAATAGGGTTATCCTTTTTTAAATTACCCATCCTTAGGGCCTTGGCTTTCTCATTAAGAATACGAAAACCCATAACACTATTTTGGGCAACAAACTTGTTGACGCTAACAAAAATATTCAAATTATTGTGAACCTTGTTCACAATGTTTTCCTGTAGCAAGATCCTCTTCTCATGTTCCATTTTCATTGCCTGTGCATTTTCACTTTGTCCACAATACCTAGACTCTAATTACCTCCACTTTGTAAAGCATCAAATCTATTATAAAGGGAATTCATGCTCTCTTTAATAAGGCTACTTTTGAAGATGAACCAATTGGCCAGGTTGACCCGCTCCTCAGTAGATTGCCTAACACGCCCTATGGCATCATGAGCATTGGCAATGGTCTCCATAGGATTTCCTTTAGGGCACCCCTCTTCATTTCCCACCTAAACCTCATTACCATTTAGAAGTTGTAAATCCCAGTTCACATCACCTTTGGCAACAACATCCTCCTCAAAACTCAAATCACCCCTCTCAGTCTGGTTCTCTTGATTTGCAACACCACTCTTCCCCCTAGACACATCACCTTTCTTATCTTTCTTCCTTATCTTACCTTTCTTAATGGTTTTTGGGTCTAGAAGTCTCTCCCACCTCCATGCTCTGATCATCCCTAACCACCTTCCCTTTTCCCTCAAGCCTAGTATCAAGATTAAGCATTTGAGCCAAAAGAGAGTTAATCTCTTCAACATCATCATCAGTGGAATAACCATTCAACCACAAAATGTTAGGTTTTGGGTGTTTCTTCAAGCCTTTCCTAGAAGCCAACTTCCCTTTAACACCTTCATCAACTCACTCTTCCTCCCCTTCTGATCCTAAATCCTTTGAGTCCGTGGTATCAAAGTAATGTCTTAACAAATTCAATGTTGTGTTTGGATTCAAAGGGCTTAAGGGGAATAGAGACGAACTTATCATATTCCATTATCAATAGAATGAGGCCCTCATGAAGCACTGGAGAGGTGGATTTCTTCTTAGGATCATTGATGCCAGCAGTCAAAGAAGATAAAGGATAGCAATTAAATGAAACTAGCCTCTTATGTCTAAAATGATTGAGCAGAAAGAAGTGATGACCATACAGACTATTAAAATGATCATCTAAGGTGACAAACCTCATCAAAACCTCAACAATTTCAACCCAAAATGGTTTAATCGTATCTCTATCATAGCCTCAGACTTGGTACTCTTCACCTTGTCAATTTCATCATCCTTGAAGAATAAGCATTATCTTCTTGAGACGCTTTACGATCCCTCAAATTTTTCCCACCATCAAACGAGAGCCCAGTAACATGAGCTAGCAGATCCTCAAATATAACTAATTCAACTTTGAACACTGACAACATTCCATTCTTCCTCCCTTTGATAAAGACTTCAATAGCAAGAAGGTCCGAGCTATAAATGTTGGGGAAATGGTGTCTCAACCTTGCATTTACATGAGGTTACTATTTATAGTAAGTTTTCATTTGAGCACGAAATGGTGTAAAATTCTCCCTGAAGCTTCTGGTTGGCTAGATAAGCATTCCAGTAAAATTACATCACAAGTTCACAACTAGTTTTGAAGATATTAAATTTTTTCGTTTTGGAGGAGTCCAATGAAAGGTTTAAATTTGATTTTGAGGACTTTAGAGGCCCTGAAATGCCTTTAAAAGTGGGTGTAAATGACATAGTGGTTTATGATGCAATAGAGCACTTCACAAGTTTTTCGATGCTTCAAACGTTTCGTCAATAGGACACACGGTTCTCAAGTTATGGCCTCTAGAAGTTTGTACTCTTGAAATAGGAAATATAAAATACATTGGACACATAAATGAGTTGTAAAAAGGGAAAGACACGTCATAGGGCATCTAGAAGGGAGATAAGGATGGCGACACCTTATTGGGTGGTTTTAGCCCATTTGGTAATACCATTTGATGGTTTCTTGTATTGTATCTCCTATATTTGAGGTGCGTGAGATAGAGGTTGTGTATAAGAGTCTTATGACTACTGAGTTACCTTTGAATCTCTTATTAGTGGTACTCTCATGAAGAGTTTTCTCTGCAACTATATTGTAAATCTGTTTTGATTGCTGAATAATATATTGGGCAGCTTTTGGAGTGTGGGGTTTTTCTCCCATAAGGGTTTTCCCCATGTAAATCACTGTGTTATGGTTTGAATATTTTTATATCTATTTTTGTTTTCTGTTACTGTTGTGATGATTTGTAAAAGTTTTGCATTACCCTCCTCTCAAGATTAGTGTAGGAAGTTGTTCCACTACTTAATTTAATTCCTTACAAGTGGTATCAGAGCTTGACCACCTTTGGTTTCAATTGTGGGTTGTTGGGTTTTTTGAACTAATCCGGATTTGAGTGGAAGCTTGATCTTATTGTAGGAATTTTCAGATTGCAAGTTCATCAGGGAAAATAGAGGTGGAGAAATTTAATGGAACAAATTTTGAGATGTGGAAGCTGAAGATGGAAGATCTGCTAATAGATCGAGATCTATGAGATGCTCTTGATGCGAATGTCCAAAGACTCTTAGATCCTACTGCGGCGACTCAGTATGATGTTATAGACCAAAAAGACAAGGGTCTAATCAGGCTGTGCTTCATAGACTCTCTTCTGATCAATGTCCACAAAGAAAACACTGCAAAGAAGCTATGAACAAAGCTTGGTGAAATGTATCAAGCAAAATATTTATTAAATCAGATTTCTTTGAGGAAGAAATTATATTCCTTGAAGATGGAAGAGGGTAGACAAATTGCAAACCACCTAGAAGCATTCAATATGTTGGTGGCTCAATTAGTATCTGTCGGTGTTAAGATGAATGAAGAGGAGAAATGCCAGATCTTGCTTTGTTCTTTGCATGATTTGTGGGATTGTCTTGTTATGGCTATCGATAGTACTTCTGTTGTTTTGATGTCTGAAGATGTGGTGGGTGCTTTAGTTGGTGAAGAGATGTGGAGGAAGGTATCCCTCAGTTCAAAGGAAGCCCTAACTATTCATGGAAGACCTAAGGAGAAAGGCAAGAAGGATGAGAAGCGCGATAAGTCCAAATCGAGAGAGAGATCGAAATCTCTTGGAAAGTCCAAAATCGTTTGCTAGAATTGCTGTAAACCAAGTCACATTCGTAAGGTCTGCAAACAAGAAAAGAAGAAGAAAAAGAAGAAGATTGATTTTGATTTTGAGTTCAAGAAAGAAGATGGTGATGCATTTATTGCAACTTTGGCGACTCACATAGGTAATGATGCCTAGTTAATTGACTCAGGCACATCTTTTCATATGACTGCCAATAAAGATTGGTTTTCTGAACATGAAGAATTTAATGGAGGTAAGGTATACTTGGGTGATGATTCAAATTTAAACATTGTTGGTTGAGGTAAAGTTAGAATTAGGTTTTCTGATGGTATAAAAAAGGATTAATGGTGTGCTGCATATCCCTAGATTAAAATGAAATTTGTTATCTATGAGAAAATTGATAGATGCGAGTGTGCAGCTAGTCTTTATGAAGTAGTATGTAAGATGATTAAGGGTGCTATGGTAATTGCTAGAGGTGTCAGGTTTGACACTTTGTATAAGCTAGACGCATACACTGTTGAGTGTAATAGCACTTTTGTAAAAAGTAAATCTGTGGAAGATTTGAGGTTTCACCTTCAACAGATGGAAATGGCTTTTAGGTACCTAAGGGTGCTCTTTCTTCTGAAGCAAAGTTACCTGCAAAGAAGACTATGTTATGACACCAGAGGCTTGGCCATATTGGAGAAAAGAGTCTAAGGACCTTGAAAAATAAAAACCTTGTTGAAGGTTTGAATGATTGTAATCTTGACTTTGATTTCTATGAGCATTGTATTTATGGAAAACGAAACCGCGTTAAGTTTTACTCGAGTTCTCATAAAACTTGTGGTGTTGTGGATCTTATTCATTATGATGTGTTTGGTCCTGTAGATGTTCTTTCGATTGGAAAATCCACATATTATGTTTCATTTATTGATGATTTTAGTAGAAGGACATGGGTATATTTTCTAAAGAGTAAATATGAAGTTTTTAGTCAGTTTAAAGAATTTAAAGCAATGGTTGAGTTGTAGATTGGAAAGAAAATTAAATGTTGATGACATAATGGCGGTGAATTTTGCTCTAATGATTTTGATAGATTATGTAAAGACTGTGGCATTGACATACAAAAAACAACTCCATATTCTCCACAACAAAATTGAGTTGCAGAAAGAATGAAAATGACACTGATGGAGAAGGCTAGGAGTATGCTGAGTGGTGTTGGCCTAGAACAAAATTTTTGGGCTAAAGTTGTTGCCATTGCTTGCTACTTGATTAATAGGTCTCCTACATCATCTCTTGTTGATAAAATACCTATGGAAGCATGGCCGGGTCACAAGACTTCATTGAGACATCTTAGAGTTTTTGGGTGCGAGGCATATGCACATGTACCAAAGGAGAAGTAGACAAAGTTGAAGCACAAGGCTATGAAATGTATCTTCATCGGGTACAGTTATGGTGTGAAAGGATACAAGCTTTGGGATCCTATTGCACAAAAGGTAATTCATATTAGAAGTGTTATTTTTAGAGAAATTATGTCTCCTTCTATTACATTGCAGCTAGAACAGACTAAAAAGGAAGATGTGATTCAATTTCCTTCTACACCCGAAGAGTTGAATCAAAACCCCTAGATAGGCAAGAAGTTGAGGAGAGCTCGTCTAGCTCCGAGCCTTCAGAAAAGGAGGAAGAACCTCCAAATCATCTTGTTCGAAGGTCTACAAGACATAGACAACCACCTGAAAGGTATTCACCTGATGATTGGAGATGTACTTTTGCTTTGAATACTAATGTGGATGAACCAAAATATGTAGAAGAGGCATTATGTATGAATGATGCAGAATCTTGGAAGATTTCTATAGAAGAAGAAATGGTAGCTTTGAGAAAGAAATGATACATGAGATCTTGTACCATTGCCTAAAGGATAGAAACCTGTTGGTTGTAAATGGGCGTTCAAGAAAAAGATTGGTTCAGATGGGAGTATTGAGAAGTATAAAGCGAGGTTGGTTGCAAAAGGCTACTCTCAGGTTGAGGGTGTTGATTATGGTGAGATATTTTCTCCTGTTGCAAAAATGACATCCAATAGATTTTTGCTTTCAATTGCTGTTGCTTATGATCTAGAAGTTGAGCAAATGGATGTGAAAATTGCTTTCCTTCATGGTGATTTGGAGGAGGATATTTATATGACACAACCAAAGCACTATGTGGTGAAAGGTAAAGGTAACTTGGTCTGTAAATTAAAGAAATCCCTATATGGCCTCAAACAAAGTCGTAGGATGTGGTACCAGAAATTTGATACATATGTGTTGAGTTTGGGATTTGAGCGTTTTAAATCAGATCACTATGTTTATTATAAATCTGATGGTGATCATTTCTTGTACATTGCATTGTATGTTGATGATATGTTATTCATTGGTAAAGGGAAAGGTATGATTTCAGAACTCAAGTCTCAACTCACTGCTAAATTTGAAATAAAAGATCTTGGTGCAGCAAAACACATTCTTGGGATGGAAATTAAAAGAGATAGAGTGAACAGAAAGCTATGTCTAGGCTAGAGTAAGTATGTGAATTCAGTGTTACAGAGGTTCAACATGCAAGATTGTAGACCATTGTGTGTTCCTTTTACAGTTGGAACACAATTATCTACTGGAGATTGTCCTATATCCCCATCAGAGATGGAAGACATGAGTAGAGTGCCTTACCAAAGTGCCATTGGAAGTTTAATGTATGCTATGGTCTGTACTAGACCAGATATTGCCCAAGCAGTAGGAGTTTTGTCCAGATACATGTCTAATCATGGTAGAGTTCATTGGGATGCAGTCAAAAGAGTCTTCAGATATTTGAAGGGTACCTCAGAGTATTATTTGTGTTATCATGGTAATTCAGTTGGAGACGTGATTTCCCTTGATATTCAAGATTATGTGGATTCAGATTGGGCAGGTGATATTGATAGCAGAAGATCCACCAGTGCTTATGTGTTTACTTTATTTGGTGGCGCAATTAGTTGGATGAGTAAGCGACAGGCTGTGGTTGCTTTGTCCACTACTGAAGTAGAGTATATGGTAACTACTCATGCTTGTAAAGAAGTCATTTGGCTTAAGAGACTATGTTCTAACATTGAAATAAAATAAGGAGCCGTGACAGTTTATTGTGACAGTAAGAGTGCGATTTGCCTAGCTAAGAACCCGACATTCCATGCCCGAACCAAGCACTTTGATGTTCAGTATCATTTTGTTAAAGATATGGTTGAAGATGGTAGGGTCAAGCTGGTTAAGGTAGAAACTTTGATGAATGTTGTAGATTATTTAACTAAGGCTGTGAGAACAAAGAAGTTCAGATGGTGTTCAGAGTCTATGGGCCTCATGGCCCCTAGTAATTGATTCATTGTGTTGATACTCCCTTTGCTCTTGCAAGGTGTTCGATAAGTGGGAGATTTGTTGGGAAAATGGTGTCTCAACCTTGCATTTACATGAGGTTGCTATTTATAGTAAGTTTTCATTTGAGCACTAAATGGTACGAAATTCTCCTTGAAGCTTCTGGTTGGCTAGATAAGCATTCCTGTAAAGTTACGTTGCAAGATCACAACTAGTTTTGAAGATATTAATTTTTTTTTGTTTTGGAGGAGTCTAATGAAAGGTTTAAATTTAATTTTGAGGAATTTAGAGGCCCCAAAATGTTCTAAAAAGTGGGCATAAATGACATTGCGGTTTATGAGGCAATAGAGCACTTCGCGAGCTTTCTGGCACTTCAAACGGTTCGTCAATAGGACACACTGTTCTCAAGTTATGGCCTCCACAAGTTTGTACTCCTAAAATAGGAAATGTAAAATACATTAGACACATAAATGAGTTGTAAAAAGGGAGGGACACATCATAAGGCATCTAGAAGGGAGATGAGTTTGGCTACACCTTAGTGGGTGGTTTTAGCCCATGGTTTTGTAATACCGTTTGACGGTTTCTTGTATTGTATCTCCTATATATGAGGTGCGTGAGATGGAGGTTGTGCATAGGAGGCTTATGGATATTGAGTTACCTTTGAATCTTTGATTAGTGATACTCCTGCGAAGAGCTTGCTCTACAAGTATATTGTAATCTATTTTGATTTCTGAATAATACATTGGGCGGCTTTTGGAGTGTGGGCTTTTTCTCCCGTAAGGGTTTTCCCCATGTAAATCACTCTGTTATGGTTTAAATGTTATTATATCTATTTTTGTTTTTTGTAACTGTTGTGATGATCTATAAAAGTTTTTGCATTACCCTCCTCTCAAGATCAGTGTAGGAAGTTAATTCGCTACTTAACTTACTTACATCAAAGCTTCTGCATATAAGGGGTAATGTCACCAACAAAGAGTTTCTTCCAAAGTTTATGGTCCTTCTTCCATTTATCATAGGACATAGGTTCCATTCTATTCCTATCCCTACCCATGACCTTACAGGGGCCACATAAACAGTGACCATACAAGTAAACAAAATGAGTAGAGATGAGACAAACACGAGATAGAAAGAAATAACCAGAGCCTAAAGGATAAATAAGTTAAAAATTAGTAATATTACCCATACTCCTTGTGAGTTCAATACTAAAGTGACAAGGGTTAATAATGGATGAGTAAGGAAAATCCACCTTAGAGAGTAATAATTTCAAAATTTTACACCATTGAAGGGTTGAGCGGTGATAGAAATCCTAACCACATCTAGGGCCAAAAGCCAAACCTAGGGCACAAATATAAAACAACCCCCTAAAAGGATAAACAACGTCTTAGCACTTTTGAGCATCATTAAAGATCAGAGCTTTAACATCAAGGGGAAGAGGGTTGTCAACCCCCTACGAATGGATCGAGTCCCTCCCAACACCAACATTTGCAAAAGAATATGCCACACGGTTCCCCTTCCTATTAATATGAGATATAAAACATTCATAAAAAAGACTCCAAAATAGTAATGCAATCAGAGATTAGCCCATGAATAGTTCAACTAGGCTCTTGAGCCCTCCTTAAGCAGTTGATAATGTTAAGGGAATCTCCATCAATCCACACCTTCTTAAACCCCTAAGATTGAGGCAATTTGAGACCAATGTAGGCTGTATTTTCTTCGACAAAGTGGTTAAAACTTTATGGTTTGAACCAAGGAGGTAGGCACTACAAGCAAGAGGCCTCACCATTTCTCCAAGGTTCTCCCCAAGGTAAAGCATGCTCCATTGTTAACACGGTAGAGACAAACCCGTGGGGTTTGAACCTAGGTTGTAGGTACTACAGGCAAGAAGCCCCACCATTTCACCAAAGGATCATCTCCTCACATAAATTAGTGTTAATAGGCATGATATGTACACTTTTTTTAGCATCATAAAGAAGGATCTAAGCATGGTATTTCCACATTGAGGAAAATTAATTTCAAATTTACATATGAATTTCATGTCTTTTATGTTTAGTTGTCTAAGATTCATATCTCATCCTTTGATTGTTTATTTGGATAGAGATTAATTTTCACAACCTTTGGTATTAGAACCTATACATTTCTCAAGATTTGGTATCAGATCTAAGGTTAACCAGTTCTAGATCTTCCTTTATTTTTTGTTTCTTAGCCTAGCAAGCTCGTGGGAATATATTAGAAGAAATTAAAGGTTGTCAAAAGCTTATGGGGCTTCAATGAATATTTTGTGAGTAAATTTTGGTTTGCAAATATACGAGATTGGAAGCCATGGATATTGTCAATGTGATCTATGTTGGCCATTTGAAGATCATAATTATGGATCTTCATGGAGTTGATTATGTTTTGGTAACTTGGAGTTCTTTTTTGGCAATATTTGTGTATCCTCTTGTTTGGGGTTTTGTTCCTTTACCTTGTGGTCATGTGTAGAGATAGGTGTTCATTTTGGATATGTATGTGTGACATCTTGTCCACATGGAGAAACATTGGCTATTTGGACTACGAAATGGAGTGCTTATGTTGGGTTCATGGTTTTAGCCATTGGTTACATGAAGGTACTAGATGATAAGTCATTGACCTCTTTATGAGTTGTGGAATGATATGTATCATATGTTTTTGATTAGTAAAGAAGCATTATGTAGGGCGTTGACCTTTAACATAGTCCAAAACTATCAAGTGAGAACAAACAACACCAAAAAACATGATGTTGGCAACAAAAACAACTGCCCGAAGGCAGTAAGAAACTAAACATAGTCAGATAGGAAAGGGAAGCCCAATCAAATTGGAGAACACCCAAAACCCCAATCAAGGAAGGGAAGAGACACCCAAACCCTGACAAAGGAGGGTTTAGGGAAGGGGATAAGACTTTCCCTTCCGCCTGCAAGCAACCATAGTCCAAGCGATGATGTCATTGGGACCATCAAAAGAGAGATCAATCAGGAGGGACCCCACAAGGTTACAGTCTGTGGAGTTCAAAGAGTGCTGCAACATAATAGGCTGCTGTAGAACATTCGTAGGTTGAGACGAAACAACACCAGAAACATGTCTAGTAGGAGTAAAACGTGGCTACAGAACTGGAGAAGCTGCAGTGGGGACCTCAAGGAACGAGGCCACAAATGGGGGATCAACATGAGCAACAATAACCATGAGGGGCACGACTTCACCCTGAGAGGAAAAAACATCATCACCCTCATGAGAGGAGTTAGGGGAAGAAGAGTCGGGAGCATTGACTGTTAAATGATCAGCAGTAGCATTCTTCCACCAAGTAGCAACACCTTTTGTGGCGCGAAATAGAGAAATCTGAAGCAAGATGACCCGTAGAGAAGTATCTCAGACAGCGAAAGGGGAGACCCTCAAAGTCCAACAGTTGTGACCAGGGCCTATCACCCACCATAAGAACCACATCTCCTGGGAGAGGTGAGGATATGTCAATGTCCACAAGGATGCGAGCAAAGGTAGTGTGGTCCATAGAAGACATGGCTTCATCAAACTTCAAGAAATGGCCAATAGAGTTTCCAATAGCTTCATAACAAGAGTGCTACCAAAAAGGAAGAGGGAGATTAATAAGGCGAACCCAAACTAGATGCACATTAAGCGGTTCAATGAGAGGGTTAAAGAAGGTTCTCCAAGGATTAATAGAGAGAGAGTGCACTCCCCAAGCCCATAGCATGCCCAAAACCAAGTCTTGATCATCCAAAGATGTGAAGGAAGCAACAAAAAGGCCTTTAGCATAGGAAAAAACTCAATATTGTGAGCCACCAAAGGCTGCCAAGAGTCACTTACCCAGCGATGAAGGTCTGGTAGTGAAGGTCAGAGCCTTGAAAATCTGCACACAAGAGCACAACGTTGGTAGAACCCAATGTTGTCCACCACATTCTTTCCACAAACCACCATAGGGAAGGATTTGACACAAGGAAGAGGACGAACTCCCTTGGAGGGTTGGGCAGCAGGTCTGGCCACATGAGAAAAGCTATGCTTGCCAGTAGAGGAACGTTTGGACTTAGCACTGACAGTATTACCAGAAGTCAGCTAAGAAGCATCACCAGAAGCATTCCCAGAAGCATCACCAAAAGACAGAGAGCCAACACCACCATCACCCACCGAAAGAACGAGTGGGGGTGGACATGAACCAATGACACCCGCCATAGAGGGCAAGTCCCCAACATGAGAGTTCCCCCGAGGAGCACTACACAAACCATCAACAAGCGTCACGAAGGGAGCACCAACAACAATACCAACAACCCCAACACGAGGAGGAAGGGGCAAAAAGGCAACAATATCAAAAGAGACCACTGTAGGAGCAGATACAACAAAAGGAGACTTGCGCACAGGAAAGCCGTTGCAAAAATCTAAAATCGCCATGTGGGCGGGAGTCCATAATATGATGTTATTTCTCCCTTTTTCTTTGATATGTATCATATGTTATAAGCTCCTAAATAATTTTGTTTTCTTGTTGGGTTGAAATTTCTCTTGTTTTCAACTATTGGTTTGTACATCTATACTTATTCCATTATTTAGATGAATTTTTTTATATGAATGTCTAGATGTTGAGTCTATAAAATTTATAGAGAGTTTTTCAAATTTTACATGTTAACCAAAATCTATGGTGTGTAATTCTATGGTAAGATTGTATTCAAGGTGTTCTAGATGAAGACACTTATAGGTTTACATGGTTGCTTGGAGAGTTCTTATTGATCTATAGTTACTCCTATGTGGGTTTCTTTGGCAAATCAGGTCTAGCGTTAATCTTGGTGTTTGATCCTTGGAAATCCACATATTATGCGTGATTATCTCTACTTTTCATGACACTAATGTGGGGTTGAATCTTCTAGTTATTTGAAATTGGAACATTAACTATGTACATTTTTCATTTGAGATGTTGTATATGTGTAGATCTTGTAAAATTGTTGGATATGGATTCTGTTTGGTATGCCTTACTCTTGGTCACCACTATTATATTGGTAGGTTGATTTTAGTGAGAAAATGATTTTTTGGGAGTACTTGATATAGTTATTCATTCAAGAATCTTAGCAGTATTTTACGGTGCATGAGAAGATCTCTTCACTTTCAATGGAGTTTTGGTAATTATATTGGTCATGATGCCATGTATAACTCAATATCACTTTTAGTAGGATATTTATGCATTTACATAATATGTTCTATCTTGTTTATTTTAATATTTTGGTTCTAACCTCCTATTATTGCAGTGTCTAGTAAGCCATGTCTAAACTTTGATTAGAAGATAGATTTCCTTTTGTAATGGTTGTTGGTGTCATGTGAAGTTCTTGGATTCTACCTATAGATTGTAGTAAGACTGAGACATCTTTGATTCTACTGCAAAAGGGTGTGTAGTATTGTATCTACTTGGCTTGAAGATTGTGGTTTGACTCTTCTCTTTGGAGCTCATAGTGTTGAGTTTTTTAATTGTGTTGCAACCATGAATGATCTCTAGTCAAGAGATGGTTATCATGATTCTTGGAGGGCTTGGAGACATGGTTTAGTGGGAGATTTGGTAGTGATGTGGATTTATTATTTGATGATGGGTGTTTATCTTCATGTGATTAGAGAAGTTGACATCTTGGTTTTCCATAGAGGAATCTTATGTCTCTTGTGAGGTGTCAACTTATGATATGTTCATTTAGAGCATATGATCTCCTAGGAGTATATGATATATTATGATGTTATGTTTGTCTTCCTAATTATGTTGTTGGAACTTTGGCAATGGTTTTGTTTGTCCTATTTGGTTTTGAGTATTAATCATTTTCTTGGAGCTTCATGATTTCACAAGCCTGCATGAAGTTTTCTTGAATTACTTGCTGGATTGTCATGGATACTAGAGAGTATTGGGCGAGGCTAAGAGATATCTTGTACATGGAGTTCGTATGTTGAGATGTCTATTCTTTGGTGAGTATTTCAATGAAAATATTGTGGAACCTACATTTAGATATGAATGTGAATCCATTATGGACTTGAAGAGAAGATTATAATTTATCATAAGAATTTATTGCTTGGTGTTGTGTGGACATGACAATATTCTATCCTACTCTTTCTTTACTTGGTAGGTGAATGATCAGAGAGGTATTGCCCGCTTAGTTATCAAATGCATTTTTAATTTTGTATCTTATCTTTTTGTGAGAGTTAGTCTTGAATATAATAGTCCCGAGGACTTGTTGAGAAGAAGATGAATGGTTATATGGATTTCTATTATTCTCATTGTTTGTCTTGAGTTATGGATATGATCCCGAGGACTTATTTGGAGAGGTACTAGAAATGGTATGTGGATTTGAGCAAACTCCCTTTGTTTTGGGAATGGTTGGTTTGTTTGATCTACCTTTGGTATGAGATGTTTACATCTATTGTTTTCATGTTTTCATTCTTTTTGAATGTTAGACATTGATATCCTTTTAGCTTGAGAATGATGAAGGAGATCTTATGTTACATGCGTTGGTACATCTTAGTGTGGAACAAAGATATGGTTTGATTTGTTGGCTCTTTTTTTGGTCTTGTTCTTTTTTCTGGATGTTTATATTCACAAGGTTGAGTGTGAAGAACTTGGGAGAGATATGGAAACTAGTGGTGAGAGAGGTATTGAAACATATTTGGTTGTAGGATTTGCACATCATCGCATGTTTCCTTGATACTATGTAATAGAGGAATTGACCACATATTCTATTTGAAGTACTATATATAGACTTGGCATGCTTTGATATATTTTTAGATTTGGTATTACTCATGTAGTGGGAGTTTTTGGATAAATGTTTCGTTATCCTCTTTTATATCTTGGTTTGTTGATTATTGTTGTGATGATGAGTTTGCATGTTTCATTGGATTAGGATCTACAAGTTATGTAGTTGTGTGGGTTAGCTCCCATTTGATTACAGTGGGATGAATTATATTTGGACTATCTATATCCACAATATTTTTCAGTGTTAATGTATACTTTATTAGTTGGCCTTGTTTGTGGTCATTTATAGTTGATATATTAATGACATGAAGTTCTATCTATGTTAGAATACCCTTATTTGAATTATAATTTGTTGTGATTTCTATTTCAAGTACTATGAGTAAGGTAGTTACTGAAAGCCTTTGTTATCATTTGAATTTAATATGCATGTTTAAATAAATATTGGTGTAGGTTTTAGTGTTAGTTGATATAGTTCACCTCGGCATGTTCCTTTTTCTTCCATAGGTGGCATGTTGGAGGATGTGGGGAGTTTTTTTCTTGATAGTAGTTATCATGGTTTCTTTTGTAGGTATCTCCTTGGAGCATGAGAGCATGATGAAGATTCAAAAGGTACATGATTGGCTAAGAAATGATTTTCCCTTGTATGTGATACCTATAAGTTTATTTATAATTTATGATGTCAAGTGGGATAATGTCACGATCAAGATAACATCTATATTATAAATCCTATGCCATATTGCCCGGTTCCAACATCCTTGGAAAGTCTTAAGGCACTTAAGGTGTATTGGGAAAATAATTTGTAATATATTCATAAGGGGTGGTGGGTTTCACTAGAAATAGTAAAGGTGGGTTGTGAACATATTATTTAATATTTTTTTCCTCACATGTGGATGCCTAGAATGGATAATTAATGACACGTGAAGAGGAAAAATGAGTGACCTTTTGACTTATCCAAGTGGGTGCTTGGAAGAGGCAACAAGTGTCTCTTGGTATTTTATCATTTATTGAATTTAATGTAATGTTTATCTTTCATTTTTGGGCACCCAAGATGGAGGGAAAGTATTGGAGCCAATACTAGTGTCCTTTTGCATTCTATGGAGGTAATTCACAAATTGGAGATGTGTTGATGTGTATTTTTGTACATGACCAAACATAGAATAAAATACCCAGAGGTATCTTATCCTCTCTTGAGTAAAGTTTCCGAATGCTGAAGATATCACAAAATGGATCAATCGGAGAAACTTCAAGGTTCTGTTATGTAGGTTCTCTACTTGTGGATAAGCACTAGTGGTCGTTGTGTTTACTATTTTTCAAGGGGCCTTACGTACTTTCAGGGAAAGCTTGTTCGTGCGACTACTTTTCAAATGAGGAAACAAGATTCTCCTAATGCTAACTGATGTTTCAAAAAGATCAAAAGATAAAGGTTTTGAGGAGGTGAGACTAAATTAATCCTAAGAATGACTCAGTGATGATTGGTCTTGATAGGACTCTACCAATTTCAGTATTGCCAAGAGGTTACAACTCCACTGGAATTGGTGCGATCTTCTAAGGGGATTCAATGATTTTCAAATCACTAAGGGGATAGATACTATCAGTAAGATACATATCAATGCCTCCAACAATGATTGAACTCTCAAACAATCTCAATGTTTCCAGTTGACCACACAGGGCATTTTTACAATCAGTTTGGAGCTAGTGGTTTGGAATACGAGTCTTATCAAAGATCAAGCACAACATTTGTCCTTCAAACTTAAAACTTAAATGCTATCTCTAATAAGCGTGATTCAAGAAGATAAACAACCATGAAAATAGCCACAAGGATTGCAATAAAACACCATAACTTCAATATTTCATTGATCTCATAGCCAAATAAACAACAATTGTTCAACTTTCTCTCTTCACTACTTATTTCTCTGCTGCTGACAATATTAAACTTTTAAATTCTAACTCTCTCTCTCTTACTTTCTAACTCCCTAAAATGAAATGAGTGAGGGCTTATATAGCAATCTCAAATACAATGAACGATCTGGATCAAAAGAAGATCGATGGTTGAGATTTTGACACCTAAACCCTAATTAGGGTTTGTTACAAAAAAGTCCCCATCTAGATAAACATTATCAATCCATAGCCAATAAGAATTGGCACAAATAACGAGGAGACATAGACCAATAGGAATTAAGTTGCCACATCATTTTATAACAACTTTTCATCTAGAACTTTGTTCCCCTTTCTATGCTCTTTTCTAGCATATTCAATGAATCTGGACGTAATCGCCTCAATCTCAGCAATGGGAATCTCAGGAATATTCTTCATTTGTTCTTCCAAGTGGAGGACTTGATCAAAGGCAATGAGAAGAGTCGTCTCCCATCCAAGCTCTATCTCTTTTGTTTTCTCAATCAGGAACATAATAGCATACATCTGACCTCGCTGCTCTTCTGTGACTATGTTCTCCTCTTTGCAAAAAAGGATCTTGATCCTGTCTTCCAATTCCTGGACGTCTACATTCGTCTCGATCTCAATCCTTCTGTCAGGGATTGTACACAATACCTCAAATACCTTGTCTTGAATAGGGTGGATGGTTCCCTCAACTTGACTGCATCTAGAACTGATATCTTCGAAAAGAACTTCCTTCATCTAGAGCAAAGCTGACCACTGCAGAAGGCTATGGGCTTCTCCATTCATTATCTTCTCTTGTGCTAGAATCTGTCTTGGTGTCCTTCTTATCACTTGTAAGACCGAGATGACAAAATCTTTAATGTGAGCGAATGCATCTACAGTTACGAATAGATTATGAATGATCTTAAGAACCTGGATAGCCCGATGGACTATCTTCATCATCCTTGTTGCAAATTCAATGACAACCTTGTAAGATTCATCAATCCAAGAACTCATGATTTGAGCTAAGTTCTTCATTATTTCTGCCTCATTTATTGATTCAAGAGGAAGTGCATGCAAAGGAGATATTGCTAGTGTAAGGACCTGCTTGTCCTAACCCTAGTTAAACCAAACTTAAACTCACTGTTTTAATTAAAAATTAAATTAACCATTATTGCACATGCAAAAGAAATAATTATCAACATGTAAGTAATAGATAAGTAACTGAACAACCATGCAACTCATAAATAACACGTAAAAATTAAATGTGCATGCAAAAAAATAACAAACTAAAATTACGCATGAGGTCCAATAGAATGCAAACCATAATTAGTTACGATGTCGAGTTACGTGTGCGCATGAGTAGCGTAAATCATATGCATGAAATTATTATGAATTAAATTAACATGCAAAAACTCATAATTAAATAATCTACCAGATAATTAAATATGACCATGCATGCATGCGTAAATGAAAACTAATCTAAGAAAGTAAATCATGCATGTTAGTGGGTTAGTATGTTAGTAGACCTTTTTCTTCTTCTTTTTTATTTATCAGTTACATTGCATGGCGACTTCTTGTCGCTTTACATCATGTGACCTTTATAGGTCCTTTTTCATAACCTCTACATGCGACCATTCTGGTCTTACAATGAAATAAAATATACATCTTCAATTATTACATAAAATTTTATCTGGAATCTCTGACTTTCTTTGTCTCTGGATGTGTTGCCTCTGTTTGACCTGGATAACCTCCTCTCGCAAACCGGATGATGGACATATGACCCAGGCGTTTTATCCGCCCAACCAAATGAAGCATAAGCTTCCCGATGCTCTTGATAAGCTCCCGTCCCTCACGACGGAGTATCCTAGTAAGCCGGTACCAACTCGTTGTAAAGGAATCCTGTACAATCATGTAGAACTAACAACCCATCCTAGTTGAACTAACTACATGTGTTATGGTAGGGAGAAAAATAAATAAATAAATATGATGGCCATCATTACCCTATTGGGGAGGTGAAGAAAATCTCCCTTCCCTGGTTAGCCCATAAACAAGCACTCTCGTTCCATAATCATCCCTCATAGACAGAAAAATAATTAACCCTCCACAGATTAATGTCAGAATAATATTATTATATGTTTTCTTTATAAATTTTTATAAATTTTCCCTTTATAATATAATTTCCTCAAATCAAAATTAAATTTTAATATTTTCAATAATTCTAAATTAAGAATCTCTATTTAAGTTAATATAATCTTTAAAATCAATTCCTAATATATATATATTAAATATTTTTATTGCTTTTATTCTTTTCTTAAAAATTCTTAAATCAATATTGATGTTAGAATTTACCACTATCAAGACTTTCAAAATACAATTGTAATGTTTCAGTCATTTCTTAAAAACCCAAATCCTAATTTCTCTGAAATTTTTACAGTAATCAGTAATATTTAAAACGCAAAAACCCAGTAAATTTCCCCAAAACCTAGTTTCTAATTTTTAATATTTTGGTATCAGAGCTTAGGGTTTAAAAACTAGGACCTTGAGCCTTCTATGCTAAGACTTAGTTTGTTGACTTTCAAGATACCTAATAGGCCAACATGGTGCAAACAAGGAACAAAGCTAGACCTAGCAATAGTGGACCTAGCAATAGTGGACCCAACAATAATGAGAGGTTGGAACAGATATTTGAACTACTCAACCGTCAGGGAGCCCGAATGGATAGTATGGAACAAGATATACGAAGGGTTCTTAATGGGAACCCTAGGATTGAGTTAGATGAAATACCCATAGTAGAGGAAGTGAGACTACCCAGGGTGGAAGTGGAACCTCCTAGAGGCAGAATATCAGAAGAACTGGGCAAAGACCTTAAGAAAGTGACCCCACCAAAGTTTGACGGGAAAACCATAGGTGACAGTGCAGAGGCATGGATCATACAAATGGAGAAGTACTTTCTGCTTAGAGACTTATCTGATGAGACTAAAGCTATATGGGCTGCCTACCAACTTTCAGGAGAAGCTGCTACTTGGTGGGACAATGAGAGAGCACAACATAACTTTCAACTCGGAGAACTTACTTGGAACCTTTTCCTTCAACTTTTTCAAAGAAGGTGGCTCCCACAACACTTCTTCAATAGTAAGATAAAGGAGTTTCAGAAACTAACTCAGGGAAACATGACAGCGACTCAATATTGGGAAAAGTTCTCACACTTGCTAAAGTATGTGCCACAATACCAGACAAATGAGAACTTTAGAATTCGCAAGTTCATCTTAGGATTGAGACTGCAAATAGGAGCAGAAGTGGAAATGCATAGTCTAGAGACCATGGCAACCGCATTTGAGAAGGCAACTATGCAATAACAAAAGTTAATACAGATATATGAAGCTAGAAATAATAGAAACTCGGAGTTCAAGAAGAGAAAGTTTCAGAACAACAATCAGAAGGATGGAACTCAACATATCAGGAACCTGAAGAGGAACAATACTGGGGACAATAAGGAATAAGGGTTAGAACTTCTATAAGAACTTCAACAATAAATGAAGCAATAATTATGGCAATAACAAGTACAATGATAGAAATAACAATGGGAAGGATAAGCTAGAGTATAAGATGGGACCCAGAGGTGGATGTTTCATCTACGGAGGAAAGCATTATGCTAATCAGTGTGATCAACGCACAGTGGAAAAAGGAAGAGAAATATAGCCACATCACCAGATTCATGCCGCAGTTGACAATCGCCAAGCAGACTTCCAAGCCTCGCCTATCCAACTTGATGGTAAACTTTTTGGTCATGCAATTTCCATTCTTATAGATACAGGTGCTACTGAATGTTTTGTGGATCCTAGAGTTGCATCTAAGTTAAATGTTAAGCCTGGTTATATGTCTAAACCTTGGAATGTTCAATATGGGAACCTGGTAGAGTGGAGGGTAAACCAATGTTTGGCATGCAGTGAATTACTACTTCCCAACTTCCTCACTGAAGTAAATCTTTATGTAGCTCCATTAGGAAGTTATGATGTCATCGTAGGAATCAATTGGTTGACCGAGCATAAGGCTATAGTAAATTGTGAGGATAAACTTGTGGAGTGTTTTGATGACTTAGGCAATCAAGTAAAGATACAAGGGGATAAGAATCCTTTGCAACTTAGACAAATTTCTGCAATGCAACTTAAGAAGGCCCAAAGGAAAGGTTGTGAAATTTACTCAGTGCACATTAAGGATCTAAGGGAGGATAACACGGGACTTGATACACACCCTATCCTTCGAGAGTTCCAAGATGTCTTCCCAGAGGAATTGCCAGGATTGCCACCTAAGAGGGAGTTTGATTTTACTATTGACTTGCACCCAGGGACTGAACCCCAATCTAAGGCACCTTACAGGATGGCAACCACGGAGTTATACGAGCTAAAGTTGCAGTTGCAAGAGTTAATGGACAAGGGCCTAATTAGGCCAAGTGTGTCACCATGGGGAGCACCCATAATCTTTGTCAAGAAGAAGGATGGTACACTCCGCTTATGCATTGATTATAGAATGTTGAACAAAGTCACCATCAAGAATAGGTACCCACTCCCTAGGATTTAATTTTAATATTTTCAATAATTCTAAATTAAGAATCTCTATTTAAGTTAATATAATTTTTAAAATCAATTCCTAATATATATATATATATATTAAATATTTTTATTGCTTTTATTTTTTTCTTAAAAATTCTTAAATCAATATTGATGTTAGAATTTACCACTATCAAGACTTTCCAAATATAGTCGTAATGTTTCAGTCATTTCTTAAAAACTCAGATCCCAATTTCTCTGAAATTTTTACAGTAATCAGTAATATTTAAAACGCAAAAACCCAGTAAATTTCCCCAAAACCCAGTTTCTAATTTTTAAGATACATCGAGAAGATGGCTTTGACAACACAACTAACACATCAAACAAACAAGCATTAAATCCACAATATCCAATTTTTAAAGAAAAAGATCAAATTAAGACTCAAATTAAAAATGAAAAATAAATGAACCTGGCTGTGAGAAAGAAGAATCCCAGGCATTTCCCAAATTTCAGACAATCTCTTCAATCTACCTTATCGACTTCATAGCAATCACACGAATCAAGAAGCTCAAAAAGAATTGGAATGATCAAATAACAGGTTTATTCCTATATT
Organism: Cryptomeria japonica; assembly: GCF_030272615.1. Taxonomy (NCBI): domain Eukaryota; kingdom Viridiplantae; phylum Streptophyta; class Pinopsida; order Cupressales; family Cupressaceae; genus Cryptomeria; species Cryptomeria japonica. The sequence goes on along the minus strand of NC_081407.1, from coordinate 639,863,547 downwards.
TATAAACATTGAATTCTCTAAAAATAAAATTTAATTGTTTGGATGATTAAATTCTTAAAATAAAACTAATTATTAAAATTAGAACTCACAAAATAATTAATTGATTTTATTAAATTACAATTTGTTAAAGATTTAGTTTTTAAGAAAATAATTAATTATTAGGCTCTCACATGTCGTCTATATTTTTAGTACATAAGTTTACTCCAACATTGTTTTTTTTGTATGCCTTGATCATTTATTTAAATTTATTAATTAATATTTTAATTAATTTCTTGAGTTAATCTCATTATTTATTTTAATTAGTCCTCTAATTTTAGTATTTATAAGATATTATATCTTAAATATCTTTTATATTTTATAATTTAATTATCAAATGATTTTATTTTTAATTACTCAACTAATTAATTTATTTACTCTCTTTTAAATAATTATTTTATAATTATTTCTAGCTTGATTGTAATATTAAATACTTGTATATTTAATAATTTATCCTTATTATTATTTTTATTTTATTTTATCAACATATTTTAGACTCCCTAATTTAATTTACTAATTGCTTATCTAATTGGGTACTTTGCACAGGGTTCCAATACTTAGGTTGCTATTGGCGAGCTAGAAAACCCCTCCTCGGTCATATGTCCGCCTTTGACGGTTACCCTGCAACTTATACTTGACAAAAATTCATCAAATCACATTACATAAAAAAATCTAGCAAAATATTAACATCATTAAATATCCTAACAATATTATTCATCATTATTAAATAACGACATCATATCAATAAAACATCATTATTAAGTATTATTAATCATAACAGAAAAGTAGCATTAAAACATTATCATCATAAAATAACTAACCATCATCATTGTCACTAAACCACACAATATCATCTATCATTATTAAAAGTTGATCAAAAGGTATCTGACATAATTAATAAATCTAACTAAGGTCTAATTCGAGTCATGACAGCTGGATCCTGTCATCTCAAAGGTTGATTAAGATGGCTAAAATAATTCCTCCAAGCACTGACCTCTCTTTCTAGCTTCTTATTCTTTTCCATTTCTTCTTTGAGTTTGTCGTTAAGTTCTCTCACTGAATCAGTTGCTTCTTCCATAGCTTGCTCAGAGGTAAGTGGGCCAAGATCAACTGTATCTAGATCATATTCTTTTGCTAGAATCTCATCCTCATACTTGTCTACCACTGGTGTAGCTATCTGTACCTTTCTAGATCCTGCTTCATCTCTAATTACTTTTGACATCTTTGTGGCCTTCCTTTTTTCGATCTCTTCATGATAACTTCTTATGAGACTTTCCAAGTCGAACAATTGTTCCTCCTCTTCGACCACAACTGCCTTTGTCAATCTTTCTTTTAGCCAATCTGGAATTGAAAACTTTCTTTCCCTCACTTGTATTTCTTTAGGCAGAGGTCTATCTTCCCTGAAAGGAGATGTTGCTTCGTCATCATTCTTTTCTTCTTGTTGTTCATTAGCACCAACCTAGAGAGATTGACTCGATGAATGCTGAGGTGCCTGCCCTTTACCCTATTTATCATTCTACAACATGGATTCCATAGACTCATCAATTTCATACACTATCTGCCTTTGATCTTCTCCTTGACTTTCTTCCTTTTCATGCCTAGAAGATGTACTCGGTGGATGATCAGGATTCACCTTTTGTTTCTTCTTGGAAGGCTCTCTCTTCTCAGGTCTTTCTTTTATCTTTGATCCCTTGGAATGAGAAGTATTCTCACTCACACTTGCTTCCCCTTCTTCTGTTCTTGTTTCTAGGGTGAATGTCATAGATACATTCTATTCTTTCAACTTTTGATGGTGTACGTCCACCCATCTGTGAGTGCACTTTAAAACAGGATCCATCAATGCCCTTAGGTCTGCAACTTTGGGTTCATTCCAATCTACCTTCACCTCTTTATCCTCCTTCTCATAGGAAGATTGGAGATATCTGCCACTGTCTTGGGCTTGATCGGCTACTCTATAAAACTTACACTTTCTGATGAGATCCAAGGGTAATTTGGAATGCATCTTTCTTTTCACCTCTATGTCATCCTGAACATTCATCCATAAATCCTCTACTTGAAACTCATGCTTGTACTTCTTCCCGACTGTCTCTTCCATGAGGGTCAAAATTCTCCCTTGAGGCAAAGGATGTGAATGAATATAGAGATAATTCTTTCTTTGCATCTTCCACGGCTTGAGAATTAGGACACGCTTCAATTGAATTTCCTAGCAGGATGGGCACGGGAATTCCATTTCCATGCTTATGTCTTGATGCTCTAGCTTAAGCTGCCAATTGTCTAGTCACTTCAAGTAGTATTATTTTGTTTGTAGGATATCTTGTCAACATGTAGGGAGGTGAAGGACATCCATGAACTCTAATGTATGTGAATTTTGGAAACTGAATGAAGCATGCACCATGCTTCTTCACGAGCTCCTGCGCTTCCAGAGACAATCGATTGTGAATCCCTCCTTGCAATGTACTGGTGATATACATCATGAAGGTATCATTGATTAGCTTGTAATCATTCTTTGGTGGATGATGTAGTTGAATATAAGAATCACAAGCCCTTGTTTCTCCGGGTCCTCTCCCAACAACTCCTTTGTGTGGTAGCCCCGCGTACTCAAAACTTATGACTAAGGAATATATGACATATGAACTCATGTGAAAAGACTTGGTAGGAGTTAGCCTTCTCAACTGCACATCTAGGTTGTTGGTAATGATTCTAGCCCAATTGAGATTTCCTTTTCCTTGCACAATCACTTGTATGAAGAAGAACATCCATTTGTCGAAGAAGAAGGCTTTAGAGGCACCAGTAACCCGATTGAGCATGGTTATCAAGTCCTTGAATTCTTCTTGGAAATCAATTCTGTGTGGCGTATTGAGAATCTTGTTAAGGCGAGGTCTACTTTTGAGCAACCAATTCTTGTTGATGAAGTTCAAACAGGAATCAAGATCATCCTCGTAGATAGACCTAGCTCCTTCCAGACTTTTATAGATCATGTCTCTCTACTCTAGGAGATGAAAAGTTTCACTTATAGCTTCCTCTGAAAGGTAGGCTAAGACAGTTCCATCCTCAGCTATGATCGTCCTCGAATGTGAATCATAGTGCCGGGCACATTCGATCATCAACTCGTGACACTTGACTGCAGGAGGGAAACCTGCGGCCTTGATGATGCCACTCTCAATTATCCTCTTCACAACAGGTGATGGCTTGCCGATGTAGGGTGCTTCCCGAAACTTCTTCACTTTGAAGTTCCCTAGATTGGTGTCTCTGACATTGCTCCACTTGGACACGATCCTGGTCTCCAATTCATCGTTCTTCTGATCCTCCTTGATGAGATCCTGCTGGGTAGCGGATCCACTGGCCTTGGGGGTCGTCATTTGATACCTACAAGAAATGCTTAAGTTAGGTTTGAGCATGATATCTTAAGATAGGAGATTTGAGACCTTTCAAGATTATAATTTGAAAATAATGTGATAAAATCCTTAGGATTATGAATTTTCAAATTGATGTTATCTATGAAGTAAATCAGATTGTAAAAGATTTAACCTTACAAAGGATTGCTATAGCAAATTAAATCAAATTTGCAATATGTAATGCCCTGCCAGGAAACCCTGAAGGGATAAGCCAAAACACAAGAATAGAGTGCAATAATTTAAAAAAAAAAAAAAGTTTACACCACATTAAGATACAACAAGATATCAAAGATTCAGATTACATAGCGGAAGACATCAACTAACACCTAAAGAGTTTCCCAACGAGATTACTTAAATTTCACAATTCACTTAACTCACACAATTAATCCAATAAGCTGATTATCTTAATAACGAGATAATTCTTAATCAGGATAATTTCTTTCAGAAGATGGAAATATAAATCACAAGCAAAGATTCATCCATTAAGATCTATTCATAATCTTCATTCAAGCTTTTCATTAAAATACAAGCCATACATCTAATATTCTAACACACTAGAATTTCATCATAAACATATGAGATATTTTCAAGCATACTTAATTTCCTTAACAACGACTGAATACATTCCATTACTCTAAGTTACATTCTTTCATATTCCAATTTATTGAATTTAAAAGACAATTGCATACATGCATCTACGATAAATCTCATCTAAACCACTTATACATTCTAACATAAGCTATTCATACATGATAAAGTTGAATAAGGGAAACATAAGAGAATAACATCACATAACACCATAATGATCTCAGAGTTCACCCCTAAAGGGCTACATCTCCGGGTTTGCTCAACTGCAAGACCCCTCTGATAATTAATAAAGTTAGGAATACAAGAGGTTACACCATTTACAATCCTGCCATGAAGGCGAAACATAAACAATATACAAACGACCACATCGGTCAATAAATACATAATCGATCCCTGAAAAGAAAAGGATCCAGCTGAACATAATCAAAGCTAATACAAAGGTCCATGAGAGCATCCCCAAAACTGAGTCATCACCACCCAAGGTCTAACATGAAACCAGGTACTCACAAGGGCATAGACAATAGGGCGACCTACAAAAGTGCTCCTAACAGGACAAAACGACAACACACTAGCGAACGTAGGGACAAGTGTCATCACACAACCTGGTACGGTTACCATGGCAAGTCTTCATAGGTCCCCGCCACATACACTGGGTTACCCTGGCAACCTAATCCGAGCCTCTGGCCCATCCAAGCCTCATGTGGACCCACACATCCTTTCGTGAAGACAAGGATGATGGTTTGCCATTTCAAGCCTTCTCACAGCATGTCGAGTCTGTGTTAGCACTCATCCCATGTGTGAGGCACAATTATCTTACTTAGAGATTACATCCTAATCTACTGTTAGGTTATCACTTATTAGACTCACTTTCGAAGGGTTACCCAACAACCACTTTGGGCGCGGCCCCCAATCGAAAGCCACTTTCCCATACGACACTAGACTATACTCAGACGAACTCAAAAACCAAGGAATAGACATGGTCAGACGAACGGAGTTCAAGAAGGAGGGAACAACCATCTGGTCAAATACGACTCAAAAGTGGTACACTTACTGACGGTGCTCTAACCAGAGACCTGACCAACCATGGTCAAATACGAATCATCATTCGACACCCGCAGAAAGGATATGACCAAATACGACACTCCCACAAAACAACAGTCAACTCCGAACCGAGGACTGAAACAAGTACCCCAAATCAATCCATACGACAGGGTCCTATCAAACAAAGCACGACTTGCCATTACATAAGCAAAAGCGAATACAGAAATTAAACTCGCATAGGTAATATTCAGCAGATACAATCTTTTCGGAATTGATCTAAACGTTAAAAGTTGATCAAGATTTCTACATGATCTATGTTTCCAAAAATACACTAGCAGGAAATCATCATTGCAAGGTGAATACAATATCACAATTTGCAATAGTACCATTGTCTATTTCTCAAACAGAGGAAAAATATAAATTAACCATTCATTTTACTAAAAGAGAATATCAGTAACTTAACAATTTTCCCGAATGATACTTAATTAAATTTCCAAAAGCATATCGTTAAATTCATAATGTCCAAGGGTTACATATTCATTTCTAACATTTCCAGATGGCCTATATCATTAAAATCTTCAAATAGTATATATTCTTGAATAAAGTATGTTTTATCTCAAAAAAATTTCCAATATAAACAATATTTCATCTTTTTCAAAGGATGCTCCCCTAATATTATAGGTCCAAAAGGGTTAAATATTAATTCATAAATATTTATAACCCTACGGTTAATAAAATATACACAATTAATATTTAATATTGCATAATAATCCAATTAAGTATTAATCAACATATATACATTTATTCCCATTGATAAATATATATTAATATTAATTAATAATTAATTAAACACTTTATTAAAAAAAAAATTTTAAACTAATAAATTTATTTATTAATTTTTTTTTTTAACTAAAAAAAATAATAAAATAAAAAAAAATACAAATTAAAAAGGGGGGGGGGGGGGTTTCCACGTGGACCCCACGTGGTCCCCATGGGAGCGCACGAAGCCCCAAAGGGGAAGCGCTGCTTCCCAAGGGAGCACGCAGCATCCCCAAAGGGAGCGCTGCTGTTCCCAAAGGGAAGCACGTAGCACCCCTTGGGGTGCGCTGCTATCCCAATGGGATACGCAGCTCCCCAAAAATTATAATATACATTTTTTTTAAAATTTTTTTTAAAAAAATCACTTAAAAAAAAAAACAACAGTTTCCAGCCAGTCTCAGCAGAGACTAAAACAATTAATTTTTTTTTTTTTATACTCCATTTACAATTTCAAAGAAAACCCAGATTCTCTTAAACCAACAACATATTTGCCAAATAAGATCTATTAACTTCCATAAATTCAACCACAAATAGGTATCTCTGATTTAAAGCATGAAGTTGAAGGTATTCATATGGAACTTAATTTTTATTTTATTTTCAAAACAACACAAAAATTTCCAGAATATGAGAGGTTTTCAAAATTGAAAGGATAATTCTTTTGGGCATAAGAAAGCTCATTTTCCATGCAAGGATGCAAACAATAAACCAATACCAACTAATTCCACAATGATTCATAACCTTGAGGCAATCAATGGAGAAATTAAAACCAAATAGCTTGAAGAACATCCAATGCCCATTTTTTTTAAATTTAAACAATAACTAACTGATAACCAGAATCCTACCTCAGTAAGCATTCCTGGAAAGGATCTGACGAAGAGCCCCAACCTACAGCTCAAGAAATCCTTCTCCTTTCAAAACCCCCAAATTTCATCCCAAAAATATTTTTCCAACAAAACATTTTTCCAAAAAAATCCATCCTCCAAAATTTTCCAAAAGTCTAGGTTATAAGGAAGAGTTGACCAAAATTTCATTTTTTTGGAATTAAAATTTTTATTTAAAAATAATTCCCAAAAATTACTATTTTCCAACTATATCAACAAATTAAATTGTTTTTTAATTCAAAATTGATTTTCTCACTCAATTGAAATTTAACCTTTCTATTTCAAAAATGCCAAAAGATTAAATTAATTCTATTGCAATTAAATTTAAATCTTTCTTTTTCAACAACATAAACATAACAAATTTAATATTAAAATTAACTATTTAATTGAACTTGCTCCCAATTTAAATCGAGCAATTCAAATCAACGATAATTCACATAAAGAAATCCCGATTAATTTAGTCCATTAATGTTTAATGCACAAATACATATTTAATCAAATTGAATACTAAGGATTAATTAATCAATTTAACCATACACACCAAGCACGCAAACCAAGAAAGTCAACCAGACAGATGACTCGCAAACCCAACAAAAAAGGGGATACCGACGACAACTGACGATGCTCACTTGAGCACGACTATGGTCAACTAGGGTTTTACGACCACCTAATCCAACTCTAAGGATTAAAGAGGTACACTCAAACCTGCAAATCCAGGTGAAAACGAACCTCGCACTCATGCGGCGTGGTACCTGAAATCTCCTGCAACCAAGAGTCATACATGCATACATATATAAACTTAATGAAAGTGTTAGCCCGATATTAATACCATGAAATAGGAACACTAAGCAACTTGCATACAACTAGTGCGAAAACCACATCAACAACTATGCATTAAATCAAACATCTAACTATAACATTATATTAAGATAAACTGACCAAGATTAAACCGAGATTAGAAATTGATTAGGGCAGGGGTACTACACAATATGCCTTCAAAATCTGATTACACGTACCTCCTCCTTGATTTTTAGCTATCAACCTTGAAAAAATGGATAAAGGAAAATGGAGATCTGCTGGACAAAGGTCCTTAATTTGAATTTCAGGTCCTCCCTTTGATGGCTTCAACCTTCAATCAGCCTTCAAGCAAGAAGTTCGCCTTCAACCAACTTCCAAGTATTCTTCAAAATCTGGAAATTATCCTTCTATCTGCTCAATTTTGCACCTCCAAATCTGCTCTTCTAATTCGCATGAGAGAAAATGAATGAATGATAAATAATCTCAAAAAACACCTCTCCTATATAGGGCGCCCACCTCACTTTACCTCTAGGCCGACTTGACAAATAGGTAAATAAATGAAATAAAAACCCCTATACAAGCTGGCCGACTTGACAAATAAGGCAAAAAAAATAAAAATGTTTTGAGCGCTAAAGTGGGGATTTTTTATTTTAAGATAATTTCGAAGCCTAAAGGTTGATTTTTTATTTTTATTTTAAGGTGAAGAATAGGCTTCCTTAAGGATTTCGCCCTGGACCCTTTGGAAGGGTCAGGAGTGATTTTCTTGATTAGGCCTCAATTACCCCATTTTTTCACTCCAAAATCCTCCGGAAGGTGAGCATATGCGTGTTTTAGTTCAACAAAGTCTAGGGATCCATCCTTTTAGCCTCTCACATGGGCAAATTAGGTGATAATGAGAATTTCGCTCTGGACCCTTTGGAAGGGTCAGGCGTGAAATTCAAGTTTTAGGCTTGATTTTACACTTCCTTTACCTCAATTCACCCTACAAGGCAAGAATTTCTCACTCCAGCCTCAACCATGCCATAGGTATCAAAGATTTAGCTTCACTCAAGGGGAAAATGGTTGATTTGGAGAATTTCGCCCTGGATTCTTTGGAAGGGTCAGGAGCGAATTTCTCTCTTTGCTTGTTTTCCTTCATCAAGGTCCATCTTTTTCACTTTCTATACTTGGAATCTCATTCTTGGATCCTTCTCCCCTGCTTGCAACATTTTGTTTGACCTAAAAAATGACTAGAAAAGAGAATTTCACTAGAAATCATGGCTAGGGATAGGATCTATAATGAATTTCGCCCTGGACCCTTTGGAAGGGCCAGGAGCGAAATTCTAGTTTTAGCTCAAAATTTGCATCTTTGGTGATCAAGAGCCTTTCCAAGGTAATCCAAATGGCTTCTTTCACTCTATTCTTGGCCCAACTTTACTCAAAATTTGGAGAAAAGGATGGTTTTAGGGTTTTTCGCTCTGGACCCTTTGGAAGGGTCAGGAGTGAAAATCCTATTTTAGGCTTTTTCCTCCATTCGTTCAACATCAATTAACTTCAAAAGGCAAGAACATGTCTCCTCGCACCCATCCAAGCTATAAAAACCTAAAATTTGACTAGTCTTGCAAGGAAAGTAGGTGATTGTAGGATTTTTGCTTTGGACCCTTTGGAAGGGTCAGGAGAGAAAATCTTGGTTTAGCTCAATTCCTTCAATTTCAATGATTTATATCAACTTGAAGCCACTCCTAAGGACCTCTCCTATCTCAATTCACTCTAGTCTGCAATTGCCTTGGCATAAAATTGAGGAAAAAAGGTGGTTTAGTGAAATTTCGCCCTGGAACCTTTGCAAGGGTCAAGAGCGAATTTCCCTTTCTAGACTTGATTCTTCATCCTTTCAACTCCAATCTTCATTGCAAGGTAAAATTTAATCTCTTTTCGCCCAAGGAACAAGGTTTTAAGCCCAAGAAAGGTTAAAAAAATAGGTTTGCAAGGAATTTCGCTCTGGACCCTTTGGAAGGGTTAGGAGTGAAAATCATGATTTAGGCTTTGATTGCTCATTTTTCCCACTTCAATCTTCTTTGGAGGAAAACATAGATCATTTTCCACCTAAGGAACAAGGATTGATGCCCAAACAAAGTAGCAAATGAGGTTTATAGTGAATTTCACTCTGGACCCTTTGGAAGGGTTAGGAGCGAAATTCTCTTTTAGGCTAAAATATTGATCTTCCAAAGCATCCCACTTCCTCTCAAGGCAAGAACATACTAATTCCTCCTCCATCATGCCAACGCCTAGCCAAAACAAGGAAGAAAACAAGAGATATAAGGATTTTCGCTCTAGACCCTTTGGAAGGGTTAGGAGCGAAAATCATGTTTTGAGCTTGATTCTTGAATTTTCCAACTCCAATCCTCTTTGAGAGGCAAACATAGATCCTTCCTCTTGCATCTCCAACAAGATCTTGACTTTTGCCAAGGGAGAAATGAGTGTTTTCAAGAATTTCGCTTTGGACCCTTTGGAAGGGTCAGGAGCGAAATTCACCTTCTTGGCTAAAATCCTTCATCTCCTCCATTTCAAGTCGCTCCCTAAGGCTAGAACAAGTCAAAAACTTCCATACATGCCTTAGAAGCTATGAGCCTAGCCTTGACAAGTGAGAAATTGAGGTTTAAGGGGATTTTCGCTCTGGACTCTTTGGAAGAGTTAGGAGCGAAATCCCTATTCTTGGCTAGTTTCTCTCCTAAGTTCATCTCATTTTCTCTCAAACTTGATTAATTCAACTTCCTTCCATCGCAATCAAGACAATCCATCATCCAACTGGGTCTAGGCAAGGTCAAACTAGGTTTTTAAGGCCAAAGGAAGGCAAAAGGTAGATTTCGCTCTGGACCCTTTGGAAGGGTCATGAGCTAAATCCCTATTTTAGGTTGATTTCACACTCAATTCCACTCCTTCTCAATCCAGACTTGATCAACTTCATCTCTCCATAGTACCATCATGTCTACTTGTCGTCCACTTGACTCAAAAAACTTCATTCTGCATGCCTTAGGCCAAAATTGGGGGTCAGGTGAGGATTTCGTTCTGGACCCTTTGGAAGGGTCAGGAGCTAATTTCCTCTTCCAGGCTAACTTCCATTATTCTGATACTTCAAACCTTGGATATCCTTTCAAAACTTCTTCAATCATCATCAAGTGCATTTGCTCATCCATTTTTGAAATCGCCACTTCCATCTCTCCCTGACCACTGACTCTTCTTAATCGACTCGGACCTGGAGAAAAACAAGACTCTGACAAGGAAACCATTCCAAACCTACCCTGACCTGAGACCTACTATCTCTTTCACTCAATCTATCCATCTTGATTCCCCTGAAAGGAAAAGCTCCACTAAGGCAAACCTAGGGTTCTAGGCAGACAACTAATGGCCTCCCAAAACTAGGCTAGACTCAACTTGAAAGGAACCCTAAGATGAGCTCTCAGAAGAAACCCTCATCTACCCAGCCCAGGCGACCACTCACTCACTCCAAACCTGGCAAGCAAAAAGAAAATCTAACTAAGGGAAAGCAAAACCCTAAGAAAAAGAGGGGGTCCCCATTCTAATGGGGCGATGTGTGAAATGGTCACAACAAGATGTTTTAAATGAAGAACCTTCTTTGGATGCCTTGATTGGTGGTTTTGGACCTCTTGTCATTCTATATATACGACTCTTTGGATGTAGAAAGTAGGGAGAACAATTGAATGTAGAGATAATTTACAAGAATACGGATAGGTGGGAGGCATAAGGATATTTTTTGTAGGCCTACACAACTTCTTCCACATTGGAGAAAAAGAGGGGAATGTAAGTGAATGTATTGTAATCACATTTATTTTTTTATAATTCATAGTTGGCCTCTCTTCTTGGTGGAGTTTTTTTTCCAACAAGGGTTTCTCCATGTAAGTCCTATGTTATGTGATGCTCTTATGTTTCTAAATTTTGCCTCATTTTTGCTGTCTTATGGTGATGTTATTAATTATTTATTGTTATAAGTTCACACAATGTAGTGTTAATGATCATGATATGTAGGTTCTTTTTTAGCATCATAAAGAATAAATTGTATCTAAGCATACTATTTTCACATTAAGGCAACTTAATTTTATGTTGGCCTATAAGTTTTATATTTTCATGTTGTAGTTGTCCAAGCCTTGCATCTCATCCTTTGATTCTTTATTTGGATAGAGGTTGATTTTCATAACCTTTACTATTAGAACCTTTGTATTTTTCAACACAAACACTTCATCTTATTTCATAATAAATTTTGATGATAGTTCAACATTGAGGGCTTTCTTCATTTCAAGACTTGTAGGGTTGATTTTCCACCTTTCCTTTTGCTATGCCTGCATTTGGAAGCTAAGAACTCTCCTCCTCCATCCACATCAATCTTTATGTTTTGTTTTTCTTGACAAATATTATACATGAAGGAACTCTTGTTGGGAATCCTTTGGATAATCAAAGGAATTAGTTATAGTACACATATATTTTACATGCCTACATTTCTATATCTTTAAATTCATAGTCGTTTTGTGATGCATAAAGTATCCTTAAGTGGGATTTTTCCATGGAAGTATTATAACTTCTTACCTTAGGACAACACATGAGAGCTTATTTTATTTCCTATGAGAATAAAATTTATTCAATGTAAGTATATTTATTGAACTAGATTTATAGTGGATGGTATAATAGTCAAGTGCAAGACACGACTCATAAATAAAGGTTTCTCATAGGTTCCTAGTATTAATTACAGAAAAAAATCACATGTTGCTAAAATAAACTCCATTCACCTAACTCTTGTCATTACTACAACTCATGGTGGGATTGTACATTAGATTGATACAAAGAATGTTTTTCTTGATGGGCATATTCATGAAGATACTTGCATAGAGAACCCAAAAAATATTCCTTTAGAATTCATAATTATTTATTCGTTTAGGGAAGTCTCTTTAAGGCCTCAAGGAGGCACTTGGGATTTGGTATGCCAAGATGACTTATTTATTCTCTCAATTGGATTCTCTTGATACAACTCATATATGAATGTCTCCATTTTATGATGGGAGGAATCTCTTCTTTTTTGTGTCCTCTATTTTGTTGATTTAATTATTACAAAGAGTGACTCATACAACATTTCTACAATTAAAATGGATTTACACGATAGGTTTTTTATGATAAAATTGATGCCATATTCCTCATCATGAGATCATACTTTCTTAACCAAAGTATGATCTTGATTTTATAACACAATTATATATGGTTGATTATAAGCTTACTACCAAACTACTTTTAGTTTTGGAGTTAAGGTTGAGGTTAAGTGTTCCACTCCATTAATTTATGTTGTGGAGGATGATTATGTGAAGTACAATAACATGGAAACAATGCAATGAAAGATCCAAATTCACACCTCATACTTATTCAATAAACCTTAAGATCTATGCATAAAAACAAATGGTAAACAATAATACCGTATCAAAGAAATTAGATTGATTCATTGTTTCTTTGATATCTACTTGAGTGCTTGATATGTGGGTCTCTCTTAGAATTATAGCATAACCATGCTAGAGAAATGATAGGATGATAGCTTGATGCTTGATGTTGAATAATTGATAAATGATGCTTGATACTTAATAATAGATACTTGATGCTTAGTACTAGGTGTTTGAAATGATTTTAAAATGATTAGATGCTCGATGAGGATAGCTTGATCATAATATGATCTAGTTCTATGGAGAAATGAATGACATAAGGGTTTTATTTATGCGTTTCACTTAACATTTGATCAATGGTAGGGACTAATTAGAAAGATCAATGGATGCGGAAATTTAAAAGAGGTTAGCACCTATAGTTAGCATATGAATTGATGAGGTGAAATAATTAAGAGATATCAAATGCATAGAGGGAATAAATAAATAATTTATTTTATTTATTCTTGGTGAGAAATCAAAAAAATTATTTAATTTTGGAAGAAATGTTGGAATATTAGAGGAAAATAAGAAATTAAATAAATTATTTAAAATTTATTTAATTTTGGAAGAAGTGTTAGCTAAATAAATTACTTAATTAATAGTTGAGGAAAAATGATAAATTCATTGAATAATTAAAATTATCTTATTTAAATAAATAGAAGGTTTGGTAAAGATCACAATGAAATGGAAAGAAGAAAATGAATTAGCCATTTTTTGATGTCAATATTTTTTCCCTCTTTGAAACAATGATTTTGTATGGAGTAGATTTAAATAACAATGCTACCAATGATATGTCCTATTGGTAGGCTATAAATAAGATGGAAGGATAGATAGATGCCCCCTTAAGAGATTGTCTAGAAAAATAAATTTCAAGTCAATCTTATGATAGTAAGGATGGGCTAGGTCAAAGGATAGGGTATGCGATTGTGAGTTGCTATGATAGAAGAAATTGAGGATGAATATGGTGTAGTGAAATTGAGAACTCGATCAAATAGAAAGCGAAGCATATAAACGGGTAATGGAATGGATGGAAAATGTGTAAAGTGGCTAGATATGAAAGGATGTGATAATGGAATGATACTTGTTCTAGTCTTACGATTTTTTATCATCATAGAGCATCTTAGTATGACAAATAGATATATATACACCAAGGTAGAACCAGGGTGGCTTTGGTATCCTTTGCATGGACTTTGACTCTGCAAGCAACATATGAAAAAAATGACCATTCCCCATTCCTCACTCTTCACCATCATATCAAGATCAAGGTTACCTCAAGATTCCTGAAAATGGGACAAAATAAAAGATACAAGATAAATATTAAGATAAAATGATTAATGCAATAGACCCCAAAAAATAAATACTCAAGAAAAAGACCAAATGACAAATAATCCAACAAACAATATATTTTTTTTACCAAAAAGCTAATCATAGTGTAGATCTATCGGTACAAAGTTACGTCACACTTTTATAAAGGAAATCGTCAATGTTGATTCAACTTTTTAAATTAAATCAATAGAAAGTGAAATATATGCTTTGAACTTTGAAATGATTTAAACTAATAAAATTTATATTCTTTTGTCTATTTTATGTTTGTAATTTTAACAAAAATTTAAAAAATTATGTGAATGTAGTTTTTTATAAAGTACATACTATAATTTAGTTGCTGATAGAATGCTGAAATTGAAGTTACAGAAGTCGCCACACTTTATTTAGTAAATTTTATCTTTTTTTCTTCAATTTTTTTTGTCTATATTGATAACATTTTTTTTTATAAATAATGCCTGGTAAAATTTCTAACGTGACTGGCGACGCTGGCATGACACGTCCTCCGGCTCCACGTGAAACACTTTTGACCTGGAGCTATGAACCGATGAGGCCACAATCGAGGGACCTCATCCCCACACTTCACTTGTTCAAACTCACGAGTACAACAACCCAAGGAAGACACAAGGCCTGCGAGCACAATGGCCCAATAGGGGTTTGAACCTTGGTGGCCGCTTCACCAACGAAGTTTTTTAACTGCGACACTACATGTCCGAAGACAATCTATATTGATAACTTGAAACTTTAGTGCATGGATATATTTTTTACTATTTTTTATAAATATATATTTTCCAATAAATTTGAAAAGTTGCATGTGCTGCAATATAACTCTTTCCAATTGCTGCCACTTTTTTTATTAATTATTTATCCAAATTAGAAAATAATTATATCATTTTGACATAGATTCTTTTCTCTATTGCATCATATTTTTTTTCAAATTTTTTAAATAAATTTTAGTAATTTTCCTTGACAAGATAATCAACCTTATATTTTAGTGCTGATGACCTACTTTCAATAAAAATAAAATATAATTAAAATATTAATAGATATATATTTTGGAAAATTCACTTATAGATCTATAAAACGGTATTTTTACATTTTAAAAAATAAATTATTTATAAGAGTAGGAGTTGTTGAAACATCGAGTTTTTTAATTTTCATTTTTTTTGGTAATTAGACCCAAAGTGGTATAAAATTTACATTTAGTAGACATTTCCAATTGGAAAAGTTGTGGCCCATATATAACTTAGCTATATTGAATCTATATAGACCATATGTTTGACTAAAATTAATTTTCAGTTAGAATTAAATTCAATTATGTTGATAAGTTGGCCTCAAACGTGACACAATTTTGTGCTTTTACCCCTATATTGTTCCTAATATATGATAGATACATTTTTCAAGGAAAAGAACTTTGGATAAAGATAATACAAGATATATTATGTAATAAGATATGCAAGCAATTGACTTAGTTCAACATTAGTCTCTTTTTTATGATTTTTGTGAAAGATAAATGCCAAAGTTTTGTGTAGTGCATAGTTTGATTATGTTTGAGTGTCAATTTAAGGTTTGCGATATTCCTTTTCTCAAATTAATGATGTAGGTCCACTCCCATGACTAGGTCAAGGAGATACTTACAATTAGGGATGAGATATGATAGGATTGAATTGATAGATGAAGCTTTCTTGTGATAGGATTATGTCTTGTATCATACTTTTTGATTTCTTGATTTGAACATATAATTTTTTATCTTCTTGTTGTAACTTGACAATACAAATTTTGGTAGGCTCGTATTTGAAAAGGATGAGGGATATATGATGAATGTATGAAAAATTTTGTATGCTAGCTTGGTTTGTGATTTGGTATGCATTTCTTGAATAAGGATGGTCAAATCTTGTGTAGGGTTAGGATCATAAGGGGGATTAAGAGGGATGTGGGGATCTTGATATGGATTAGGATTATAATAAGGAGTTGTATGGATACTCCGACATTGACTTGGGGATGGATAACTTGAGACAACATGGAGGTGAAAAAACTACTTTGTTCTTGAGGTGACATGAAAGAGATACTCTAGTCTTGAGATGGAGTGAGATTATGAAAGGGGTTGAGGGAAAATATATTTATCTTGAAATTGAAAGGGCTCATTTGAAAGGATAATATTATCTTGATTAGGAATGAGATCACGAGAGGGAAAGTGTATCATTATATGATATGGAAGGGTTGTTTTGATCTTGATATGAAGGAGAGTGTATGTTAGCATGTTTTGGATTAAGGGTTGGGCATAGTTCATTTTATGTGGATGGTTGGATGGGGGAGTGTTGGATAAAATTTTCAACTTGGGTAGATGGAAGGCTATGAGATTCATAAGGATTATGGGACTAGGGTTTGTATTTATTTAGAGAGGATGGAAGATGACCTACACAAAAAAATTGTATCATGTTATATTCTCCACAACCTTTGTCATCAACTTGAACCTTGACCTCAAGACATAGGGGCTTCACTTATTGAACCTGGGTTATAGCACGTGCGTTCATGGCATACTAAAGAATCCCCCTATTTTCAAAAAATATTGCCTTAATCTCTTTTTTTGTCACCCCTTCCCAATACATAGCCTAAATTAAAAGCCCCCCTATTTTCACCAAATATTACATATTTTTCATAACCAGGATTAAAAACCCCCATATTTTCACCGATAGACAATATATTGCACCCTCATTTTTGGGTTACTAAATCCCCCAATATGAATGTACGTGATATAATATTGCCTAGCCAATGAAGTCCCCGTACCTAAAAAAAGGTGATATATGAAGTGGACCATGAATCTAGAGAGGATGGATCCATATAAGATGAAGATGATGAAACTTATTGATTAATGGATACTTGATTAGACTTGTGATATTTGGCTTCTATTGCGAAATTGGAAAGGGAGTGGATCTCCCTGTATAGTGGTTTTAACACCATTATGAGGGAAATTTATATATTGATGATATGTATAAGGTACAACTTGCATAGCATGTATCCATGGACAATCAAGACGAATTTTATATGGGAGATCAAGGCCCAAGAATTTACAAATAGTGTTGAATATGATAGATTAACTTGAGTAGGAAATGTTATTGTTCCTTCATATTCATGATTGACATCATCATAAGCTTTAATTGTGATACTTTTTGGGAATTAATGACACCATTAGAATATCCTAATTATTTCACCAAGCTTAAGACCTACAAATGTTCAAACTTTCTCCTCCATCTATAATGACTCTCTCAACCTTATGTATATAGATAATGACCTATAAGTAAAGAGATGCATTATGAGACTAATCTTTAGTTGTTAGAATGTAGATATGGGAATTGGCTTCCCCTAAGTGATCTATGGTGTGGTCATATATAGGGTTATAATAATTGCCATTTTTTAACATTACCACCCTTGTTGGAGATATCTTTTTTTCCATGTTTAGAGAGTGGATCCTTAAATATTTTAATAATATCACTATTTGATGTGGAAGGGGAATCTACAATAGTAACATCACCCTTATCTATGAGGTCTTGGATGAGGTACATTTCAATTTGACACAATCTAATGTTTTATGCTCTTTGACCCTATGATAGTCATAAAAATCGTTATCTTTATACCATTAGGGTTTCACTTAAGGTTCACAATTTTTAATTTTTTAATAAGATCATCTTACTATGGACCAATTTTTATTAAGTGGTTTCATTAGGTTCTCCTAGGGGAGTGAATTTTCTTCTTGTATCATTGTTTTGTCTAGAATGGATGAGATCTTGAGTGTTTTGTTGTGTGCTTGTTGAGGTTTGTATGTATTGAATAGTCTTTGAGTCCACTACAACATCATTAAAAAAATTATTGTTCTTTCACCTACCCCACCTCTACTATCTCCACAACTAGCCTACCTCCCACACTCATCATCACTTTGTTAAATTTATTCATCCTCTACTATTCTAAGGGAGTGCCCTGTGTATTGTTTTCCTTGTGATTATGTTCTCAAGAATGAATTTCGGAACATTTGAAGCTATGTAGTCACGTGTTGGTGTGGCCTCAGATCGAGTGAGATAGTCAAGTGCAGTAATGATGTATTGTGCACCAAAGCGACATGCTACAGGCTGAATAGGCCCCACAAAGTCAATTAACAAAAGATTAGGTTTATCATTATATGTAGAGTAATTATCCTTGTTGTCTTTATAACTATTCCTAAGACCTTTAACAATGAGGGCCTCTTCAATGGATAATTTTTCTATGATCTTGTTGAACATGTTGGCACATTGTATTTTTAAATGAAAATCCATTTCTTGATTTAGGTTTTGAATAAATGTGCTGACAAGTTATTTTCCAAGAAGATTGTTGGTGTAATTAAAACATTTTACCTTGGTTTATTATTTCCTAGGTCCTAATTACACTTAACTTAATCTTACTTAAGGAACAACATAGGATTAGATGGAGCATCTCCACTTTAGGTGGACATTTCACTTGATCACATTATCATATCCACCTTTCGTGGTTTCACTTTTCCACCTTTAGTGGGTGATCCACCTTTAGTGGTGTTATCATGCGACCACTTTTCCACTTTACGTGGGTTGATAGCTTTTCAGTGTACTTATCATATCATGAGACAATGAAACTTGTGATTGTCTCATTCACTCAGCTTGACTATATAACCAAGGGGGTCTCCTATGCACTTTGGTTTAGTCTAGCTTATTGCATCATTGATGAGAATACAATTTGATCTTGTTTCTATTGTTCTCTCTTGTTATTGTGTTATTCAATAGGCCTCTAGATCTTGGGTGGCTATCTTCATAGCTATATCTTCATAGCTAGTTCTTTCATGGTATCAAAGCCTATGGGGTGGCTTTGATAGTCATTTTTTGGAGAGATCTTGGTGTATTTAGAGGTTGGTATCTTGGAAGATTTGTGGTGAAATACATTTTTGGAGCTTCCTAGACCAAATCTAAATCTACCATTGCGATTGAGAGGCTTTTTTTCATGAATTTTGACTACAAATTTGCCTATGTTTAGATTAAAAAAAAAAATTGTATCAATTTTTTTTTTAAGCTGGAGGACCATTTGCCCCCCTCCCTAATAGCAACAGATTACAGAAAGTTTCCTATCATTCATTACATTTTTCTGAAAATTTTATAAGATTTGGGCAATATTTTGTGATATGTTTGGGCAATAATTTTTTGCAGTCTCCCTCGGTGCCTTGGTAATATTTGGATTGGCATTTTCTTGTATGGTTGACTGGTGTGATTTCTTCAGCAGGCCTGATTTTGGTGGCCTGTGATTTTGCTTTGACTTCTTTTATATTGCCGTGTTTATGCTTGGATCTTGCAAGGTGCAGTTTCTATCTAGATTGGCCGGGAGTCTATCATTTTCCATATCCTACATTCCTATTGCCTAGGGATCAGACTTCTTACTCACGCAGAGATCTTGTTTCCCCTTTACGACCCGAGTACTTTTTGGCTGGGTGTATTGATATCCATTCTCATCGACTAATTTCTTTGAGAAGATCAACATGTTGCACAAAGACTGTTTGGCCTTGCTCGTGCTTTCATAGTCTAGGCTAGCACCTAGCTTGTGGAGGGTGGCTCAATCATATTCACTGTAATTGAATTGTATTGTTTGACATCTAGAATATCCTTGTCTACTCACGGTTTATGTCTCTACATGAGTTGTAAAGCATTTATCTTGACCCCATGATTATTGCTTAGATCTGGTGGTTTGTTCTTACAGGCAATGGCCTACCAGTTGTGGTGATTGGCTTGTTATTGGAGTAGTTGGATTTCTTGTTCAAGCCATTTCTATTAGTAGGCTCGAACATCTTTTAGCGGCAGATTCCTATTCAAAGTCAGCTTTGTTTTGTTGGCTCACATATCGTCCTGCATTTGGAGGTATTATTGGTTGGATCACTTGATTTGTGACCCATACTGGTGGTGTTAATCACAAGGAGGAGGCTTGATCCATTTTCCTTCCATTTGGTTTCGTTGTAGATCGTGCATTTTTTAGCTAGAGGCGCACATCATCAGCCATGTATTTTGGCCTTACACCTTTCAGCTCGTGTTTGCATTAGAACACAAGTTTATTGTTTTGACAATTTTTTTTGATCTGTGGCATGATCATTGGTTAAGCAACATGTTTGTACCTTGATTTGGCAGTCGACTGATTCTTCTATGTTTACAGCTTGAGCTCTCACCATTGGTCAATTTGCCAATGGTCTTATTATCTTTGCGACTGGCAATTTCATTGTTGCTTAATACATCTCTGTGGCGGCTTTTAAGATTGGTCGATCGCATTCCTTCCTTATCGACTCATACCATTTTGGTTGGCGTTTTGATGCATTGATCGCCACCATATGATTTAGTCTCATGTGAAGTGGGTTGTCTTCTGTTCTTGTGTAGATATCTTATTGGTGACTAGCCAATAACACTATTTGGCTCAACGCATTCTGTGGATTCATTCTTCCATTGGCATGTGGCAAGCTTCTACCGGCTGTGCTTTATAAAGGTCATGATCTAATTTTGATCAACGACGAAGTTGTGTTTTGTTTTGGCTTCATGGTTTTCACGGATCGTGCCACACGATGCCCCATTTTTAGTGCAAAAACGTGGCATTCTATCAATAGCCACTACTGCCACATGCCAGCTTCTAATTTGTTCTTATGTCCAGTTATTAGTCCATGCTGGAGGGTGATTATTTGCCACGATGGTCATTTAACCATCAATTTTAAGCTCGACGACTATTGACGTTAGCACCGCATCAGTCGTCTTTTCAAAAAAAAATTAAATCCCTCTCATTTGAGTTTTTGAAATTGTAGTTTGTAGGTGTAATTATTTATTCATTATGGATATAATTATACTTTACTTAAGTTTACTTAAGTACATGCATATCATAGTAGTTTTCATTTGAGACACCTAGGGAGACGTGCTACATTGGGAGTGTGTATGTAGGAGAATTTCCACCTTTTATGGTGTGATCTTGTTTTTACTTATCATATCCACTTATTGTGGAGTGATAATTCCACCTTCAGTGGGTGATCCACCTCATGTGAAATATACTACTATTTCTTCTACCTACCCTTGCATCTCATTGAGCCACATGTCATCATTGTGTGGTTTCTTGTCTCTTAGCCTTGCCTTTATAAGCAGGTCCATCTACATTGTATGTAACTTCTGATGATCTAGTTGATCATTATTTTCATCTTGATTAGAATACAATTTATTCTTATCAATCTATTTTGTCTCTCTATTGTGCTATTCATTGTGTCCTAGATCTTGACTATTTTCATCAAATTCTCACATGATATCAGAGCCTATAAGCCTTCATTGATTAGTCATTGTGGAGAGCTTTTGGAAGACTTCTATTTTTGGATTTGAGGTATTGCACATTTTGTGAGCATCCTACAACGTTTTCGACCACACCATTGTGTCCGGGAGGCCATTTCCATAAAAATCGAGTATAAATTCGCCTATACTTGATGAAAGTGCATTTTCAGGCTTCGAAGGAAAATTTTGCCCAATTTGGGTGTACAGTACAAATTTTTCAAAAAAATAATCTTTTAAATATTTTCTGCAAATTGTATTTTTTTATTTTCTGCAGAAAATATTTTTTAAAAAAAAACTATGTATCGTGGGGCATTTGAAATTTTTTTATTTTATAAAAATAAAAAATTATAAATATTTAGGAGAGGGCGGGGGTTGGGGTGAGGGTTTGTTTCCCCCCTCGCCCTTTGTACTTGCAATTAAATTTTTGCAAGGATCGTATCGTCGCCACCCCTGCTGACCCCTGCCTTATCTCTCTCAACAGCCGCTCAACCCTGCCGACCCCTTCACTCCCTCCGTTTGACTTCCGACATAGCCAGGCGCAACGTGGCATGCAGTGATTCGCCAAACATTGCACACTCAGCCATCACACAACCTTTTTACTTTGGCTATATAGACATGTGTCGACTTTTTATTGGTCCATGCAGGCAGTACAACCACCACATAGCCTCATCATCATCTGATTGTGCATGCCACATCATCATACGGATCTGACATGCCAACATTCCACGTCAGATTTCTTACAACATAGTTAGCAAATTTGTACTGCCACGTCAATTTGCCTTACTGCCACCTCATCTTCCCGTATGGACCATACGACCACGTGTTTAGCCACTTCAGTGACCGTACATCTACCATGTCACTTTTATGTACTAACACATTAGCTAATCTGTACCAACACATCATCGTATGGACCCAGTTAGGTTCTACCACGTCACCGATCTGTACAGTACGGATAGCATGTGCAAAGGGAGCGACAGTCAAACGAACGTCAAATTTAAGCTCACAGTTTTCTGACTTCAGCACCACGTCAGCCCATTTTTGAATTTTTTTTGACCCCCTTATCATTTGGCTTTTTGATTTCGTAGTCCGACTTCAAGAGGTCGTATCTTGCTCATTTTTGCTCCTTTTTAGTGCAATTTTTTTTTTATTTGGGCTAATTTTTCATTCTCTTCGTAGTGGTGGAGGAATTTTCTGATTTTGATGGACAATTTTTTCACAATTTGCAGTTTTTGATGACTATACCTATCTAATCCTCAATTTTACAACATCAGAGGCTTCATTTGGGATCATATGACCTCCTTTTCAAGTGCCGTTTTTTTTTAAAGTGCATAATTTTTTGTCTAATTTCATAATCTCCCATTAGTTTGTACTGATTTTGAGTAGAAATTGTACTTTCAGTATTTGGTCATTTTTGGCTTATTTGGTACTTATATTTTTGCTTGGATCTTAGTTAGATCTCTTGCAATATTTGTTGGAGTCTCTTATCGCCTATTTGAGGCAGTTGTAAAGTTGAATCAAAAGTCCACAATGCTTGTTTTACAAGTGGCCCATTGTAATCGCACTGAGTATAAAGTGCCAAATCATCATTTTTTATTTTTTATTTTTTTTTGAGGGGGGGGTTTCTTGATTGAGTAATTTGGGGGTGTGTCTTGTGTGATTGTCTCTCTCTCTCTTTATCTTATGTTCTTTCATTTTGGTGCTATGGGTTCTCCTAAATATCCACTTTTAACTCCACATAATTATGCTTCATGGAAGATAAAGGCATGGAGTAAACTAATGGAAAAAGGACTCATTCATTATGTAAATGGAACTATAACAACACCACCTGATCCTAAGGCTGATCCTAATGCTAAAATTTAATGGCTCACTAAAAATTCTATGGCACTTGGAACATTAAGAAAGTATGTATCAAATGACCACATTTTTCACATTGAGAAGTGTACAACAATCAAAGAGACTTGGGATATTTATGATAAATTGTATGGTCGAGTTGATGAGATTAAGGGATATAAGCTTGACAGTGAACTCAACACATTGGATCCCAAGGATTTTGATACAATCCAAGATTATGTCACAAAATCAAATGAGCTAAGACCAAAGCTAAAGGATTGTGGCATTGACAAAAAGGATGCTCAATTGGTTTACAACTTGTTGGACAAGCTTCCATTAGAGTATGCAACCTTTGTATCTAGCTTTCACACCCATAGGTTAGCTCAAGGTGCCTCATACACTTCTCCCTCATTTGATGCATTCACGAAGATGTTGATACTTGAGCAATCTAAGTTGACTAAGATGGGGATTCTCAAATCTTCAAAGTCACAAGCATTGGTGGCTAATAAAGGGAATCAAAGCAATCAAGGAAAATGCAAGAACCACAAGCAACCTAAGTCTAAACCACAACAAGATGGAGCACAATCCTCCTCTCCACAAAAAGGTGATTCTACATCCTCACCTAAGAGGAAATCTAAGGACAATCTTTTTTGTGCATATTGCAAGAAGTCAGGACACGATGAACAACATTGTTGCAAGAAGGATAATGATGAATTGAAACATCTTCTTGAGAAGAATAAAATCAGTTTGCCTTCTAGAATATCTACTATGACTTCTTCTTCCAAAGAAAAGGATAAAAGGAAGCGATCACTCTTTTGGGACAAATAAAGGAAAGGGACAAGCTCTTTGTGCTACTACAAGTCATGATTTAGGAAGATGGATTCTAGATTTAGGGGCTTCTCATCATATGGCATCTTCACATTCTATGTTCTCTTCATTTGAGCCTTGCACCATGCCGCATATTTTGATGGGAAATCATAAATACATGGATGTGATTGGGAAAGGATCTATTGCCATTGGGGATAACTCTTTCAATGATGTGTTGTGTGTACCCCACTTGACAAACAATATTCTTTCCATCTATCAAATCACACATGGGGCAACAAAGAAAACTGTGGAGTTCACACCTGATTCAATCATCATTAGAGACTTGGAGACTAGAGCTATCATTGTGACTGGGGTGGTTGATCATGCATCTCGGTTGTACTCCTTTTCTCATTTTGGTCCTGTTGATGAGGTTGATTCTTCACATGATGATTCATATTTTGAGGAGAACTTTGGGTACTTGAACTTGGGGATTCTCACATGTGATCTCATTTTTAAGCCTTGCATTTCATCTCCTCCTATTTATATCACACCATCTATTGCACTTGATGATGCAGCTAGTGCGACAATTTTGCCTTCTTGCGATTTAGTGCAGTATGATATTTCTTGTCTTCCAGCTTCAGTTCATTGGGATGACTACTTGACAGACATTGCAGGTTTGTTTGTGGAGTCCTACATTGCAGATTTGAGAGACATCATTGATGACTTCATCTTCTCTTTGATGAAGATGATCCTTCTTTGATTGTTGCGAGGGAACACTTTGACCCTCTTATGCATTCTCTACACGATCATTCTTTCGAGGTTGACATGATTGTGGATACTCTTGTACAACAGTTGGAGGAAGTCTCTTAATCTTTAGAGGAGACATGTAAGTATTTGGATATTGTTCTACATTCATTTCCACTAGATCTTGGAGTACCTTTTTCAGCAGTGTGGAGTAGTTCACCACCTTTGGAGGGGGTAACTTTCAACATCGACATGGGGACACGAGCATTTTTCAGAGACTCCATTCATCATGAGTTTTTTCCTACATCTTCCCTTCATGATTGGGGAGACTTCATGGATACACCTTTGGTTTTGATTCTTCCTAAGGGGAGGAATTTTGTGTGACGTTCGTGGAGCAGTTTCTTAATTTAGCTTCAAGCTTCTACCATTAGTGTAGATTCTACATTGAGGGGGGGCTACTTGGTCTCTCTTCTTATCTCATATGGGGGGGGACTTCTTTCTCATATTGGGTTTTGTCATTCTTATACTTGTTTGAGAGTTCCTTTATATATAGTTTTCATCTCTCTTTTGGGGGAGAGTTTTTTCCCATTGGGTTTTTTTTCTCTTTCCCCGCTTTATGGGAGATTGCATTGCATTTGCATTTGTACATGGGTACCTAACATGGCCTAATAGCCGGGACCCATCTTGCATTACTTAGTTGCATTATAGACTTAAGTGCATTCCCCTAAGTTGCACTTATGGTGGGGTGTTGGTGTAACTATTTATTCATTATGGATATAATTACACTTTACTTAAGTTTACTTAGGTACATGCATATCATAGTAGTTTTCATATGAGATACCTAGGGAGATGTGCTACATTGGGTGTGTGTATGTAGGAGAATTTCCACCTTTTATGGTGTGATCTTATTTTTACTTATCATATCCACTTATTGTGGAGTGATAATTCCACCTTCAGTGGGTGATCCACCTCATGTGGAATATTCTACTATTTCTCCAATCTACCCCTACCTACCCTTGCATCTCATTGAGCCACATGTCATCATTGTGTGGTCTCTTGTCTCTTAGCCTTGCCTTTATAAGCAAGATCATCTACATTGTATGTAACTTCTGATGATCTAGTTGATTAGTATTTTCATCTTGATTAGAATACAATTTATTCTTATCAATCTATTTTGTCTCTCTATTGTGCTATTCATTGTGCCCTAGATCTTGGCTATTTTTATCAAATTCTCACATAGTGCAACTTCATAGGCTCATATCTTAGGCATTTTGAGGTCTTTTTTCAAGTATTTTTTTTTTATTTGGGTTAATATTTTGTGCTTTCCAAAGTGTAGTTGGTTTCAAATTTTGATGGACAAATTTTTTTAAAAAATTAGTTTTTCACTATTGTACTTATCCAATCCTCATTTCTGCAAATTTTGAGGCTTCATTTAGGTTCATACAACCTCCCTTTCAAGTGCCATTTTTTTAAAGTGCTTAATTTTTTCTCTACTTCACATTGGTGCTATCAGTTTGTATTCATTGTGAGTAGAAATCGTACTTTCAACACATGGTCATTTTTGGCCCATTTTGGTACTTGTAATGCTTGGATCTTAATTTGGTCTTTTGCATTAGTCATTTGAATCTTCTATAGCCTAATTGAGGTAGTTGTAAACATTGAAATCATAATTCCACCATACCTTGTTTTGCAAGTGACCAATTGCACTAAGTATAAAGTGCCAAATTATCTTCTTCTTTTTTTGTGAGGGGGAGGGGGAGGCAGGGCCGGGGGGTTAGGGCGAGTGGTTCTTTGGTTGAATGAATTTGGGGGTTTTCTTGTGTGATTGTGACTCTTTCTCTATCTTGTGCACTTTCATTTTCAATAATGGGATCTCCTAAATTTACACTTCTAACTCCACACAATTAAGGATCATGAAAAATTAAAGCTTGGAATAAGTTAAAATGGAAAAATGACTAATTCATTACATCAATGGATATTAATAGCACCAACATATCCTAAAGATGATCCAAGTGCTCAAATGGAATGTCTCACTAAAAATTCTATGGCCCTTGGAATATTGAGAAAGTATGTATCAAATGACCTTATTTTTCACATTGATAAATGTGATATAGTTAAATAGGCTTGGGACATATTTGGTAAATTGTATGGCCAAGTAGATGAGATTAGGGGCTACAAGCTTGACAGTGACATCACAATGTTTGATCCCAAGGATTTTGATATAATCCAGGACTATGTAACTAAAGCAACTAAGCTAATAGCAAAACTTAAGGATTGTGGCATTGACAAGGATGCACAATTGGTGTATAATTTGTTGGACAAGCTTCTATCAAAGTATGCAACCATTTAGCTTCCAAACCCATCGGTTTACTTCAAGTTCTTCATTCACTACACTATCATTTGATGCATTTGCAAAAATGTTGATGCTTGTGATAAACACAAGGATTCTCGAGTCTTCAAAGTCTAAAGATTTGGTGGCTAATAAAGGGAATCAAAAGAATCCAAGAAAAGACAAGAACCAAAAGCACTCTAAGCCAAAGCCACAACAAGATAGAGCACAATCATCCTCTCCACAACAAGGCAATTCTTCATCTTCTTCCAAGAAGTAAATTTCATTTAAGAAGGAGAAGCTTACTTGTGCATGTTGAAAGAAGTTAGGACATGATGAACACCATTGTTACAAGAAGGGTATTGATGAATTGAAGCATCGTCTTGAGAAGAATAGAATCAATCTACCTTCTAGAATGTCTACTTCAGCTGCTTCTTCCAAACAAGTAGAATTTGATAAGGGAAAGAGTCACACATTTGGGACAAGTAAATGACAAGCTATTTGTGCTACTACAAGTCATGATTCAGGGAGATGGCTTCTAGATTCAGGAGCTTCTCATTATATGGCATCTTCTCAGTCTATGTTCTCTTTATTTGAGCCTTGCAACATGCCACCGAAGGTATCTATTGACATTGGGGATGACACCTTCAATGATGTGTTGTGTGTACCTCACTTTACAAACAATCTTCTTTCCATCTATCAGATCACTCATGGTGCAATAAGGAATACTATGGAGCTCACACCTGATTTAGTTATCATTAGAGACTTGGAGAGTAGAGGTTTCATTGCTACTAGGGTCATGGATTATGCATCTCGTCTATACTCCTTTTCAAACTTTGATCCTATTGATGACTTTGATTCTTCAGGTGATGACCACACTTCTTGTGTGGATTTCAATATCGAGGAGAACTTTGGTTACTTGAACTTGGGTGTTCTCACATGTGATCCAGTTGTCGAGATTTTCATTCCATCACATCTTATTGATATCACATCCATCATTGCTCTCGATGATGCTTGTGTTTCTACAATTTTGACTTCTTATGATTCAATGCAGCGGGATATACCTTATCTTCCAAATATAGTTCCTTGAGATGACTACTTTACAAACATTGTAGGTTTGTTTATGAAGTCCTACATTGCAGATTTGGGAGACATCATTGATGATATTCATCTTCTCTTTGATGAAGATCATCCTTGTTTAATTGTTGTGAGGGATCACTTTGACCCTATTGTTCATTCTCTACATGATCATTCTTTTGAGTTTGATGTAATTGTAGATACTTATGTACAACTTTTGGATGAGGTCTCTTTATTTTAATAGAAGACACTTGAGTCTTTGGATAACATTCTACATTCTTCTTCACTAGATCTTCGATTATCTTTTTTTGTAGTGTGGCCTAATGCACTTGATTTGCAGGGGGAAACTTTCAACATCGACATAGGGACACTTGAGAAGCTTTCAAAGACCCCACACATCTTGAGATTTATTCCTACATCTTTCTTTCAAGATTGGGAAGACTTCGTACATACACCTTTGGTATTGTTTCTTCCGAATGGGTGGAACATTGTTCAATGATCATGGAGAAGCTTCTTCATCAATTTTTGAGCTACTACCATTGGTGCACATTTTATATTGAGGGAGGGTGAGCAGGGTCTACTTGGTCTCTCTTCTTCTCTCTTATGGGAGGGGACTTTTTCCTCACATGGGGTTTTGTCCTTTTCATTCTTCTTTAAGAGTTCTTTTGTATTTTCATCTCTCTTTTGGGGGGAGTTTTTTCCCATTGGGTGTTCTCCCTTTCTCTGTTTGTGAGAGGTTTCATTGCATTTGTATATGGGTACCTAACTTGGCCTAGTAGCTGAGACCCATCTTTCATTGTTAGCTTAAGTCTTCATTCCCCTAAGTTGGACTTAAGGGGAGGTGTTGGTGTATTTAAGGCATTTTATCTTGGTTTATTATTTTCTAGGCCCTAAATACACCTTACTTAAGCTTACTTAGGGAATTGAATAGGATTAGCTGGAGCATCTCCACTTTAACTGTACATATCACTTTATCACATTATCATATCCACCTTTCGTGGTTGCAGTTTTCCACCTTTGGTGGGTGATCCACATTTAGTGGTGTTATCATGTGATCACTTTTCCACTTTATGTGGGTTGATATATTTTTACTCTACTTATCATGTCATGAGACAATGACACTTGTCATTTTCTCATTCACTCACCTTGGTTATATAACCAAGGGGTTCTTCTATGTACATTGGTCTAGTCTAGCTTATTGCATCATTGATGAGAATACAAATTGTTATTCTCTATTTCTCTCTCTTGTTATTGTGCTATTCAATAGGTCTCTAGATCTTGGGTGTCTATCTCCATAGCCAATTCTTTCAAAGATGATAAGGACACTTGCTTGATAATGTTTTCCCTTATTGTAAGAAATAAGCAAATGTTTCTCCATTCTTTTGTTTCGTGTTATATAGACAATTCATAGAAACCTCATGTTCAATGTTGTATGAAAAGTGAGATATTTTTCAACCAACTCATGAAATGTTTTGATCCCATGAGGTAGATGTGAAAACCACTCAATAGTTTGACCTCCCAAGTTGTGAGAAAATAGACACATTAGATATGTATCATTGTAAGAAACCTCTATACAAGCTAAGCAATTTTTTTTAACATGATCATGTGGATCACCTTTTCCCTTATATTTGTCCAACTTAGGGATCTCAAAGTTTTGAAGGAAAGGTGTCATGGGTGTCTACTCCAACAATAAGAATAATAACTCTAATTGAAGTCTCAACCCGAGGTTTGGACATTCATCTGGTAAAGTTACTATTTTCATGGCTAGTGCTCATTTGATTGTCAACCCAGGGACATAATACTTGAAATGGGTCTGCACAATATATGCACTAAGTTCCTTCAATAGGTATTTTGCATTACTGCAACAACTAACATTATGCGAAAAGGGAAGGCAAGAATGGAAATTATGGAAAGGCTACAGGAAAAACTTCTACATAATATTCAAAAAATCAATGCTGGAAAGATCTAATATGGATAACAAAAATTACTCTGTTCTGGCTTGGCTGCAAGAACAATTAGTGGATCTGTTTCCAGTGGCTGTAGGAACAGTCGAAGCAAGAACTTCTACTGTGACTAAAGAAAGAAAACTAATTTCAATGAACACACACAGGATCATTCACCAAGTGCGGCCCCTTGGATGAGTGATATCAAGCTTCTAGAAAACTACTTTTAATAGATCACAACAACATAACTTTATTCATTGCTTCCTGAAAGTGATTACATGTTTTGAAAAGAAACTCAAGAATGCTTATAAAAAATCCTCTGCTCTATTCCTTTCTATTCTATCTAACCTCTAAGAAAAGGAAGAGCTTTTTATTAAAGAGAAGATCAACTACAATAGATAACACAAATCATGCCTAGAAGAAGAGGCGAATGATTGATTGCTAAAGAAGATAACTGGAGCTTGGCTGCAAGAAACATGGATCTAAACCGAACCACGGTCTTTGCATGCCGTGGAAGTGTTTGTAAATTCAATGCTCACTAAAGTTAGACTTTGATAGTGTTTCTTGACTGCTCCGCCTATTCCATACCTTGCGCTTGCTCAACTCCTCTTCAGTTTTATGTTCAGTTATCTCTTACGTAAACTTTCCTTCATTAGGCGCGATAGGAGAATATCCACCATGACATCATTTATTACTTGCACTACAACAACAACAACATACACAGACATACATAAACATTTTATTTAATTAACACATCTATTAATTCACATATGATATTACTCTAAATAATACGCATGGCAACAAGAATAAATCACATGGCTGCAGGAATAGACTGACAAAGTTCAAACATGATTTCATAAGTTCAGGTTTAACACATGGAATACATATAGTCAATTTACAATATATCACTACTACTATGCAAACCAAAAGATGTCAAAAACTTAAGAGTTATGATGATAAAAACATGACAAAGTCTCAACTTATCATGCCCCCCAACTTTAAGAGCTTGTTGATACTACAACAAAAGGAAATTTTTTGACTCTTGCAGTAACTCTCAAATCACCAATGGTGTCTTGACCTGTCCCCCCTAAATCCAAGTTCCAATAAAATCCCTTCATTTTTTTCCAGCTTGGACCATCTGGCTGACTCTTCTGTGACTGCATCATAGTTTTGTTCCGTAGGCTGACATGCCAAAAGTGGCCACATGAGGATTGGGGGTTGAAAGATCAATGGTAGCTAGTTGTTGGCTTTCTCCCTGCTTAATTGTATATATCTGGGTGCTCTTTGCATAGTTGCTTGAAAATTCTATAGTGAATAAGGTTCTCCTTGCTTTAACTGTTCTGGTAAATTGTTCCAGCGCTAAGTTAACCCTTCTATTGCGGCCGTCCTATTAGTCTGAACCAAATGCTCATATGTCTGATAGATTTCTTCTCTCATTGGAAACACTAATTTTCTAACATCATCTCTTACCAGTAATTTCTGCCACTCATAATAAAGAACTCCTCGTGCTTTTGATTCTCTCCTTAATGGCAATGGATAGTCAAACTCTAATTTTTCGTATGCCTTGGATTGAGCCCCCATGTTGATCTCATTTTGGATCCATGACATTAAAGCTTTGATATGGAGATCCCCAATATACAATAAAGGGTTCCACTCACTATCTGAGGGTACAACATAGTTATGTAAATACAATTCATATAGCAAATTCTTCACAGCTGGTGGAGAGGTTTGGTAAGCATAAAAGAATTCTTCAAGTGTTTCTAAGGAGGGGCTAATGTCCCTAATAATGCGGTTCACTTTGAAGTTCAAATACCGCTCCTTCAAGTGCATTGTATAAACCCTTGGAGGTGGCCTACACTGCATCAACTCGGGAACCATACCAGCAATTATTTCCACCTTAGCCTCTTATTCCTCAATTCTGTTATCCCTCTTTTCAATTTCTTTTTGTTGTTTATCAATAATCCCTTGCAACCTAGCCCTCTCTATTTCCCATTGTCTATAAAATGTTAAAGCAATAGATACACTACTTAGGGATGAAGGAGGTCTAATCGGTGTTACCTTAGGCCATGGGATTTCCTCAATAAACTCCTCAATCCGTGTTGGCATCCCTCCAACATTTTCCTCAGGCTGCTGTAGAATGTCTCCAGCAGTCTCTTCAAACTGCTCAGGAATATCTCCAACAATTTCTTCAGACTGCTGAGAAATATTTCCAACAGTTTCTTCAAGTTGTTGTGCCACAAAAACAAGATTTGCTAGTCTATCCTTATCAACTTTTACTTGGATTTCATCATCCGCAGGGCTTCCTTCTTCTTGAATTTCAATATCTACAGGGCTTCCTTCTTCTGAAGTTTCCATCGTAATAACCTCTGTCGGATCACCTACAGGATGAGCCTTCTGTGTCTTACTACGTGTTCTTCTCACATAAACCTTTGGAATAGCTACAAGAGTTTTTCTTTTTGTCCTACGCTTCTTGGCTGCAGGAGGAATCTGAGTTACCTGCGACTGGGCCATGGGTTCTTCATTTGTTTCATCCCTTTCCATCTCCTTCCCTTTTCTTCTAGGAATTGGTGAATCTCTTTAAAGAGAAGTAGAGGGTTGTTCCTCATTTGCTTCAGCCATCTCTTCCTCCACAATAACCACGGCTCCTTAAGCAACAAGCAAATCCTCGTCTGCAGCCACTATGGGGGAAGAGGGTTCCGCAACATTTTCTTCTTCAACCAACAGATTCTCTGCAACAGGGGCATCTTCAACCCTAAACTGCAGTATATCCTCAAATACTCCCCATTCCATTTGTGAAACATCTCTCAGAGACCATTGTACAAGCAACTTAATCAATCCATGATGGCCAATGGAGCGATTTCCATTTTTCCGTGTTTCCTTAACGCTTGTAGAAATGAGGTGGTAAATGAAATTAGGGACATTCACTCTCTAGCCATGCCGTAAATGACTGAGTAATTTAAAATATGGTGAATGCAAATTTGAATATTGCCCCTCACATATAATGTACTTCATAACATACAAAGCTACTTGAGGCCACTCTATTGGCAGGGAAACCCTTCTAGTTCCTTGTTTGTTCACCATTAAGGGTCCATCAGTGGGAATTGTGAACTCTGCCCTGGCGCTCCTTGCATCTTTTGATTCTGGAAATAGTTCTCCTTCTTGCAACATCCCTGTTACTTCTGCTATTCGCTACTCCGTAGCAATAATCCTCAAGCCTTTAACTGTAGCTTCTCCTTCATTAAAGGAATGAATAAATTTTGTAGTAATTTCTTTGTTATAATCTCTTATTTTCAAGAAGTAATCCAGCCAGCCGCGGTGTCTAAAATAATGCTCACAAAGAGCATCTTGCAACAACATTTCATGAACTGTTGGCTCATGGTGAATTGGATCACCACCCATCTCTTACTCTGCTAGTATTGAACACTCTGTAGCTGAGAAACAGAAGACCAGAATATCTGACAGACTTGCTAAATTGAAATTTCCATACATATCTCAATTCTGGCGGCAGAATTTATTATTCCCTTGCGTGAAATAATAATATGATAAACAATGATGGCAAGAAATCAATTCAAATTACCAAAAAGGACGGATAATCAATAACTTTGGAAACCGAACCATAAAGCACCCCCCCCCCCCCCCAACTTAACCTAGCACGTGTCCACACAAGCTGATGAGATTTTGGGGATTGGAGTGGATTTAAAAAGGGGGATAATCATAATGAACTAATAAATACATAATTAAAATAAAACACAATATATACATACCTGCAGTGGTATGAAAAATGACGGCGAAATGAAGAGAAATGATAGGTAAGAACGTGGGATTGAATGACGTGGATGTAATTTTATTTATGGAGAAGAATATTCCCATATCTTATGAGAATATTTTATTGTGAAGCAGCAAGCATGATCACTGCAGAGGCTGCAGGAACTTTACCTTTATTACCTTACTCAGCTGCAGCAGGAAACTGATGAGTTGTTGCAGGATCATTGTCAGTTACTGCAAGAACCTTGTCAGTTGCTGCAGGACCCTTTGTTTCACCAGGTTGGGTAAATTGCTGCAGGAACTCCTCTTTAGTGGTCGACTTATGATATAGATGCAGTCGGTGACCATTTACCAAGAGTTTAAATCGAACAGGATCAATTATAGACAAACGAACAACTCCATTCTGGAAAACTTCTTCTATCTCATACGAACCTAACCACCTAGTTTGAAGTTTTCCCATAGCATCTTTATATTTGGAATCATATAGTAGTTCCCAGTCACCAGCTTTGAATTTCTTTTCCTTGATATATTTACCATGCCATTTTGCTCTTTGATTTTGAATTAGTTATGTCTGTTGAACAACTATTTTCCTCCATTCATCTAGAGCATTCAATTGTTGAATACGTTCCTTTTGTGCTTCAAATAATGTCACATTTAATTGCAAAGATGTCCTCAGGGTTTTATGCTCAAATTCAATAGGCATCATTATTGTTTTTCCATAAACCATCTCAAAAGGTGTAAAACCAATTGGTGTTTTTCAAGTTGTTTTGTATGCCCAAATTGCTTCTGAAAGCCTATGAGACTAGTCATTTTTTATGAACAGATATTGTTTTTGTAAGAATAGCCTCAAACTCCCTATTTGTAACTTCTACTTGTCTATTAGCTTATGGATGATATGGAGAAGATTTTCTATGCCTTATTTTGTATTCATTGACCAAATCTGTTATCAATGTTGAAGTAAAATGATGTCCCTGGTCTGAGACAATTTCCCTTGGTACTCCATATCTTGTAAATATCTCTTCATAAAGAAACTCAACTACCTTATTATCTCTTGCATGTGTCATGGCACGATCTTCCACCCATTTTGTTACATAGTCTGTACATACCAAAATATAGGATCTTCCATTAGAAGGTGGATCAATTGGTCCCACAAATTCTAATCCCCACTTATCAAATGGTGCAACTGATATTTTTGGATTTAGTGGCATCTCATCAGATTTTGTAGGTCTTCCCATTCGCTGGCATCTGTCACATTTTCGTGTGTACTGTGTTGCATCCTTATGTAATGTGGGCCAATAGTATCCTCTATTGAGTATTTTTCAGTGTTGTTCTTTTGGCAGTAAAATGGCCTCCACATGACTCATCATGACATGCATGCAGGATGTCATACGTTTCATCTTCTCATGACTTGGTCAGGTCCAATGTAAAATAGACAATCAACAATCCATGAGAAGTTAAAACTTTTTTCAACTAGCAACCTTCTTTCCTTAGGAGAGAAATAAATTGGCACCTTAGTAGCAGCTAAAGAGTTGGCAATATCAGCATACCAAGGAGTGTGAGCTTGAATAAGAAACAAATGTTCATCTGGAAAAGCATCATCTATCACTGTAGAATCTTCTTGTAATTGAAGTCTTGAAAGATAATCTGCAACCACATTAAACTTCCCTGGTTTATCAACAACTGTGATATCAAATTCCTGCATCAACAATAACTAGGGAGCTAATCTACCAGTAATTGATGGCTTATTCATGAGATATCTGATTGCAGTATGATCTGTATGCACAAATATGGGATATCCCATGATATAGTGCCTAAATTTGTTAAATGCATATATAACAACTAGCATTTCCTTTGTAGTGACTGTGTAATTCAACTTAGGTCCCTGTAAGTTCTTGCTAATTTAATATATTGCATTTTCCAATTTGTTAATTTTTTGTCCTAACACTGCTCCTATTGCATAATCAAATGCATCTATATGGATTTGGAATGGAAGAGACCAATTTGGGCCTTTAAGAACTAGTGCTTGAGTTAAAGCATGCTTAAGCTTTAAGAAAGCTTCATTGCATGTTGGGGTCCATTTAAATTCCATATCTTTGGTAAGCAGTGAATATAAAGGACTTACAATTTTACTGAAATCTTTGATAAACCATCTTTAGTATCCAGCATGACCAAGAAAACTTCGTACATCTTTTTGCTTCATAGGGTCATTGATATGCTGAATGACCTCAATTTTTGCTGGATCCACCTGGATGCCTTCTACAGAGATATGATGACCAAGTACTATTCCTTCTTGCATTATGATGAAACATTTCTCACTATTTAAGGACAAATTGTAGTCTTCACATCGCTGCAAAACTTTCTTTAGATTACCCAATGCTTGCTCAAATTCAGAACCATAAGTTGTAAAGTCATCCATATAGATT
This sequence comes from Cryptomeria japonica, assembly GCF_030272615.1. Lineage (NCBI taxonomy): Eukaryota > Viridiplantae > Streptophyta > Pinopsida > Cupressales > Cupressaceae > Cryptomeria > Cryptomeria japonica. The sequence goes on along the minus strand of NC_081407.1, from coordinate 639,826,958 downwards.
TACATAATATCTTGAGAAATATCAGAAAAGAAACTAATCACTGCTCTTTGAAAAGTGGCTGGAGCATTACACAACCCAAAAGGAATAACAAAATATGCATACGTGCCCCATGGACAAATAAATGTTGTTTTCTCTTGATCCTCTGGGGATATTTGGATCTGATTGTAACCATTGAACCCATCAAGGAATGAAAAGTATCTTTTACCAGCCAAAGAATCCAAGACCTGATCCACAAATGGTAATGGAAAATGATCTTTTCTTGTTGCTAAGTTCAGGGCTCTATAATCAACACATACCCTCCATTTTCCTCCTTTCTTAGGGACTATGACTAGAGGTGATACCCATTGGCTGTCACAGATAGGATAGATAAATCTAGCTTTTAACAACTTCTGTAATTCTTCTTTAACTATCTCCTTCAAGGCAGGATTGATTCTTCTTTGAGGCTATCTGAGTGGGAAACACTCTTCCTTTATATAAATATGATGGGTGCAAACTGTTGGATCTATCTCATGCATATCCTTGTAATTCTGGATGCAAAAGCATTTTTATGAAATTTCAACAAGTCCACCAGGGACTCCTTTTGAGTATGTGATAGATCTCTATTGATATTCAAATATTTATTCAACTCCACCTCTGTATTAGTAGTAAGATCAATCTAGTTCATATCAGAAAAATGAGAAGAAGATACTTCCTGCGGCAATAGAGTATGCAATATATCAGTGGCTGCAGGAAAATCCAAACCTGCAATATTCGGAACCAATTCCTGCAATTTTTGCTCTTCTATTAATTCATTTATCGAGATTTTATAAAGAATTGATTCCCCATCATATAATTGCATGAATGGCCCTCGACATCATGAGGTGATCAATAGAGTCAACTCCCTCAGATTCTTCTCCCAAAATAGACCAAACGACTTGTTGTTGTTCAAGCTAGGGTTGTGTTGGAGAATACAAGGCTAATGTTTTGGTAGAACTCCCATTTGAAATAGTCATATCCCCTGATCTACATCCAATATATGCATCAGCTGTGGTAAGCCAAGGTCTATCCAAAATGACCGGATATCCTCCCAATGTTGCTTTTGGAGATAAAATCATAAAGTTTGCAGGATATTCCCAAGAATCCAAAATAACTACCACATCTTCTATGATACCATCAGATCTCACTGTAGAGCTATCAGCAAGATGTAGAACTGTGGGTGTAGGCCTTAAACTATTGATCTCAAGCTGTTTTATTACTTCCCTTGTCATTACATTAATGGCTGCCCCTAAATCAATCAAATTTTTTTTATTTGACTGCCATTAATGACTATACTCACAACAAGACTACCTGGATCAGAATACTTTGGAATGACAATCTCGCCTAATATAATATCTGCCAGTTGACCCATAACATGCAGTGTTTGTGGATCCTTTTTCTTCCTGCCAGGTTTTTTTAGACATGCTTCTCTCAGTGCCTTACCATATATGGGAACATCTTTTATTGCTTGCAACAATGAAATTTAACATAAATATGTTTCAGCTGATCTATAATATCAAAGCTTTGTTGTTGGTTTGTGGGAACTTCTTTTTCTTGCAATCTGTGGGGAAATGGTGGCAATATTTGGCTGAGGTATTGTATCTGTTGGATTAGAGATTTCTTGCTCCTCATGTACCTTAGTGATAACTGGATGAGAGGGATTAGGCAGAGTTGTCCTATATCGAAGGTGAATGTCATTTAGAGATAAAGAATAGGTTGGGTATTGATTAACATCAGCTAAATAAACTTATGGTTGTTGCTGAGACTTAATATTAGGGTTTGACAATGATTGAGTAGGCAAATGCGTTGGTTTAGGTGGTACAGCAGTGGCTACAGGAGGAGGCATTAGCGCAGGAGGCTGTGGCTGCTGGATAGGCGGCTGATAACCAGAAGATTGGGCTTTCCATGGCTGGCTTCCCCTCCATTGAGAAGGAGGTTGCCAATTCCGTTGAAACTAGTTTCCTTGGCCCTGAGGTGGGTACCAATTCCCTTGTGGTTGCTGCCACTGTGACATTTGATTGCCAAAATGTTGCCCTTGGCTTTGAGAACCATAGCAATTTTGATAATTACCAAAATTTTGAGAATATGGTGATTGCCATTGGTTATTTGGTGCATAAGAATTTCCACTATAACCAGAAAAAGAAAGTGGATCTGGAGGCATACCTTGTCTTTGAAAATTTGGTCTTCTTTGAGAAACATAGAAGACTTGCTCATCCTCACCTTAAATTGGCTTGAAGTTAGGTACCTCCACATTTGCAACCATTTTACATCTGCAATCCTTCTTTCGCTATTTACAATGAGGACAATTCTGCAAGAAATGCATTAGCTTCTTCATGCTTCTTCTTAGCTGCAAGTGTATCAAACTGGGTAGCCATATTGTTTATAATGTCCTCCTTAAAATCCTTTAACAAATGACTAAGTTCCAATCTAGAAACTCCAGTTCCAGATGCTGATGATGGTGCTCCTGGTTTAAAACTCCTATTCTTCTTAGAAGCAGATCTCGAATACTTCTTGCAAATTTGTCCTATTTCAGCCCAAGTGGACTGTGTAATGTCACCTCCTCCCATAAGATCCAAAGAATCAATGCATTCATCACTGATTCCCCTCAAAAATATCATCTTGAGGGAATATTCATTGAGAGTACTATGCTTGGACTTTTTGACACTAAACAAGAACCTTTCCAGATAATCTTCAAGACTCTCATCTTCAGTTTGTGTCATTCTAAAGATATCATCCCCATGACGATCAATACCTCTACAATAATCTTTGTATTTTGCAAGAAACAACCGTTTCATCTCATCCCATGTATTGATTGTGCTACTACCCAAGCTCATAAACCATCTCAAGGATGACTCCTTCAAGGTGGCAGGAAATTTTTTGAGTCTATGGGCATCTGTAGTATAGTCAAAACTCCTACAGAGAACATCAAACTCAAACAAAAATGTGTTTGGATCCTCTGTCACCAATCTATAGAATTTACGGAGTGAAGATGCTGGAATGTTCTTCAGATTAGCATTATTATGCTGATCAAATATGGGGAACTCAAACGTTGGGCCTGGTGGTGGTGGTGGATTGTTCCCACCAGGAGGTGGGTTCCCTTGCATTGGACTTGTGGGGGTTGTTACTATAGGAAATTCTTCTTCTTGAAGACCAAAGAGGGACTGAAGACTACCTTCCAGAAATTCAGATTCAGGGTGGTTCAAATTTTGTGGGGCTTGGTAAAGTTCAACAAAAGGATTTATATCTGGGAAATTATCTTTTGCATGATTAGAATGAATGGGCAGAAATCTACCTCTGGGGTCTCTTCTTCTTCTATGCATGCAAATTCATGAAATTCTTCAAACAATCAAGTATACCAAAAAATAATTAACTGAAAACTGAAAAGAACAATAACCATAGGAGGTTCTTAGTTTGACACCATCCTAGGCAATGACGCCAAAAATGTCTACTCCAACAATAAGAATAATAACTCTAATTGAAGTCTCAACCCGAAGTTTGGACATTCATTTGGTAAAGTTACTATTTTCATGGCTAGTGCTCATTTGATTGTCAACTTAGGGACGTAACACTTGAAATGGGTCTGCACTATATATGCACTAAGTTCCTTCAATAGCTATTCTGCATTACTGTAGCAACTAACATTATGTGAAAAGGGAAGGCAAGAATGAAAATTAGGGAAAGGCTACATGAAAAACTTCTGCATAGTATTCATAAAAGTGATGCTGGAAAGATCTAATATGGATAACAGAAATTACTCTGTTCTAGCTTGGCGTTAGGAACAGTCAGTGGATCTGTTTCCAGTGGCTGTAGGAACAGTCAAAGCAAGAACTTCTACTACGACTAAAGAAAGAAAACTAATTTCAATGAATACACACAAGATCATTCACCAAGTGGGCCCCCTTGGCTGAGTGTTATCAAGCTTCCAGAAAACTACTTTCAACAGATCAAAACAACATAACTTTATTCATTGCTTCCTGAAAGTGATTACATGTTTTGAAAAGAAACTCAAGAATGCTTATAAAAAATCCTCTTCTCTATTCCTTTCTATTTTGTCTAACCTCTAAGAAAAGGAAGAGCTTATTATTAAAGAGAAGATCAACTACAATAGACAACACAAATCTTGCCTAAAAGAAGAGGCGGATGATTGACTGATAAAAAAGATAACTAGAGCTTGGCTACAGGAAACATGGATCTAAACTGAACCATAGTCTTTGCATGTTGTGGCGGTGTTTGTAAGCTCAATGCTCACTAAAGTTAGACTTTGGTAGTGTCGCTTGATTGCTCTGCCTATGTCGTACCTTGCACTTGCTCAGCTCCTCTTTAGTTTGATCTTCAGTTATCTCTTACGTAAACTTTCCTTCAGTTATCTCTTACGTAAACTTTCCTTCATCAAGTGCGATAGGAGAATATCCATCGTGACATCATTTATTACCTGCACTACAACAAAAACACCATACAAGGACATACATACACATTTTATTTAACTAACACATCTATTAATTCACATATGATATTACCCTAAATAATCTGCATGGCAACAAGAACAAATCACATGGCTGCAGGAATAAATGGCATGGCTGCAGGAATAGACCGACAAAGTTCAGGTTTAACACATGGAATACATATAGTCAATTTATAATACATCACTACTACTATGCAAACCAAAATATGTCAAAAACTTAAGAGTTCTGATGATAAAAACATGACAAAGTCTCAACTTATCAATGGGTATAGATCTATTAAAAGGATAAGGACATATGTTCTCAAGAATGTAGCTCTTCTTAGTATGACCTATTTCAAAATTTGATATATTTTGTTGCAAGGTTTGTATTTGGGATGCCAAGTCACTATGGGTATCAAAGGAGGTGCATTTCTATGGATATAGGTGGAAGTAGGGGTCTCATTTGTGGGACATATGTGTGTTAGTTATGATACTTAATGTAAAGTATAGATGCTAATAGCTAACAAGATGAGAGGGGGGGGGTGAATCATACAAACTTAAACTTCCATAAAATCAACAGATTCAACCTCGGTAACTTATACTTCAACAACTTAACCAAAAACTGCTAAACATGCAAACTTATGAACACATAATCATAATAACACTCATAACACCAGATTTAACGTGGAAACCCAAATAGGGAAAAACCACTATGGGATTTCGGACCCACTAAGAAATATACTCTTCTAGAGTATGCTCGGTTAAAAGCAAATCTTGTTAAAGATTACAAACACATTGCTAGATGTGACTCGGTTAAGGGATTTCCCTCAGATCTGTTAGGATCTCCACTTTGTTAGAAGTGACCTTGTCAAAGGATTTCAAACACTCATTTAGAATGTTACCTTGCTAGAGGGTTTACATATAAGATTGTTAAGTCCACTCGGTTAAGAGATTTTCTATCACTTAAAAAATAACAGTAATAAAAATCTATCTGCGACTTCACATCTAAAATGCTAAAGTAGATTCTTATTTGCTCAAAACAATCTAGTTATAGGACTTATCTTGTCCCTCTACTGGGCTTTCTACTCTATTATTCAAACAGGTCTTCAAGCTTCTGTGCTCGGTAATCACTATGTAGCATCCCTATGCATACACTTGCCCGCATACATTGTTTATTAACAATTCCTTATTTATAAAAAATTGCTAACCGTTGAATCTCCTTGATCACATTTCCCATGATCAATCTTAGCCATCAGATCTTCAAACTTGACTAGGTTCTATGTATCCTTTTGATCTGAAAATGTTTTACCTTACCTCGGGACTTGCATTCCTATCTTGGAACCTGCATAAGGTTATTGCAGTTCAATCTGCGTTGTAGATCTTCCTGTTGATTTTCCTTTGCCATAGATCCTTAACAAACTTCATGCACGACATACCAATCATTTATACATTTCCAGCTAATCATTGTCCTTTATTAAATAATGCTTTTATCCATCCAATGCGCACTGTCATAACTCAGTTGCAACTCGGTAAATACTAAACTTTACTCGGTAGACATTTTGCCTTCATTAACCGATTTTGATAACCTTAGGGTTTACCGACTAGGTTCTTTGCTCAGTTGCATAGTGTAGTATTAACCTTATAATCAACAACATATGTAGGATATCAAAACAATCTAAACATCATGATCTCATCATTGTCTAACTCGGTTATAGTTTCCCATTGAATAACTTATTCCTCTCTTTATTCATCACATTCTTTATGTGTCTTTTACCGACATCTTAATTCTCTTCTAATCAATCTTCTCAAGATATGGCAACATCATACTGAATTAGATAATCAATTTCTTGACATCAATGACAAAATAATGTTATAAAGATAGTTATCACCCTTCTTCAGTTACATAAATAATCTTCAACAACCTTCTCAATATCCTTATTGAATATCAACAATCTTTCTTACTGTAATGCCAACAATCTCCCCCTTTGACATTGATGGCAAAACTAACAATTAAATGGTAATACCAATAAGATATTCAAATTGATTCGGATTCAAATTGCTATTAGACTTCTCTTGTTATCCTTGATCTGTTGTCTTCTGAAATCTTCTCCATTTTTCATTAGGCTTCTGAGCTGTTGACTTGCATTTAGTCTTCTCCATTTTTGCAATCTACTCCCCTTGTCATTAGTCTTATGTTATTTCCATCATTTAGGGCTTTACCATGCAGTCAACCATTTAGTCTTCCAACCATTTAGTCTTCTCTCCCTTTGACAACAATGCCAAAAAGTAAAAGAACCAAATCATGATTTCTTCCTCTGTGAAGTGATTTGCCTTGCTGTGTAACATCTCAGTCTCGGTCAGATCAAATTGTCTCTATTCACTTTTTCCTGCACAACTTTAGGTGACCTCCTAAAGTGCGTAAATCAACATAAATCCACACATAATATTCTGTAGATTCATCAAATTGATGATTTCACCGAACTCGGTCAGTGAGTAGAAGATAGCGGTAGGACCCTTAACTTGCTTCTGAGATACTCATAAGTGTCCCTTGGCAGTGGCTTTGTGAAGACGTCTGCTAATTGCTTCTTTGAACTGATATATTCCAGCACAACTTTCTTCTCTTGAACTTCTTCTCCGAGATAGTGATACTTTATAGATATATGCTTTGTCTTAGAGTGCATCACTGGATTATTGAAATGTTAATGGCACTAGTATTATCACAGAATATAGTTACTGGCTCGGTAACTTTCTCATTTATACCTTCCAACAGTTGTTTGATCCATGCTATATTGGTACAATTCAATGCTGCATCAACATATTCAGCTTCTGCTGTAGATTGAGAAATACATCCTTGTTTCTTGCTAAGCCAACTTACTAGTCTTTCTCCCAAAAAGAATGCTTCACCACTTGTTCTTTTTCTATCATCTATGTTGCCTGCCCAATCAGCATCAGTATAAACTTTTAAATCAAAACTATTCTTCTTTTCATATACTAAGCCATAATCTTCAGTGCCTCTCAGGTATCTAAAAATTCTCTTGATTGTTGTCATATGGGTTTACTTGGGATCTGCAGAGAATCTTGCTACAATACCTACTGCATGTGCTATATCCAGTCTACTATGCACAACATATTGCAATTTTCCAATCATAGATTGGTAAAGTGTCTCATCGAGAGATGCAGATTCATCATTCTTTGATAATTTATAGTTAGTAGTCATAGGAGTACTTACTGGTTTAGAATCCTCCATTCCGAATTTCTTCAAGATTTCCTTTATGTACTTGGATTGAGTAATGAAAATCTCATCTTTCAGTTGCAATATCTGTAAACCTATAAAATACTTTATCTCACCGATTAGTGACATCTCAAATTCTTTGCACATTTCATTTCCAAAGTTCTTGCATAAGGAGTCATTATCACAAAATATAATGTCATCAACAAATATGGCTGAGATCAGTATTCCATTGTCATCATCTTTCTTCATGTACATATTGTTGTTTTCACTTGTCCTTATAAAACCAATCTTGATTAAATAAGAGTGCAATCTTTCATACCATGCTCTAGGTGCTTGTTTTAGACCATATAAGGCTTTGTTCAGTTTGCATACCTGATCTTTACTCCTGTCTTCAACAAATCCTTCAGGTTGTTCAATGAAAACTTCTTCTTCTAGTATACCATTCAAAAATGCAGATTTAACATCCATTTGATATACCTTGAAATTTTTGAAAGCAACATATGCCAACAATGTTCTTACTCCCTCAAGTCTAGCCACAACTGCAAAAGTCTCACCATAATCTATTCTTTCTTCTTGAGCATAACCTTTGCAAACTAGTCTTGCTTTGTTGCGAATGACCTCACCTTTTTCATTTAGCTTGTTTCTGAAAATCCACTGAGAACTGATTACATTTTTGTCCTTTGGTCTTGGGATTAGTGTCCATGTGTCATTCTTCTTGATTTGATCAATTTCTTCTGTCATAGCATTTACCCAATCTTCACTGTTAAATACCTCTTTCACTATTCTCGATTCAAATTTAGAAATCAGACATGTGTTCTGTCTCAGTTTGTTTCTTGTCATCACCGGATCATCTTTATCTCCTATAATCTGACTTGATGCATGATGCTTCTAACACATTTGGCTAATATAGGCTCGGTAGGTTCTATATGATCTTCTTCATCACTCGGTAACTGGACATTATCTTCATTTTCTTCAGCAGCATTCTCGGTAGGACTTCTCGATTGAACATAAACAAATTCTTCATAATCTTCTAGTTCTTTGAAATTTCCTTCATCATTTCTTTCTGCAAATTCATCAATTTTCACATTTGCACTTTCCACTATTTTGTTAGATGATTTAATCAGACATTTAAATGCTTTACTTCTAGAAGAATAACCAAGAAATGTTCCTTCTTCACTTTTCTGATCAAACTTTCCATTTTTGTCGTCTTTGTGAACATAGCATCTACTTCCAAAGATTTTAAAGTAAATTACATTAGGTTTCTTGTCATACCAGATTTCATATGGTGTCTTCGTAGTTCCTTTCTTTAGTTGAACTCGGTTCAGGGTGTAAACTATAGTGCTGATTGCTTCTCTCCAAAATGCTTGAGGCACCCTCTTTTCTATCATCAGGGTTCTTGCACAATCCATAATTGATCTGTTTCTTCTCTCGGCTATCCCATTTTCCTGAGGTGTTCTCGGTGCAGATACTTGCCTCTTTATACCATGATCATTGCAGTATAAGTTAAATTCATCAGAAGTGAATTCTCCTCTATTAGATCTAAGACATTTCAGTTGTCTTCCTATTTCATTTTCAACTCTTGCCTTGTACCATTTGAACATTTGAAAAGCTTCTGATTTTTTTTTTAAAACATAACTGACATCATCCTTGAGTAATCATCCACAAATAATATGAGATATTTATCACCATAATAACTTTGAACTTTCATAGGACCATAAAGATCAGTGTGTACTAGATCTAAAATTCCTTTAGAAGTGTAGGACTTACTTGTAAAACTTGATCTTGTCATCTTACCCATCTGGCATCCTCGACACATAGCATTCTCAGGTTTTTCAAGACTCAGTAGACCTCTTACTCTGTGCTTCTTACTTATTTTGATCAGATTATCAGAATTTACATGACAAAACCTTTTATGCCATAACCAAGTATCATCTATCTTTGCATAAAGACACTTGTTCCGAGTTGAGTCAAGATGAGATGTATTACCTTTTGTTTGTGTCCCGATAGCAGCTAACTTTCCATGCTTGTCATGAATTTTGACAATTCCTTTCTAAAATTCTATTTGGTATCCTGTATTGTTTAGCTGTGCTACACAACAAATTGTATTTCAAACCTTCAACCTAGTATACATCATCACATTTAGCATTGTCAAGAAGTGTTATATATCCTTTACCTTTCACCGAACATGGTGCATCATTACCAAATCTTACATAGCCTCCATCATAGTCTTCTAATTTAACAAACTTGTGTTTATCACCTGTCATACGATGTGAGCATCCACTGTCTATGATCCAAGAATCATTATTATTTATGTGAGATATTAGGGCTTTTTCTTCATACCTTTCTTCATCAGATCCATCTTTAATAGCCACATAAACAACTTCCTCAGTATCAGTTTCATCATATTTGTCATCGTTATATTCCTCATCAGCTACTAGACATGTCTTTCTATCTCTCCTTTTGAAGTCTCGGTGTCCTTTGTATTGGTTATCTTTCTGCCTGTTATCTCGGTATTCTCTCTTTTCACTAGATTCTTTGTCAAGGCAGTTAGAAGCCATATGTCCTATTTTATCACAATTGAAACATTTTAAAGGTAGCTTTCCTTTATACTTACCTTTTCCTCTCGGTAACCTTCTGGCTAATAATGCTTCAAATTCTTCTTGCTTCTTGATTTCCTCATATAGTTTGTGCACTTTTTCCATGTTCATGCGAAATATTTCACTTGCTCCACTGTGATCCCCTTTAGAGTACTTACTCATTCTATCATTGTAATCATCAGATTCACCAATATGAAAAGAACTGAATGCAGATTCTACTTTATTTACCGAAGACCCATTGTTATCAAAATTACTTAACTCAAATGTATGTAGCTTACCAATAGTAGCATCCAAAGAAACTCGCATGTTAGGTACAGACCTCAATTCATTTATTGCAGAGACTCGAATAGCATAAGCTGGTAGAAGGGTTCTCAATAACTTACTTGTTATATCCTTTTCTTCAATAGTTCCACCTACTCCTTTAATTTGATTGACAATCTCCTTTAGTCTTCTACTGTATTGGGTTATGTTCTCACCTTCATTCATCCTCATGGATTTAAGTTGTCCTCTTAGACTATCTATTTTTGCTCTTTGAACATGTTCATCACCTCCATACACAAATATGAGCTTAGTCCACCTTGCTTTTGCATCATTACAGCCTTCTAGATCATTAAACTCTGAGTCGGTCAATGTTGATGCTATTTCAATCATAGCTTGAATATGTTCTTTCTTTGCCTTAATCTCTTCCAAGGTCATAGGGTTGGTGCTCGGTGCAATGTAATCATTCTCCAGATAATATGTTGCATATTCTCCAATTCCTGATAAATGCAACTTCATCCCTTTCTGCCATGTGGAGAAACTTGACTTGTTTAGCTTCGATGCATCCCTTTCATACATCTTCGGATCTTTGCCACAAGTACCTTTAAACTTTTTCTTCCGGAGTCCAAAGCTCTGATACCAATTGTTAGTTTTGATACTTAATGTAAAGTACAGATGCCAATAGCTAACAAGATGAGAGGGGGGGGTGAATCATACAAACTTAAACTTCCATAAAATCAACAGATTCAACCTCAATAACTTATACTTCAACAACCTAACCAAAAACTGCTAAACATGCAAACTTATGAACACATAGTCATAATAACACTCATAACACCAGATTTAACATGGAAACCCAAATAGGGAAAAACCACTATGGGATTTCGGACCCACTAAGAAATATACTCTTCTAGAGTATGCTCAGTTAAAAGCAAATCCTGTTAAAGATTACAAACACATTGCTAGATGTGACCCGGTTAAGGGATTTCCCTCAGATCTGTTAGAATCTTCACTTTGTTAGAAGTGACCTTGTCAAAGGATTTCAAACACTCATTTAGAATGTTACCTTGCTAGAGGGTTTACATATAAGACTGTTAAGTCCACTCGGTTAAGAGATTTTTTGTCACTTACAAAATAACAGTAATAAAAATCTATCTGTGACTTCACATCTAAAATGCTAAAGAAGATTCTTATTTGCTCAAAACAATCTAGTCATAGGACTTATCTTGTCCCTCTACTGGACTTTCTACTCTGTTATTCAAACAGGTCTTCAAGCTTCTATGCTCGGTAATCACTATGAAGCATCCCTGTGCATACACTTGCCCGCATACATTGTTTATTAACAATTCCTTATTTATAAACAATTGCTAACCGCTGAATCTCCTTGATCACATTTCCCATGATCAATCTTAGCCATCAGATCTTCAAACTTGACTAGGTTCAATGTATCCTTTCGATCTGAAAACATTTTACCTTACCTCGGGACTTGCATTCCTATCTTGGAACTTGCATAAGGTTATTGCGGTTCAATCTGCGCTGTAGATCTTCCTGTTGATTTTCCTTTGCCATAGATCCTTAACAAACTTCATGCACGACATACCAATCATTTATACATTTCCAACTAATCATTGTCCTTTATTAAATAATTCTTTTATCCATCCAATGCGCACTGTCATAACTCGGTTGCAACTCGGTAAATACTAAACTTTACTTGGTAGACATTTCGCCTTCATTAACCGATATCGATAACCTTAGGGTTTACCGACTAGGTTCCTTAGGGTTTACCAACTAGGTTCTTTTCTCGGTTGCATAGTATAGTATTAACCTTACAATCAACAACATATGTAGGATATCAAAACAATCTAAACATCATGATCTCATCATTGTCTAACTTGGTTATAGTTTCCTATTGAATAACTTATTCCTCTCTTTATTCATCACATTCTTTCTGTGTCTTTTACCAACATCTTAATTCTCTTCTAATCAATCTTCTCAAGATATGGCAACATCATACTGAATCAGATAATCAATTTCTTGACATCAATGAAAAAATAATGTTATAAAGATAGTTATCATCCTTCTTCAATTATATCAATAATCTTCAACAACCTTCTCAATATCCTTATTGAATATCAACAATCTTTCTTACTGTAATACCAACAATGTGGAGATAAGTGCTTGGATTGGGGGAATATATGTAGGGATAGGTGGTTTATTTTGTGGAATGCATGTGGATATGAGTGGTTGAATTGGTGTAGTGTAGTTTTAGTTTTAAACACATATGCATGTGAGGACATTGATTGAACTTGTTGATGGGTAGAGGCATATGATGAAACTGGTTGGGTTTGTTGATAGGTAAAGGCATGGGATTCAATTGGTTGGGTTTGTTGATAAGTGGAATGAAGGGTCAAGGTTGAAATTTGTTTGGGATGTTGTTTGTTGTGACATGGATAAGGATTGAAGCAATGATGCCACATGTCCTGCTTTGGAAGGATTTGGTGGAAGGGAAATGTTTGGTATGGTAGTGGTGGAGATGGATCAAGTGTGAATTTATTTGGGATGTTGTTTGTTGTGACATGGATAAGGATTGAAGCAATGATGCCACTTGTCCTACTTTGGAAGGATTTGGTGGAAGGGAAATGTTTGGTATGGTAGTGGTGGAGACAAATCAAGTGCGAATTGATCATGTGTTTCTTGATATGAATGCCATTGAAACTTGGATGTGTTGTATGGTGGAGTCAATATGTCAGATAGTGGCATGCTTCAGATGGATACAGTAACTGGATTTTTTTGGCTAGATGTTGTGAAGGTCATAAGGTCTTGTTCTTTAATATTAGAGGCATCAAAATCATAAGGAAACTTGACACCGTTTTGAGATAGCAATGCGAAATAATGATTAGGATTTGAGGTAAGGACTATTTCTACCACTTTCATCCTTGTAATATCTTGTTTGAATTATTGTATATCATCCAATATTGGGTCTTGATTAATATCTTATATAATAGAAATAACCTCTACAGATGATGATTGAATATTTTGATATTCCTCTAGAGAGGGTAAATGTGAAGGCATTTCGTACTTGAGTTCCTCTTGACTTTCTCCCATGTGCTCCCATGTTTTTCCTATGTTGTGATCTTGTAGTTTTCATGTGTAAATGTGATACCTTGGATAAGATTGGTTACTTTGATTTGATAAAAGATACTTTTGATGCAAAGCTAAAATTGATCAAAGATAAGATATATCTCCAAATGATAAAGAAATTTGATTGATAATGATATTTACTTGAACTAGACTTTTGAATCCAATAAAATAGATAGAAATAGTGGAGGATTCCAACTCAAGAGTAGTCAAGACCCTTAAGCTATTATATCCACTCATGATATAAGGCAACTCAACTCTTAAAATTTGAATAAACGTATGAGACCAAGAAAAAAGGAATGTAGGTGATATAGAGAGAGGAGATATAGATTAATTTATGATGAAATTTAGCAATGATATGTCAAGTTATCAAATCATTATCTTTTTCTCCAAATCTTATCAAGATACTAGCTTCAAGTTTCAAGTTTACAAGTTTGGAAGTTTTTTTGAGGTATTGTTTGATAGTTTAACATTTTGAAAGTTTGATTTTTGTTACTACTTTTGTTGGATTATTTATTTTGGAAAGATACGCAAACAACACAAGCATATAAATACACAAAATACATTAACAAATCTAGATATTAATAACACATAGATAAAAGATATAATCTTAAGAACACAAAGATAAAAGAAATACTTATTTTTTTTATTTTTGTGATTTTTAATTTGATTTGATACAATATGAAAACACCCACACAAGAAAATAAATACAAAATATTTCTTCCTTATGACTCAATTTGGATAGTAGTATTCTTTTGATTCCAAGTGGGGAAGGTGATCTAAACACTCTATCATGCAAGACACATGAACAAACCTACTCAAGTGGGTTTATCAATTCTTGTACCCACAAGGCCCCATAATAAAAGATGGCTAACAAACTCTCAACTAGCCTTCACAAGCTCAGATAGGGGTATCCTTTATATGTATCTAGAGTATGTGATGCCTATATATATATATATATATATATGGAAGGGAACAGTAACAAACAATTGGGAGGAAAGGGTAATTCATTCTCTACATTCACTTCTCTAAGGTATAAAGTTCTTTGAGGTTTATCCTTTACAAGCTTAGATAGGGGTACCCTTTATATGTATCTAGAGTATGTGATGCCTATATATATATATATATATGGAAGGGAACACTAACAAACAATTGGGAGGAAAGGGTAATTCATTCTCTACATTCACTTCTCTAAGGTATAAAGTTCTTTGAGGTTTATCCTTGATTGATAATATTCTATTTTCAAGAGGTGCATATTTTGATTCATCCCCTACTCTTCATGCTCTATTAATACAAAAGAGTTGATTTCATCCCCTAGAGTGATCACTTCTCTAGGAAGGACTCGTAAAAAAGAAAAGAAAGATCACTTATTTTATATCTTTAATATTACCTTAGGACATGAGAGAAGAGAATATGTAATTAACCTTTGGGATTAAAAGATAATAGCTCATTTTAGATCCTAAATCCAAATATGAAATGTTAATTTAAGGCCAATTTCAATGTGAGGAATGAACACCAATCAAAATAGTCTAAAGCAAGCAATGGTTTTATGAAAAATAGGAAATACTATGATTAATTGAAATATGAGAGAGAGAGAGAGAGAGAGAGAGAGAGAGAGCACAATTTGGAAACCATTTCAATCCAATACAATGGGCTACAAGCTAGCTTTTATCAAACTTGAATATTGAAGCTTGATCTCCATGTACAAAGATTGACAAACAAGCCTAGAAAAGAAAAATAAGATCACTTATTTTTCATCCTCAAGATCACTCTAAGGCATAAGAGGACAAAATGCACAAGCATATATTGGAGGTTAAAAGGCAACAATTTGTTTTAGATCCCAAATCCAATTGTGTATTATTGATTTTAAGCTCATTTAAAGTGTATAAAAACATGCCAAACACAATAGTTCTATTAAAAATTATTAAGCCTATCATCATCCTCATCTAGTTCTATCCTCTCTAATATCGAAACTAATTTTGGGATTAGGTTTTTTCATCTCAAATCTTTTTTTCTTGTGAGGGTTCGGGATATTAGGCAAAATTTGGGTTTTCCTCTTGTTGGGGTGACTTTGAGAAGACCAACATAGAAGAATGAGACATTATTCTCAATTTTGGAAACCATACACATATTAGGTGCATAATTTTTTCCCTTCCCTTTACTAGTGCTAGAGGCATGGGATTTACTCTCGATTAGGTATAGTTTGATGGATCTGGAACTAATGGGGGTAGGTTGGGGTGCTTTAGACAATTGGAATTTATAAATGGCCATTATCATGCCTTGGTGGAGAGGAAAGTTTCCTCCTTCAACATAATTAGAAAGTGAGGTGAGAAATTAGAAAGGAAAGTTTATTATTTTGACCATGTCTAATATGATTTAGAAGGGAGAAATGATATTATGTCGAAAGTAAAATATTTCATAACAAATTAACTCACCATATCCCAAAGAGTAAAGAGCTTAACTCTAGTATAGCCATTTTGGTGTCTTCTAATTTTCTCCTCTCCTTAATTTTTTTATTTATTAACAAACTCCTTATAATCTCCATTCCTTCATTTGGCAACCTTCAACCCATTATAGCTAAGAACCATCACTTACCCAATCATACATGATTCAGCCTCGTAGTGACCTCAAACTTTAAGCTTCCTATAGTAACTCTTCTCTACTCCCAAGAATTGTATATCTTCACAAAGAGATTTTTATTATAGCCTTTCATAGATAGAATGGAAGGATTGAGCTTGACCTTTTCAAACTTTCCTCGCAATTCTTCATTTTACTAAAGATATTCACAAGAGCTTTCATTCTTTTTTTAATTCCACTATTAATTGCTTTGATGAAACAGTCTTCCTTACTAAGATTTCCTTCAATCACTACTATGGCCTTTCTAACAGTCATGGTGGAATGTTTATTGTTTAGAAGAAGGAGCTTTATTTTTGAACTAGTTTTTTTAATTTTTATACACTTCCTTTTGAGTTGTCAATACTTAATAGCTAGGTTCCAAAATTCTTCATCACAATGGAAGCCCATCACACATAAGAATTTAAAACTAATTATATTAGGATGATTGGGATTCTTGTGGAATTCTTACGTTTTCGTTTATATCTTTGTTCCTTCTTGCGACATGTCCTAGTCCTACAAGCCCCAATCGATCCTTAACATTATCTTTTCCTCCTTCCCACAATCTTTGCATGTGGGAAATCCTCCATTGGGCTCACATTATTAGTCTCTAATAGCTAAACCTTCCTTCTATTCAACTTTAAATAAATTTTATTTTTATTAGCTTGTGCCAAAACTCCACATGACATAATATCACAAGCCATAAAAAGCTTACCTCTTTTTTCTTTTCACTTTCCTAGTTTTCTGCCATGTAGAAGATCTTTACTATTATGATACATTATCCTTTTAGAGGAAAAACTATTCTTCACATTATCAAGTGTCAACTTTGATTCCAAGTTATCATTCTTGCTTATTGTATTTAGTGACCTGTAATCTTTCATAAAAAATAATTTTTGCTTATTGTATTTAGTGACTTGTAATCTTTCATAAAAAAAATAAAAATTATTTGAGGGGGGAAATTATCATACTCCTAGTAAGACCATTATTTGTACTTTAGGCTCATCAACAACTGAATTCCCTTCCTTGTAAAAATGGTGAATCTTGAACTGCTTGAAACTTCTAAAAGTTTTTATTGTGCTCTACAATATCTCTTATTCTCCAAAGTGAAGAGGCTTTCCCATTTAAACTTTGGATGATAAGCTTATAATCTCCATCTATCTCAATTTTGGATAATCCTCGTATTTAGTCTCTTTATTCCCCACTAGACTACAATGGTTTCAACTTCACTATTAGAGGTCTTTCCAAGACTCTTGGTGTAGGCTTCGACCAAATTACCTTTTTCATCTTTAATTATGTCTCCAATGATATCCTCTCTTGGATTTCTTTTTGAGCATCCATCAAAATTGAGCTTTATCCATCCAACCTCAAGGGGAATCTAGGTAAAAATTTTATGCTTGAGGATTTTAAGCAAATTGATATTAAAAGATTATGAACAATTCCCCAATTTTGTTTGATACTTAAATCCATAAGGGAAAGAAGATTATTTGAACAACCATATCCTCTTGAGTTTATATTTTTCTTGATGTTTTGACAAACACTTAAGAATAGATCCTTGCTTCCTTCTTTTGATCTTAAAAATGTGATTATTTCTTTTTCTCTAGAGGACCAAAGTAGTGAAGGGGGGAATTTATTTCCAGTGTTATGCAAGAAATGAGGATTAGAATACCAAATAATTATGAAATTGCTTAGAGAATTAGGAGAAATCCAATAGTAATTAAGATAAATTGAAGAATATGACACCAAAATTATTTTGAGTAAGAGCAATGGATTATAAAAAAACTAGTGTCTTCTTCAGCTTGATAGCATAAACTGCATCTATTTGTGAATTGGAAATTTTATTTTTTTAAGTTGTATATTGTTAAAATCTTATTATGAGCCGGTATCCACAAAAAGTAGTTGATATTAGGAATTGGATAGGGGTTCCAATTGATGTTTGGGACTTGATTATATTGCTCTTGAAAGGAATATGTAGATTTCACTGAGAAGTTTTTAGAAGGGATAGGTGTCTAGATACATTTGATGGCATTGTGTTGTCATTGATGTCAACCGGTAATGGTGTCATTGATATCAACTAGTATAGCAAGTTACCGGTATAGCTTGTCACCAGTAAGAAGAGGATGTCAACCAACACGGTGGTCATTGGAGTCACCGGTACACAAGCTAGTGTTGGCTTGTGTTGGAGACATAAGTATTAGAGACCGGTATGGTATGACAACCGACGAGTGATGTGTTGGCAGTATATGGTTGCCAACCAACAAGCATGTGACCGGTAAGGAAGCAACACAGATCCATAAAGAATGTACAAGCAACCAGTATGCAGTTGGGTGTCATACAGTAAGAATCCCACTAGATGAAGAGGTTATCACATGATGGTGATATGACCAACATAGTTTGGGCTGCTGTAAATTAGTAAGGTAGACAAAGCGGATGTCTATCGGGTTATATGTCAGGTTGAAGTTGTGTTTGCTCAACAAAGAAGTATAAGGAAATTGTTTGAAGGCATGTGCCGGGAGACCATAGTGAATCACAAATATGCCTCAGGTGCATGAAACCAGAGATGTGCACTAGATCAACAAGAGTTGGCATGTTAAGTTATCGGTACAAAAAAGGAAGGATAAGTTTGTCACTTTGACAAACTGGTGCAGGAGCACAAAGGCAATTTTGTTGTGTAGATTCCAGTAGATTGGAATCATGTTGTTTTGGTTTGTAATAAGGTCAATAAGTTTTTGAATAAGTGCTCAAATGTTTGTAAGGACCCTAGGAGTTAGTGATTGCCCAATTTTGGCATATGGGCTCTTAAGGGTGCCAGATAGAGCACCTGGTAGAATAAGTTGTTATTGAGTTATAATAGGCTGTTTTTTTGTTGTTTTAAGGTTTATAAGGTCATTTGGATCATTTTGAAGTGACCTAGGTTGGATTTGAGCAAAGTTGCTCACCTATGCAAAAGGTTGTCAAAGTTGCAAAAGTTGCTCATAACAACTTTGCAACATTTGCACTTTCTCACACCAACGGCTAGTTGGTTGTTTTTTCAGTTAAAGGCATTTGTAACCAACCCAAGACCAATATAAGGCTTGGGAAAACCGATGAGAATAGTTGATTGAAGAATTGGAAAAAGAAGAACAAGTTTTGCCTTTCAAATATTTGTGTTTTCAGCAAGTATAGTTGAGTTTAATTGGATTTGTACGGTTTGTACGGACTTCCAAGCCCAGAACAAGGTATTAATTGTTAGAGAAGAGACATATCTTTCATTTGATGGCGGTTTGAAGTTTTGAAGTGTCATAGATTGCCAGTTTTGTCATTCTTGTTGCAGGCGGGTCCTAAAGACCTACAAACTAGGGTTTTGATGACTCTATGGCCCCTACCTAGCATTCCATGGTGGATTTCCATCCTGAAGCCTTATGGAATGTTAGGTGGCCTTGTATATAATGTTTTATTTTTGGTTTTAAGACAAGGGAGGCTAAACTCTAGATTTGCCACCATACCCTAGGCTTGGCATGTTGAGTTGGCAAGCAATGGGGATCATGGACAACAAGCCCTAGATGGGTAAATCCATTGGATGGGATTGATGAAAGTTTGGATTGGACATCCTCATGGATGTATAGACCTGAAACAATAATCAGAATCATTGATCAATCAAACTAGTGAAGACATTCAAGAAAATCCCTATTTTGTAGGCTTAAAAGGAGGAATTGGGCTTAAAAAGGGTTAGGATGGTTAGAGACCAAACCCATATCCAATTTTGAGATATTGTATGAAGATTCTAAATGGGTATCTGAAAATATAAAGAGTTCATAGGGGTGTTTAGCACTTTTGACAGATAAATGCAAAATACCTCATGGGTAGGGCTAATTGAACTAGGTCTCCTAGTAGGCCTAAAAGAGCATATCAGCCCTATAGCTTGAAACTAGTAAGCACCAAAGTACTAAATGAAGGGATAGGGTTGGAAAACTAAAGAAAATCATCCCTAGGTGTGTTGGTCTTGTGTGAGTGAAGATGCTAGAGTGGAGGGGGTTGGCTCTTGGTTAAGGTGTTGACTAGGAAGGTCTCTATTAAGGAGAGTGGGACTCTCACAAAATAAGAAGTGGTCACCTTAGTCTAAGGACCTTGGGAAGAAAGATCAGTAAGGGTGGACCCTACAACCATTGGAAGGTTGGAAAGTGTGGAACCATTGGATGGTTCAAGAGACAACCTAAGGAGACATCAAGAGTAAGCAAACCTAGTAGGAGAGCCTAACCACTCTAGATCAAATTGGTATCAGAGCCACTTGATTAAACAAAGTGGTGTATGTCAGACCAAGAGGTAGAGTCAGAAGCCAACAGGATGTCACCTAAGGCAATGAGTCAAGAGGCCATTAGGAATTTGGTCCAAGACATGCTTAGTGAAGCCCGGGAGCAAGACACCAAGAAAGGTAAGGGCAAGATCACAAAGTGGGGTGATGAAACCGATGATGAAGATGCAAATGTGATAGGAGTGGTGATAGAAAATAAGGAGATGGAGAAAGACCAACAAATCTTCTTGGATGCCCTTAAATCACTCAACAAAGATAGCCTAGATGGTTTACCGGTCTATAGTGGAAGCCTAAATGGAGAAGAGTTATTGGATTGGATAGAAGCTTTGAACAATCATTTTGAATACAAGAAAGTTGCAGAAGAAAAGAGGGTCAATCTGGCTAAGACAAAGTTGAAAGGATCAGCTCTAGTGTGGTGGAACATGATGCAAGAAGAAAGGGAACAAACTGGGAGAAAGAAGATCAACTCCTGGGAGAGAATGAAGATCAAAATCAAAACACAATTCCTACCTCTAGATTATGAGGTGCAGATCCAGAAGAAGTTGATGAGTTTGAAGCAAAGGGAAATGGATGTGAGTGCCTACACAAAGGAGTTCAAAAAACTAACTCTAAGAGAAAGGAAGCAAGAGGAAGAAGTGGAGAAGGTAGCAAGATACCTAAATGGCCTAAGACAAAACCTTCAAGATGAAATCAGCATGTTGGCACCTGAGATAGTTCATAAGTGTTTTCAGTTGTCTTTGAGAGAAGAGGACAAGATCAAGAGGAAAAGTGAGTTCAATCAAAGAGGCAGAGGTGGTAAAGGATTCAGAGGAAGAGGCACCTTTGGAAGGGGTCATAACTCTGGCAATAATGAAGAAGGCAATCAAACTAAAAATAGTGGGGATAACTTCAGCAAGAATGGTCAGGTTAGAGGCAACTCTAGAGGAATAAACAACTTCAGAGGCAGATTTGGCACACAAGGAAGAGGGCCCACAGTCTTCACCGGTAAATGCTTTCATTGTCATCAAGTGGGCCACATAATTAACCGATGTCCTGAAAAGACTTCAATTTCTTTTGGAGGTGAAAGGAGAACTCAATTGGTGCAGGAGGAAGACAATCAAAGTGTTACCTCACCAATCAGCAAAGTTGGACCAGTCCTAGATGGAGAGAATCTGATGCTAAGAAGAACCTTGTTGAAGGTACCGTGGGCCAAAGAACCTACTCAAAGAAAGACACTTTTTAAAACCACTTGTAGATCCTATGGTAAGATTTGTAAGGTCATAGTGGATTCAGGGTGTACTGAGAACATTGTAGCAGTTGAGATGGTAGACAAACTCAAGTTGAAAAGGTTTCCACAAACCAATCCCTATAAGGTATCATGGTTGAGTAAAGGACAACATGTGTTAGTTGATGAACAAGCTTGGGTAGATTTTGAAATTGGAGAGTATAAGGATAGAGTACTATGTGATATACTACCCATGGATGCATGCCATTTGTTGCTTGGATGCCCTTGGCAATATGATGTCAAAGCCTTACATGATGGGGAGAAGAATTCTTATGTTATCACCAAGGAAGGAAGGAAATGCCAAATGGATCCTTTGGTTGTTAAAGGAGAGGAAAGACATGTAGGTTCAAGTGTCATGTTACTTAGTGGGAAAGAGTTCTTAAAGATGTTGAAACGAGAAGGAAACCAAGGATGTGCCATTATAGTGAAACCAAAAGAAGAGGCAAATACTGAACCCAATCCGGTAGTACCTCAAGAAGTGAAGACCTTGCTGGACAAGACACGAACATTGTTTTAAATGAGATACCAGATGCTTTACCCCCATACAGAGATGTGAACCATCAGATAGACCTCATACCCAGAGTTACCTTGCTAAACAAGGCTACTTACCAAATGACACCTACTCAAAATGAGGAAATAGCAAAACAAGTGTAGGAGTTGCTAGGTAAGGTGTTGATAAAGAAGAGTTTAAGCCCATGTGCAGTACCTACTATTTTGGTACCTAAGAAAGATGGAAAATGGAGAATGTGCACTGACTCAAGGGCCATAAACAAGATTACAATTAGATACCAGTTTCCAATGCCAAGAATTGAGTACCTAATGGACTACTTAGGAGGAGCTTGTTACTTTTCAAAGGTGGATTTGAAATCAGGTTATTATCAAATAAGGATCAAACCTGGAGATGAGTGAAAAACAACCTTTAAGACCAATGAGGTGCTCTATGAATGGTTGGTGATTCCCTTTGGGCTCACAAATGCACCTAGCACCTTCATGAGACTCATGAATGAAGAGCTTGTAGAGTTTATTGGTAAATTTGTGATTGTTTATCTTGATGACATTCTGATTTCAGCAGGTTTAGGGAGGAGCATATCAGACATTTGGATCAGGTCTTGAGGAAGCTACATCAAGAAAAGTTGATGATCAACTTGGACAAGTGTGAGTTCTTCAAAATTGAACTAGTATATCTTGGTTTCGTAGTTTCTCAAGGTTGTTTGAAAATGGATTCAGAAAAGGTAGATGCAATAGTTAATTGGCCTACTCCTAAGTCAATAGGATATCTGAGAAGTTTTCATGGATTAGCTTCTTTCTATAGGAAGTTTATTAGAGGGTTTAGCCATGTGTGTGCACCTATCTTGAACACCATCAAAGGTGGAGTGAAATGTCAGATTAAGTGGACTAGTGCAATAAACAAGGGATTTGAGTTGTTGAAAAAAAAAGTAGCAGAACTACCTTATCTTAGGCTCCCTGATTTCAAGCAGTTCTTTACTGTGGGTTGTGATGCTAGCAAGTTGGCAATAGGAACAATTTTGAGTCAAGAAGGTCATCCAGTAGCATTTTTCTCTGAGAAGCTCAATGAGGCCAAATAAAAGTATTCTACCTATGACCTAGAATTGTATGCCATGGTACAAGCCCTTAAGAAATGGCGGCATTATCTGCTCCCTAAGGAATTCATAGTCTATGCTGATAACCATGCACTTAGCTTCTTGAATGGATAGGAGAAGTTGCACCAAAGACACCTCAAATGGGTTGAGCACTTGCAGGCCTATACTTTTTCCATCAAACACAAGAAAGGAGTCGCCAATAAGGTAGTAGATGCCTTAAGTAGAAGAGTTCTTACCATCCAAGAAATGCAGCTCCAAAGTGTGGGGTTAAGTGATCTCAAAAATCTATACCAAGGTGACATTGGTGAAGCATATGAAGTTTGCACCAAGTTTGCTAATGTTTGTCATGTTGCATATTCTAATTTTATGTTGCAAGAAGGTCTTTTGTTTAAAGGACACTTACTTTGCATACCACAGTGCTCTATGAGAGACCATATCATCAAGGAGAAGCATCAAGGCAGTTTAGGAGGACATTTTGGTCTTGACAAGACCTTAAAGCAGGTTGGATGGTTCTATCATTGGTCTAGACTTCAGTCAGATGTTAGAAGGTTTGTGGAGAAATGCCCTATATGTCAGAGAGCTAAAGGAACCTCCAACAATGCAGCTTTATATCAACCATTGGCCATACCAACCAGACCTTGGGAATGTTTGAGCATGGACTTTGTTCTTGGCTTGCCTAGGACTCCAAGAGGGTATGATAGTGTTTTTGTCATAGTGGACAGATTCAGTAGGATGGCACACTTTGTGCCTTGCAAATGCACTAATGATGCCTCCTACATAGCAGGGTTATTCTTGAAGGACCTTGTGAGGATTAATAGTTTACCGCTTAGCATTGTGAGGGACAGAGACACTAAGTTTGTAAGTAACTTTTAGAGAACCTTATGGAAGAAACTAGGCACCAAAATTTCCTTTTCATCATCATACCATCCACAATCAGATGGTCAAACTGAAGTAGTTAATAGATCCTTAGGAAACTTGTTGAGATGTCTCACCAAATAGTATGGACAAGCTTGGGATCTAGTATTGGGTCAAGCAGAGTATGCCTATAATGACTTGGTTAATAGAAGCACAGGCCATAGTCCCTTTGAGATAGTATATGGATGTCATCCTAGGGGCATCTTAGAGCTTAGAGATCTCAGTTCTATGGGCCATAGAAGTGCACAAGGGGAAAACTTTGCAGAGAATGTAAAAGAGATACATGAGTAGGTCAAGAAGACATTGCAGTAGCACAATGAGAAGTACAAGGCCCTAGAAGATAAAAAGAGAAGAGAAGTACACTATAAGGTTGGTGACCTAGTGTTGTCCTCCTTGAGGAAGGAGAGACTACCCAAGGGACAACCTAGTAAGCTATGCATGAAGAAGATTGGACCTCTTAGGGAAATGCATAGGTTTGACAATAATGCCTATGAGTTAGAGTTACCTCCAAACTTGGGTATCTCACCAATATTCAATGTATGTGATTTGTATCCATACAAAGGGTCTCAGACAACTACAAATCAAGAAGAGACTACTGCTATTGAAGATGTAGACTAGTTACAAGATTTACCTCCAAGCCAACCGGTCACATTGGAATGCATTTTGGATTCTAAGGTTGTGAAAAAGACTAGGAAGGGAATCTATAAAGACTATCTGATCAAATGGACAGGACTACCAAAGTCAAAGGCTACATGAATGTCAGAGAGAGATATATCACAACATGGTACCATTGTTCAAGCCTTATCCACTCGAGAGACTTGAGTTCTTCTTACCCCCGGAGCATGGTGCAGGAGAACGCATGCAATTTTGTTGTGTAGATTCCAAGAGATTGGAATCATGTTGTTTTGGTTTGTAATAAGGTCAATAAGTTTTTGAATAAGTTCTCAAATGTTTGTAAGGACCCTAGGAGTTATTGATTGGTCAATTTTGGCATATGGGCTCTTAAGGGTGCTAGATAGAGAACCTGGTAGAATAAGTTGTTATTGAGTTAGAATAGGTTGGTTTGTTGTTGTTTAGAGGTTTGTAAGGTCATTTGGATCATTTGGAAGTGACCTAGGTTGGATTTATGCAAAGTTGCTCACCTATGCAAAAGGTTGTCAAAGTTGCAAAAGTTGCTCATAGCAAAATTGCAATATTTGCACTTTCTCACACCAAAGGCTAGTTGGTTGTTTTTTCAGTTAAAGGCATTTGTAACCAACCCAAGCCCGATATAAGGCTTAGGAAAACCGATGAGAATAGTTGGTTGAAGATTTGGAACAAGAAGAGCAAGTTTAGCCTTTCAAATTTTTGTGTTTTCAGCGAGTATAGTTGAGTTTAACTGGATTTGTATAGTTTGTACGGACTTCCAAGCCCAGACCAAGGAATGTTAGAGCAAAGACATTTATTTCATTTGATGGTGGTTTGAAATTTTGAAGTGTCACAGATTGCAAGTTTTGCCATTCTTGTTGCAAGCGGGTCCTAAAGACCTACAAACCAAGGTTTTGAGGACTCTATGGCCCCTACCTAGCATTCCATGGTGGATTTCCATCCTGAAGCTTTATGGAATGTTAGGTGGCCTTTTATATAATATTTTGTTTTTGTTTTTAAGACAATGGAGGCTAAACTCCAGATTTGCCACCATACCCTAGGCTTGGCACGTTGAGTTGGCAAGCAATGGGGATCATGGACAGCAAGCCCGAGATGGGTAAATCCGTTGGATGGGATTGATGCAAGGTTGGATTGGACATTCTCATGTATGTAGATACCTAAAGCAATCTTCAGAATCCTTGAGCAATCAAACTGGTGAAGACATTCAAGGAAATCCCTATTTTGTAGGCTTAAAAGGAGGAATTAGGCCTAAAAAGGGTTAGGATGGTTAGAGACCAAACCCATATCCAATTTTGAGATATTGTATGAAGATTCCAAATGGGTATCTGAAAATATAAAGAGTTCATAGGGGTGTTTAGGACTCTTGATAGATAAATGCAAAATACCTCACGGGTAGGGCTAATTGAATTAGGTCTCCTAGTAGGCCTAAAAGAGCAGATCGGCCCTATAGCTTGAAACCGGTAAGCACCAAAGTCCTAAATGAAGGGATAGGGTTGGAAAACTAAAGAAAAAAGTCCTAAATGAAGGGCTAGGGTTGGAAAACTAAAGAAAAGCATCCCTAGGTATGTTGGTCTTGTGTGAGTGAATATCCTAGAGTGGAGGGGGTTGGCTCTTGGTTAAGGTGTTCAGTAGGAAGGTCTCTATTAAGGAGTGTGGGACACTCACAAAACAAGAAGTGGTTACCTTAGTCTAAGGACCTTGGGAAGGTCAGTAAGGGTGGACCCTACAACCTTTGGAAGGTTGGAAAGTGTGGAACCATTGGATGCTTCGAGAGACAACCTAAGGAGACATCAAGAGTAAGAAAACCTAGTAGGAGAGCCTGACCAGTCTACATCACAAACTAGTTGAGATGAGAACTAGTCTAATGAAAAAGAAGGAAAGGTTCAGCATTGTAGACAGAGAGTGCAACCAGAATGCTGATGGAGATAGTTGAAGATTGATGGCATGGTGTCATCAAGGTGGTTACCGGTAAGTATGCCAACCGGTAAGCGAGAAAAGTTCAGAAGTGAAAGGCTCATATTTGATGATGATGAGCATGATGTGGATTGACAAGGTTGGTGACCAAGAAAATATGATCCAACTGGAAAGAAAAATAAAGTGCAGACATGAAGGTTAACTGGTTAGGGTATAACCGGCAGGGTTAGAGAATCGATAGGTATACACCGTTTGCATGTTGTGGTTAGTGACAAAGTCTTAACCGAAACAGGTGATTGAGCTGAGGTGCATGCCAACAGAGACGCCACATGGTGTCTAGGTGTCAAACCTGAAGTTACAAATGGATCTTGCATTTTTGGTGAGGTAGTTAGTGTTTGGTCGACATTAATGTCGATGGCATAAATCATGGGTCGAGAGAAGAAGGATGTGACTCGAGACAAATTAGAAGACAAAGATCTGATTCGTTGGCATCATGATCGATGCAGTGTGTCTAAGTGTTGATCAGAGTAGGTGAAGCTAACTGCGTGATTGTTTCATTGTGATTGACAAGTGCAGACCGACAAACACGCTGTGTTTGCTAAATATAGCAAACGTATTTTGGATGCAACAGGATTGGTGGAGTTGAGTGATCCATTGCACGTGGTCAATCTCTAGAACAATATCCAATCTGATTTGATACACCTCGTGGTTGGTGGAAGGAACCCAGCGCACCAAAATTTTGAATGTCCATTTTGGTAGGAATGCAGAAGTATAAATGTGCAGAAGACCAGATCTGCTGCTGTTACACGAGAGAGTGACGTCGATGAAGGGAGTGAAACCAAAGAGTTAGTCAATCAAAGAGCCCATTGACAATCACAGAGGTGACTGAGTGCTTGAGAAATAACCGGTAAGAAGAGTTCAACCGACAAGGCTTAGGCAACCGGTAGACAGTCACTGAGTCTAACAGTGGTGTGAAATGGTAGTGTTAGAACATGTAAGAAGGCAATAGAGAGTGAGTGTCAGAGAAGATAAGGCACAATAGGTATTGAGAAGAGGAGGAATCAAAACTGACAAAGTGTAGAGTACCAATAGTGACAATAGAAAACTGGCAGAGAAGAGGTAGAGGTTGAACTGGTAAAGTTACAATAGAGAGTGAAGAAGAGCAGTGGATTTTAGTGAGCAGAGAACTGACAGAGAACAGAGTAGAGGAATACCGGTTCAGAAGAGAAGAGAACTGGTAGAGAACAGAGCAAGGGTGAACCGATAAAGAGTTTATTTGCAGAGGTTACAAAATTAATGTGTAACTGGGATACAACTATTGTATTGATACATGTCTTTGTAATCACTGAGTTGGAGCTTGGTGCAGGGGTTGGTGCTCCTTGGGTTGGTGCCCTAATCAGGGGTTGTTGCTCCTTGGGTTGGCTCCCTAAATTAGGGGTTCTTGCTCCTTGGGTTGCTGCCCTAAACTTTGTAATCATTGTTTATTGTGAAGTTGGATTGGAGCAGTAGACTCCAACAACATTTCTCACAAAAGTTTTTCTCATTTGGGTTATCTTCGTACATTTGGTGTTATGTGATGTTCCTTCTGGTGTGTGGTTGCATTTGAGTCATCTCCCTATCTCACCGGTATATCCACCTTATGGTATATCTGCTAACCAGTACACATAGTCAAGGTTTAATAAGGCTTAATTTTGTAAACCACTGATTCACCCCCCCTCTCAGTGGCATCTTGTGTTCTACAATTGGTATCAGAGCCTAGGTTCCCAGTTAGATAATCTTTCTCCAACTTGGGTAGATTCTGGTTTTGAGAACACAATGGTTTGTTTTGTGTCAACCCCTACTCCAGTGTTTGATGGATCAAACTTTTCTATTTGGAGTTGTAGGATGGAAGTCTACCTATCCTCCTTAGGGTATGATGTCTGGATGTCGGTTGTAAATGGCTATTCTAGTCCCGCGAGTCCTCCCATCGGTCTTGAAGTAGAAAGAAGATATCAGTGTAATGATGAAGCAATGAGGTTATACTCTGTGGGATCTTGGAGGATGTTTCCTCACAGCTGGATAGATGTGAATCGACAAAAAGCCTATGGGACAGATTGAAGAAGCTCTATGGAAATGAGCCTACCACTGCAGAACCGGTTTGTGGTAGCAAGAAGATCAATTGAGAAAACACATATGCAGATGATAAAGATAGATTACTAAGCAGCTATAGCAATCATGAAGAAGAAACCCACCTCTTCATGGCTCAAGAGACAAAAAGTGAGTTGCACACATCTGAAAGGGATCATGCAGATCAGTCTTGTCGGCAAGATGTGTTTGGAAGGGATGGTGAAGATGAAGAAGAAGATGAAGCAGAGTTAGATCTTGAAGGATAACTAGTGATTTCTCTTGATGAACTTAGTAGAGTAAGAAAATAATATAAGATGTTCAAGAATGTCGCTGTTGTGGAACAAAACCGGTTGATCAAAGGTCTTGAAGAATCTGAGGAATGTATCTTAGAGTTGAAAACTCAACTAGAAGACA
Organism: Cryptomeria japonica; assembly: GCF_030272615.1. Classification (NCBI taxonomy): domain Eukaryota; kingdom Viridiplantae; phylum Streptophyta; class Pinopsida; order Cupressales; family Cupressaceae; genus Cryptomeria; species Cryptomeria japonica. The sequence continues at coordinate 639,797,514 of NC_081407.1, read as the reverse complement.
CCAAGAAGTGCAGGTGCAAAGATCTAGAGTCTGAGATAGAGGCCAAGGACAGAGAATGTCAAAGTCTAATAGGTGAAGTGGAGAAACTCAACAAAGACCTTGATAAGTGTCATGATGAGCTCAAGGTGAGGATCCAGTATGATGGCAGCGGTGATGCACTGGACAAAATATTGAAGAAACAAAAACAATCCAAGGATACCAGAGGATTAGGTCTTACTGTCGGTGAATGCTCCATAAGCAAGAATGTCTCTAATAAAGACATTTAGTTTGTTTCCACAAATGGAAACAACAAGAGGCAAACCTTCACAGTCAAGAATGCTCCTAGGAAGAAGATTGACATAACTACAACAGGTGAAGACATGATGACGAAGACCGGTGCTGCAAGGAAGAATAATGCAGATTCAAAAGGTAAAAGGAAGTTGAATGAAGGTAGCTTCATCAGAAATAAGAACATAAGAAGACAACCTGAAAGACCTCCTATCGGTGGAAGACAAAGAGATGTTGTTGTTCCCAAGAACAATCCTCAGAGAAGCAGAAATGGAGATTCTAAACTGGTAAGATCTCCTCATGCATGGCAGAATAAATTTGTAAGTTATGAGCCCCCTTTCTCCATTTACCTACTTTGCATACAAATATTATGGCCATAGGGCAGATTAATGCAAAATGAGGTCTAGGAATAGACATAATGTTTTTCTTAGGAATAACAATGTAGTTTGCCAAAGATGTAATGCTTTTGGCTATAGAAGTCATGAATGCAGGGAGAAGAAATTTTAGTCACATGACAGCTGATGTGACAGTTATGCTCAATATGGAAGTGGTTATAGCGCATATGAGCATCAAAGACCTGCATGGAACTAAAGGAGAAATGCCCTTGCAAGATCAAGAAATAAACCGATTTTGGTTGCTGGCTACAATTGCATGACCAGAAGAAGAGGGGTAAACCAATTTGATAGAAGGCCCTCCAATAATCTATTTGGCATAAACATAATATGCTACTATAGCACTACCTCTGGTCATGCTGGAAAATATTGTAGAGCATGGACCAATCGACAGAAGAAGGTAAGACTTGCTCCCAAGACTGAAAATGAGAAGAAAAGGGAGATCAAGCAGGTATGGAGGAAGAAGCAAGAGAGTAGAACTATGGACCGACACTATGCATTCAATTCACAGGTGATATCTCCTAAGGCTTAAAGAAGATGCAGGACTCGGGGGAGTTAATATTGATCACATCATTCACCCCCATAGTTGAAATGGACTAATGAAAGGATAGGTTGTTGTCGGTATAAGGGAAAAGATGAGATGGCAGTGTGTGTAGTTAGTGCCTTGGCTGCACACTTACATATGAGAGATGGATTACTGTCGCATGTGTCAGTGGATGGTTCAAATTGCCATTTGGATCAGAGGCACTTGACACAAGAAAACATAAGTTAGAGGAAGGTACTCCGGTGGAGATATTGGTCCGGTATAGTAAACCTGTATGTGCAGTATGTTAACCAGTGTGGATATTGACCGGTATTGCAGGTTATGTAAGTCAATGTGCTCCAAGATCATTGTAATAACTCTGGTGATGTGAATTGAGGTAATTATGTCTGAGGTGATATTGGAGAAGACCTGATTGACATGGTGTTGGTCCGGTAGTTGACCTTATATGCATGCATTATTATGGGCTAACCGGTTTGATATTTGGCATGATATTGATGTGGTATGGCATTGTGTTCATATAACATCATGTCATAAGAAGTGATGGATGTCATGGAGCTGGAAGATCATCAGTTGATCACTTATTCAATCAGCTCAACCGATATAAGGAGCAGATTGGAGCTCCAGTTTAGAACTCGTTAGGCAAAGATGACTTGAGATCTATGGCTCAGGGGGAGTTCAAAGCCATATCTTCTGATTGTTATCAGTTATACTGGACACAAGGGGAGATTAGGTATCTATGCTGCACTATCGGCCACTGGTTGAAAGGAATAGTTGTGTTTCCCACCAGGAGATAGATCGACAAAGGAAGAGAAAAGTCCTCAAGCAACCGATTGTAAACAAAGAGGGAGAATTACTTGCACAGGGGAAGAACATACATTTGGTATCAAAAAATATACAAGTGATACCAAATTGGTATCAATGTTAGCTTCAACACTTGGTATCAGCAAATCAGGGTCAGAATAAATTTTTGCATATCAAAGGAGAGATGATGCAATTTGACCGACAGGTAAGTGGAATTCACTGACACATTTTTCCTACAATTGTTATAAGATTGGTATATACATTTGGTAGAAGATAAATTGGTATCAATTGGTGTCAGAGCCCTATATCCCAAATATTGTTGGTTGAGAGGATGCAGAGTATGATGACCAAAAAGGGGAGAAGCAACCAGTAGAAAGATTTGTCAGTACCCTTTGCCATTGTTGTCAAAGGGGGAGAGAGAATCTGTAGCATGCCAGATACTACATGTGTTGACATCAATGCCAAAGAGGGATATTGCTGCCATTGTGTTTTCATTGATGTCAACTTGTATAGCAGGTTACCGGTATAGGTTGTCACCGGTAAGAAGAGGATGTCAACTAGCATTGTGGTCATTGGAGTCACCAGTACACAAGTTAGTGTTGGCTTGTGTTGAAGACATAAGTATTGGAGACCAGTATGGTATGACAACTGGTGAGTGATGTATTGGCAGTATATGGTTGCCAACTGGAAAACATGTGACTAGTAAGGAAGCAAGGATGATCCATAAAGAATGTGCTGGCAATCGATATGCAGTTGGGTGTCATACAATAGGACTCCCACTAGATGAAGAGGTTATCACATGATGATGATATGACCAACAAATTTTGGGCTGTTGTAAGTTAGCAAGGTAGACAAAGGGGATGTCTACCGAGTTATATGTTAGGTTGAAGTTGTGTCTGCTCAAATAGAGAAGTATAAGGAAGTTGGTTGAAGGTATGTGCCGGAAGACCATAGTGAATCACAAAGATGCCTCAGGTGCATGAAACCATAGATGTGCACCGGATAAGCAAGAGTTGGCATGTTGAGACACTGGTACAGAAAAGGAAGGATAAGTTTGTCACTTTGACAAACTGGTTGAGATGAGAACTGATCTAATGAAGAAGAAGGAAAGGTTCAACATTGTAGACAAAGAGTGCAACCAGAATGTTGATGGAGACAGTTGAAGATTGATGGCATGGTGTCATCAAGGTGGTTACCGGTAAGTATGTCAACCGGTAAGTGAGCAAAGTGCAAAAGTGAAAGGCTCCTATCTGATGATGATGAGCATGATGTGGATTGACAAGGTTGGTGATTGGGAAAATGTGATCCAACTAGCAAGAACAGTAAAGTGCAGACATGAAGGCTAACCGGTTAGGGTATAACCGATAGGGTTAGAGAACTGATAGGTATACACTGATTATGTGTTGTGGTCAGTGAAAGGGTCTAAATTGACACAGGTGACTGAGCTGAGGTGCATGCCGACAGAGATGCCACATGGTCTCCAGGTGTCAAACCTGAAGTTACAAATGGACCGTGCATTGTCTGTGAGGTAGTTGGTGATTGGTCAATATTAATGTCAATGGCATAAATCACAAGACGAGAGCAGAAGGATGTGACTCGAGACAATTAAAGGACAAAGATTTGATTTGTTGGCATCATGATCGATGCAGTGTGTCTATGTGCTGATTGGAGTAGGTGAAGCTAAATACGTGATAGTTTCATTATGATTGAAAAGTGCATATCGACAAATAGGTTGTGTTTGATAAATATAGCAAACGTGTTTTGGATGCAATGGGATTAGCGGAGTTGAGTGATCGGTTGCAGTTGGTCAATCTATGGAACAAGATTCGATCTAATTTGATACACCTCGTGGTTGGTAGAAGGAACCTCAGCGAGCCGAAGGTTTGGATGTTCATTTTGGTGGGAATACAAAAGTATAAATGTGCAGATCGAAGACCGGAACTATTGTTGCTGCACGAGAGAGTGATGTCGGTGAAGAGAGTGAAACCAAAGATTTAGTCAGTCAAAGATCCCATCGACAATCACAGAGGTGACTGAGTGATTTTGAAAGAACCAGTAAGAAGAGGGGTAAGTGCACCAAGATGGTGAACAGAAAAGTGGCCACATGCCAAAAAAAACCAAATTTTTCATAACCCATGCGGGTTCTGAAAATTCAAAAACGTGCTAGGTTTGGTAGCACCAAGCTTAGCCAAAAATAATTTAAAAAATAAAAAGTGAGGAACATTATTTTTTTGGGTAGCCCACAAGTTTTGGCCATTTTCAATGCCAAAACCCATGGAATAACAACAAAAGGAAGCCAAAAAAACACATAAACTGCACGAGTTTGCAATCATTTTGGATTTTTCCTGTGTTAAGAGCAATTTTCAACAATGGCACCTCGTCGAACAGGTAAGATTTGATTGGTTTGATTATTTTGGTTTGCATTTTAATTGAAGTAGGTTTTTTAATTGATTTAATTTTTGTTTTTATTAATTTGATGTCAGATTCTTCAAGCAATCCCCAAAAATGAAATAGACAACAAAGACCTCCTCCTACACAAGCAACACACACAAACCCCGTAAACATTGCACATGAGTAACAAGAAAATCCTCAAGATGTTGCTCCACAACCACAAAATCCTCAAAATGCTTCTCCTCAACAACCACCACCACCTCAAAACCCTCCACATCCTCTATTAGGTCATGTAGATGCCACACAAGAGGATCTCATCAATCACCTTACACCAAATAGGGCCCAAATTTTTATATTGGTGAATAGGTTGAGGTCCTCTAGGCTTGACCACCACTCAACCCTCGCCAGAACGCTAGAAACAATGGCCAATAGTGCAAATGAGGTATCTAGGGAGGTTGCGAAATGGGGTTCATGGAGGGATAGATCTCAAACATTTTATGCAGATGGGTTTTCATATGATCAAGTGAAAAAAAAGGGCATACTTAAAGCTGACATGTATGCTCTTTTCACCGATCATGTTACCAGTAACAACCTAGAACTAAATACGACTCGGTTTACTATACAATGGTGTGTTTATGTTAGGCTGAAAGAAGTTTTTGGGATAGGTGGTATATAGTCTTTGACCAACCACCTTATAATAATTGGGAGGTACTTCTATACTTTTAAAAAAAGATGTATTGTGAGTTTATCCTCGGCGAGAAGTCGAATTACTTTGACTTCCGACAATTTCAAGGTAGAGGGAGAGGCTCTGCGTAGGATAGACCTGAGGCCTATAGGGTGGTACAACCACAACATAGGAGGTGTACAACTCCTAAACCCATGGTTCATGTCACTGTCCCTATATCCTTGAAGGAGTATATGAAATTATAGACTCTTCAGGTAGCTGCATCATTGACTCATGTCATTTTTCAACATGGCACAGAGTTGATCAGAGTAGAGGATGTACCAACACTTGCGACACCTCCTTCATCAGCATCACCGCATGCATCATTTGGTATAGGCCATCCCATTCAACATATGTTCCCCACCTACCAGGGTGTATGTTTTGGTGTAGACACTGACACAGATGAGGATGGTTGGCCATCTCATTCATGTACATGTTGCAGGAGTAGATGTCATGCTTCCACTGCAGAAGATGTGGCCCTCACCGATGACCTCATCAGTATGTTGTTCCCTCGCTATCAGACACAGATGCGTTTAATTCTGTTTATGACATGTTATCAATTAAGTGACTAAATCTGATAAAAAGAAATGAATTTTTATTTTTAGAACAATTTAAAGTGACATATAAATAAAATGCATTGCAGGGTGCAGCAGGTGGTGGGAGTACACCACATACTTTTCAGTCGACTCCACGGTCACGAGTAGTTTCGCCACCAAAGGTAAAGATTTGTAAATTTGTTAAAATTATAATAATATATTGGTTTCAAAATATCTTTTGTTAATTATATGTATCATTACTTGGTGTTTTATCAGGGGTTGAGATGTCCCAACTTGATGTTATCACGCTTTCAACCATTGACTTTGGCCAAGATAGCTATGTGGTACCATTTAGATTTTTATATTTTTGACTTAAGTGATATATTAAATACATGCTCTTTTCCCTTATGTTAATTTATTTCTATTAGTTTACCCCACCTGCCTTGAGGACATCTCATGTGAGAAAGCCATCCTTTAGCACTCTGAGGCAGGAAAAGATATCCTCTCAAACACCCAAATGACAAAAGGTAATTCAGTACAATTTAAATTCATTTGTTGAAATGTATTATGATTAAACATGTATATGTAGATATTGATAAATGAACTTAATTTATTTGTTCTATATACAGAGACATATGGGGTTTACGGATATTAATGAATGCACCTGATGTCGATGAGGTTCAATAGAGGGAAGAGGTGATATCTTCATATTCACTTTGGATTGCATTCTTGCTTGTTCGAAATAACTAAATCATTTTATGTCTATATCATATGTTATCATTTTTCATACAGGAAATGGTAATAGCTACATCAGATTCGACTCGGCCTCCTAAGGTTATAGGAGAACTATACGAGGCTTCGGTGTGCATTTGTTCTACATATGTTAAAAATATTTGTTCTATCTAGTTTGTCAACAACTTTGGGTTATTAACTTGTATAATTGTCTTTAACATATTACAACCACCTTCCAAACTTCCTACTGATGTTCTACCATTCCATTTCATGAGAAGTCCTACACGTATAATATGGGATCCAGCACAACAAAGGGAAAAAGTATGTATGTCTTAGATCAACTCATTTTCACTAAGTGCACAACGGAGTGGAAACCCTCTTGTTAACTCCTTTTGGATCACTTACCATGGATATAGGAAATGATAGTAACTAATTCATCTGTGACTTTGCCTCCTGCGGCCACAACACATCCATATGAGGCATCGGTATGCTTTAGTTTTCTAGTCTATTCATTTTTAGTTATTATGTGTTATTTGACATATATGTTATTAACTTGTATTAATGTTTTTTTACCAGTTACAACCCCCTTCAGGACATCCCATGGATCCTCAGCCTCACCCAATTGTAGAAGACAAAGATGAGGTAATCAACATTTCAACTTCAAACAATTTAGAGTTCAATATTTAGTTATTTTGATGTTACATTGAGAAAATATATCTGATTCGACATTTGAATTGTCCTTGTGCAACCACCTGTAGAGCCATGTACTACTTCGAAGAGGCTCGATTTTGATGATCCGCCACAATCATAGATACCAATAGAGACATATAATTATAGTTGTGATCATTGAAGGACCAGTTTTTTTATATATTCAACATTTGTATATGTATATATCAACTTTGACAGACATGACACATGCCACATTTTTGTAACTATTATTGATTTGGCATCTATGCCATTTTTTGATATGTACACAATTATTGTTCATTTTGATATATATAAAACTTGATATTCGATCCAATTTGTTCATTGATATATATGAAACTTGATATTCTTGAAACTTAGTTATTTGCTATTGAAATGTGATCAAACTTGTTCATTGTGTATATGTCTTGAAATGTGATCCAATTTGTCCATTACATGTAACTCATATGGTGTATACTTTTAAACTATCTATTACTCATATTGTGTATACCCATGTACCCAAGTACCGACACTGGTAATGTTGATATTGTGTATTTTGATTAAGTGAATTTTCTTTGAGTCCTTTTGAGGATTGATGAAAGTAAGCTGCATGAGTTTGAACATTTGAATGTGCAATGACGTAATCTTTAGCTCTTTCATAATTTGCCTCACCTCTAAGTATGTCTTGGATTTCAATTTTTTACTTAATGACTTCACCTTTGGAGTGAACTTCAAGTGTGAGAGTTTAGGAGTGAACTTTGGCTTCAAGCAACTAGGAGCGAAATGCATATTTCAGGTATCAAAAGAGTTGAGCCAAGTTTCTTGCTTCATGAATCAATGTTTATGAGTGAAGTTGATAACTTTAAGAGCTGAAAGCTTCAAATGAAATTCTTTACTTCATGTTTGACCTAAGAGGAGAGAAATTATTCACTTCAAGGGTTGCTAAGGAGGAACGAAATTGTTACTTCATGTGTTTGAGCTAAGGAGTGAACTTTGTGCATGAAGAGATTGGAGTGAAGTTATTATTTCATAAACTCATGCTTCAGAGTGAAGTTTTCATGCATTGAATAAGGAGAGAAAAGTTTTATTACTTCATGAGTTGAGAGCAAACAAGATAACTTCGGGAGTTGATATTATGGAGCGAAGTTCATCATTTCAAGAATCAATTAAGACAAGATTTGAGCGTACAAAGCAGATTTGAAATTTATCTAAGGATGAGTCAGCTTAGGTAAGGTTTTCATTTAAATTTTATTCCATAACAAGTCGACCTTAGGGTAAGAGACACACCTATTCATCCAAATCACCTATAAAATAAGAGTTGAAGCAATCATTTTAACATCAAATCAAACCAATTATCTCTTCTTTCATCAAAAACCCTGAAAAATTTTCAATGAGAGGTGGCAAAATAGTGCATCTTTTGTTCTGCTCATTGTAGGAACAAACTGTCAGCATGAGCGTGTTCAGGTGGCTGAGTTTACGCTAGGTGTGCCCTTGTCTTGCTCCCCAAGACATCTGATCATTCTGATCCACCTCATAGAGATGCTTTCCCTTGAGCGCTCAAAGTGGAAAAAATGGTCAAACTTTGATGTCGTTTAACTTGGAGACTATGGCACTTATAGATGATCTATCTGAACCTATGTGATCATGTTGTTTCTTCCTAAAAAAGCCTCTCTCGGTTTCAGACAACTCAATTCTGTTTTCTTGTGGTGAGATTTTTTGTCACATCAAAAACTATCAAAAACCATCAGTTTGAGGTGGTAAAATAGTGCATCTTTCGTTCTGCTCATCGTGGGAACGAACCATCAGCACGAGCACATCCAGGTGGATAGGTTTACATTAGGTGTGCCCTTGTCTCGCTCCCTTAGATGTCTGATCATTCAAAGCCACCTCGTAGTGACGCTTTTCCTTGAGCGCTCAAAGTGCAAAAAATGATCAAACTTTGATGTTGTGTAACTCAGAGACTGTGGCACTTATGGATGAGCTGTTCAAACCTACGGGGTCATGTTGTCTCTACCTAAAAAACTCTCTCTTGGTTTCAGACAACTCGGTTCCGTTTTCTTGTAGTGAGATTTTTTCTGTCGCATCAAAAACCATCAGTCAAAGGTGGCAAAATAGTTCATCTTTCATTCTGCTCATCGTGGGAATGAACCTTTAGCGTGAGCGTGTTTAGATGGTTGGGTTTATGTTAGGTATTCCCTTGTCCCTCTCCCCAATATGTCTAATCATTCTGATCCACCTTGTAGCGATGTTTTCCCTTGAGCACTCAAAGTGGAAAAAATGGTCAAACTTTGATGTCATGTAACTTGGAGACAATAGCACTTATTGATAATCTATTTGAACCTACGTGGTCATGTTGTCTCTATCTAAAAAATCCTCTCTCAGTTTCGAGCAACTTGATTACGTTTTCTTGTGGTAATTTTTTTTCTGTCCCATCAAAAATTATAAAAAACCGTCAATGAGAGGTGGCAAAATAGTGCATCTTTCATTCTGCTCATTGTGGGAACGAACCGTCTGTGCGAACATGTCTAGGTGGTTGGGTTTATGCTAGGTGTTCCCTTGTATCTCTCTCCAAGACGTTTGATAATTCTTAGCCACCTCGTAGTGACGCTTTCCCTTGAGTGCTCAAAGTGGAAAAAGTAGTCAAACTTTGACGTTGCGTAACTCAAAGACCATGGCACTTATTGATGTATCGTTTGAACTATTGGGGTCATGTTTTTATAGTCTAAAAAATCCTCTCTCAGTTTTGGACAAATCGCTTATGTTTTCTTGTGGTGATATTTTTTTTGTCGCATCAAAAATTGTCAAAAACCATTAGTGAGAGGTGGCAAGATAGTGCATCTTTCGTTCTGCTCGTCGTGGGAATGAACCATCAGCACGAGTGCATCTAGGTGGCCAAGTTTACAATTGGCGTACCCTTGTATCTCTCCCTAAGACATCTGATCGTTCTGAGCCACCTCATAGTGACGCTTTCCCTTGGGTTCTCAAAGTCAAAAAAATGGTCAAACTTTGACGTCGCGTAACTCAGAGAGCATGGCACTTATTGATGCACCGTTCAAACCGATGGGGTTGTGTTGTTTCTATCTAAAAAATCCTCTCTCAGTTTTGGACAGCTCGATTTCATTTTCTTGTGGTGAGATTTTTTTTGTCGCATTAAAAACCGTCAAAAAGCCGTCAGTGAAAGGTGGCAAAATAGTGCATCTTTCATTCTGCTTGTCATGGGAACGAACCATCTATACGAGCACATCTGGATGACCAATTTTACACTAGGTGTGCCATTGTCTCACTCCCCAAGATGTTCGATCATCTGAGCCACCTCGTAGCGATGCTTTCCCTTGAGCGCTCAAAGTGGAAAAAATGATCAAACTTTGACATCACATAATTCGGAGACTGTGACACTTATTGATGCAGATCCTTGTGCCTTATTTTAATCACACTCAATTGACTTGAAGAGAATCAAACTCCAATCATCCAATACTAGGTTTCTCACCCTTTCACACCTTGTCTCAATGCACTCTCAAGCCATCACCCAACCACTCAAATGGGGTTTTCAGCTTCAACAGCTCAACAAAAATTAACTCAAGGGTTTAACACACCTATGACACCCTGACACAAGGTTTCACATGCCCAATTTGACTGGTTCACTTTCTAATACACAAAACTGCACTTAGGAGGCTTATTCCTACTAGCCCTTCAAATCGGGTAATTCAATAATAACTCAAAACTTTCCCAAAAAACTTGGGAAAAAAAAGCATATTTAGATACCCATTTGCAATTTATTTAACATATGTCAGAATTAGACACAGTTATTTACAATCAAATGGTACAAATTTGGGCTCTCAAAATTTGCAAATCAGCCCCATGGGCACTTTTATATATAAAATTTGGCATCTAATATAAATGATCAAGCTCATTACTATCTATATTTACAACATTTTGCATCTAAATATGCAAATTAAAATTTGTTGTTTTTTTATACAAATTTTAGCATCTAGATATGCACATTACAGCTCATTGTTGTTTTTTATACAAAATTTAGCATCTAGATATGCACATTACAGCTCAAACATTACATCTCATTGATGTTTTTATATACAAAATTTGGCATCTATATATGCACATTACAAATCATATTCATATTACAACTCATATGCATGTAGAGCACATCCAAAAAAGTGAAGTTACAACGTTTCGCAAAAGATATATACAAAATTGTCAAAAAAATTCTACAATATTGTAGAATTATTTTTCTAGATGACCCAAAATCAATCAAGTGAACCTTCTAGATCATCTCTAACCCTTAGTGTCTCAAGTATTACCTCGTGGTCAAATTCATGAACTTTTCACAAATCCTTATTAAGAGGTCTACCGCAATATTTAATCAAATGAATATTTATTGCAACAAGAAGGTTTGAGTAATGAAGAATATGTCTATGTGTCTCAAAGTCCTCAAACAACCAGGCATTAGATTTTTTGATAGGGTACCTGCATTTTATAAAAGGATAAGTTAATTCCAAAATCAATACAGCGACTGATAAATAAATGAGTTTAAGAGGTCTCAATACAACTCGACACAACAACGATACCTTCTAAGTCATGTCCCTGTCACAACAACAGATCATATTGGGTACTCAATACCCTCTCCATCAACCATTGTAGAAGTCAATAAATATTTTTGGCCTCAATATAACGACACAAAAAATAATTTGTTCCTTCTTCGTTGTTCTCATCCACAATAGCTGCATATACATGACCTGCATTTAATAGAAGGATATAAGTTAATACCAAAATCAACATAAGTTAATACTAATAAATTGAGCTTAGAATTGATTTTACCCAAGTAACAAATTGCAACCCTTTACCTGGTTCAACTATGTCTGATACATGGTCAAAATCCACGGATGCTTCAATTTGGTTCATTTACATAGTGCTCTAGGAAGTTGATATGTATCTAGGGTTTGCAAAGCTCTACAAGACCATTGGTCAACCCACTCTTTTGATTCACATTCATCCCATACAAAATGCATACACGAAGAGAAAAAGCATGCAATCTGTCTAGTATAAATAACTAGTGATGTTGCATTTGAACTTCTAAATGAATGCATGTCACTTGATCCTATAAGTGTACAACAATTTATATTGTTTTTAATGTTAGATTCACAAATTAACCAAAAATATCTAGAAACTATAGACTTACCTTCATTACCTGGTCCCATCATAGAGTTACACCATTGCACAATTATTTCTGCATCTATTAACATTGCACCACCTTTGTACTTTAATTCCTCTCTGGTAAGAGCTCTTTTCATACATGATCTCACACCATCATGCTCTCCCTTTCCATGCCCTGCCTCAATGAAATTCCAAAAATGTTGCACACCACTTGTCACATGCATCCTAGTCAACCAGTAGAACATCCTTGCATTCTTGAATTGTGCAGTGCAATTGTCCGACCATATTAAGTGTTGGTTGTATCTTATATCTATTTCCCTTAAACTATCATATAAGATTGTAAAGAATCCTTGCACAAACTCTGAGGAATTAGTACGATCATCGCTGAATCTATTTCTCTTATAACCTATTTGTCCTTCTTTGTGCTATCATGTGCATGCATGAATGCTATGTGTACAAAAATTGTAACTTGTGTAGAGTGGTAATACATAGATTGTACTTCATTTTGCAGCTTTAGTGTATAATTCTCAGCAAAATCAATGACAAAGACAATAGTGCCGAGGGGGAAAGTGTCCTTACACAACTTGAATTGCTCATCTAACCACGTAGCTCTATGTGTGTGACCTATGTACTCATACACTAGTTTCTCTTGAAACATCTTCATAAAATCAGCGACGCATATATCAATTTTCACTAACTCGCACCTCTTTAATTCTTTTCCATCTTTAACACCATATGTGACTGACTTGTATTTTCCAATCGAAACTAGTTCCTTACCAATTTCATGTGTGCTATCCAGATGTAGGCATCTATGCAACTATTGCAAACTGCCACATGTAGGACAAAAACCTCTCAAACACACCATCTTATAGTACATGCACCCATCATCTCGCCTACATAGTACACTTGAAATAAATTCTCTCAGTGATTTAGGAGGTGCTTGTAGACCACATTCCTACAAAACATCGTTAGAGTGCAAAGTACAACATATATAGCGATAAATATCATAATGCATGAAAAATTCAACATGGACCCTACAGCAACATGTAGTACATGCATGATTAATCTTAATATAAAATGGTTTTGTCATCTAAAAAAATATTTGACTAATTTTAATATGAGGAAAGATTTGAAGAAACCTTTCATAAAATTGTGTTTGAGTTGTATCTAAATAGTGTTTTGGATGTGGCTCACGATTACTAATTCCAATTCACCTTCTAACAACATCTCTTTGGTTGGGTGAAACCCTTGTGTTGTCATACCAATATTTCTCAATTAACGTTCTTAGTGCATCAACAACAACCTTGTCCTTGCATGGGAGTCTACACGAGAATTCCCAAAGAGAATTATTGTTAGGATCCTTGATTTTCTCTCGCCTCTCTAAGGCATAGTATAATATGGTTCTACTTATCCTTAATGACTTGCTTGTTTTTCTTATTAAACGAGATTTTTTCATTTCCTTTCCCATTATGGTTGATGTGAGGACACAACAACATTAGCATCTTTAGTGCGTGATTTCAAACCAATGGATTGGTATGCATCAAAAAGATTTCTCACAATGGTTCTTTCACTATTATTTTCGGATGTTCTTAACCCCAAAATTTTCATTGTCTCTCTAAATTTCAGATTTTTAATCATTTCAACAACTAATTGGAATCTTCCACTTTGATTTAAGTTTTCAAAATAGTTATTCCAAATTCTTCTAACCATTCTTCTACAAGTTCTTTTGGAAATTTTATCATGCATTGGCTTCACAATATTTTCATCAATATCTATTAGGAAATTTGGTTTTCTATGAATTATTCTAAGAGGTGTTAAGATTGGTGCATGCTCTTCATTTTCATTAGGTTCATTATGTCCATTGATCACATAAAATTCAAATGGTATATATTCTTCAATTTCATTAACATGTGCATTCATCGAATCATTTTCAAATGGTGTATGTTCATTGCATTCATTAGGTGCATTCATCATATTCATTTGAATTGGTGTATGTTGATCATTTTGATTTGGTGCATTCATCATATAAATTTCAATTGTTGAATGTTCATCACTTTCATTAGGTGCATTAGATGACGCACCTTCACATAATCTACTCATACACTCCCTTTTTCTTTCCTTTGTTGCCTCTCTTGTTCTTTCCCATTGTCCTACACATAACATCGTGATGACAATCCATAATCAAATAGAAAAAAAATAACAAATGATCATCAATTTATTATAATCTAAAGTAACAATAATAAAATAACTTCAAAAAAAACCAAAATACAAGACAATTCAATCATGATCAAAGCAAAAAAACAACAATTGATCATCATTTTCTTATAATCTAAAGTAAAAATGATAAAATAACTTCAAAAACAATTCAATATATGAGACAAATCAATCATTTCAAAGCAAAAGTGACAAAAAATATGAAAACCTAACTATTACTGTCCCAGAAAATCATGTGCAAAAGTAGTGGGTCCTTCAAACAACTTGCAATGTTGGTTTTTAGGCCATTGGGACTAAAATATATTAAGATTTTCCCATAACCTGTACAGGTTATGGACACCTAATGTGAACGTTCACAATTTGTCATCACCCATACAGGTTATGTAGAACTAGAAGTTTTAGCCTTAGTTATACATAAATTGTATAGGTTATGTAGAACTAGAAGTTTTGGCCTTAGTTCTACATAACCCGTATGGGTTATGTAGAACTAGGAACCAAATAGGAAATGGGGAGAGAGAGAGAGAGAGAGAGGGAAAGAAAGAGAAGGGAGAGAGGGTGAGATAGGATTGAGAGAGAGAGAGAGGAATAGAATAGGATAAGGAGAGGGGGATGAAGAGATAAGGTGTGTGTGTGTGTGTGTGTGTGTGTGTGTGCGCGCGCACGCATGAGAGAGAGAGAGAGAGAGAGAGAGAGAGAGAGAGAGAGAGAGAGAGAGAGAGAGAGAGAGAGAGAGAGAGAGAGAGAGAGAGAGAGAGTATGATAAGGAGAGGGGGAGGGAGAGAGATTGGGAAAAAGGAGAGGGGGAGAGGGAGATTTGAGAGAGAGAGAGTACGGGGAGAGGGGGTGAGAGAGAGAGATAATATGATAAGGAGAGGGGGAGGGAGGGAGATTGGTAAAAAGGAGAGGGGGAGAGGGAGATTTGAGAGAGAGAGAGAGAGAGAGAGAGAGTAGGGGGAGAGGGGGTGAGAGAGAGAGAGAGTAGGTAAGAGATAGAATAGGAGATAGGAAGAGAGGGAGAGAATAGGATAAGGATAGGGGTAGGGAGAGAGGGAGAGGGAGAGCAGAGATGGGGAGAATATGAGAGAGAGAGAGAGAGAGAGATAGCGAGAGAGAGAGAGAGAGATAATAGGATAAGTAGAGGGGGAGGGAAGGAGATTAGGAAAAGGAGAGAGAGAGAGAGAGAGAGAGGAGAGAGAGAGAGAGAGAGAGAATAGGATAAGGAGAGGGGGAGGGAAGGATATTAGGAAAAGGAGAGAGAGAGAGAGAGAGAGAGAGAGAGAGAGAGAGAGAGAGAGAGAGAGAGAGAGAGAATAGGGTCGAGGGGGAGGGGGAGAGAGACAATAGGATAAGATAATGAGAGGGGAAGGGAGAGGGGGAGAGGGAGAGGGGAGGGGGGAGAAAGAGAGAGAAGGAGGAGAGGGTGATAATAAGATAGGATAATGTGTGTGTGTGTGTGAGAGAGAGAGAGAATGGGATAGGGAGAGAGAGTAGGAGAAGGAGGAGAGGATGAGAGACATGAGGTAGAGAGAGAACAAGAAGGAGAAATGAGTGAGAGAATCGATAGAGAGAGAAGTGTGAGGGGGAGAGAGATGAGATAAAACTCAAGGAGGACAATTAGGGCTCAGAATAGACAGAGATGGTGATGGGGGATGGAAGACGAGAGAGAGAAGAAAAGAAGAGAGGCATGCATGTATACACACATATATACATATATCTATATAATTATATGTATATATAACTACAGATATGCATATATACATACATAAACACATATTATATATGTATGTCTATGCATATGTGTAGTAAATGCTAAGTTTTCAAGCATACATTATTATGTCTTCATAACCCGTACGGGTTTTGTAAAACACAAAATAAAGGTTTTATTTGTACATAACCTGTACAGGTTTTGTGAAACACAAAATAATGGTGTTAGTTATACATAACCCTCTTACCAAGCCAAAACCCATGCGGGTTTTGGCTTGGTAAGAGGGTTGGAAAATGACCCTAAGGCTTGCAAGCCCATTTTCCCCCCCATTTTTGTCCTTTTATACGTTTTTTTCATCGTCCAACATGATTTTTTGACTTCATCATCATCAGGTATACAAATGATCAAGTGGGTATCTCTAAAATTACCACCATAATCTCACACACATCTTCTCGGTTTTCTAACCATATAAATTTTTCTATATTTGGACAATATTAGCATAGTAAACTTTAATTTTCTTTATCAGTGCCTTGACAGTCCTCACAGACATGTCTACCATTTTTTTAATAACTTTTGATATACTTGACCAAATTCAAAATAAATTACATATTATTGTTCGACACTAGATTCTATACACTTTTTTTTTAAAAGTTTGCATTTTTTATTATTTTGATGCAAGTTATGCCCAACGCACAAACAAGTACCAAATTTTTAGGATGCAGTCACTTCAAAAAATCATTAAAAAAAAAACACTCAACGGAAAATTAAAAAAAAATACACAACTTCTAGATCTCACTCTTACCTATCATCCTACCAAAGGGGTCCACAAAATACTAAATCTAACTATATATTTTGTGTAGTGCACGAAAACAACTATGTTATGTTTTTATGAAAAAATCAAGAACATTTTTTCGTGCATGAAAGGTTTGACCCTCTTAATCTTATCCAATTTTTTAAAAAAATTAGTAACTTAGAAACTAGATTCAGAGTACTATAATTCTTATTCTTTTCTCAACTTCTAGTTTTGAGTGCATGACCTTCAAATATCTCTTTGAAGTTTAGGTTTACCTGTTTTCAGAGGAAAAAAAAAGTGGCCACTTATACCCCTGTTTTTGTTCACCATCTTGGTGCACTTACCCAGAGTTCAACCGGCAAGGTTTAGGCAACTGGTAGACTGTCACTGAGTCTAACATTGGTGTGAACTGGTAGTGTTAGAACCAGTAAAAATGCAACAGAGAGTGAAGCGGTGGAGAGTGAGTGTCTAGAGAAGATAGGACACAATAGAGATTGAGCAGAGGAGGAATCAAAATCAGTAGTGAATAGAACCAGTAGAGTGAAGAGTACCGGTAGTGACAAGAGAAAACCAACAAAGAAGAGGTAGAGGCTGAATCGGTAAGGTTACAACAAAGAGTGGAGAAGAGTAGTTGATCTGAGTGAGCAAAGAACCAATAGAGAATGGAGCAGAGGAAGACTGGTTGAGAAGAGCAGAGAACTGATAGAGAACAGAGCAAGGGTGAACTGGTAAAGAGTTTATTTGCAGAGGTTACATAATTCATTTATAATCAAGATACAACTATTGTATTGATATACGTCTTTTTAATCACTGAGTTGGAGCTCGGTGCAGGGTTTGGTGCCCTAAACTTTGTAATCAATGTTTATTGTGAGGTTGGATTGGAGCAATAGACTCCAGCAACATTTCTCACCGAGGTTTTTCCCATGTTGGGTTTTCCTCATACATCCAGTGTTATGTGATGTTCCTTCTGGTGTGTGGTTGCATTTGAGTCATCTCCCTATCTCATCGATATATCAAGGTTTAATAAGGCTTAAGTTTGGAAACCACTTATTCACCTCCCTCTCAGTGGCATCTTGTGTTCTACAACATTCATCCATCCTTAAAGATAAATAGAAAATAATATCTCCTAGTGTGTTCAGTAGGAGCTAGACATTATTAAAAAGGATTTGTTGTCTATCATTCCTTGGAACGGAATCTCCTATCATTTGTTCCCATTTTTTTATCGATTGAGCTCTTCCTTCCTCCTAGTGAGTACAATAATGAAGGAATATTCCATTAAGTCTAGAAATATCTTCTTAAGCTGATTAAAATTTTGGTTTGAAGATAAAAAGAACCTTCCATCCAAGTGTCATTCTACAAATCAATTATTTTTCCATCTCCTATCCTCCATTTAAAACCCCTTCCAAGAATATTTCTAGTCTTGAGAATATTATTCCATATCACTAACCCTTTGTGGAGATCTTGGTTGGAAATAAGATAACTTGAATTAGAATTGTACAAGAACTTAGTCTTGATAATTGTCCTCCAATCCTTTTAATCCTCCAAGAAGTTCAACCCAACCATAGCTATTAAGGCTTTGTTGAATATTTGAAGCTTTTTGACACCCAAATCTCCAAGCCTTTTTGGTTTACAAATAGTCTACCATTTAACCAAAGCTATTTGAGAGTGGTATTCTATCCTTGTCCAAATAATTTTTCTCTATATTTATTCTATCTTATCAGAGATTAAAAAATGGGAATCTTGAATAATGATAGATAATAGATAGTGATGTTTTGGTGTAGTACCCCTCCCTTGATCATACTTTTTCGATACTCTTTTTGACCATGGTTTACTTTTCAGTGTTTTGTGTTTCACTATTGGTGATGTTTTTATTCAGATATTATGCTATGATGGACTATGCTTTGATGTGTGATTTAGTGAATATTGATTATGCATTAGTTTCTTATGGATGATTAGATGTTAACTTTATTTATGTGTTATTGACCATGGAGTAACACATTTACCTTATGTATGAGTTGCATTATGTATCCGTGTTCATGTATGTGTGGAGTATGTATGGGATGCAAGGAGATGATTTTCTATGACTCACTTCGGTGAGACACAGAACGCCATGATTCTCCTTCACCGGTGTGTCTACCGTGTTTGAATGTGTGTGTGTGTGTGTGTGTGTGTGTGTGTGTGTGTGTGTGTGTGTGGTTCGGTGATGTAAGAATTGCAGGTACAAGGTACCGACTCCACCTGGCTCCACAGGTCTGAGCATACCTAATTAACCTGATGGAAGTAAAGGAGATAGTCTTAAGGCCCTAAATATCATCCCTATCTTTGCTCGATAGTGAGCATTGTCAGTCTTCTGTCAACCTTTCCAATGGTATGTGAGTCAAGTCTTTATTTTGTTTAGATGAATTTATGTGTTATGCATTTTGTGACTTTATTAAATCCCTTGTGTATTATTTTATGTAAAATTAATTACTAATACCTTAGGGTAATCGATAATTAATGTCCATCGTCATTTATAAAGTAAATTAAGGATAAATTAATATGGGCATCTTATATGTAAAAAATAAATAAATAAATCATATTAGGTTGATTAATTAAATTAATTAGATATATATATATATATATCACCTAGTGGATTTAATATTGTGTCTTGTTTATTTGAAAAAAATTATTTTAACTTTTAAAAATGAAATATCTAGATGGCCTTTTTGTGTGTGAGGGAATCTAATTTTAAATTAAAAATATAAGTGTTATTAAATTGGAGGAAAGAAACTAAAAGTTGAATTTTAGGAAGTGGTATTTTCATAAGGAAAAATATTTTTGCCCTAAAAGATATTTTAGGTAAAAATTATTATATTGGGGGATTTTTCCAAAATATGGAGTTCTTGCATATTGGGAAAATTTCCTATTTGTTGTTGATTGGGGGTTTTTGCCTGGAGGTGTTGATGAAATTTTGAAGGGATTTAATTTGGTAAAAATCTTTGGAAGGATTGGTGTGGTTTGCTATGTGTGCATCCATTGAATTGATCTTTAATTTTTCTTCCACGAAAGCATATAAAGTTGGATTTTAAAACTCTTGTTTTGTTCATTTTTTATCTTCTGAGAATGTGTGACTGTGAAAACATCTCTTATTGTTTTCTTCTTTCACTTTCCTTGTCTGGTTGAAAGAAATGGTTGTTTTTATAAATTTCTTTTATTAGTTGGGTATTTAGGGATATCAAGTTAATTTAATGAACATATGATCAATTCATTATTTTTCTATTGTGGGATTGGGATAGGGGTTTCCAGATTTTCCAATTTTGGGAGCAAAGAAATTGTTTGTGAAAATTAGATGAATTGAAAAACTTCTTTACAATTTCTTATCAGATATTTTGTCTCTGAATCATTGTTCCAGATTTTTTATTTTTTATTTTTATTTTTGATAGATAATTGGCCGAAGCCTGAATAGCTTTTGACTGGAGCTATGAACCAATGGGGCCATAGTAGGGGTCCCCATCCCCATTACATATCTTTGAATTATTATTATTATTATTGTGTTTGATTAGATTGACCCCAAGACCTTCCCCATACTATGGAAGGCCAAGAGTCACAACTTAGAATTCCTCTTTAGATGTCCCTATTGGGAGTTGAGCTTGGGTCTCCACCATGAATTACCAATGTTTTAACCAATTAAGCTCAACCCCTTGGACCATTGTTCCAGATTATTGACTACATTAGCATTTAATTTATTTACTAAATTTATTCAACATTTATTTGCGCAACGATTTCATTTTGCTGTTTTTTTTTGTTCTGGGCATTTTTTTATCTGTGGGAATCCACAGCGTGGGAAACCCACAATGTGGGAATCCACAACATGGCAACCCATAACTGTAGGCTCTCCCACAGCGTGGGTCTCTACAAACCCATGCTCTCCATCTCCTTTCGTGGGGCCCAATTATATATATGTATATTTGTATTTTTTTGGTAATATGAATAGTGTATTTTCTGAGTTGTGAATTGTCATATTTAAATAGAATTTATAATTGATGTTAGTAAATATGGATTGGAGGTTATTATTGATTTTAAGAAATTATTGTAAGAAATTGATTTAATTGAAATTTATAAATTATAAGTAAAACTTGGTCAATATGAGCTAGATGGAAAAATAAAATCTATATTCAAATGTAAATAATGCTTTTGTTTCTTATATGTTTGTCTTTACGCTTTATTGATTAATTAGAAATTATATTGCAAATGAAACTTGTTTTTAGTCTTTTGGTTCGGGAACTTAATGGCTTAATTTTTATTTAAAGGGGAAATTTTCATGTGTGTGTGGGTATTGCTTCTTAACTCAAGTCAGCATGGAAGTTAATTGGGTTTATGTTGATTTTGACATTTTCTTGTTTTTTCCCCTTTGTGGTCTTGTCATGTGAGTTGACCAAATTGTATAATATTACCTCTACTTGTTTAAACCTAGATGGAAGGGTTTGTGTGACCAAGTGTATTTCTTCAGTTGTGTTTGAACTCCCTATGTATGGTTGGCTTTTGTGTTTTTGCCTTGGAGTTCTTTTGGGTTTATGTAGTGTCATAAGGAAGAGTGGCTTTTGAGTGGGGGTCGGGCCCAAAGTGGTTGTTAGGATAATCCCCTCAGAAGTCAAATAATTAAGTAATAACCTAATAATGTATTAGGAAGCTTGGGTAGCTTAAATACTAATTAAGATTAATTGCACCTCGCTTGTGGATGAGTGCTCGTACAGACTCAGGATGTAGTGGGAAGTCCTGGAATGGAAAAACCAACCACCTTGTCCTCACAAAAGGTTAGTTGGGTTTGCATGAGACTTGGATGGGGCTGGGGGTTCGGGAGAGGCTGCCAGGATAACTTAGGATGGGGGTCGGAGCCTATGGAGGCCTGCCAGGATAACCATTCCAAGCTATGCGATCACACTCTTCCCTTATGTTCACTGATGTGTAGTCTTGTTGATGTCACCTAGAGTATTATTGTGGAGTCATATTTGTGTGTGTATGTTTTATGTGGTTACCCGATGTAATGTTTAGATCATGTGTGCATTCCTTGTGGTTTTCTAGTGGGTCTTATTACTATCTCCTAGCACAATGGGGTGGTTCCTTTATTGGCCACATGGTTGGGTGGTAGTGCTACTTTCCATCTAGTGTTCGTTCCTTTCTTGCGAGGGTTGGCTCCGTGGGTGTTCCAGTTGTTCTTGTGGATTTGATTATCTCCTGTACCAGTTGGATTCTCTTTGTTCTTCTTGGAGCATTTTTGTATTTATTGGACCTTATATGGTTGGATGTATCATTTTTTTATGTATACCTTCATGAAAAGATGTAATCATTATGTACTCTTATGAGACTTGGTGTTATAAATGCAATGTAATTATGATGTAACCTAGGTGATAGATCTTTTATTCGTATGAATGGAATTATGGATTAAATGCAATTAAATGAACTATGATGAATGTAGCTTTTGAAATGTAATGTAAATAAATATAGTTGTATGTATTCAAGCATGCTTATTGTAATCTCCTAATGAAATTTTAATTCTATGTTCTTGTTGTAACCATTATACTTTGAGTTAGATCAATCAACCTTATTCTTAAGTAGTTTAATTGAGTAATCTTCATTGGAAACCCTTTAGGAGTTTAATTTAAGTCTTCCACTTGTGCAAATTAAATTCAATGTTTATCTTAATGCATCTTTTAGTTCAGTATTGTTTTAAAAAAAATGTTTTGCGAGTGTTTTTAGTTTAATCCTTTTATAGGGTTTCTTGGTGGGC
This sequence comes from Cryptomeria japonica, assembly GCF_030272615.1. Classification (NCBI taxonomy): domain Eukaryota; kingdom Viridiplantae; phylum Streptophyta; class Pinopsida; order Cupressales; family Cupressaceae; genus Cryptomeria; species Cryptomeria japonica. The sequence goes on along the minus strand of NC_081407.1, from coordinate 639,774,795 downwards.
ATTACATTTGGAGAGAGGCTTTAAAAAGTTACAATTTATTCACTTGAGCTAGGAATTTCCCTTTCCACCTAGCTAATTTCTTTTGGATCCTTTCCTTATCCAAAAGGAGTTAGGGGATTTCTAGTAATTAAGGGTAAACCAAGATAGGAGTATGGTAGATTAGCATTTTGGCATTATAATATCCTAACTATCTTCTCTTTAACATGGTTCTCAAAGTTGAAAAAATAAAATTGGGTTTTTTGTAGTTTATATACCAACCTGAAGCTTTAGCGTAATTCTCAAGAGCAGACTTCTATTTCCTAGGTTCCATTATAGACGCATCCCTAAAGAGGATAGTATAATCAATAAATTCTCTTTGAGATCCCTTAAGCTTATTCTGAAAGTGTATCTTGAGGACTTCAGGAACTATAATGAATAGGTAAGGGGATAAAGGGTCTCCTTGTCTTAAAACTCTTCCACAAGAGAAAAAACCTCTAGGGAGCCTGTTAACTAAAATTGAGAATTTAGTTGTTGCAATATTGGATTTGATGAGATTGAGGATTCTACCTTTGAATCCAAACTTCTATAGGAAAACAAACATAAAAGGCCAACAAAACCTTTAATAATCTTTTGATATATCCAATTTGAATATCATATCTGGTTTTTTGTTGTGTTCCATTGAGTGGATATATTCATGAGTAGTCAAAGAAACATCAAGAATTTGGTGTCCTTTAATTAATCCCTTCTAATTTGAGGAAATGAGATAATGTAGGATATGTTTGAGTCTATTAGCTAAGACCTTGGAGAATACCTTGTACGTGGTGTCGCATAGACTAATAGGCCTATAGTATTACATGAGAAATCTTTGTCCTTTTTAGGAATAAGGAAAATTAAAATAGAATATAACTTATTGAGTAATTGTCCAGATCTAACGAATTCTCTCATTTTATTTAGGAGGTCTTCAATAATAATATCCAAAAAATCCTAAAAGCAAGCTGACAGAAAACCATTAGGTCTAGGAGCTTTAATAACAACAAAGGAGAAAATTGCTTTTTTGACCTCTTCCAAAGAGACAAGTTTTTTAAGGTCTTTAATATCATTATCATTTAGAACACTATGAATAAATTCAAAAAGATCATCAAGATTGGATTATTGGAGTCTGCTTGATGGGGTGAGGTTTGGGATAGACTAGCCTAGTCTATGCTCTTGGATACTTTCCTTGGATCACCAGGTGTTCTAACCACACCCTAGGGTCTCTAGGACTTCCCCTGCTTGTGGAATTCCCTGACCTTTCCCAATCCACCCACCAACAAGTTGAAAAACTACTCCTAAGGTCTCACCTACTCATGAGATTCAAGAACCCTTACTTAGGCTAATAAGGGTTTGGCTTGCTCCACACCTTCCTAGGTCTTAGCAAGGATAGGTCAGGTCTAATACATGGTTTTTCCACCCATTCATGTGCCCCCAAGAGGTTTCAAGCTTTCAACCCCTTACCAATTTCACTATTTTGTGTTTTGCCTACAAAACAGAGCTACAAGGATTATGACCAATTAGGCCTCCTACCCAGTCCTTTAGGGCTTCCTCTTGCAAACGATGCATTTGTTTATGAAACTTCCTAAAATACCTGCTATTAATTTAGCAAGAACTCAAATATTTTCTTGGTTTAGGGCCTCCAAGTGTCTGTACACTGCCCTAGGTGGATTTTAAGGTTTTTAAGGGTTTTTAGGAGGGTTTTTAGGCCTGCCAGGGTCACAATGTGGGTTTGATGTTCTTGCCACCTTTTCTAAATTGGTGGAAGCTCCTCCTTCACACCAATGGTTCTCCACTCACCCCTCTAACACTTCTCCAAAGGGTGCCTCCTCCTCTGACCTTCCTTGCTCTCCAAGACCTCTGCAGCTTAACCCTTCCTAGTCGGGCACTGTTCAGTCTCGCCTAGGAGTGGGTCTTTAGATGGCCTCCTTGAATTTTCAAGGGCCTTTCTTGCTGTGAAGTATAGAAAAGGGTCTTTACTCTCATTCCCCATGGTTTCATGGTGATTCCACAATGGGGAATGGAGTTATGAGCCCATTGATACAAACCAGTCCAAAACTAGACAGAGAGAATGTAATTTACAAAATATTTACAAACACACCTCACTTACAAATAAAAACCTAATCTAAATTCTCAAAATGAATTTTAACACACTATACAAGACACTCCACATAGTTTTTCACAAAAATCAATCCATTAACACTCTTCCTTTACTCCATTTGTGTCGACTGGCAACAAAATTGCAGTCACAGTCAAGTCACTTTTCTTGGGCAGTACAATATCTGACATCCAACCCCTTAACTTAGGGTTTGAAATCACTTATAGAACCTTTTCCTTGGTCTATGTTCCCATATTAGGGTTTTCCATGCTACATTAAATATTTTGACCTCATGGTGGAAAAATTGCTTGACAACTTTTAAAAGTTATCATGCAACTTTTGCAACTTTTGAGCAACTTTCTCAATGTTGATTTTCTTGACTCCTAGACCCACATTGGGCAAACCTAAGGACACCAACATGATAAGAAGGATCTCTAAACACCTCAAAGGCACACATACCCTCTATTTTCAATAAAAATCTCAATCTTGACTTATGACCCTAGGACCTCAACTAGGACCCTAACTAGGACCAATGAGCACATGGCTCTTTATTTTATATACAATGGCTTCATAGAGAAGAAAAAACACAATAAAAAACAAATGGTGGGAGCCCTTTTAAGGGTGCTCTTGCACCACTACTTAAGTTTCTTTGAAATATGAAATAACAAGTTGATCATTATCTTCTTCATTTGTTAGGACATTTGCATTTTTAGACACATAAGATTTCTTATAGTGTTTCTTTTTTTATGTTTTTGATAATAAAAGCAGTGTTAACCAAGGCACTAACCCTTAACATAGTCAGAGACTATCAACAACAAATCAGCAACAGACAAGGGTGATAACCCTTAATACAACAACCCATAGGAAGTAAAAATAATCACCAAACCAGGGGATGAACCTTGAAGAAACCAAGGTCAAATAGAAGAAAAGAACCTACAACAACCCAAAATCCAGCTCAAGAATGGGGGGAATCATCTGAACCAAGACAAAAAGGGGTTTGGGGAAGGGGGGAATACTTTCCACTCTACTTGCGACAAACCACGGTCCAGGCAATACTATCATTAAGACCATCAAAAGAAGGATTGGGCAGGGAGGGCCCCACATAGTTATAGTCAACACTGACAGTAGGTTGTTGCAACAGAATAGCAACAAATTGTTGCAACAAAACAACAGTCACAAGTTGCTTTTGTTTAGTACCTAAATCAATATAATATTATATTTTTATTTTCAAAGCTTGACACTCATTAGTGTAATGGCCATGAATTTGATGATACTTGCAAAAAGAAGAATTTTCAAGATGTTGTCTGTGTTTCCTTCTTTTTTTAGACCAAAGAAGAGAGATTAAATTGGCGTGAAGAAGATCAGATAAACATTAACTCGTTGTAATACTATTTTGGAATGAGAAGATGTGGATTCACTAGATAATGGAGGAGGGGATGTTGACAAAGGAAGAGGTTAAAAACCTAGCTTTTTATTAGAAAGGTGTGTTTTATCATGACTTTCAAGGCTTTCTTGCACACATCCTAAACTATGTCCATTGTATCCATGTGTAGATGTTGAAATGTCTAGAGGAGAGTGTTCATTCTTAATATCAAAATCTAAAGAGTCCCCATCATTATCAAGACATGAGCTGGAAAGAAAGGTGGGAATTGATTTAGATGAAGCTTGAATAAAAGACACACAAATCTCCTTCAAGGCTTCATTCTTAGATTGTGGGATATTATACCCATTGGAGGAGGGTGTAAAGTCTATTGTACCCCAATTCCTTTCTAAAGTAGCATCATTGATAAGAGATGGTGTTGTTGAAGGGATCATAGTATTAAAGGGGGGAATATATCTCACTTAATCATGAGTGAAATTATAAGGATTGGGATTAACCTTTATTGTGTGAAGTTCATTGTTATATATATGAATTTGATTGTGCAATGAAGGGTAGAAGGGATTGCTTTTATAGAATGAATCCACAGTCTACCTAGAATAAGGTTATAATTAAGATGGTTGGGCATGACATGAATAGGAGTAGGGTGATCCCACAATAATGGGTTACACTTTTTGGTACATCTTGATTTTTGCTGAAATCGTACATTTTTTAGAAAATATAATGATTTAAGCTTTAGGAGGTCTCATATGAAGTAATTAATTGAGGAGAGTTAGATCAAAGGCTCTTAAATCAAAATTTATTGGATATAACCTCTCTACTTCTAAACTATACCTGCAATGGAGTCTCCTTCACACCTATCAAAACATTGATAAAAACCCACTTTTACATTAGTTTTTCGGGGATCAAATGAATTCATTTAGAAGTTTTATTTTTTTAAGCATTTAGTCCTTATTCTAAGCTTTCCAAATAGTATAATTTTAAATATATATAGTTTCATTAATATATTTATGTTTTACTTCTTATGAATGTAGGTTTTTCATCAAACATTAAGGATTGTGTTTCACACATGTAAAAAATTAAAAAATTATAAAAAATATATTTTCACTAGGTATTGGTATCCTCAATTCAACACAAAAAGAAGAAGTTAATTCAAATGTATACAAAAAAATTTATGCATTACGAAATACACCTCTATCCAAATTATAATTACTCTATCTTCAAAAATTAACCACAAAAAATATATGTAACAAAAATGATGAAAAAATATCCATTCACTAGATATTGGTGTGACAATTCTATATTTCTAAAATTAGAATTTCCTTCTTGCTATAAAAAATGTTATGCATTACCAAATAAATGTCACTTCTAAAAATATTGATTACTATAAATATTGAGTTATTAAATTTTACATATCAATATGGACAATTAATTTTATATATATATATATATATATGCAAATTAGTAGTTTACTTCATCTTCAAATTATTAATGGTTTAGCTACTATAGGTTTTAGAAGGTAAAGATCTAATGCAAAATGTTGATTCCAATGTCAAACTTGGCCAAAAAGTGTAACCCAGTATTATGGGATCACCCAATAGGTAAAATCAAGGGTCCTAATTTAATAGGTAATATGACTATACCAAGTGATTCTCTAGGAATATTATCAAAGTCACACACACAAAGAGGATTCAGTTGAATAGAAGAATAATTTCAATTTATCTTATCTAATAAGTCAACACAACAAATGTTAAGTGCTGACCCATTATCAATTAAAGTACCTCTTATCTTTTGTTCATAAATACAAGGAGTAATCATAAGGGGATCATCTCTATTTTTAACCTCTATAGGGCAATTCATCTTGTGAGAATGTAATATCATTTGGTTTAGAATAAGGATGGGGAACCACCCTTTGTAAAGCTTCTTGGATCAACTTATGATGTAAAGGTAAAGTTTGAATCAATTCCCAAAGGGAAATCTTAGCTAAGATATCATGAAGCTTCTCAACAAGATTAGGTTCCCTATCAACATGTTTCTTAGGATGAGGGGGGGAAGGAAGCGAAGTGAAAAGAACATTGGGATCTTTCTTTTTGACAAAAGAATTAAATGTGTGATGTATTTCAAAATAATATTTTTGTTCTAGTTTTCTTTCCATGTCACCTCTTTCACATATGTATTTTTCAACTTCTAAGATATTGGGAGGTTCTTTGGTTCTAAGCTTTTCATGACTAGAAACATGAATGGTATTGACTTGATTAGGTTCTTTGTTCTTCAAGGATAAATATTTAGGAGAGAGAGAACCAAGGAAATTGCTAATAATATTATCTTCTTGCTCCAAATTATCTTTATGGGTAAGACAAGCTTTAGGAGAAGGACAAACATAACTCATTAATGCCTCATCTCTAGTGGAAAATTCATTGAAATGATAAGAGGGTATGGTATCGCTAGGAAAGGTAACTTGACAATATCATCCACTTGCACCAAATTATCCTTGTGGGGGATGTAAATGTTAGGAGGAAGATGAAAATCATTACTCAAAGGTTCATGATTAGGAAGGAGATCTTTGAAAGAAGTGTTCATAACCTCTTCTTGGATCAATGTGCCCTCATTGGTAAGACCAAATTTGGGAGAGGATAAATAAATGTCCATCAACACTTTTTATGTAGGAGAGGTACCATGTATAGAAGGTAAGGTAGCATTAAGGAAGGCCTTTATGATATCATCCTCTTCCTCTAAGATACTCTCATGGGAGAGGCACATTTTACGAGAAATATCAATATCATTTTTTAAAACTTCATCCTTAGGAGGGACAGTTTTGAAAGAAGTGTTAATGGTCTCTTTTTGCACTAAAATTTCATCAAAGATAGGAGGACCCTTAAGAGAGGGATAAAGTGAAACAAGAGAGGCTAACCCATTATCACATCTATGAAATAAATGCATCATGACAACAATTTTCTTTTTTCAAATTGTAACATATGCAAAAAAACATGATAAAAATAGATCAATGTGCAATTTTTATGATATTTTCACTAATGCAACTACATAAATAATGATTGAATGCATCTAAATCTAAACATAACATGTCATAACAATCAGATCTGAAAATATAATTGAAAAATTATGCACCCCACAAAAAAATAACCAAAATAAAATTGGGTTTTATGAATGAAACCTCTAAATTTATGTAATTTAATTTAAAAGTGAGATCTATAAGTGCAAAAGTGAAAATTAAAATGTCGACAAATCAAATCTAAAATAAATAATCCAAACTAGGCAACCCACATGTTCAATTTTAAAATTAAAAATTAGGGTTTGTGTGAATTTAACCTCTAAATATATGTAATTTAATTGAAAATTGAACTTGTAAATGCAAATTTGAATTTGAAAATGCATAAACACTCAGATTTGAGAACATAAATCAGAAATAAGGGTGTAAGGAGTCGGGTTCACCAAAATATAATAGTGAAAATTAGGATTTTCACCACAAGAAGTGAGAAGACCACTAATTTTCTTTAGGGACCAATTACATTAAAGAGGGGTGAATCCAATAGATCTAGCCTCAATCCAACAAGGATAGGGCTAAGAATTTTGATTAGATTCACTGGTTGGAATTTTTCTCCCTCTTTTTAAATTGAATTGTGAAAATATTGAAATTAGGGTAAATGTGTTCAAATTGAAGTAATTATGCATAAACGGTGAGCTACAGTCGTCAAATGGAACCATGAACCTGGATATGAGAAATATGAGAGTGTTTTGATCTATTCCCAAAAGGTCATCCTGAATTGTCAGGACCAAAATGCATGTTTTTGTGGTCCTCTGCACTTTTCGTCATCGAAAGGGAACCTGTTCATCTCTGTGAATTATGTTGATCCCAAAAGTTACAACTTTGCACTTGTTTCTACGCATAGTAGAGAAGGGAAATTGGTTGGGAATAGGGGTTTTCCTAAGTTAAACCCTGGTTTAGGAATTAACCTTGAATAAATAAATAAAAAATATTGAAATAAATGATGGAAAGATATACCTTAGATCTGCAATTGTTGATGATGATGCTTTGCTTCTTGGATGTAATCACATATGTTTTATGAAATGGCATGAACATGATGGAACCCTAGTCACACACACATGCTTGCATAAATTTTCTCCACAATGGCTAAATGAAGGATATGCAGCCTTGAAGATCTCTGAAAATGCTTAATGATGAATGCTTCATGAATGCAAGAGCACTAGATATGTCAACTTATGATGCTTGGATGAAATTAGGTTGATCAAATGTCTTTATATAGGGGTATCTAGGTCATTTACTGATTAGGTCGACCTCCAACGGTCATGCTAAGCCACAAAGTTGAATTCCTATCGGAGAGATAGGACCCATCTCCCATTTCAAAATAGGGCCCAACTAAGAGGGACCAGGGTTCTATAACCCTGGTCTTTCTCAATTAGGGACCTCAATTTAGTCCCAGGATGAAGGACACCCCTCCGGGAAATCAATTAGTGGGTATACATGGCATCAAAATTGGAGTTAAGCCACTGAATGGACCTGCATAGAAAATGAGGAGGGAACACACTGAAGTAGGGGCACAAACATGAGGTATAAATTGGCCCGGTGATAATTTACGTTGCTACACCTGTAAAAACTAAAAAATCATGAAATGGCCAACCAATATAGCTAGTTTTTAAGAGATTTCAGGCTCTTGATATCTTGCCATTATTTCTAGAGAAACACAAGATGATCTTCAAAGGTATCCCAATTGATCTGTGCTGAGGAACCAACAACAAAATCCACCTGATGGGAAAAGGGAATCTGTATCATTTGTCTTTTATGCTCTTACTATGGGAAGCCATGGGATGAGAGAACTACTTCCCTTCTCTTCCTTTTTTCCTTCCTTCTCACCAACTCCTACTAAAAGAATTGAATCATGGTCAATGTATTCTTCACTGAGTCCTTGCAATACTCAATAATATCTTGGATGTTATTCATTAGCACTTCCTCATTCCTCTTCAATTTTCCAACCTCCACATCATATGATCATTCTTTTTCACATCCATTTATTTTTTAATGTCTTGCATCTCCTGCTCTAACATTCTCCAATTCTCAAATCTTTCAACCATTTTCTTAGTTTTCTCACATGCCCATCCATGAAAGGTTTCCCTGACCAATCTTGGGCATTTTTAAACACCAACATCTTTTTGAACACTAGATTTATATTGTGTGACTTTATCCACTGTTAAAAGGTGGCCAAATTAATTTGTAATACCATGAAAATTTTGATAACTCCAAAACTCAAGAGACAAGCTTAGGAGACGAATCCAAGTTGGAGCAATAGACCTTAAATCTATAGAAGGGTCAAGCTGATTTTCACTTACATAAGAAGAGAAAGTTCTTAAACCCCTTATATAAAGGCCAAGGGCTCCTAGTAATAACTTTAGTGAGGTCCTCTTTAGTCATAAAACTAAAAGGAAACAAGCCATTAGTCATAGCATTAATATTGACACTTCTTTTTAGCTTACAAACTTCACTAGTCCATTTCCTAACTGGGTTGGCATTGGGTCTATAAGCTAGATATTTGCCAACAAGGGAAAGATCCAAACCTTCCATTACAAAATTTAGCAAGTTGTTTAGGATCTACACTTCTAACCCTTCCTCCAATTTGGACACCTTGACGGCCACTTTCGAAGGCTCAATAGATCTCATTGGAGAAGATCTGAAACCAACTAGCTTTTTGACATACAAAGCGGGGTCTTCTTTGCTAAAAAATGGATCAAGGCTATAGTATGGGGAGAAAATGCCCTTGTATTTTTCTTAACCTTTCTTTTCTTTTGAGGAAAGGGGAAACATAACTCCTAGTGTCATCTTGGTAGTGCCAACTTTTTGTAGGGGGTCCTATTAGGCCCCCTTTCGTGAAGACCATTAGCAGCAAAACCTCAACACAACAAAAGATTCAAAATTGTAGAGTTCACCTAGATAATATTTATATAACTTGGTTGTATAATTTTTTCCAAATCTTAAGCAAGCTAACACTTAAACCATACATTCAAAGGGTAATGCATATATGATTTTTACCAGCTTCTATAATCTTTTGTAGTAACTTAACACTAAATTATAAGAGAGCCAATGTGCAAAGAACATATAGCTCGGGTTATACATGTGTAGACTCAAATTTTATATGCAATATAAAATTTTTCAAAATTAATGTGATGATGCAACAAAATAAATGTAAATAAAATATATGTTCATCACAAGATTACAATTTTAATTTTTTTGGACATAGTAAAAATAATTTAATTTTTTATGCAATATTTTTTATCCCAAAAATAAAAATAAAAAGAAGATGCCCCTATTTAATTTCTAAGATATTTTAAATTATGTAAAAATTTCTACAAATTCCTTAATTTGCACCCTAGAAAGCAGATTTATGAAAAAACCTTAATTGACAAAGTTTTTTTTAATTAATTATTTAACCTCAAAATATAAAAATGTAAAGAACAAAAACCCTCTAAAATTTTGAGATGTTTCTAAAAGTATTAAAAAGTTAAAAGATTCATTGATGTATGACTGGAAAATCAAATTTATGAAAAATCATAAAATCATCATAACTCATTCAAAATGGATTAACCATAGCTAATTTTTTTACTATACACTCTTGAGATGATGCCCAACATTTAGTAAAAACTATAGAAAAATTCATAGTTGTTTGGTAGATATGATGAAATGTTTAAGAACCCTAGGGTTATGTCTTCAACTTTGTCAATAGAAGGTTAGTCTTGAACAAAAAAAAACCAACAAGATAATGTTAGAAAAACCTTCAAAAAATAGGTCAAATAGGGATGTGGGTCCCATCATGTGTGTCAATATGTGAAAGATGAAATTGTGAATCAAAATAACATGAAAACAATGCAATGCAAGATCCAAATGAACACTCACATCTGACTCAATAAACCTTGATATTTATGCATAAGATGAATTAATAAACAATAATATGATAGAAAATACCTTAGATTTCTCTATTGTTTCTTTGATATTTACTTAAATGCTTGATACGTGTGGATTGTTCTCACAATTTTATCATAGCCATGATAGCACAATGATAAGATTATAGAGAGTGATACTTATAATAGATGCTCAATTCTTGATACTAGATGTTTGATAATTCTTTAGAAATGATTTGATGCTTGATAAGGATAACTTGGTCATAATATGCTCTAGTTCTAGAAAGAATGAATGAGGGGTTTTCTTTATATGGTTTACTTAACATTTGATCAATGGCAAAGATTAATTAGAAAGGTCAATGGATGAGAAAATTTGAGAGAGGGTAGGACCTATAATTAACATGGATTGATGAGGTGGAAGAATTAAGAGGGATCAAATGAGTAGAGAGAATAAATAAAATATTAATTTCATTTATTTATGATGAAAAACTTTAAAAATATTGAAATTTATTAAATTTTAGAATAAATGTTAATTAAATAATCTTACAAAAATATTTAATTATAATGGATCAAATGGTAAATTAATTAAATTAAATAATTATTTAATTCATATTGGAGGAAATTAGAAAATTAATTAAATGATGAAAAGTATTTAATTAATATATATGTGATAATTAAATATTAAAAAATATTTATTAGAGATGGATAGATTACTTTTTGGTACCAGGTGGGTTGGAGAAATTAGACCTCGTGACCTCGTGCCTACCACAAGAAGATCTCACTAATTGAGCTAGGCTCTCAACTCAAAAAGAATTATTAGCTTAATTAAATAATTTAAAAATATTTAAATTAATATAGATGGAAGAATTGGTGAGATCAAGATGAAATGACAAGATGAATAATGAATCAACCATTTTTAGACGTCTACAAATGCTATCTTGTATGATCATCTTGTTTGAATCCTCATTTATATGACTCCCAATTCTCTGAAAATTTTACGTGTGGTTAGAATGGTTTCATACTTTATTTAGGAGCTTCTTGACCTTCATTAGAAAGCTACCAATCCATTTGCTTCCCTTTTAGCACATTCCAAAGATTTGTGTTGAAGGGCTTGTCCATGATCGGGAGGAATTCCTCATTGATCATGCACTTATTTGCAGATTTGTAAAGACCTGGTTGAATCTGCATTATTTGCATGATTGGATACCTTCTAAATGGAAAGATTGGCTAGAAGATGAGGTTAGTATCTTCCCTTACACAAGGGGTTTCTTCATCTTGGAGTTTTGAGTCTCAAGTGGATAGGGGAAAAGTGTTAAAATATGGTTCATAGATGTTTCAAGGTGACTTTTTATGTGTAAAAGCCCGGTACACCTCATTTGACCTTCGTATTGAGATTTTTTCATCTACATGTCTTTGGGTTCGTTTACCATACCTTCTGATTCAGTTTTGGGAACTCGAGTGTTTATGAACTAGTGGTAATGGTTTGGGTAAATATTTATGTGCTCCAAAGGAGACAATCAATTATGTGAGCATCACCTGTGCTCGAATTTGTGTGGAGATAGATCTCTCCATAGGCCTCCTAGCCAAAATTTAATTGAAAGTTGGCAACATACCTTGGAAGAAACAAGTAGACTATGAGAAGGTTGTCTTCAAATGTAGTAGACCTATTATTCTATAGAGCACTTTACTCCAAATTGCCTAAAACTTAATAGCTCTACTTTTGAAAATTAGTATTGTCAAACCACACCCACATGGTGGATTGGTGTTCAAGATCACCATTGCATTATTTCTTCCAAGGCAGCCAAGTGCACTTCTAAGTCCCCTTCATCAAATTTTCCATACACAAATCCTTCTATCTCTCTTCAATGCTTGAACTTCAGGCTTCTAACAACTGTGCCACTTAAGACATCTTTCTGGCATCCCCGAGGCTAGTTGGCCTCAAGCATCATGTGTCTTCTGCTATCCTCTATAATCGGTTGATCATGTTTCCTCAGTTGGATTTCAATGTGTTTCAGAAATGGTAGAAAATTTGAGCCTTAAGTCCCTCTCTAAAGAGATGCATCAAAAGGGCTCCTCTTGGTCTACACTTCAATGGATAGAGGTTAAGAGAAAAAAGTCCCTATCAGACAAACATCAAATGGTACTCAGATCTTCTGGGGAAAAATGATATAATGGACAGAGAGAATGCATCATTGTGGCCATCTAGATCACAACAAATGATATATCTTATCGAAATAGGAAATATGTTAGTTTGTCTTTGTGTTATTATTTGATGCACCCCTTGTGGCAAGGGCATGCATTTTATCTATTTTTTATTTCTATATTATGGGAACTACCCTCTTGGTAGTACTTAACTAAAAAAGATATTTTAAAAAAATATTTAATATTAAATATTACTAATATATATTATTAAATTATATATTTTAATTATAAATGGTTGTCAAATTTAAGATAGAAGATGAAAAAAATTAGGGTAAGTGAACAAAGATGGGGGAACAAAAAGGGGTCTTAAGATGCCACTTTTTTTTATGAAATCAGCAAAGTCTAAACTTTGACAAGAAATTGAAGACAAGTACACTCAAAATTTGAAGATGCAACAAGAACAAAAGTTGAAGTGCTCTAAATCTAATTTCTAAACTACTAATTCGTTCTGCAAACGGAGGAGATTAATGGTTTCAAAAAGGGGCACCACATTTGTTGGTCTTGTTTTTTTTGAAAAAATAACATAGCACGAAATGTGGTGCCCCTAAAACGTCAAGTTTTTTTTATAATTCTACAAATTGCTCCGGTGAGAAAGTAGCTAACACATTGAAGTTTATGCCGAATTTTTCGGTTATTTTTTTATGAATATTTGAATTTTTACGAATTTCTGAAGTGGACACATCCTAGAAAAATAGAATTTTGAGCATGCTTCCCCAAAACATTTATGAAAACTAATCAAAAATCAGAATTTTTTTTTTTAATTGTGTAAAATGGATTCTAGTTCCTAATAATGTAATTTGTTTCAATATTTGATAAATCCTTAATTTAAGCTCAAAAAAATGAGTCATGGACATATTAAGTCCATGAAGATTTTTTTAAAAAATTAAAAGAGGCCCGAGACATTTAGAGCCCATATAAAGATTTGTAATAAAAATTAGTGGATTTGGGGGATTTTTCAAAATCATATGGCTATAGCCCATATTAGGAAATAAAATTGTAGAGAAGGGGAGTTGATTTTTGAACTTGGACATGGGAGAGTATTTTGAGAGAATTGAAGATTAGAGAACTGGTGTGAGAGAATTTTTGAAGAGTTGTTGTGATAGTGAATTTTTCATCTTTGTGCATTGGGAGCTTGAAGTCGAGCTTGTTGTACTTGTTGGAGAAGGACTTTTGTAATTTATTATTGTCTGAGGAGACATGAGGAGACTTTGTAACAAGTTGAAGACCTTGTAATCTTTTTCTGGAGCATAATCAAGGATCAGTTACTCAGTTGAGAGGGACCCAGAGACATAGCCATTTGATGAACTCCATTATCAACTCGTGTTTCCTTGTCTTCTCTTCTTTCTCTTTATTGATAATTCATTATTTAATTGTTGTGATGTTTAGTTAAGAATTTCAATTTCAAGAACTTCAATTTAATCGTTGTAAAAGTTAACATCTCACGTGCAACAGTCATAGATCCTAACATCAGATCAAGTGGTATCAGAGCTTGTTTGACTAGTGTTTGTTGAGGTGGATGTTAACGCGATCTAAGAGCCAACGAGGTGAAGGCACATTTGTAGAGTATAATCTTGAGATTGGTAAACGAAGGACCTTTCCACCAAAGATGTCAGAAATTGCAACTAAACAAGAATACCCTGAGCTCAAGGAAAGAGATTTTCGAAAAGCCTTTTTTGAAATGAAGGCTATGGTGGAAGTACTCTACAAAGAGAGGCAAGAATGAATGAAGCATGAAAAAGAAGATTCATAAAAGGACCATGAAGATCAAGAAGACAAAGGGGAGAGATCGAGAGGTGGTGATGCACCACCAAAAACTCTTCCATCTCCTTCTCCTCCTTCTTCCCCTTCTTCTTCTTCTACTTTTGTTAATCCTTTTAAGAGCACATCTAAGCCTGTAATTAAACTAGATGTAAAATTTTAATTAGCTAATTACTGTGGGGAGTTAGATGCTGAAAAGTTGGATGATTGGGTCCAACAAGTAGAAGTGTATTTTAGGATTCAAGGCCTAGCAGAAGATGCTTCTAGGATCCATTTAGCTACTCTTTGGTTGGGAGAAACAGTTCTCACCTGGTGGGAGAGTAGGACTCGAGCAGAAATTGCTCGCCATGGCAATGTCGGTATGACTTGGATGGAATTTGTTACTGCTCTCAAGAAGCAATTCTACCCTTTAGGACATATGCAATAATTGACAATGAACTGGCAAACCTTTAGGCAAGCTAAGGGTCAGTCTGTCCAAGATTACACCCATGAGTTCTGAAAACGAGCTATTGCTTTGAATGTTCCATTGTATACTCAGGATACACTACTTAAGTACATAGGTGGTTTGTATTCTTACCTAAGACATTCTATTTTGATGTCGAATCCTAGTAATTTGGATGAAGTATGTGTTCAAGCCACACATCTAGAGTCTAGGGGTAAGAATATTGACAATGATAATTTTGTACAAAAGACATCTAAAGTTGCATAGATGGGAAAAGGGAAGAAGACAGCTGCCATTAAGAAGAAGGATGATCGGCTTACATGCTCTCATTGTGATGGGAAAGAGCATGATGAAGATCACTACTGGAAATTGCATCCAAAATTGAAGCCAAAATGGGCTAAAAAACAGAAAGGTAAGGAGCAGTCTGTTAATGTTGTTATGGATCTTGGTTTAGAGTCTGAAGATGAAACTAAGATAGTTCAGCAATGGGATTGAAAGGTAAATCTTCTTGTAGTCACACAAATCTGTCCAATTTAATTAAATGAATATTCCTTATTTATTTGATTAAAAATCCACTAGCCATCAGTTAATTAAATTAATATTTAATTAATTCATCTTCAAAACATTCTCCTATTAATTAAATAAATTATTCAATTTATTTTAATTAATTCATTATACCAAATTCAAATCAATTAAATGAATAAATTTTATTTATTTAATTAAATCCTCTTTCCTCTTTTAAATAAATTAAATAAAACATTTATTTAAATCATTATCCCCCCCACTTGCATTTTCCTACAAATGCAACTTGCACACATTTATTGAAATAAATGAATTTTTATTTTTAATAAAATCTTATTTTCCCTCACCCACCAAACCCACTTGCAATCCTAACCCCCTTCTAGATTCTTCTAACCCCTTCCTAATTAGCCTAATCCATCCCCTAATTATTGTCACATTCCTAAGCAACTTTAAGTCACTTCTCAAAGACTCCAAAGTCTTTGAAAAGCATTAAATGCTTTATGTGTTCAACAATTTAACCTCCAAAGTCTTCCAAAACCACTAATGGCTCTTACATGACCATTAATGGCTCTTACATAACCATTCATGGTTATTTCAACTTGCACTTATGGGTCTCCTCAAGCATTTATTGCTTTGACCATGTTTATCCCTTTTGCCTTTGCACAAGAGTTTATCCATTGGATAAAAGCTTTATTCTTTTGAATAAAGAGTTTATTCATTCAACTA
This sequence comes from Cryptomeria japonica, assembly GCF_030272615.1. Taxonomy (NCBI): domain Eukaryota; kingdom Viridiplantae; phylum Streptophyta; class Pinopsida; order Cupressales; family Cupressaceae; genus Cryptomeria; species Cryptomeria japonica. Next base: position 639,758,733 of record NC_081407.1, on the reverse strand, counting down.
ACCTTGACCTTAACTCCCAAGGTCATGTCAAGCATTTAATGCTTATTCCCTCTCCTCTCAACCTATCTCACATTGACACTTGTCATCCTGGGATTGGGTTGAAAGCCCTCACATGGATTTGAAATCATTCAATCCTGACCATTGTTGAGATTGCTCAATCTCAACCATCCATTGCTCCATTTTTCCTATAAATAGAGCCCATTTCTTCATAATCCGGATCCTGAAAACTTGTATGCATTTAAGCTATAGGCATTTTGAGAGAGCATTTTAGCATAATTAACTAATATCTTGTCATTTTGGATAAAATAAATCATTTTAGTATCAATAGCATAGTATTAGCTTTTTATTCATATTTAGAGCAAATACTTCAATCTCAAACCTCCATAAGCATCCATAGTACAAAAAGCTGGTGAGAGCTACACTATTTTGGAACTTGGAGAGGAGAGGAACAAAGGAGAAGAAACCAAGAGCATGTTAGGAGGCATTTGGAGATGCCTCATCATATTTACCTTCTTAGTTAGATATTTTATCATGCTTTTGATATCTCTTTTGATATGCTTGTGTAGAAAAGTATTTTGTTTGTGATTTCTGACACTAACAGTTTGGCTTTTCTTCTTGTTTGTGTTTTGTTATCATTGACTAACCTTCCCTTTTTGCAGAGCATCACTTCTATTGTCAATTTTTTTGTTCCTACTTGTGCTTCTACTTCTCAAGTCTTTGATGTCCCTGAAGATAAGAAAAGAAATGGGCTTTTTCATACAAGGGTTGTTGCACTAAACACACTAAAGTTGATGCACTCGTAGATAGTGGAGCCCAAACTAACTTAATCTCGGAAGATGGGTGTGTGCACAAAGATGGTGGTCAGAAAAGTGGACACCACCCAAAAAAAACATGGAAAAATAAGCAGCGCGTATGCGGTTTTAAAATTTGAAATTCCCGCGTACGCGCTTAGGTTTGTTCTTCACGAGCCTAGAAAAGGTAGAGCGTACGCACTGCTTTTAGGAAAATGAGCGTGTACGCGCTACGCCTAGGAAAATGAGCGTGTACACGCTACTCATAGGAAAATGAGCACGTACGCGCTAATAATCCAAATAAAACCGCGTACGCAGTGCCTGGTAAAAAAAGTTTTTAAAAAAAAACTAGGTCTCATTTACCCGTGAATAGCGTATTTTTAACTTCGTTTTTTCCCCATTTCCTCTTCTAAATCACAAACGGGGTGCTAGATTTATCCTCCAAGCTATGGATCAAGGTTAGTTTTTGTTTATTTTTGTCTTTCTTTCCGATTTATGCAATTTGTTTTACATTTTGAATTTAATTTCATTAATTTTGATTAGGTTTTTTCATTCTTTGTTTCAAAAACTAGATTCTTCTAATCCAGAACAAGAACAACCAAATGCACCTCCTGAAAACCCACAAGAACAACCAAATGCACCTCCTGAAAACACACAAGAACAACCCCCAATTCCTTCTTTTGACTGCACACCCGAAACACAGGAAGAATTAATTAATCAGTTAGGAAAAAATACGTCTAAAATCAATAGACTGATCGTTAAATTGAAAACTTTTGAACTTGACCATCATCAATCCCTCACCACTAGCCTAGAAACATTAGCTAGTGGTGCCATAGTTGTTTCCACATAAATTACCAAATGGGGAAGCTTTAGGGATAGGTGTCATCAATTCTATGCCAATGGGCTATCATACGATGGAGTAAAAAACAAAAATATTACTAAACAACACATATGTTCCCTTTTTGTTGATCCCAAAATTGGTCAGTCATCACCTTTTAATGCAAAGAGGTTTCCCATAAATTGGTGTACCAATGTGCAGATGAAGAATCTTTTTTGGCAGAGGTGGTAGATGGTCTTTGATGATCCGACTTGTAATAATTATGAGGTGCCATTATATTTTTTGAGAAAAATATATTGTGAGTTTGTGCTCAATGTGTGGCCAAACTATTTTGACATGAGAGAGTTTCATGGTAGAGGTGGTGGCTCTGCCCAAGATAGACCTAGAGCCCGTAGGCGAATACCCATGAACAGTCGCCTCCTCCTAGCACCCAAACCCAAGGTGCATCAAGCTGTCCCATTAGAGCTAAAAGAGTCAATGGAGCTACAGACTCTTCAGGTGGCCACAACATTGATTGGTGTCATCATCCAGCATGGGAAGTCATTAGCACGCCCTATTGTATTGGATGATGAGCCATTAGAGGGCGACAGAGAACCCATCCAGCATATGTGTGTTAGTTGCTCGAGGATATGCTTGGGGATAGATGATGCAGCCCGTGCAGATGGATCCTCATATCATATGTGCATGATTTGTGGTTATAGATGTCAGGCTCATACGGTTGAGGATGTCGCGCTGATAGATGAGTTGATGGACATGGTGTTTGCCCATGAGCCACAGACACAGGTGTGTTGATTTGAATTCATAATATTTATTTATCAGTCACTTTAAATTTGTAATTACATAAATGAATTTTCATTTATAAATCAATTTAAATTGAGACAAATAATATGCATTTCAGGATGCAGCAATGGTATCCCATACACCTCCCCCAGTTACTATAGCTGCAACTTCGATGCCTGAGGTATAAATTTTGTAACATGTTAAAATAGAATAGTACACTTTGAATTCAAAAAAATACAAGATATACTAACTATCTTTAATTCTTGGTCCAATTTCTGGTTTGTAGGTGTTGACAGGGGACGAAATGTCCCAGATTGATGACATCACGCTCTCAGTGATCGATTTTGGCCTACAAGGCTATACGGTATCATATTTTGTACAACTCTTTTTGTGTATTGTTTTGATGGAATATGCAAGTCATTTCATTTTAGATTTTTAAAATTATGTTTAATTTATTATATGTACTAATATCTCATGTTAATTTTGTATTTTTAGGGTACCCCCTCTGCGTCTAGGGCTCGTCCTAAGAAAAAGAATTCCTCGAAGATGCCAAAACATGGTAAGAAGGTAATTGAACACATTTTTAGTTGTACAATTGTTTGAAAATGTTGAAATCAAGTATTATTTAGGGTTTGTAGATTGATTAGTGTTTTTTGTCTATTTTACATGTACAATGGCCATTGAGCTTTGTGGATTTGTTGAATGCACCTGATTTGCCTGCGGATCAAAAGAGGGCGGAGGTATGTATCTCTACTTTATTTTATTGATTTCATGATTATATGCACGCGTACATGTGAACTTGTGATATATTATAATCTTATAAAATTTTTACACAGGAAATATCCATACCTATTTTGTCAATGGTGAACCCTCCTCCTTGCACTGGAGAAGCATCTCAGGATCTGGTACACTTTTTTTTGATATGTAAAATTAATTGCTTTTAACCTTCAGTACTTATCATTATATTAATTGTATTTAATCTTTGAACATTTTTTGTATAGGTAATAGCGACAGTTTCTACATCGATGGTGAGCCATCCTCAGTCCATTAGAGAAGCATCTCAGGCACAGCTACGTCATTGTTCTCTATATTATAGCTTTTAAGTGTTTTTGATATATTGATGTTAGTACATTGTATTAATTGTACATTTAATCTACAATAGACCCCTTCACGATGCGGCCATAACGTGGATCCATTTAAGTATGTCTTCAAGAAAACTCCTAAGAGTGACAAGGACAGGAGAGCGAAGACATTAGCTCCTAGATCAGCCGATGAGGTAATCTACATTTCAATTGCAAAGGAATTAAAGTTAAATGCATAGTTATGTTGTTAATTGTGAACTATTTTCTACAAAAGAATTCTAACTTCGCTTTTGAATTGTGGTTTTGCAGCCATCTACAGAGCCGCATACTGCATCGAAGAGGCTTGATTTTGATGATCCACCACAAGTTTAGGATCATATAGTGTTAGTTTTGGTCATAGAATGACCAATACATATAGATATATTCTACATTTTTATTGTATATCGATTTAGACATGGCATATGCCACATTTTTGTAATACTTGTATTGACTTGGCAGACATGTCTTTTTTTATATATATAAATATCGATATTCGATCCAATAAATGTGTAATGAGTTCATTATTTTGTATTCGTTGTATTTTGTGGTTGTCCTTTTATAAATTTAAATGAATATTTGCATATGTAATCAACAATATGAATATAAACAACAAAAATATATGATATAAAACATTGCAATTGTGGAATATGATTTGATAAAATTTCTAAAATGTTGAATTAACCCTACAAAACTCCTTTTATTCAGTTCATTATTGTGTATTTACTATATTTGGTGGCTGCCCTTTTATAAATTTAAATGAATATCTGCATATGTAATCAACAATATGAATATAAACAACAAAAATTGACAATATGAATATAAACAACAATGTGTTTGGTGTGAGAGCACCCTCAAGCTCGTAATGGTCAAATTTTGTTCGTCGTGTGCACAAACTGACATCATGAGCGCGTCTGGGTGGGCAGGTTTATGCTAGGCATGCCCCTATCGTGCATCCCAAAGCGTCAAAACGTCGAGAGTCATACCGTACCGGTGCGATCTCTCAATTGCCCTGAGTCCAAAAAATTATCAAAATTTGATAGACTGTTTCTTCAAATCCAGGACACATATGGTCAATCTGTTTGATCTCGTGGGGTTGCGTGAGGCTCCTCTACAATGGCCTATCTCGATTTTTGACAACTTGAAGCCATTTTCAATTATTAGCATTTTTTCGCCTGCTCCAAAAACTGTCAGTTGCATGCAATGCAAAGTTGTAAGATTGGCTAGAATTGATTCGGTTCATCATGTGCACAAACCAACGTTGCGAGCATGTCCAGGTGGGCAATTTTACGCTAGGCATGCCCCTTTTGTGCATCCCAAAGTGTCAGAACGTCGAGAGTCATACCGTATCGGTGAGATCTCTCAATTGCCCTGAGTCCAAAAATTTGTCAAAATTTGACGGACTGTTTATTCAAGTCCAGGACACATATGGTCGATCCGTTTAATTTTGTGGGGTCGCATGAGGCTCCTCTACAATGGCCTATCTCAGTTTTTAACTACTCAGAGCCATTTTCAATTATTAGTATTTTTTGCCTGCTCCAAAAATCGTCAGTTGCATGCAATGCAAAGTTGCAAGATTGGCTAGAATTGATTTGGTTCGTCATGTGCACAAACCGATGTTGTGAGTGCGTCTGGGTGGGAAATTTTATGTGAGGCATGCCCCTGTCATGCATCCCAAAGCGCCGGAACATCGAGAGTCATACTGTACCGGTGCGATCTCTCAAGTGCCCTGAGTCCAAAAAATTCTCAAATTTTGACAGACCAGTTCTTCAAATCTAGGACACATATGGTCGATCCATTTGATCCCATGGGGTCGCATGAGGCTCCTCTACAATGGCCTATCTTATTTTTCGACAACTCGGAGCCATTTTCAATTATTAGCATTTTTTCACCTGCTCCAAAAATCGTCAGTTGCATGCAATGCAAAGTTGCAAGATTAGCTAGAATTCATTTGGTTTGTCGTGTGCACAAACTGACATCGCGAGCATGTCTGAGTGGGTAGGTTTATGCTAGGCATGCCCCTATCATACATCCCAAAGCATCAAAACATCGAGAGTCATACCGTACCGGTGCGATCTCTCAATCGCCCTGAGTCCAAAAAATTATCAAAATTTGACGGACTATTTCTTCAAATCCAGGACACATATGGTCAATCTGTTTGATCTCGTGGGGTCACGTGAGGCTCCTCTACAATTGCCTATCTCGGTTTTTGATGACTCAGAGCCATTTTCAATTATTAGCATTTTTTTGCCTGCTCCAAAAACCGTCAGTTGCATGCAATGAAAAGTTGCAAGATTGGCTAGAATTGATTTGGTTTGTCATGTGCACAAACTGACGTCATGAGCGAGTCCGAGTGGGCAAGTTTATGCTAGGCATGCCCCTGTCATGCATCCCAAAGCACCAGAATGTCGAGAGTCATACCGTACCAGTGCGATCTCTCAAGTACCCTAAGTCAAAAAAATTGTCAAAACTTGACGGACCATTTCTTCCAATCTAGGACACATATGGTCGATCCTTTTGAACTCATGGGGTTGTGTGAGGCTCCTCTATAATGCCCTCTCTTAGTTTTTGATGACTCAGAGCCATTTTCGATTGGTAGCATTTTTTGTCTGCTACAAAAGTCGTCAGTAGCATGCAATGCAAAGTTACAGGATTGGCTAGAATTGATTCGGTTCATCGTGTGCACAAACTGACATCACGAGTGCGTTCGGGTGGACAGTTTTATGATAAGCATGCCCCTGTCATGCATCCCAAAGCACCAGAACGTTGAGTGTCATACCCTACCGACGCAATGTAGAAGTCGCTTGACAACTTTTTTGACAATTGTTTTGACAATAATGGCATTTTTTACTCAAATTGTATCTAGTCTCAATCTATGACCCCTATGACCCGATAATGACTCAAATAATTCTCCATAATTATACAAGAATCAAGAATGCTTATGATTGACCAGGGACACATCACATATACTCAAAATATAGTCACAAAACATTGTCACATATTATTCAAAAATTTGCCTCTAAATATGGTCAAATCAGCTCTTGGCTATTTGATTATACAAAAAAATGTCTTACAAATCATCTCATGGGCTTTTATACAACATTTGGCATTACAATATGTGTGATTCAACTCATCGCCATTTTAATATACAAATCATCTCATGGGATTTTATACAAAATTTGGCATTACAATATGTGTGATTCAGCTCATCACCATTTTAATATACAAAATTTGGCATGTACATATGTACAAATCAGCTCATTGCCATTTAAATATACAAAATTATGCCCCTAAACTTGTAAAAATCAGCTCATGGGCATTTATATATATAAAAAATGAATATAGAACAATTTGTCGACGATTTATACAAAATTCTCAAAATCATTCTACTCTAAACCGTAGAATCAATGAAGTGAGCCTTCAGGATCAGCTCTAACCCGTATTGTGTCAAGTATTGCCTCATGGTCAGATTCATGAACTTTCCATAAAATCTTGTTATGAGGTCTACCACGATACTTCATCAAATGAATATTTATTGCAACAACAAGGTTAGAGAAATGAAGAATATGTTTGTGTGTTTCAAAGTCCTCGAACAACCAAACATCAAAATTCTTGATAGGGTATCTCCGAAGCCATGTTCCTGTCATGACAACATACCCTATTGGGTACTCAATACCCTCTGCGTCAATGATTGTGGTTGTTAATTTTATTTTAGGCTCAACACAATGACACAAATAGTAATTTGTTCCTTCTTCATTGTTCTCTTCTACAACAACTGCATACAAATGACCTGCATTTTAAAAAGTGTTAATTAATACCAAAAATAAAGTATGATGTACAACAAAATGAACCAAAAAGAATACTTGCAAAAAAAATTAACTCAAAAAATCACCTTAATCCACTAGGTCGGATACATGGTCAAAATCCACTGATGTCTCCATTTGGCTCAATTGTAGTGCTTTGGGAATTCGATATGAATCAATGGGAACGGTCTACAAGACCATTTGTTAACCCACTCTTGTGATTCACATTCTTCCCACAAACAATACATGCATGAAGAGCAAAAACATACCATCTGTCTCGTATAGATTACCAGTGAACTTGAATTTGAACTCATAAATGAGTGCATGTCACTCAATTCTGCAACTGTACAACAATCTAGATAGTTTTCAATGTTAGATTCAGTGATCAACCAAAAATATCTACGAACCATTGACGTACCTGGATTACCTGGACCCATCGTAGACTAATAAAAAACTAATAAAAACAACAATTCAATCATTTGAAATCATGCAAAAACAAAAAATTCACTTACTTTTATGTATACAAGAGTGATAGAAGTGTAGACACAGTTCCAGTGGGGCCTTCAGCGACTTCAAAAACTTCTTTTGAGGCCGTTGAGGCTCTTGGGAAACTAAAACTATGTCTATAAACCGTGTACTTGCTACATTAATAACCGCGTACATGCTATTAGACCATAAAATGTTGACAAGCCCAACGGTATTCTTTTTTCCCATTCTGGACTAACAAGTAGCACGTACGCACTACTAAGCCTAAAAAATGTTATCATAGGGTAATGAATAATGGGAATAGTACCCCATATGCGCTTATGAGTAATAAGTACCACGTACGCACTCCTTTGCCTTAAAAAAGTTATGGCAGGGAAGTGAACTAATAGTTTCAGTACCCCGTACGCGTTATTGGTAGTAGAAAATATGTGAATGAAAAGGGAGGGAGAGAGAGAGAGAGAGAGGGGGGGGGGGGAGAGGAGGGGGAGGGAGAGAGGAGGGGGGATGGTGTGAGAGAAGAAGGGGTATGGAGAAGGGAAGAGGGGAGAGGGAGAGAGAGAGAGAGAGAGAGAGAGAGAGAGAGAGAGGGAGAGAGGGGGGGAGGGAAGATGAGAGAGGGAGATAGGTAGAGGGAGGGAGAGAGGTAGAGGGAGAGAGAGAGAGAGAGAGAGAGAGAGAGAGAGAGAGAGAGAGAGAGAGAGAGAGAGAGAGAGGGGATGGGAGAGAAGAAGGGGTATGGAGGAAGGGAGAGGGAGAGGGAGAGAGGGAGAGAGAGAGAGAGAGAGAGAGAGAGAGAGGGTAGAGAGAGGGAGAGAGAGGGAGAGAGAGAGAGAGAGAGAGAGAGAGAAGAGGGGGGTGGAGAGAGAGAGAGAGGGGGGGAGAGTAGCTGGAGGGAAAGAGGAGGGGTCTTAAGGGGTCACAGGACACCATATGACCTCTTAGGAAATAATACAACCTCTAATGACACCTAATGGGTCATATGGTGGGCTAGTAAAATGATATATTAAATTTAAAGTTATGAATAAAACATCATACAACAAGACTCCACGCGAACAAACAATGAGGCTTCACTAAAAAGTAAGTGTAAGAGCTTGACCTAACCCTAAGAGTACTGCCTAAGTTCTAAAACATGTGATGCTATTAAATTTGCAAGGTTATAAGACTAATCTCGATTGTGACTATAGGAATTACACACTTGATTTCTTTCATGGGTATGTATTGTTCCAAGCTGTTTGACAAGTGATGATCATCATATACTACCACTGTCATGCATACAACAAACTTTAATTTCTTTAGGTGACAGGCGTTGTGTAACAACATGGGAACTCTCGCATACCCACCACTATCATTCTACATGACATCATCTATGTTACTCTCCCTCTTTCTCTTCCTACCTATTTTTTCCTTCTGAAAAACATAATGCAAGTACTCTGACTCATCATGTTGCTTTGTTGACACTATTTTCCACATCTGCTCTGCTCATTAAAAACACATTCGAGAAGAATATTGCTACAGGTTTCCTTGTTTGTCACGGTAATACACTCGTGGTTCAATTTCAAACGCTATTCCTCCTATTCAATATACACACACAAATCCATCAGTCATCGAGACTCCAAGCGAACAAACAATGAGGCTTTGCTAAAAATCAAGTGTAAGAGCTTGACCCAACCCTAAGAGTATTGCCTAAGTTCTAAAACATATGATGCTATTAAATTTGCAAGGTTATAAGACTGATCTCGATTGTGACTATAGGAATTGCACACTTGATTTCTTTCATGGGAATGTACCGTTCCAAGTTGTTTGACAAGTGATGATCATCATATACTACCACTTCCATGCATACAATAAAATTTAATTTCTTTCGGTGACAGGCATTCTGTAACAACATTGGAACTCTCGCATACCCATCACTATCATTCTATAGGACATCATTTGTGTTACTCTCCCTCTTTCTCTTCCTACCTATTGTTTCCTTTTGAAAAATATATTGCGAGTATTCTGACTCATCATGTTGCTTTGTTGACACTATTTTCCACATCTGCTCTGCTCATTAAAAACACATTCAAGAATAATATTGCTACAGGTTTCCTTGTTTGTCACGGTAATACACCTGTGGTTCAATTTCAAACCCTATTCCTCCTATTCAATATACACACACAAATCCATCAGTCATCGAGACTCCAAGTGAACAAACAATGAGGCTTCACTAAAAATCAAGTGTAAGAGCTTGACCTAACCCTAAGAGTACTACCTAAGTTCTAAAATATATGATGCTATTAAATTTGCAAATTTATAAGACTAATCTCGATTGTGACTATAGGAATTACACACTTGATTTCTTTCATGGGAATGTACCGTTCCAAGCTATTTGACAACTGATGATCATCATTTACTACCACTTCCATGCATACAACAAACTTTAATTTCTTTAGGTGGCAGGCGTTGTGTAACAACATGGGAACTCTCACATACCCACCACTATCATTCTACATGACATCATCTGTGTTACTCTCCCTCTTTCTCTTCCTACCTATTTTTTCCTTCTGAAAAACATATTGTAGGTACTCTAACTCATCATGTTGCTTTGTTGACAATATTTTCCACATCTTCTTTGCTCATTAAAAACACATTCAAGAAGAATATTGCTAGAGGTTTCCTTGTTTGTCACGGTAATACACCCGTGGTTCAATTTCAAACCCTATTCCTCCTATTCAATATACACACACAAATCCATCAGTCATCGAGACTCCAAGGGAACAAACAACGAGGCTTCGCTAAAAAGCAAGTGTAAGACCTTGACCTAATCCTAAGAGTACTGCCTAAGTTCTAAAATATATGATGCTATTAAATTTGCAAGGTTATAAGACTGATCTCGATTGTGACTATAGGAATTACACACTTGATTTCTTTCATGGGAATGTACCATTCCAAGTTGTTTGACAAGTGATGATCATCATATACTACCACTGTCATGCATACAACAAACTTTAATTTCTTTAGGTGACAGGCGTTGTGTAACAACATGGGAACTCTCGCATACCCACCACTATCATTCTACATGACATCATCTATGTTACTCTCCCTCTTTCTCTTCCTACCTGTTTTTTCCTTCTGAAAAACATATTGCAGGTACTCCGACTCATCATGTTTCTTTGTTGACACTATTTTCCACATCTGCTCTACTCATTAAAAACACATTTGAGAAGAATATTGCTACAGGTTTCCTTGTTTGTCATGGTAATACACCTGTGGTTCAATTTCAAACCCTAATCCTCCTATTCAATATACACACACAAATCCATCAGTCATCAAGACTCCAAGCGAACAAACAATGAGGCTTCGCTAAAAAGCAAGTGTAAGAGCTTGACCTAACCCTAAGAGTACTACCTAAGTTCTAAAATATATGATGCTATTAAATTTGCAAGGTTATAAGACTGATCTCGATTGTGACTATAGGAATTACACACTTGATTTATTTCATGGGAATGTACCGTTCCAAGTTGTTTGACAAGTGATGATCATCATATACTACCACTGCCATGCATACAACAAACTTTAATTTCTTTAGGTGACAGGCGTTGTGTAACAACATGGGAACTCTCGCATACCCACCACTATCATTCTACATGACATTATCTGTGTTACTCTCCCTCTTTCTCTTCCTACCTATTGTTTCCTTCTAAAAAACATATTGCAGGTACTATGATTCATCATGTTGCTTTGTTGACATTATTTTCCACATCTTCTCTGCTCATTAAAAACACATTCGAGAAGAATATTGCTACAGGTTTCCTTGTTTGTCACGGTAATACACCCGTGGTTCAATTTCAAACCCTATTCCTCCTATTCAATATACACACACAAATCCATCAGTCAATTTTCTTAGGAGAGCATACATGATATAATTTAAAGAGGAAGTTGCAAACAAGAAATAAATTCACTTACTTCTATAGAAGTGCGGACATAGTTGCGGTGGGGTATGGAGGGAGGGAGGGAGAGAAGAAGAGAAAGAGGGATGGGGTATGGAGAGAGAGAGAGAGAGGCACCTTGTATGCGTTTGAGAGGGGGAGATAATAAACTTACATGTGTGTGTGTGTGTGTGTGTATATATATATATATATTATATGTATATAAATATATTATATATACAATATCATATTATACACATACTATATATTACATATATTATATGTATATACACATATTATATATAGAATATCATATTATACAATAGCGTGTACGCGTTGTTTATAGTAAAAGTAGCGCATATGCGTTGTTTATAGGGAAACAAGCGCGTACGCGCTGCTTACACTATTAGTACCCCATACGGGCTTTTTAAATCATAAGCACCTCGTACGCGCTTTGACTATTTAGGCTTGGAAATAGGCCTGAATGACAAAGCTACGGTTTGGAAGTTTGATTTCCCTCCATTTCTCTCATTTTTTACGTGTTTTATTTTATCAACTTAGTTTATCGACTTTTTCATCATCAGGTTTACACTTCATCAAGTGGGTATTTCTAAAATTGCCACCATATTTTCACCCATCTTCTGAGCTTTCTAACCATATAATTTTTTTCAATTTGAACAATAATAACATATTATTATTGAATTTCTTTTACCAATGTCTCCATAGTTCTCACAGACATAGGTGCACCATTTTTTGAATAACTTTTGATATACTTATCCAAATTTTAAAAACTTTATATATTATTGTAGTGCACTTGATTCTTTACAATTTTTTTAAAAAATTGTATTTTCAATTTGTTTAGTGCAACTTATGCTTCGTGCATGAACAGGTACCTAATTTTCAGGATGTGCTCGATTGGAAAAATCATAAAAAAAATACTCAACAAAAAATTACAAAAAAGTACACATATTCTAGTGCTCACTCTTATCTATCTTTCATCCAAAGGATTTGTCAAAATACTAAATTCAACTATGACTTTTTTGATGCGCACGTCAGACACTATGTTATGTTTTTCAAAAAAAAATCAGGGTCAGTTTTTCGTGCACGAAGGATTTGACCCCCTTAATATTATCCAATTTTGAAAAAGTTTAGTAGTTTGGAAACTAGATTCAAAGTACTACAATATTTTTTATTTGATTATCTTCATATCTTGAGTGGATGACTTTCAAATTTTGCCTCCAAGTTCAGGTTCACCTGATTTCAGGAAAAAAAAAAAGTGTCCACTTATACCCCCTTTTTTGACCACCATCTTTGTGTACTTACCCAGATGTTGTAAGGAATTTGGGATTGAAAACTACACCACATAAGAGACCTTATCCACTAGGTTGGGTTTGCGAAAAGAATGAATTGCAAGAAACAAGGCAGTCTACTTTAAGGTTCGCAATCACAAGTATTTTGATGAGGTACAATTTGATGTGGTTCCACTAGATGTTTGTGGAATAGTGTTGGGTAGCCCTTATTTATATGATCGAAAGGCTACTTTCTACAAGGAATTTAATCAATATCATTTGTTCAAAGATGACATCAAGTATATTGTACATTCTCACAGGATTAAGACTAATCGGTCTTTTGCAAACATAGGGTAGTTAAAGAGGATTATTAATGCAAGTAAAGATATCTCTCTTATGTCTATCAAGTCAAGTGATTCTAGGCATGAACTTGAACCAATTAAGGCTAATCAAGATCAGATATCGCAGGATACACCAACAATACAACATGAAGAAACAACAAATGAAAGCATTGATGATCTGAGTCCTCAACTTATGGTTGAGAGTTTATCTTTGGAATTTAGACTCATAGCCAATAATAAAAGTAACACATAAAAAAAAATTATGTTTACACAAATCCATGTCTTTTTTGTTTTTTCTTGATCTTAAATCTTGATCTTCCTCCCCAATCTGAAATTATTGTGCCAATATAGATAATGTTTCCTGACAGTTTTCGTTCCCAAGTGTAATAAATACTGGGACTTCTTAATATTTGATTGACCACAACTCTGTAATTTCCATTTATTACAAAAGTTCCTTTAGAATTCATTAAAGGAATATCTCCTAGATATAAAATCATCTAGTTCTTTAACTTTTCACGAGTTTTAGTTTTCTTAATCAATCTTGCGGGTACATATAATTGACAGTGATATGTAAGAGACATATATACAACATCTCTCTCTTTAATGGGAGGTTTTGTTAATTTATATTCATTCCCAAAAAGGAGATTTTTTTTTTTTTTTTTGGGCTTTCAATTTTTGAAAACTTATTGAGTTCTTCTATTAAGCCTTGCTCGATAAAATGATCAAATCCTTCAAGTTGTATTTTACCAAATTCAGGAATTGTAAATATTCTTTTATTTTCATCTAATCGCATTGAATGTTTCCTATTCTATGTATATATATAGTATATTGCATATTTCGATATTTATTCCTCATTGATCTATATGGATAAATTGTCGTATCGAGACATGGCGAAAAATATTTGCATTTGGAAAACCAAATACAAGCTCGAAAAACTGCCACTTGCTCCTTGGCTTTCCAAGGGCAGAAATACGTCATGTTTTCTAGAAAAAAAGAAACTCGGTAATGAGGTCGTTGTAGCCCAACTAACTATGCCCTATTTGGAAAACAAAGAGCTCGACTTGGATTTATTGGAAAATGTTTTGTATCTCAAGAGTTGCTTCCAGGATAACAAGAATGATTTTTAGAGAATTTTTGCCAATGAAAGGCGAAGATCTATGCCACTTGTACCGGGGTACTTTAATGACCAATTTTTGATATACAAAATTGCAAGTCTCTTCTTAAAACTAAAGAAGAAGAGAATAAATGTAAATCTTTTTGATAGATTTCAATGACGAAGAAAAAGAAAAACTATTGAGGATGTCAATGAAAAAATTTCAAGTTCTTTTACTTTCGAAGATATTCTTCTTCCAAGACGTCGTAGAGAATTTTGAATTTTTCAGTCTTTTGAATCTAGAAACCCCTATAGATCAAAGTACAGGATTAAATAGTAAAGAGATACTAAATGACGAAGGTCTCATCGAAAAAGATGAACCTCTTTGCATAGATACAAGGCAAAAAATCAGACGTTTTCTTTGGCATTGTTATTGAGTAGAGGATCTAATTTGCATGAATCGATTTTGGTGGAATACTAGTAATGGTAGTCGGTCTGTTATGTTGAGGGCACGCATGTATCCCAAAATAGATCATTGGGAACATATCAAAAATAGTTTTTATTTTATAAAGCAAATTTTTGTTTCAATAAGAGAGATTCTTCAAGATTTAGCAAATCAGACCAAAATTTTATTAGGTAGAAAGCGTTCACCCGTTTTTGGACAAAATGAACCTATAAATCAGGTAGAGCTACAAAAAAAGAATAATTAAATTATAGCATAAGTTCGTCTTTTCCTTCCGGTTGCTCCCCATGCAATGAACTTCTTACAAAAATGATAAAATTGATAAGAAGGTTCCCTTGGGTAAAAACGTTCCTGTTGTGAAAGATAGACAAGATGTTGATTCATTTGCTTTTCTATCTGCATTGTTATTTAGCTTGATATTAATCAGTGCTTATTGGTTAGTAGTTGGAGTAGTTGATGTAGATGTTTATGAAAGTGATAGAATGATACATATATTTAACAATATCATTGCAGTATTGATTATGGTGATGAGCCAGGTGTATAGATGGACAGATGATACAGGACAAGTGGGGAGGCCATGTCCTCACTTAATTTATGAATAAATGCAACTTTTGGAGGTCCAAAATTTATCCAGTGGGGCGGATTGATCCAAGTGGATGTTTATCCAAAAATTTAAATGTTCCAGATGCTCTAAAAATATGGCACCCATGTGGTTCCTCCAGGTGCTTCGACGGATTTTGTTCTGGCTATTAAAATTTGGTGGAAGAGAGATTTGAACCCCTAATCGTTCACCGCCAACAAACTCTCCTCATGGTTAGGCTCCATATCTCACTCTATACCATTGGTGGCGGCAGTTATATTTGAAGAAGATAAATGCTAATTCAAGAGAGGTGACAGTTCGAACTGGCAGCCTCCCCAACCTCACCATCCTCTCTCTGCCAATGAGCCACTGCAGATTTTGCATTATATTGTGGTGTTTGTTTAGTTTTTTCTCAAATAATTGGTTATTTGGAAACACCAAATATAACAAACTTTTAAACAAACAAATACAAATTGGGCCCTAACCAAATTGATAAATCCTTAATTTAAGCTCAAAGCAATATGAGCCATGGACATATTAAGTCCATAAAGATTTTTAAAAAAAATTAAAAGAGGCCTAGGACATTTAGAGCCCTATATAAAGATTTGTAATTTAAAATTAGTGGATATGGGGGATTTTTCAAAATCATATGGTTATAGCTCATATTAGGAAATAAAATTGTATAAAAGGGGAGTTGAGTTTTGAACTTGGACATGGGAGAGTATTGTGAGAGAATTGAAGATTAAAAAACTGATGTGAGAGAAGTTTTGGAGAGTTATTGTGATAGTGAATTGTTCATCTCTGTGCATTGGGAGCTTGAAGTCAAGCTTGTTGTACTTGTTGGAGAAGGACTTTTATAATTCATTATCGTCCGAGGAGAGGTGAGGAGACTTTGTAACAAGTTGAAGACCTTATAATCTTTTTTCTGGAGCATAATCAAGGATCGATCACTCAGTTGAGAGGGACCCAAAGATGTAGCCATTTGGTGAACTCCGTTACCAACTTGTGTTTCCTTGTCTTCTATTTTTTCTCTCTATTGATAATTTGTTATTTAATTGTTGTGATGTTCAGTTAAGAATTTCAATTTCAAGGCCTTCAATTTAATCGTTTTAAAAGTTAACATCTCACGTGCAACAGTCATAGATCCTAACATCGGATCATCAAAACATAAATAAAGGTGGATTTTTGTCAAATGTTTTATTGCAACTACTCTGGTACACATGCATCGAAATGTGGAAGCATAGATAAGACATGTGAATTGTTTGACAGAATGACTCAAAGAGATGTATCCTTGTGGACTGCAATGATTGCTCTTACTTTAAAAAAAAAAAATTGTTGAATAAATTTATTGTTAAAAATAAAAATTGAATCATAATATATTATTTTAATACAACTTCTTATTTATTCTTTTTAAATTTCTCTAAAATTGAAGTTACACTTTCTTACAAACTGACTTTACCTCTCTTATAAACTACCTAATTGAAATATCATAATACTTAACTAAAGCACACAAGTAAACATATAAAAAGCTATATAACCAAAAAAAATTATTGAAATCTAAATTTGGACTTCACTTTCAATGCAACATTTAAATTATATTGTATTGCAAAACAATTTCTTGCACTTCTTAATTGAATTTCAATTTTCAACAAATGTATTATTTAGTATTATAATATAATATTTTTTTAATGTTATAATTTATTAAATTTAATGTGATGACTTAGTATATGTATGTCCCATGTATTTATGATCCAAGCTTCAATACCAATAGATTGCTTAAAGCAATTTAAGATGTCTATCCTCTCAACATTAAGAAGTTAAAAACTAATGAAAATTGTGATGTTAACAAAAATTCAAAGTTGATTAAGACAGAGACTGTTAAAACTCATAAAAGTTGTAGCGTTATACAATATGAGAATGAATCAAATTTTAAGTGATATATATTGTCTCCCTTCTACAACCATCTTTAAGATATATTGTCTCCCTTCTACGACCATCTTTAAGTTGATCACTTGTTTTTAAAGTATGCACCTCTCTGTTAATAAAAAGGTCAATTGACAAGGTCTCTATGCAATAGCTTTTTTGAGGTATACAAACTACAACAAAAGGTGAGAAGATCCACCATTATGTCCTAATTCAAAGGGAAAGAGAATTTGTATGCCACTATTACAAAAGAAATATGATTGAGGTTGACATGTATAAGTTATTGCATCCACTATTATTTTATAACAAATTTGATGGGAGTTGAACTTAGCATGTCCCAAGATAAACCATTATCTTCTAAGATGCCATGATTATTCTTTATGTTTGTCCATTAATGCCAAAATGACTGCATAATCCAATTGACTTGTAGTTTTCTTCTAAGTTGATTTTGTCATGAAAGTGGGGCATAAACCTATCTACAATAAATTGATTGTAAGAGCTCCAACATTTGAGGCAATCTAATCACTTCTTCTTGCTAGTTCAAGTTAAATGCTCTACAATGCATGGTTTTCTATGCAAAGTATAACTATTTCATGATAATCTAAACAAACAATATGTGAAATAGAAAATAATATTTCAAACTACCTACCAATTAATGCTATAATAAAAAAAATCTTATACTTAGATTTGTCTAAAATTTGGAGTAATTGTAAGTCACCAATTCATGAAACAAAGAAATAACAATGAAGCTCCAATAATTCATGATCTAGGTATACATCAAACAGTCAGTCAGTATAAACAATGAATGTCTCTTGATTTGTTAAGGCTGTAATCTTCGGACCTTATTATTTTTCTATTGGTATTGAAATTTAGACAATCAAAACCAACTTTCAAGAAATGCAACTAAAATATAAAATCAGAGCATTAATCATTTAAGGAAGATTGATTTTGTTCTATTTTACAAGTTCCATTCATAATTCCTGGTGTCTAATTTGAAAAAGTAATCTTAACTATTTGAAATTGAATGCTAATTCTAGCTTAAAACCTGCCCTATTGTGGATGATGCAATTGGATTTGTTGAAAAGACATTAGAAACTCTGCCTTCTACCTCTGCACACCAAAACCTATTTTCAAGAAAATGTAATTGGCAGGTCATGTAAAGCCAAGTCCCACAACCATTGCCAGCATCCTCCCTGGCTGTGCCAAAACAGGAGCTTTGGAAGAAGGTATGGGCATATACCTAAATGATAGAGAAATTTAGCCATATGTTGTGCAAACAACTGCCCTGTTAGACGTGTATGCAAAGTGCAGATGAATAGACAAGGCACGTGAATTGTTTGACAGAATACCTCGAAGAGATGTGGTTTCATGGACCGCTACAATTGCAGAATATGCACATTAAATGGATTTGTTGAAGACTCTTTAGAAACTTTCAAGCTAATGCAAATGGCAAGTGTAAAGCCAGAGTTGTCGACCTTTTCTAGCATCCTCCCTAACTGTGCCATAGTGGGAGCTTTCGAACAGGGTATAGATATCCATTGAAGCATAATGGAAGGGGGACTTTTTACAGATGTTATAGTTGCAACTGCCCTGGTAGACATGTATGCAAAATGTGACACCGTGGACAAGGCATGTGAGGTATTTAACATGGAGCCAATCTGTAACTCACAGAAACGACTATGACCCCAATGGCGGCAGCCAACTTAAGGAAAAAACGGAAGAAATAAAAATAGGTGAAAGGAAACAAAATTTCCTGCGCAAGGCGTAATGAAGAATGGATCCATTGTCGTACGGTTTAAGGGCGGAATATGGCAGTCTATATTTGCAATGACAGTTTATACTTGCAGCTTACGACAATGAGGAAGGCGGTAAATAGTCGGCAACGGGAACATTTTCCAATCTCAGAAACCGGCGTAAGTCATTCCAGAGGCGTGAAACTTTTCATTTACAGCGTAAGACGTGAGGAGAACCCGGTGGAGGGTTCTCCACGTAAATAGCCTATCGGCTAATAAAGAATCAGCTTCAGTAAAATAAGGATTCAGGTAGTCACTTATCTTCCCAAATTCTTGGGGGGAAGTATTTGTCAGTTAGCTAGCATGAATGTAATTCATGGATCACTTAGTTGAAGATATTCATTGATTGCTTGCTAATGAGATATACATAAAATATTCTTTTATTCTAATATCAAATATTACATTTGATATGCATTTTATAAAATGTTGGAGCCGGGTACACTAATTACCTCTCTAACTATCTACTCTAATCAGTGTAATACATTTACTAACAATGTAATACATTATACTAACAATCCCCCCTATTACATTGTTCTTTATAAATGTTTATCCAGGAACCCCCCTTTAAGTCTTAAATAATAAAATTGTTGATTACAGAATATATATAGACACATTTTGTGAAAAACTTATTTGAAGAAACAAATTATGAATCAAGTTTAGCTCCATCAAGTTGTCTCGTAACCCTCGGAAAGGTGTAGCCTCTATCTAATATCCCAAATTATTCAGCAACAATCCATATTGAGCCCTCCAACCACATGGCTTCATCAAGTTGCCTGATAACCCTCGGAAGCGTATAGTTCTTGAACACAGCCTCGAGTACTACTAGACAACCATCCATATTGAGCTTTACACCAAACCCCTTACCTGTCTCCAAAAACAAACTTCACAATACATGTATCTTCAAATATGTCAACAACAAGGAATAAACAAGAAACAAAAAAACAAAAAAACAAAAAACGTTTCTCAAGCAAAACACCATCTCAAAGCAAGAAGCTAACTTGAGATGATGGAAATTCTCCATCCTCCTGTGCCACAAGCCTCCAAAGAAGTGAAGACTTATAGCACTTCTCCAGAATCACTAAGAGAATCATAAATAATAACTTGATCATTTGATGAATCCCCATTCTCAATATAAGAAATGTTTGCTTCATTGATTTTGTCTTTGAACTTTCCTTTAAGAACATCTCTAGCTCGACTTTTACACGACCAAGCTCTATGACCTTTTTTCTTACAATAGAAACATTTAATGTCTTCATTACTTGTGCTTGATCTTTTATTATGGTTTTGAACATATAATGCATTTTTCAGTTGAGAAACACCTTCTAAATCTTCTGCATTTGTTATCTTTTCTTCTGCTAAAAGGGTTGAAATCATATCTTCTAAACTCTGGGAGATTATTTGGCTAAGTGTAAAAAATAATATTATTGTATTTTGCAAGCAAGTTGTTTAACAAGATAGCCTTAGCATCTTCATCATTTACTAGAGCCTTAACTTCTGCTAATTGTCTGATAAGAGATCTCAAACTACTTATATGACTTGACATTTTGACTCCATTTTCTATTTTGAGCCTAAACAATTGAAGTTTTAGAGAGAATTTTGCATTTATTGCCTTTGCTCCAAACAATTTATTGAGATTATCGCAAATATCTGCTAATGATGTATCCAAATCTATATGATGTAATTCTGAATCAAAAAGAGCAAGACCAATAATAGCTTTGTCTTTATCATATTTGTTCTCGTTTCTTTTCCACTCACTATTACCCATTAATTGCATCTGATTTTTTATTTTCCAAGTATGAAAGTTAAAACCAAAATATTTAGCTAGCGTATCAACCACAATCTCCATAATGAAATATCTCTTTTATTTTTCACTAATTACTTCACTAAAATTGCCATATTTGTTTCTAAGCCCTAACTTCCCCTTGCAGATTAAAGAAAGAGGGAACTACAACCAATTTACATACACAAAGATTGTTTGGATTGTCGCAGCATAGACACAAAGATTGGTTGTTGTTCTCTCACACCATTTTCACAGGCACATAAACACATGCACAGCTTCAGATACTCATTCCATATTCACAGCATTCAAGGAGACCGCTCTGATACTCGTTGTTATAAAAAAAACATAAAATATTCCTTTATTCCAATATCAAATATTAAATTTGATATGCATTTTATAAAGTGGTGGAGACGACAGAAAGCAGTTAAATAGATTAACCGTGCAGAAACTACCTCTCTAACTATCTACCCTAATCAATGTAATGCATTTACTAACAATGTAATACATTATACTAACAATATTCAGTACTATAGGGTTGGGTAGACGTTGCCGCAAGCAACATATTATGGGTACAGAATGTTAGTCAACTCTGAGTGTTTAGCACTTTTAAGTTTAGAAGTGTATTCTTAGTGTGACCACACACATTACTCAACATATTAAGTCTAAAAAATGTCAGTCAACTATGAATGTTTAACACTTTTAAACCTATAAATATAAACTTAGTGTGTGTGATTTAAACCATTTTGCAACAAGGTTATTCATTTGTGAAAGTTAATAATGAGGTCATTCTGAAAACTTCAGCAGTACCAGGTGTAGAATTTCTTGCATAACAAAACTACAGATCTAGCTAGAAAGCAAGAAACAAAACTTGTAGAGAAAAGAAGAAGCAAAATAGAAAAGCTGAGAATGAAATTCTATTAATTCATTGTATGATTTACAATCTGTTAAATGCAGATTTATACAAATAATATCCACCAGATGAAATATGAAATCACGGGTGAAAGAGGCAAAGATAACAACTAATTGAATTAGTTAGCTTATGATCTGCAGTTTGCATGGAAGACAGATCCATTATTCTCGAAGAGGACAGAGAGCGGACTAAAAGCGATCCATCGTTCACAGAGAGAGAGGGGATCATGCAAAACTGACGCTAACACTAGGTGGCAGCAAGGATTATGCATAGATATTAGAGTCAGCGAATAACATAAGTTTGTTGCATTATTTCCTGAGTATATGTATTTCAAAAATATATTCAATACAATAATCTATGCAACACTTGATGAGATCTTAAAAACTTCATTCTTCTAATTTGAAAGCTAATATAAATTCAATCAAGCTCATTTTGATTTTCTTGTTATGATGTACCCACTAAAAGCTCAGTTTTTTATTGTTAATGGGTATGTTTGAGTGATCGATCTCCCCTCTCCTCTTTTGTGACAAGGAAACCTTGAATCTGATAGGCCTTAAAAATAAACTCATAGAACGCATGGTATCAAATTGATATCACCCTACAATAAAAACACAATAGTCTTGTCTGTGTGTAAACCATAGGGAGATTAGCCTTCCCTGATTGGTTTTTCACTTCAGGGTGCCATGGATACAAAAGGTATAGCTATACAAAATGAGATTTATAAAGAATAATGTTTTGTAAAGAAGCATTCAAAACACCAGGGACACATTTCAAGACAGATAGAGAAAAACCAGCATATTAAGTCATAAGATTTTATGAATAGCCACGCAAAGCCCAAGGACTTGTAACTTATCAATGCTATGCCTGAAGACTTTACCCAAACCTGTGTGAGCTATTGACTATATAGTCAAAAGGAATTACTCAATCCAAACATTTAAAGGCAATTCGAACATTTAAAGGGGTTTTTTAATTGCATATCTTTCTTAAATTATGACATTGTTTTCTATCAAATCAAAATGGTCTAATTGCAGATTTTACTTTCATGAACATGTGAACTGCTCATTCTTTGTTCCTTATGGACAATGTAGACTTTAATTAAAGCCTCGTATTCTATGAATTATTTACACAAAGCATCTTATTTATTTAAAGGTTTTATTTATTTATTTATTTATTGCTTATCTTTCTTAAATTACAACATCATTTTCTATCAAATCAAAATGGTCTAATTGCAGCTTTTACTTTCATGAACATGTGCACTACGCATTCTTTATTCCTTATGGTTAATGTAGACTTTAATCAAAGTGTCATATTCTAAATTATTTAAATAAAGCATCTTATTAATTTAAAGATTTTTTTTATTACATATCTTCCTTAAGTTACGACATCATTTTCTATCAAATAAAAATAGTCTAATTGCATATTTACTTTCATGAACATGTGCACTACTCATTCTTTAATCCTTATGGTCAATGTAGACTTAAATTAAAGCTTCTTATTCTATAAATTATTTAAACAAAGCATCTTATCCCTCTATTTTCATCAAAGTGAAAAGGAAGGTAGGGGTTGTAAAATATATTTAGTATCAAGTATTTATATTTATTTTTAGTTATAGTTCATTTATTTATATTTATATTTATTATTAAATATCATATTTAGTTTTTTGCACAAAAAAATATGCTATGTGATGTCCTGCACCCCTTCACTCCGCGCTCCTTCTGCTTTCATCAGCCCACAATAAGGTTTTTACGATTTTCGGTTCGATTTGTGAGAAGGATTATTCTAATGGCCATGGCGTCATGGGCAATGGTTCTGATTTTATTTCAAGTATGGGTGTTGTTGTTGCCAAGGATACCTCTTTTGCTTAAGCTGTGTGAAGTGGTGCTAGGGCTTGACATGCCCTAAGTTGTTCCCCCCAAGATCTTTTTGCAATGTT
Organism: Cryptomeria japonica; assembly: GCF_030272615.1. Taxonomy (NCBI): domain Eukaryota; kingdom Viridiplantae; phylum Streptophyta; class Pinopsida; order Cupressales; family Cupressaceae; genus Cryptomeria; species Cryptomeria japonica. The sequence goes on along the minus strand of NC_081407.1, from coordinate 639,734,904 downwards.
TGGGTGCCCTCCTTTGGTGGGTTTTGGAATTTCCCCTCATCCTTTGCTTGTGGGGAATGTCGCTAAGTGTTTTCAAAACCAAAAGGGTCATGTTATGTTCAAGGTCAATAGGTCTTCTGAAGCAGGAAAGTTGAGTGGTGTGGATTGGCATAGTGGTGTTGGTAGAGTTACGAGTGATAGTGCTAAATAATTCTCTCCAATCCATTTACTTCCCTTTTAGCACATTCCAAAGATTTGTGTTGAAGGGCTTGTCCATGATCGAGAGGAATTCCTCACTAATCATGCGCTTATTTGCATATTTGTAAAGACCTGGCCGAATCTGTGTTATTTGCATGAATGGATACCTTCTAAATGGAAAGATTTGGCTAGAAGATTATGTTAGTGTCTTCTCTTATGCAAGGGGTTTCTTCATCTTGGAGGAGTTTAAGTCTAGGGTAGATAAGGGAAAAGTGTTAAAATATGGTTCATGGGTGTTTCAAGGTGACTTTTTATGTGTAAAAGGATGGTACACCTCATTTGACCCTCACATTGAGATTTTTTCTTCATCTATTTGGGTTCGTTTACCATACCTTCCAATTCAGTTTTGGGAACTCGAGTGTTTGTGAACAATTGGTAATGATTTGGGTAAATATTTATGTGCCTCAAAGGAGACAATCAATTATGCGATCAGCATCGCCTGTGCTCGAATTGTGTGGAGATACATCTCTCATAGGCCTCCCAGCCAAAATTTAATTGACAATTTGCAACATACCTTGGAAGCAACAAGTAGACTATGAGAAGGTTGCCTTCAAATGCAGTAGATCTATTATTCTATAGAGCACTTTACTCCAAATTGTTTAAAACATAGTAGCTCTACTTTTAAAAATTGGTATTGCCAATCCACACCCACATGGTGGATTGGTGTTGGAGATCATCATTACATGATTTCCTCCAAGGTGGCCAAGTACACTTCTGAGTCTCCTTCGTCAAATTTTCCATACACAAATCCTTCTAGCTCTCTTCAATGCTCGAGCTCCAAGGCCCCACTTCAGGCTTCTAACAATTGTGCCACTTAAGACATCTTTGTGGCCTCCCCAAGGCTAGTTGGCCTCAAGCATCATGTGTCTTTTGTTATCCTCTATAATATTCTATAATTGGTTGATCATGTTTCCTCGGTTGGATTTCAATGTGATTCAGAAATGGCAGAAAAGTTTAGACTTAAGTCCCCCTCTAAAGAGATGCATCAAAAGGGCTCCTCCTGATCTACACTTCAGTGAACAAAGATTAAGAGAAAAAAGTCCCTATCAGGCAAACATCAAATGGTACTCAGATCTTTTGGGGGAAAATGATATAATGGACAGAGAGAATGCATCATTGTGGCCATCTAGATCACAACAAATGATATATCTTATCGAAATAGGAAATATGTTAGTTCGTCTTTGTGTTATTCTTTGTTGTACCCCTTGTGGAAAGAGCATGCATTTTATCTATTTTTTATTTCTATATTATGGGAACTACCCCCTTGGTAGTACTTACCTAAAAAAAATTAATATTTAATATTAAATTATATATTTTAATAAGAAATGGTTGTCAAATGAAAGGAAATACAAGAGCAAGAAAATTAAAATAAATCCAAGTATGTTGATTGAAGTAATGTTACCAAAGTAGAGAGCAACTTGAGAGCAATCACCCAAAACTTGAAGAGAAGACACAAGAGATTTTGAAAGGGGAAAAGCAAAGAAAAACCCCTTATGTATTTTGAATGAACACAAAGCACAAAGAGAGAGAGAGAGAGAGAGAGAGAGAGAGAGAAACTCATTACAATTATATCGAAAGTGAAGAATGAGAGGAGAATCATCTCTTAAATAGAGATGAGGAGAGAAGATACAAAGTAACTCCCATATCTATGAATGCCACCATTCATAATATGTGTGTGCAATGTGTCAACATCCTCTTAAGGAGGAAATCTAATAATCCTTAATGAATGAAAATAAAAGAATTGACTTGTCCTCACACATGTATAAGAGGACAAATTACATGTAGGGATTCCAAAGGAAAATCCCAAACTAAATACAAATAAACCTAAGCCAAGTAAAGATTAAATATTCTAACACCCCTCCTTAAGCTTTACTTGGGGAGTTTCCATCAAACCCTTCAATGGGTTGCAATCCAAGATTTTTTAAATGAAATTGGAACTTTTCTTTACAAAGTGGCTTTGTTAGAATATCTGCAACTTGATCTTCACCCTTGCAATATAGAAGTGAAACTTTCTTGTCTTCAAATTTTTCTCTAATAAAGTGGTGTTGGAGATCAATATGTTTGGTCCTTACATGGAAGATAGGATTCTTATCCAGGGAAATGGCACTTTGATTGTCACAATAAAAAGTTGTTGGATCTTGTTGAGGTAGCCCCAAATCTTCAAGAAATCTTCTAAGCCATAAGGCTTCTTTAGAGGCATTATTGCATCCTTTATATTCAGCTTCAGTAGAACCAAGTGAAGTAGATTGTTGTTTCTTACTATTCCAAGAAATGGCACTTGAACCAACAAAGAAACAATATCCACAAGTAGATTTCCCATCATTGGGATCTCCCTGAGATCTGAATTAGTAAATCATTTTAAAGTAAAATCACAATTTGCATCATAAAATAAACCAACATTAAGAGTTCCTTTAATATATCTCAAAATTCATTTTGCAACTTTAAAGTGAGTTTGTTGAGGTTTAGAGATAAATCTAGAAACTAAACCCACACTATAAGAAATATCTGGTCTAGTAAGAGTTAAATAATTTAAACTTCCAACTAATTGTCTATATAAAGTAGCATCAACTAAAGGAGTATTCATATCAAGCATTAACTTTGTTCCTAATTCACATGGAGTAGAAACATGATTAGCATCATTCATTTTAAACTTGTCTAAAATATCTTGAGCATATTTACTTTGAGATAGAAAAATACCATTACTTGTTTGCCAAATTTGCATTTCCAAAAAATAATGTAAAAGTCCTAAATCAGTCATGTGAAATTTTTTATTAAGTTGAAACATAATTTCAGAAATCAAATTATTGGAAGTTGAAATTAGAATGAAATCATCTACATACAAAATAATAATCACAATGTCATATTCACTATGTTTAAAATATAAATTTGGATCATTTTTACTTCTAATAAAACCTTGAGAAAGAAAGAATGCATTTATCTTAGAATACCATTCTCTAGGAGATTGTTTCAAACCATAAATTGATTTCTTTAACTTGCAAACTAAATGTTCATTACCTTCCTTAACAAAACTGGGAGGTTGAGACATATAAATTTCCTCATGTAAATCACCATTTAGAAACGCACTTTTAACATCCATTTGATGAATAGGCCAATGCATAGTAGAAGCTAAAGCAAGAACAAGTTTAATAGTAGGCATTTTAGCAACAGGAGCAAAAGTTTCATTATAATCTAAGCCTTCAATTTGAGAAAAAAAACTCTAGCAACTAATCTAGCTTTAAACTTAGTAACTTCATTATTTGCATTCAATTTAGTTTTATACAACCACTTACAAGAAACAAGATTTTTACCTTGAGGTAAAGGGATTAAATCCCAAGTTTGATTAGCAAGCAAACTATCATATTCTTCTTTCATATCTTTTTGCCAATGAGGTTGACTTTTAGCTTGCTCAAAAGAATTAGGATCATTTAAATTCATAATAGTAGACATCAAAGCATAATTCCAATAATTTATTCTTCTAGCCTTAAGTTTATCCATTCTAGCTACATAATCATCACTTTCTTGAAGTAAAGTTTTAAACCATTTAGGCTTCCTTTTAGAAGTAATAGAATCACCACTAGAAGAAGAAGAATTAGGAGTAGAATTATCATGATCATCATCACTATCACTTTTAGAAATAGATGCATTAGGAGTAGGGATTAGAGAAAGAGTAGGGTTAAGAGAAGGAGGTTTGTCCTCCACAACCACTACCTTACTGTCAACAAATTCATTATCCTACACATTAGAACAATCATGAATACCTTTTTCAACAACACAAACATCTCTAGCAACTTTAACTTTGTTAGTGATAGGATTGTAAACTCTATATGCTTTAGAATGTTCATCATAACCAACAAATATATAGGGAGAAGATTTAGAATCTAATTTATGCCTTTTTTTTTTAGGTTTATGAACATAAGCAATTGAACCAAAAATCCTTAAATGCTTTAAATTAGACTTTCTACCGGACCAAGCTTCTTCAGGAGTTATATCCTTTAAGGCTTTGGTAGGTGTTCTATTAATAAGATAAGTAGCACAAGCCATAGATTCAACCCAAAATTTATAATGCATATTCTTAGCATGCATAAGCATCTAGCCATTTCAACAATGGTTCTATGCTTCCTTTTCGCTACACCATTTTTTTGAGGTGTATAGGGAATAGTATGCTCATGTTTAATATCAAAAGATTTCAAATAACCATTAAATGCATTATTCACATATTCCTTACCATTATCAGTTCTAAGTATTTTAATCTTAAAACCAGATTGTCTTTCAATAAACATATGAAATTCAGTAAAAGCATCAAGAACTTGATCCTTACTATGAAGGAAATAAATCTGACTTCTCCTAGAAAAATTATCAACAAATATAAGTGCATACCTTGATCCTTGGATGGAGGTATTCTCCATGGGTCCCAAAAGGTCACTATGAACAAGGTGCAATTTATGATTTTCCCTCCATGATTGACTATGAGGAAAGGACTCCCTATGCATCTTACCACTCATGCAACTGTGCATACAATTTTAGAAGGAACAATGCTAGGCAATCCATCTACCATATTTGTTTTGTGTATCAAAGCAATATTATTAGAATTTATGTGGCCAAGTCTTTCATGCCAAACATTAAAATCAATGGTAGTAAGCAAAGAATACTTTGAATGAGCAAACTCATAAAATTTGAATAAGTAATCATTATCCATTTTAGCATTAGCAATAACTTGGTTATGCCTTGAATCAATGATATAACACATATCCTTATAGAATTAAATCTTATAATCTTGTCAAAGCTTAGCAACAGAAAGGAAAATTTGATTTTAATTCAGGAACATAAAGAACATCATGTAATTTACCATTAGGAACATTGACATCACCAATAGCTTCTACTTTACAAGTATAATTGTTAGCAAGTTGAACAGGAATATTCGAAGTATTGGGATGCATAGAATCAAAAATTTCTTTATGAGAAGTAACATGTTGAGATGCACCAGAATCAATAATCCATTCAAGAGGCTTTGAAACATTGTAACTACAAGTAAATGCATGATGGGATGAATTGCCATTATTATTATTATCTTTCTTATAATGAGGTTTATGTTGTTAATTATTTTGATTATTTTGGTTCATGGGCTTTTTACCATTTTGCTTCTTAAAACAATTATTAGCCACATGATCATCCTTACCACAATACGTACAATGGGGCCTCTTAGAATAATTATTCTTTTGATTATTATTAGAATTGTTATTAGAGGATTTAGAATGTAATTTATTATTAGAATAATGATTATAATGATTATTATTATTATTGGATTTAAAATTATTATTATGGTTTTTATTTTTAGACATAAAAGCATGTTCACTACTTATAAGAGTATCAAACTGAATTAATTTAGCTTCCTCTTGACATAATATATTATGAAGAATATCATGTTAATTGAGTAGCTAAACTAGGAATAGCAAGCTGAGCATGAATATTAGTAATAAATTGCTAAAATTGATGAGGAAGACATTTTTTAAGAATAAGATCAATTAAACATATATCATCTAGTTTAACTCCTAAACCAGTTAATTGACTATTAATAGAATCAAACTTTAATAAGAATTCATCCATAGATTTAAAATTTGTATACCTGACATCTTCAAGTTGATCTTGAAGCCGAATTTTTTCGGGATTCATTTGAGCTATCATATTTTGTTTTTTAAATTTATCATGCTTCATATGCTTTTGTACAATTTCCAATAAGAACATACAATTCAAGAACCATAGAAATACCAATTAAACTAAGTGCTTCCTCATTTTGAGCCTTCCATCTGTCTTGGTCAGCTTGAGGTGCGGTTGTAGCGGGCTCACAACTTTTATCAGTTGCAACGTCCAAAAGGTGCTTGAAACGAAAAATAAAGGAAATATGTGTTTCCCATGAATGATAATTTGAACTATTTAATTTAATTTCAGGAATTAAAATAGACATGATAAAAAAATAAAGATGAACAAATTATGATTAGTATTGAAAAAAAAAAGTATCCCTTAGATTAAAGAACGAAAAATTAACCTCCTTGATTGAATCCAATTTCAATAGCTTTTAAAAATTAACAAATGTTTTTACAAATATATTTATGAAAAAAATTTACTTTAAAATAACAAATTTAAATTTAAATACTTAATTTTAGTTGAACAAACTTTATATTAAAAGCACTTTAAATCTTTATTAATAATAAATTAAAACAATTAAAAAACTTTATTAAGACACTTTATATATTAAAAAACTTTATTATAAAAAAAAATTTAAACTGTATAAACTTTTTAAATGCATATAAAACTTTATCAACCTTTTAAAAACTTTTAAATAAACTTAGAACTTTTTTTAAGTTTTAATATATGTGGAATCGTATTACTTTTAAACTTAAAACTTTAAAATAAAGTAACTAAACTTTTATTTTTTAAATAAAGTAGGCTTTACTTAATACGTGGAAGATTAAAAACTTAAAACTTTAAAGTAATTCAAATAAAATTAAAGTGAAAATGTTAAAGTATGAAGAAGTTAAAGTATGGAAACTATATGATGTATATTAATTATGATGTATTAAAAAGGAGAATATGTTATGAGTTTTAAAGAGGCGTTATTTTTTTTAAAATAAGACAGGATCAATATGCTACCAAGAGCAGGGTGCAGAGAAGATACGATAAGAACAGAAACGTATCAAAGAAAAACCATTACATGCAAGATGCAAAGGTGTCGTTTGGTGATGCAAGTAACGTTATATTTAATCAAATCAAACTTACCAAATATAGAAAGCAGAGTTGGTAGAAACCGTTTCAGAGCAAGAAGGTAAAGATTCTGGAAAAGGTGATAGCAAGGAAAAGCACAGAACTCGCTGAAAAAAAAAAAATGAATGTGAATTGAAGAGCTTAATCCTCTAACCGATTTATTCTTATCAAAAGCTAAAATAAATAGATTCGGATTTAAAATGAAATAAATTTAGATTTGAACAAAATTATTTTAAACAGACTTAAACAGAGAGATGAAAGTAAAATGACTACACCAGACAGAAACATACATAGTTCTTTGAATCTGCAAAAAAAATTGTTAGAAAATATATAAACCAACAATAATTTGCAAGTGAAATAAAATTTTAGAACCTCCAAACAAACAGAGAATGTCTTGGCGGCAAACCTTCCAAAACTAAAACACAAACCAGAAAGAAAAGACTTTGGCGGCAAGCCTTCCAAAGCTTAAAAAATCTTTAAATTAGAATCAAAATGGAGTAGACCTGCAAAAAATTTAAAAAACTGAAACCAAAATCTGCTCAAAACAGATTAGAGAATAAACTTCTACTCTTCTCTCAAAGAGTGCCTCCAAGAAAGGTGGGCTCCAAAATGAATAATGGCAACCTTCATCAACTTCAACTTAAACAAGGATTAGTAACCTACTTTGGTACCATGAAAGGAAATACAAGAGCAAGAAAATGAAAAGAAATCCAAGTAAGTATGTTGATTGAAGTAATGTTACCAAAGTAGAGAGCAACTTGAGAGCAATCACCCAAAAATTCAAGAGGAGACACGAGCTTTTGAAAGGGGAAAAGCAAAGAAAAACCCCTTATGTATTATGAATGAAGGCAAAGCCTAAAGAAAGAGAGAGAGAGAGAGAGAGAGAGAGAGAGAGAGAGAGAGAGAGAGAAGCTCATTACAATGATATCCAAAGTGAAGAATGAGAGGAGAAGCATCTCTTAAATAGAGATGAGGAGAGGAAATACAAAGTAACTTCCATATCTATGAATGCCATCATTCATAATATGTGTGTGCAATGTGTCAGCATCCTCTTAAGGAGGAAATCTAATAATCCTTAATGAAGGAAAATAAAAGAAATGACCTGTCCTCACACATGTACAAGGGGACAAATTACATTTAGGGATTCCAAAGGAATATCCCAAACTAAATACAAATAAACCTAAGCCAAGTAAAGATTAATTATTCTAACATCAAATTTAAAATAGAAAATTAAAATTTTTAGGGTAAGGGAACAAAGATGGGGGACCAAAAAGGGGTCTTAAGATGCCACTTTTTTGCTGAAATTAGCAAAGTCTAAACTTCGATGAGAAATTGAAGATAGGTGCACTCAAAATTTGAAGATGTAACAAGAACAAAAGTTGAAGTGCTCTGAATCTACTTTCTAAACTACTAATTTGTTTTGAAAACAGAGGAGATTAAGGGTTTCAAAAAGGGGCACCACATTTATTGGTCTTGTTTTTTTCTGAAATAAATAACATAGCATGAAATGTGATGCCCCTAAAACGTCAACTTTTTATTAGAATTTTGTAAATTATCATTCCGATGAAAAAGTAGCTAACACATTGAAGTTTATGCTAGATTTTTTGACTATTTTTTTTTTGAATATTTGAATTTTTACGAATTTCTGACATAGACACATCCTAAAAAATAGAAATTTGAGCATGCTCCCCCCAAAAATTTGTGAAAACTAATTAAAAATCAGAAGAAAAAAATTTAAATTGTGTAGAATGGAGTCTAGTTTCTAAAATGTAATTTGTTTCAAAATTCTATAAATGGGTAAAATTCTATGGCCAAAATATGACATGTTGGTTTTTGACAAAAATTGAACACACTAACAAAATAAATTATAGATGAAGACCTTAACATTATCAAAATTTGAAAAGAATTATGTGGCTAGATAGCTAAGAGAGAGATTTACGATTGTATGGTGTATTTTTATTGCATTGAAAAATGTGCAAACCTGATGGAGAGCATGGACAAAAAAGAGTAAATTTTCAATATTTGCTAAAAAACAAATATTGGGCCTAAGAAGGGTGTACAAGCCTTTGGGTTGGATGCCCAAGGCAAATCTAATTCTTTGGCTTGGTGTTTTCCAAGGCAGCACATTTGGCGCATGCCAAATTTGGTGTGCGCCAATTGAAAAAAAAAATTCAAAAATCCATTTGGCACATGCCAAATGTATTTCATAGCAATTTTCCATCCTAGAAAGCACAAAGTGTTCTCTCTCTTGGAATATATACATAAAATATAACATTTTTATTTGTCTTTTTTTTCTTTTACTTTAAGTTATATTTTGTGTATATTATCAGGATGTTTGAGAGTGGTTCCAAATCTCTAAGAGTTATAATGTAGATTCTAGTTTTTTTGAGTATTCATATAAATTTCAAACAGTCAAATTTCAGTAATCAACATGCTCGTATCAGCATCATCTTTCTAGTCTCTTCCCTGCATTCCCCCTCTCTTCCTTAATCCCTACCTCTATCTCTCTTAGGTCCCTCCCTCTCTACTCCATTCCCCCTCTCAAGTATCTCTCACTCTCTCCCCCTCTCTTAGGTGTCTCTCTCTCCCATTCTCTCCCTCTCTTCTCCCTCCCTTTCTTTTCCTCTCTCAAGTCTTTCTTTCCCTATATCTCTCTTTCTCTCTCTCCCTCTCACTCCCTTTCTTTTTCTCTCAATTCTCTCTCCTTCTCTCTATCAAGTCTCTCACTCTCAACCTTTATCTATCTATATCTCTCTCCTCCTCTCTCAAGTGTCTATCTCTCTCATTATTTCTCTATCTTTCCCTCTAACACTTTTTCCATCTCTCTCTCTCTCTCTCTCTCTCTCTCTCTCTCTCTCTCTCTCTCTCTCTCTCTCATTATTTATCTCTTAAGTCTTTCCCTCTCAACCTCTATCTCTTTATCTCACTCCTCTCTCAAGTGTATCTCTCTCTCATTCTCTCCCTCTCTCCTCCCCCTCCCTCCCTCTCTAGGGTCATATGGTGTCCTAAGGGGTCATATGGTGTCTGAAGGGATCACGCATGTGTTAGAACATCATATGACCCATTAGGACATCATATTGTCCTAAGGGGTCATATGTTGTCAGAAGGGGTCATATGGGGCCCTAAGGGGCCAGACACCATATGTCCCCTTAGGACACCATATGACACCTAAGGACATCATATTATCCTAATAGGTCATATGGTGCCATAAGTAGTCATATGGTGTCCTAATGGGTCAAATGGCGGTGTTAGGGGTCATATGGAGTTCTAAGGGGCCACACATGTGTTAGAACACCATATGACCCCTTAAGACACCATATGGACATCATATGGTATCCTAAGGTGTCATATGGTGTCATTAGGGGTCATATGGGGTCCCAAGGGCCCACGCATGTGTTATAACACCATATGACCCCTCAGGACACCATATGACCCATTAGAACATCATATTGTCCTAAGGGGTCATAGTTTGTCATAAGGGGTCATTTCATGTACTGGAATGTTAAAAGGAGTCATATGGTGTCCTTAGGGGTCATGGTATCGTAAGGGGTCATATGGTATCGTTAAGGGTCATATGGGGCCCTAAGGGCCCACACATTTGTTAAGACACCATATTACCCCTTAGGACACCATATGACCCATTAGGACATCATATTATCCTAGGGGTTTATGTCGTGTACTAGGATGTTAAAAGAGGTCATATAGTGTCCTCAAGGGACATATGGTGTCCTAAGGGGCACGTGGTGTTTTTAGGGTCATATGAGGTCCTCAACACCCACACGTGTTAGAAAATCATATGACCCTTTAGGACACCATATGACCCATTAGAACATCATATTGTCCTAAGGGGTCATATGGTGTCATAAGGGGTCATGTCATATACAAGAATGTTTGAAGGAGTCATATGGTGTCCACAGGGGTCATATGGTGTTGTAAGGGGTCATATGGTGTCGTTAGGGATCATATGGAGTTATAAGGACCCATACATGTGTTAAAACACCATATTACCCTTTAGGACACCAGATGGCCCATTAGGACATCATATTGTCCTAAGGGATTATGTCACGTACTAAGATGTTAAAAGGGGTCATATAGTGTCCTCAAGGGACATATGGTGTCCTAAGGGATCATATGGTGTCATTAGGAGTCATATGGGGTCCTATGAGCCCACACATGTGTTCAAACACCATATAACCCCTTAGGACACCATATGACCCCTCGGGACACCATATGACCCATTAGGACATCATATTGTCCTAAGGGGTCATATTGTGTCATAAGGGGTCATATGGTGTTTTGAGGGGTCATGTGGTGTCGTTAGGGGTCGTATGGGGTCCTAAGGGGCGACACATGTGTTAGAACACTATTTGACCCCTTAGGACATCATATGGACATCATATGGTCCTAAGGGGTCATATGGTGTCCTAAGGGGTCATATGGTGTCATTAGGGGTCATATGGGGTCATAAGGGCCCACACATGTGTTAGAACACCATATGACCCCTTAGGACATTATGGTGTCGTAAGGGGTCTTATGGTGTCCCGAGGAGTCGCATGGTGCCATTAGGGGTCATGTGGGGTCCTAAGGGGCCACGCATGTGTTATAACACCATATGACCCCTTAAGACACCATATGGACATCATGTGGTCCTAAGTGATCATATGGTCTCCTAAAGGGTCATATGATGTCGTTAAGGGTCATATGGGGTCCTACGGGCCTTCACATGTGTTAGAGCACCATATGACCCCTTAGGACATCATATTGTCTGAAGGGATCATTTCATCTACTCTAATGTTAAAAGGGGTCATATTGTATCCTCATGGTCCATATGGTGTCCTAAGGGGTCAGATGATGTCGATAGGGTTCATATGGGGTTAGGAGGGCCCACACATGTGTTAGAACACCATATGACCCCTTAAGACATCATATTATCCAAAGTGGTCATATGGTGTCATAAGGGGTCATGTCGTGTATTAGGATGTTAAAAGGGGACATATGGTGTCATAAGGGGTCATGTCATGTATTAGGATGTTAAAAGGGGACATATGGTGTCATAAGGGGTCATATGGTGTCGTTAGAGGTCATATGGGGTCCTAAGGTCCCACACATGTGTTAGAACACCATATGACCCATTAGGACATCATATTGTCCTAAGGGGTCATATGGTGTCCTCAGGGGTCATATGGTGTCGTTAGGGGTGATATGGGGTCCTAAAGGCCCACACATGTGTTAGAACACCGTATGACCCCTTAGGACACCATATGACCCATTCGGACATCATATTTTCCTAAGGGGTCATATGGTGTCATAAGGGGTCATGTCATGTACTAGGATGTTAAAAGGGATTGTAAGGTGTCTTTAGGGGTCATATGGTGTTCTAAGGGGTCATATGGGGTCATGAGGGCCCACACATGTTTTAGAATACCATATGACCCCTCAACACACCATATGACTCCTTAGGACACCATATGACCCATTAGGACATCATATTGTCCTAAGTGGTCATTTTGTGTAGTAGGATGTTGAAAGGGGTCGTATGGTGTCCTTAAAGGTCATATAGTGTCCTAAGGGGTCATATGGTGTCATTAGGGGTCATATGGGGTCCTAAGGACCCACACATGTGTTTGAACACCATATAACCCCCGAGGACACCATATGACCCCTTAGGATACCATATGACCCATTACGACATCATATTGTCCTAAGGGGTAATATGGTGTCATAAGGGGTCATATGGTGTCCTGAGGGCTCACATGGTGTCATTATGGGTCATATGGGATCCTAAGGGGCCACACATATGTTAGAACACCATATGACCCCTTAGGACACTATATGGACATCATATGGCCCTAAGGGGTCATATGGTGTCATTAGGAGTCATATGGGGTCCTAAGGGCCCACACATGTGTTAGAACACCATATGACTCCTTAGGACACCATATGACCCCTTAGGACATCATATTGTCCTAAGGGATCCTATGGTGTCATAAGAGGTCATATAGTGTGTCGAGGGGTCACATGGTGTCATTAGGGGTCATATGGGGTCCTAAGGGGCAACACATGTGTTAGAACACCATATGACCCCTTAGGACACCATATGGACATCATATGGTCCTCATGGATCATATGGTGTCCTAAGGGGTCATATGGTGTCATTAAGGGTCATATGGGGTCTTAAGGGCCCACATATGTGTTAGAACACCATATGACCCCTTAGGACATCATATTGTCCTAAGGGGTCAGATGGTGTCATAAGGGGTCATCTCATGTACTCTAATGTTAAAAGGGGTCATATGGTTCTGTTAGGGTTCATATTGGGTCCTAGGGGCCCACACATGTTAGAACACCATATGACCCTTCAGGATACCATATGACCCATTAGGACATCATATTGTTCTAAGGGGTCATATGGTGTCATAAGGGATCATGTCGTGTAGTAGGATGTTAAAAGGGGACATATCATGTCCTTAGGGGTCATATGATGTCCTAAAGGGTTGTATGGTGTCAGTAGGGGTCATATAGGGTCCTAAGGGCCCACACACGTGTTATAATATCATATGACCCCTTATGACACCATATGACCCATTAGGACATCATGTTGTCCTAAGGGGTCATATGGTGTCCTCAAGGGGTCATATGGTGTCGTTAGGGGTCATATGGGGTCCTAAGGGCCCACACAAGTGTTTGAACACAATATAACCCCTTAGGACACCATATGACCCCTTAGGGTACCACATGACCCATTAGAATATCATATTGTACTAAGTGGTCATATGGTGTCATAAGGGGTCACATGGTGTCCTGAGGGGTCACATGGTGTCGTTAGGGATCATATGGGGTCCTAAGGGGCCACACATGTGTTAGAACAAAAATATGACTCCTTAGGACACCATATGGACATCATATAGTCTTAAGGGGTTATGTGGTGTCCTAAGGGGTCATATGGGGTCCTAAGGGCCCACACATGTGTTAGAAGACCATATGACCCCTTAGGACATCATATTGTCTTAAGGGGTCATATGGTGTCATAAGGGGTCATATGGTGTCCTAAGGGGTCACATGATTTCGTTAGGGGTCATATGGGGTCCTAAGGGGCTACACATGTGGCAGAACACCATATGACCCCTTAGAACACCATATGGACATCATATAGTCCTAAGGGATCATATGTTGTCCTAATTGGTCATATGGTGTGGTGTTGTTAAGGGTCATATGGGGTCCTAAGGGCCCACACATGTGTTAGAAAACCATATGACCTATAGGGTCATATGGCATCATAAGGGGTCATGTATTATACTCTGATGTTAAAAGGGGTCATATAGTGTCCTTAGGGGTCAAATGGTGTCCTAAGGGGTCATATGGTGTCATTAGGGCCCTCTCTCTCTCTCTCTCTCTCTCTCTCACACACACACACACACATTAACCCCCTTCCTTTCTCTCCTCTCTCTCTTTCTCTCTCTTAGGTCTCTCCCTCTCTTTTCATCAACCCTTACCTCCCTCCATCCATCTCTCTCACTTGGGCTCTCTTTGCCTCAACCCCTCCCTCCCTCTCTCACTTAATCTCTCTCTCCCTATGATTTATCCCTCTTTCCATCCCTTCCTCCCTCTCTCCCTGATATATTCCTCTTTCCATCAACCCCTTCCTTCCTCCTTCCATCTCTCCCACTTGATCTCTCTCTCTCTCTTAGGTCTCTCCCTTAACCCATTCCTCTCTCTCTCTCTCTCTCTCTCTCTCTCTCTCTCTCTCTCTCTAAAACCCTACCTTCCTCCATCTCTCTCTCTTACTTGGGCTCTTTCTTTGGTCTCTCCCTCTCTTTTCATCAACCCCTACCATGCTCCCTCCATCTCTCTCACTTGGGTTCTCTCTTTTCCTCAACCCCTCCCTCCCTCTCCCACTTAATCTCTCTTGCTCTGATCTCTCCCTCTCTTTCCATCCCTTCCTCCCTCTCTCCCTGATATATTCCTCTCTTTCCATCAACCTCTCTCTCTCTCTCTCTCTCTCTCTCTCTCTCTCTCTCTCTCTCTCTCTCTCTCTCTCTCTCTCTCTCTCTCTCTCTCTCTCTCTTTGTCGCTCACTTAAGATCTCTATCCTTGATATTTTCCTTTCTTTCCATCAAACACTCCCTTCCTCCCTCCATCTCTCTCAATTTCTCTGTAGTCTCCCTCTCTCTCTCCCCCGTATTTTCTTTTCTTTCCATCAACCTTAGAGAGGGAGAGAGAGAGGTGAAGAGAGGGAGGGAGAGAGGGTGGAAGGTGGGGGTTGAGGGAGAGAAATCCCAAGTGCAAGAGAGGGAGGGAGGGAAAGAGAGGGAGAAACTTGAGAGAGAGAGAGAGAGAGAGGTAGGGGTTGAGGAAGAGAGATAGGGGGAATGCAAGGAAGGAGAGGGAGAGACTAGAGAGAGAATGTTGATACAAACATGTTGATTACTGAAATTTGACTAAGTCTGAAATCTATATGAATACTCTAAAAACTAGAATCTGCATCATAACTCCTAGAGATTTGAAACCCCTCTTAAACATACTGCCAATATATACATAAAATATAACTTAAAGTATAAGAAAGGAAAATGACAAATACATTTTCTATTTGTCATTTTCCTTTCTTATACTTTAAGTTATATTTTATGTATATTTTCAGAGAGAGAAAATGAAAATGAAAGACAACTTGTGCTTTTCAAAATGAAGATGCAATTCTCAAAATGCAATGCCATTTGGCGCACGCCAAATTTGGCACTCGCCACATTTGGCACATGCCAAATATATTTAGCATTACCAAACCTTAGGTTCGGCACCCCAAACCCAAAGGGCTTGATGGGGGCCAAAAAACTTTTTGGCATCTTTTTGGTCCCCCATCTTTGTGCACTTACCCTTTAGTTAATGCATTTATTCTATTATATTCCACTTTTGTTGTTGTTGGAGTTGATTTTTCAGTCTTACAATGTCTAAGGATTACTTGTTGAAAATACATATAAATCAACTCCAAATAAGTCATCTTACACAAACACATGTTGATCATTTTTGTTGGAAATATGACTTTGTATGGTTGTCATTCATGTCAAACTTAGTTGTACGGATAGATTTTGGTTTGGATATGTATTTTGTTTGTGTTGCATTTGAGTTTGATGTTTTAGTGATGGTTGTGGCAATATGCAAGAAAGAGTTTTTAATGTCTCATTGGCAGAATGATTTGAATTTTTAGTATTCCAATTCGTAGATTGAAGAAGTTATTTGTTATTGTTCTTTGATTGTAAGTTTGTCTGTCAGGCTGGTTTGAAAAGTGGCATATAAATATGTTGAAGTTTATGTTGTTGTTTAGTGGACATGATTATGTGGTTTGTGTGATATTTTTTAGTGTGTTTCTCTTGTGGTGTTTTTATTTTGCAAGTGAGCTATGTTGATGTGGATTTGATATATTTAGTTATGTTATGGTTCAATGTTTTTTGTTGGATTGTCTTGTTTGGATCATGTTTTTTGGTTCGGATATGCATTGGAAAATAAGTTAGAATATTGTTATGGGACTCACCATGGTTTGTAGAGATCCATGTGGAATAATTTACATTGGAATATGCCTTTTCTCAATTGATTGGCAAGCATTATTGCCTATCTACATGTTACGTGTGGTGACGACTTTGGAGGATGTGTTATTGGTTGTGGATCATTGGATTCATCTTGGAACAATTGTTGTGATGTATTTGGGTCCCCTCTTTCTTTTGGAGTGGACTGCCTTGAGTATTTTTGGTCTAGGTGGCTTATTTTGTGCAATAATGTTTATTTTGTTCTTGGCCAACCCTCAATTAGATTTTTGATGATCTATCTTATATTTAAGGAGTGCGGATGTAAGTGTTATGGTATGGGATTGTGTATGAATTGATGAGAAGCAAGCTTGAATGGTGTACAAGAAAATTTGAGATTGCAAATGTGTGAAAGTCAGTTTGTGAAGAGCTTTGAAGGTGATACATTATGTGAAATAGTGTGCTAAGAGAGTAATAGTTGTCAGAGATGATTGCCATGATGTTGGTCACTTGATACAGATGTTCAAGGATAACTGTATGATTATAAGATCCTTCTCATTTCAATTATACTATGTCCTTTATTGTTGATTGACAGTGGGTCCTTTGGCAACACTTTATATCTTTCGCTAAAGTAGTGTGTCTTAGTAGGGCAAGTCCATGTATCTTTCCCTAAGGTAGTGTGCCTTAGTCTTACAAGTCCATCAAGTGCATGTTGCTCCTTGACAGCGAGCCTAAAACATTGTTATCACTTTTATTCAAATTGTAAGTTTGATTCTTACTGTGGTTTTTACTTGTTTGGATTTTCCACATAAATCTAGTGTTCATGTGTTGATGATTAATGTGTTTTTAGTATTGTTGTAGAATGGTTGAATGATTTTTATAATTAATCTATTTTGAAGATTGAGACCGATTCACCCGCACTCTAAATCCTACCTTGCATTTAGCAATTGGTATCAGAGCAAGGTTCTCATTCAAAAAGCTTGACCACTTGAGGTAGATCCAGAATGGTGCAGGAACTACATCTTAAAGCTTCGTTGTTTGATGGTAAAAAATTTCTTTATTGAAGGAGATGATGGAATCCTATTTGGAAACTTTTCATTATGGAATTTGGGATATTGTCAAGTTCCATTATATGCCTCCACAGAATGGATCTCGGACCCAAGATGAAGTTAAGAGTCATGAGACTAATGTAAAAGCTAGAACAGTGATATTATTTGCTTGAGTGATGTACTATTGGGAAAGGTTAAGGGATTGAAATAAATTAAGGAAGTTTGGAACAAATTATGTCAAGCATACGAAGGAGATCCTAAGACAAAGAAAACTAGGTTAATGAATCTGAAATAGAAATATGAGTGTTTAAGGATGGTTGATGATAAACGTGTTGAGAAGTAAATAAATAGCGGGAGTGATATTGTAGATGTTATTAGAGTTGTTGGTGGAAATTTAGAAGAAGGTGATGTTATAAGAAAGATCTTGTTGACATTATCTAGATCCTACAAAGCTAAAAAGTGTGTGATTAAAGAATGTCATGATTTGGATAAGTATACAATTAATCAACATCTGAGAGTTACATTATTTGCCTATGAAATTTCAGAGATGGAAGATGCAAAAAGAGAAAGGAAAGAGATTGCATTTAATTTTTCAAAGATAGCTAAAGATGAATCAAAAGCAAGTGAAACCTTTGAGATCAAAGAAAACTTTATAAGAAGATTGAAGAGAGTAACCATAAAGTACACAGGTAAGTTACCTCTAAAATTCCTTAATTGTGGTAGAATTGGTCATTACGCTTCTAAATATATGTACAAGGAAGATTACAAAAGATCTAATGATGATAAGAAGAAAAGTAGATACAAAATACATGACTTTAAGAAGAGGATAAACGATAGAGATAAAGGGGAAAAGAGCCTATATTTAATGGAGACACATTCATCGAAGGATGAAGATGGTGAAGACTTGAATGAAGAATCTTTGTTTTCGACTATAGAGAAGAAGAATAAGGATATCTCTGAAAGAAAGAGAAAAGAGTGCACTACATGCTAAAGAGAATAAGTAGAAGGAGAAGGAGGAGGAGGAGGAGGAGGAGGAGGAGCAAAAGAAGGAGCAAAAGAAGAAGAAGAAGAAAGAAGAAGAAGAAGAAGAAGAAGAAGAAGAAGAAGAAGAAGAAAGAGGAGGAGGAGGAGTAGGAGGAGGAGGAGGAGGGGGAGGGGGAGGAGGAGAAGAAGGAGCGGAAGGAGGATCTGTGTGATTAGATTAGACTAGAGTATTAGTGGTTTACTCCTTTAAATCTGATTAAACATGAGTAATTTTCCCATAAAAATAGTCTAAGTCTCAATGAGTAATTTGACTCAACTACCTAGACTTCATCAGGCAACTACATCAAATGTCGAAGTCTCAATAGATCAATTTGATTCAGTTTCTTAGACTTTATCATTTCCAAGTGAACAACTGATGTCAACTGAAACGCTTTGGCTAAAACCAGGGCAATTCAACCAATTGCACCAGACTGTCCAAACAATATTGATCAATTGAACAACATCAATCAAATGCACCACAATAATGTATTTGAATTGTATCTTTTACATGACCTAAGGGTACTTACAGACATCCCATTATTTTCCTCACCATTCACCCACATTCATTCCCAAATCCACCATTCTCCCATGCCTAAAATTTTTTCGAGAGATCACCCAAATTTTTAAAATTTTGTCCCATCTCTCGAGGGGGCATACCTATCCACCAACCTATGCATGTTGGGGCATGTACCATGTTGACTTCTTTTTCTTTGAAATGATGCGATAAAACACACTGTCTCAAAGAGGGGCAAATGTAGACACCCATTTATGTCCACTTAATTAAAAGAATACTTAGTATATTTGATTATTCAATCATTGTTCAACTATTGATTAAATTAATATTTAATTAGTTCATCCCAGCCCTCTTCTCCTATTAATTAAATAAATTATTTGATTTATTTGATTTAAATCATGAAACCTTATTCTGACAATTAATTAAATAAATAAGTCATATTTGTTTAATTAATACCCCTCTCCACATTTAAATAAATCAATTATTATTTAAAATCCTAAAATCCCATCCCTCACATTTAAATAAATAAATATTTATATACCTTCCTAAATCCCTCACCCACTTGCACTTTCTAGAAAATTCAAGTTGCATACTAACCCTTCTTCTAATCATGACTAAACCCTTATTATTAGTTTAATATCCCTCTAAGTGTTTGCACATTCTTAAACTAAGGGATTAGGGAAGAGTCACTTCTCAAAACATTTAAGGCTCTTACAAAGCATTAAAAGCCTTCTACCTTTCACAAGCTAACCCACATGGGTCTTTGACCAACCTAACCCACCTTTAACCCTTGCACATTCCCCCAACCCTTGGTTAAAAGCTTATTCCTTAACCCAACCATCTGTGGTAACCCTTAAGTCCCCTCAAGCCTTAAAGGCTTTGACCAATCTAACACTTTAACCCTTGCACATTCCTTTACCCCTTGGGTAAGAATTTTATCCATTAACCTAACCTTAACCTAACCACCTATGGTAACAATCATGTGTCTCTTCAAACATTTAATGCTTTGTCCCTCACCTCTCAAGCCTTCCCTTGTTGACACTTGTCGACATGTAAGTGGCTTGAAAGGGATCACATGGATTTAGGATCACCACTTCCTTAGGCAATCCTAACCCTTCCTCAATCAACTCAATCTCAACCCTTCATTTGCCCATTTTTCCTATAAATACTTCACATTCCTTCATTGTTAGGGGGAGAAGAGTTATCCATGCATTGTTATTTTTCTTAGATTTCGAATAATTTGTATGATGTTTTAACTCTTCCACTAGTTGGAGTTGCTAGTTTACATTAACACTTCATTTGCATCCTCATCCACACTTGACATAATCAACGATCTCCCATCCTCCATTTGACATGCCTTTGTGCTAAGTGCTCAAGTTGAGGGCATACATCAAATAGCAACAAGATCTTGGAGAGGAGGAGGACAAGGAAGAGCCATGGTAGAGGGAGCATCATGGGGAAGTATTCATTTTGTTTTGTTTATTTCCTAGCTAGCTTCTTGTTTACTAATATTTCTTGATATGTTTTTGTGTCGACTTGAATTTCATCAGCAGAATACTACCTGCAACATGTTAGTTTCACAAAATACAAAGGAAATGTTATAGGAAATCCAAACCCAACCAATGAAACTACATGAAATACATATAAAATAAAAACATTATTTTTACCTTCATGATTTAAGTCTCATTGTGTCCTAACTCCACCGTTCCTGGTTGCAGATGGTGTGCTCTCAGACAAGCACTGATAGCTTCCAAGATGGCATATGAAGAATGGATTGATAACTGATAGTTATCTGATACTATGATATACAATGCTAAATGATTATGTTATTTGTTTCAAGATTAAAACTCGCAGATGCATAAGTTTTCACAAATGATTAACTTGAAAACTCACTTGAAGACTAACTATTTCTCAACTCAAACTCTTGATTTTATAGACTTTGAGAGGATAAGATGATGTGGCTCAGATCAATGGTCATGATCGGATCTGCATATTTCGATGGTTGTGAGCAAAGGTGAAGGTTGAGAAAAAGGGGGAAAAGAGAAGACAAGTGTCACTCATCTCACCTTGACTGGGTTGCTGACTGAGGGAATCTAGGGATGGTTGGGAAAATTTAGGCATGAGAGGACAAGTGGACTCAAGTCCTTCCTAAGATGTAGGGATGTTGGAGAGAATATAGAGGGAGGTTATGAAATATGTGTACGTACACAATATTTCATTAAATTTGGAGGTTGAAGATAAATGATGAATTAATATTTACGAAATATTAATTTCCTTGGCCACATGATGGATGAGTTGCCAAAGGGAAGATGAAGTGGAGATGGAAAGTGAGTTGGATAAGGGATTAAAATAATTTAAGAAATCATTTAATATTTGAGACTATAGGATAGGAGAATAACCATTAAATATTAGATATTTAATTGATTGAAGGAGATAATTAAATATTAGATATTTAATTAATTAGAGGAATAGAGTAGATGAATTAATTAATAAAATATTTCAATTAAATTAATTAATAGAAAGACACGAAAAATGAATTAAATAATTTAATCTTTTCAAATTAACTATTTAATAGAAGAATAATTATTAAATAAATATAAAATATTTATTTAATCATTCATAGCCAATTTTTATGTGTATGCAGTTTTGAAAGGGTTTGAGTTCATTACATTTATGGTTGAGCATGTTATTTAGATTATCTCATACGGGTTTTCCACTAATCCTTGTTTCCATTGCATCAACTACCACATAGATAATTAAACAATCGATTCGTGGGTAGGTTGCTTTCTATTGAGATGGTGTCTGATAAATTGAAAGAGTGAGAGGAAGTTCATGTTCTAAGAGCTTTCAATACAGACATGAGTAATGTACAAGTGCGATATACAGTCACTCACATCAAAGGTGTGTTGGAAGTCACTAGAAATCGCATTCTCCCATTTTTTGGTAAAGGTTGTGTCATCTATGTGATTAGGTTTTTTATTTTATTTTTTATATTCTTGCTATTTCAATATTTTGGCTTCTTTGTGTGTTTTTTCATATTTTCATACAAAGTCAATTGATCTTTCCATCTATCTAATTTAAAAATATTTTAAATGCTATTAATTAATTATTTATATCTATAAATGTAGAGTATGTAATACGCTAATAGAAATAAATGATATAACTAATTTATAAAGTCAGTCGAGTGTTGAAGATGTGTTTGTATGTTACATAGTTATTGATGAGTTATTAAATTAAAAAAATCATGTTGAACAATATTAATGAAAAAATTGTGCATGTTTTTAAACTATTTGATCATGATACTATATTCAATAGAAGCATATAACAAAACTATTCTACTCTCCTAGCATTTCATGATAAATCAAATGCACATTATCTAAGCAAAATAATGTGTAGCAATTTTATGCAATTAATAGTCTATTTGTGAGACAAAAATCTTGCCTCGAAAGAACATAATTTCACTTCAATGGTAAAGATTGAACATAAACTTATAAGTGGTTAAATAACAAGTTTAAGAATTATATCACCTTCATTTTCCTTTAGTGTTGGTTGGCTACGCTATTCTTGAATCCTATAAGAGGATTTATATGTAATAATGTTATGCCTCACATATCTTCTAGAAATATATTTAGGATTAAATTTATAGGAGAATTTGATTGGTTATGAAAACTTAGGGAATCGAAATAAGTATGCTAGAATGGATAAACCCATTGTTCAAATGAAATCAAGTTATAAGTGGTGGTAACATTTTAGCATCTTACTAGTTAATCAATGCCTAAGATTTGATTATAAAATATTTGAAACATAGAGACAACAAAACAAGTTAAATAGATCAATCAAAATTGGTTATCTACCTAAAAAGAATTACATTGATCTTGAATTCATGGAAACAAATGTTTAGGCAAGCAATTAAAAGAAGGAATTCCAAGGAATCAAACAAATTAACGCTTTCCATTGAAGTGCTTCTACTCATATTTACAAATTTCTTTCATCGTCACCCCTATTAGAAATAACAAAGTGTTAATTTTGTACAAATGAAACTTTAAGTAAAAGGAGTAATATCATGTAACACTAATTATCCTCTATAACCCACAATTGAACTACGTTGAAACAAAATATATTTATGAATAATGTTAAATCGACTTTGAAAATTTTGAATACACCTAAAGGCCATGTATTAAATACATATTTGATAATCCTTATTATCTTCTATAAATTAATGTATATCAACAAGATGGGATATTTGCTAACTAGATCAAATGTTCAATTCCACTTAATTAACTATACATAATAAATGGTTTATATATGTAAGAAAAGGACTAAATAATTTATTACAATAGATGAATATAATCATTGATGCATTATAATAGGGAAAGTTCTAGAGTTAACAACAAATTATGTTGAAAATGAAATGTAAATGGAATGTTTTGGATTAAGGCAAAAACAGGTTTTGAAGGGGTCCTGAAACCCTTTACAATGAAGATTCTAAAAGGTTTAGAATCAAAACAAAAAACCAAGAAGAGACAAGCTACAAAAGATAGAACATTACAAATAGCAGACAAAGAACAAGCAAAAACTCAATCGGCTGACAATCTGAACATCCATAGAGAGTCCCTTAAGATTTACCTTTAGTGGTACCCTTGTGAGATTGAAGAGTCATGTCAAAAGAGGGAGTGAACATTTAAGATTTCTTTCCCTTAACAGTAATCCAACCCTCCTCAACCTTGGCAGTCGCATCAGTCCAATCAGACGAACCCAAACCTGAAACAATGAAACTTTGAGAAAAAGAACCAATAACATCCACCTTCTCGGGAGCACAAAAGGTCCCACCAGGCAAAGCAACAACATGAATAGAACCAGAAATAGCAGCTCCAACACCACCATGCCGGGGAGCACCATCTGAGGAGTCAACAGGTTGAAGTGGGGATGGCTGAGTAGCCTCACCAGCTCCTCTGCAGGAATCCAAGACTACAGGAGAGGAGACAGCAGTAACCGGACCCTCCGCATTAGGAACCTCATGAAAATAAGTTTTCTTCACAGCCATATAATGTTGATTTAAAGAACCTTTCCACCACGAGGCTGACACGGTCTTCTTTTCAAGTCCACACCGCTCAACCGCATGACCCGTTTTGAAACATCTTCGACACTTGAAAGGAATCCCTTCATAGTCCAGGGTTTGAACCCAACTGCCCTTAGAAGAATTGATAACAATCTCAGCATGAAGTCCTTTAGAAACATCAAGCTCAACCAAAATGCGAGCAAAGGTAGAATGAAGAAGGTCACTAGATTCATTATCCACCAACAAGAAATCCCCAAGAGCATTGCCAATTTCCCCAAAAAGAGAATCAGCCCACAAATGTAGGGGAAGATAAGGGAGCCGAACCCACACCAGAATTTTATTAAATGTTTTAGAAAAAAGGGTTGAAATCAAAGTGCCAGAGCTTAATCTATTGGCTTGATGATGATTGTAATGAATAACTTCGTATGTTGTCATTGATGAAACACATACACACACATATGTTCACATTGTCTACCGATGTGACTTCAAAGTTGTTTATATTACAACCGGTATACTAGAAGTTTATATCTAGCCAGTAAATGGTGACAACCGGTATATACATGGAGACAACCAGTGTGTATTTATATATGGATATACATAACTCAGCGACAACCTGAAGATCCAGCAGAGATTATCTAAGGATCATAAAAGGACAAATGGTTTATATAATTAACTCCAACCAGGTTTCATTGATTATGTGATGAGTTATCACTAGTCGTGATGAGTTATCCTTACCGACAATTTTCAGCGGTATTTTTGTGATGAGTTATGATTGTGTGACTAGATACACTGCACCTAGGAAATTGTGATATGATTTCTAGAGGCTGACATGAAATTTAAATGTCTATATATTGACATCACAATGAATTATTTTGTATGAGTGAAGGAGATATGTTATGAGATGATTTGATGTGAAGGCAGAAGTGTTAAGTTGCAGAGTATGTTGGTAATGAAGTTTTGAGTGTGCAGAAGAGGATATATTCAAGCAAGTTGTGCTACTACTAGATCACACCACCTGTTGTTTTCTAATCACTGCAAAAGTCAAATCCCCTAATCGAGTAAGCTCCAACAAGCTTCATTGTACAAATGCTATAACCAGGTGATCCATTAGTTTGGATTCAGAAATCCTCTACCGAGGTTACTCCTTATAGGGTACTACCTTTTACAGGGTATAGCTTTTAACTAAGCTTTGGGATCTTTAATAGGATTCGCTCCTAGAAGAGCAACATTTTGTAGACCTTAACCGATCAATTATCTATTACTGCAGATAGTTAACTTGTGAGTCCCATCTCACCGTGGTTTTTCCCATTTGGGTTTTCCACGTATAAACACTTGTGTTATGGTGGATGTATTACTTATTGTGGATGTTGTTATATCATTTTTGATTGCATGCATATTGTTTAATAAACTTGTTAAGTATATCTATCGGTTAGTGTTTTAACTAGTATTGATTTTGGTGTCACTGATTCACCCCCCTCTCAGTGCTTTACAAGTCCATCAATTGGTATCAAAGCCTAACTTCTATAAAGACTAATCGCTTGGAAGGAAACCCTAAAGCCACCATGGGGTATATGAGCTACTTTTAGATGGCTAGAGAGCTTGAAGCTAGTAGAAATAAGCTTGAAACCCTAAGGGTCAAACTGAAATCTTCTCAAGTCAAAAGGAGAGAGCTAACTGAACAACTGTTAGAAATATCTGATAATAGTTCTTCAGATGAGGCCAATAGTGATGCTTTAGCTGAGGAAGTTGAAAAACTAACAGTGAAAATCTAAATCTGAGGAGAGAGCTAGAAGGCTTTGCTATTTGCATGAGTCAGGAGCTGGAAGCCAGAAGAACTGTTAAAGATCTCATTAAGGAAAGAGATCATGAGATTGCCAAGATCAAGTGAGAGAATGCTACTTTGCAGGAGCATTGGAATGCAGAGAAAGAAGAAAAAGAGACCTTACAACTAGATCTTGAATTGGCATCATCTCTTAGAGAAACTCTGTCAAAACATAATGAAGATCTTACCAGACAGCTCACTGAAGCGAATGGGAAACTGGAAAAGTTCAACAAAATTTATACCTTGCTAGATGAGAAAATTCAATCACAAAGGATGAAAGGTGATAACTCTGGACTTGGTTTTCACACATCTGAGAAAGGAGAATCTTCTGGTACCAAGAGCAACACTCATAAGGAAAAAATTGGTCCTAAGGCTAAAAAGCCTACCGGTAAGAAGGATTTTAAACATATTTGCTTTGTTTGCCATTAACTTGGTTATAATGCAAATGTGTGTAGAAACAAACCTAATGGAAATGCAAGATACAATACAAATACTAGGTATATGTCCAATAAATTTGAAGCTCATTGTTTCACATGCAAAATGTATGGGCATAGAGCAATTGAATGCAGATATGGAGCAAATAATCCAGTACTGCATATGAATCCAAGATCAAATGGTAACTGGATGAGAAATTATGATAACCGGGGTAACATGAACTAGCAAAGACCCTATGTCAACCGGTTTAGTCCATTTGAGATGGAAAAGGTAACAAATGTCATTTGCACTATCTGTAACAATTTTGGTCATGTGGCTATGAATTGCAAAAGTAGAACTGAAAGAGGCAATGCAGGACCTTGGAGATCATTTCGAATGGCCTGCTATCATTGTCATAAACCAGGATACATGGCAAAGTTTTGTAGATCCAGAAAGAACAAATCAGTTAATCATTCTAAAAATTAGAAAAGCAAGCAGAAGGTCAATATTGAATAAACCAGAGAAGAAATGAATCGAATATGGAAGAAGAAGAGTGACAATTTACCTAGAGAAGAAACTAATCCTTCACCTAGTGTGGAGAATCTTGTACCGGTGAACTGAGCCTTTCAATATGACTAAGGCGAGCATAGCGATAAATCTACTTCCAGACCCCTTGAAAAGAATGAGTGGTAAGAGAGTTTGAATGCATGAAATTTTGATAACTTTTTGTCAATCGGTTATCAATCGGTTTTACATCTATCAATATTGTATATATCATTAAGCTGTGTAATTAGGGTTTGTAACCCTAACGGGAGAGCATTTAATGCAATAGGTAAAAAGGATAAAAATGAGTTTTACTTTGTTATTTTTACCCTAATGCATTTGAGAAAGAATTTTTGAGCACTTGCGGAGAAAAGAAATGATTGCTAGCTGATTTTAGTCGAAGTTGTATTGTGATTTGAATAATCAAGCAAATTTAAAGGTTAGTGAAGATTGAACTGGCGTGCACTTGAGTAATCAACCAGTAAACGAGGCAACGCACGTAAAATAAGGTATTTCTTTGAAAAATCCTACTTCGAATCTAGTCTATCTAAAATGGCATCATCTTCTAAACCAGTAGAGAAATTGATGATCACATCTGAACCTATGGAGGTTGTGAAGTCAGAATGAATTGTGTCTTATAATGCTTTATCTCAAGTTCCTAATGGTATCGTAGTGAAAGGCGACTTGTCTAGCTACATTGATTGCAAAATTGAGGATTTAGGATCATTGTCAATATATTCTCAGTTGAAATCCCTTTGCGATGAAAACAAAAAGATTTAACCCGAGTATATTAGGGTTTATGAGAAAGGTTTTCATAATGCAACTTATTTTCTTGAATATTTTGAAGAGGAACACATCCAATTATTCTGAGTCATGTTCATGGGGAAAACATGTATTTGGAAAGGACTTACACTATAATCAAGGAGGCTATTCAAGCTGTAACTAGTTTTTACTCAACCGGTGAAGCACCTAAGCTGAGGCAAATTTCAAAAGAGGCACTAAACACTTTAACCGCATCAACCTCTGATGGGCGTTATTTTTTTGTCAATAACATCAAGGACCCAACGGTTAAGTTGGAAGCTATGGTTATAGGCTACCAGATATTCTATTCCAGTAGAATGAACAGTGTACCATCTGCAGTAGTGCATACTGCTTATAAAATGATAGCTAAAAATGCTAATTATGACCTATGTGAGGCCATAAGGAGCCAATTAATGTTGAATCTTTAGTCTATCAAGAAGGATAGCATTCAAAAGTTTAAATTTGGCCAGTTGTTGATTGGTCTATTCTTTTATTTCTAGAATTTCCTACTGAGAATTGGTGATCTTCAATGGTCTAAGGATCTACTTGTAACTGCCCAAATTAAGAACAACATTAAGGCTATGAGAAACACCTTCTCTGCTACAATGAATAAATATTTCAATGAATTTCAGAAGAAAATGAGTATGAGGGTAAGGCTACCTGAGGATGTAGTGAAAAAATTTGCTAAGGACATCATTTTCATAGTCACCACTGACTTTTGTTTGATGGAGGCTATTGAGCCTATAGAAGATGAAATGGAAGACATGAGCTATGAAGTCAATTATGACTTATTGATCAGTTATGCCAATAACCTATTGGCATCTCTAGTGGATAAAAAGAAGGCAAGATTGGATATAGTTGAAGTTCAAACTGTAAAAGCTCAAACCAATAGTGTTCCAACCATAAGTGGTAAAGGTAAGAGGAAGAAGGTTGAGCAAGCACCTCCGGTAATAAAAAGTACTAGAGTGACACAAAGTGTCCAAACTAAAAAGGAACCTGAACCTAAAGTATATGCAAAGAAGGAGACTGCATCAAAGAAAAGAGGTCAGACACTAATTCTCCAAGCAGAATCTGAAGGTACTGATACTGAGGAGGAACCCAAGAAAGTGAGCCAAACCAGTGAAAGAAGTGCCAAAGGCAATTGTGCCTATTAATGTCTTAACTTTCAAGCCTGAGACTAATTTTGAGAGAATGTTGAAGACATTAGGAAGAAACGGATTTGATAATGTCAAAGATCATTTTGATTCATTCAATGAAGATCAGAAGGATCAAATTGTTCAACAGGTAATCAATTATTTGTGTCATTACAATAGATTACCTCATGACCTTGAAAAGGATATTTCTAAATCCTTACATACTATTATTTTGAATAAATGGGAGGAAGCTGTGAAGAAAGAAAAAGAAATTATAGATGATGTATTTGTGCAATATTTTTTTGATTTGTTAAAGGATGAGATAAATGATTTTTTTGATAAGTACAAAGTCCATTTTGCTTTCAAGACAAGAAGATTGAAGCTACTTAGTGGAAAGGTGCAAACTATTTAAACTGAGACTCATCAGATTTCTCGTAATATCTAATGGATGCAAGAGCTTATACATTCTTCTAAGGATGAGAAAGATACTATTGATGTACTTGAAATGGATGAGGAAGAAATTGTGCAAGCTGATGTTATCTATCCTGTCAAGAAGAAGGATGACACTATTTCCCAACGAGTCATACTTGATGATATTCAGGAAGCAATAGATCTATCTGGAAATGTTACTACACCAGATATGCAACCATCGATAATTTCAGACTCACAGGTTACTTCAATTGAGATATGGCAACTCAACCAGGAGTGGATATTCCACCAACCAAGGAACAACCAGTGAAACCCCAACTTCCACCGGTTTCACAGGCCACTCAAAAGGAATCTGATGAAACATTTGATGCACATATTTCTGAACAGGAAATGGAGAAAGAACAAGAGAAAGAAAAGATTAATAAGGTAACATCTGCTAAACCAGTAAAATCATTAGTCATACAACAGACTGATGAAGATGATGATGACTCATTAGGCATTTCAGGGCCTATAATTGTTGATAATATGAGTGCATCAGAAATGATGAAGATTGCTACTGTCATGCAATCTAGGGCACACAAGAAGAGACTTAAAGAACAGAGAATGGAAGTTGAAACCATTCAGAATGTTGTGGATATTCTGTCAAGTCTACTACCAGAAACTGCTACAGGGCATTTGACAACTCCTATTTGAAAACTTGGTCAATTGGTTTCTAATGCATCTGACCAACTTAAGTCCCTAGAAGAAGCAGCACAAACTTATGCTGAGAAGAGTTACAAGAAGAAGCGTGGAGAGCAACTTATGAAAGAGATTGATACAGGAAAAATTGCTCTATCTTTTAATAAAGATTCATTAAGAAAAGCTATTGAAGCGGGAGGGAAACTTCTTGCATCTACTTCTAATGTTTCATTCTTTTTTTCTGATATCAATAACAGGTGAATTGAAATAGAGCAAGAGCTAGAGAAGATATGCAATGCATATATACCACTACAAGAGTCTATTTTTGCTTTTGGAAAATTTGTGGATGATTTGCAAAATAGGTTAGATACCTATGATTTTGAAAAGGCAAAAAGACTCTGATCCCTGAAGGAATTGAAGAATCTACTCAGACCCCAAGTGGACATATTGCAAAGAGACTACAAGAATGCAGAAGCAATTTTAGCTACTCCAAAAACATGTACACTTGATTCAATGGAAGAGTTCTATACTCAGATTATGACCACAATTGAGATCACTGAGAACTTGCTGGAGACATGGGAACATGCTTTTTCTCAATTAAAGAAAAACTTTAGTGACATTTTTCTTTCTCAATTAAAAAAAAACTTTAGTGACATTTTTCTGAGGATCGCACTGCATACATCTTGATTCAGATTTTCAAGTTTTTGTATATGTAAAACATTTTGCTACAAATTTTTGTGTGTGTGTGTGTGTGTATTTTGCTTTTCAATTTGGCATTGTTGTCAAAGGGGGAGTACAAATATGTATGTGTGTTGTGAAAATTTTGT
This sequence comes from Cryptomeria japonica, assembly GCF_030272615.1. Classification (NCBI taxonomy): domain Eukaryota; kingdom Viridiplantae; phylum Streptophyta; class Pinopsida; order Cupressales; family Cupressaceae; genus Cryptomeria; species Cryptomeria japonica. Next base: position 639,704,104 of record NC_081407.1, on the reverse strand, counting down.
ATGTTGTATGTAGTAAGGGGGAGTATATATATATGTACAAAACAAAATTGTCAGCACACTTAGCGGTATTGTTGTAAAATTTTCTAATTGTTGTCATCAATGTCAAAGGGGGAGATTGTTGGCTTGATGATGATTGTAATGAATAACTTCATATGTTGTCATTGATGAAACACATACACACACATATGTTCACATTGTCTACCGGTGTGACTTGAAAGTTATTTATATTACAACCGGTATACTAGAAGTTTATATCTAACCAGTACATGGTGACAACCAATATATACATGGAGACAACCAATGTGTATTTATATATGGATATACATAACTCGGCAACAACCTGAAGATCCAGCGGAGATTATCTAAGGAGCATCAAAGGACAAATGGTTTATATTTTAACTCCAACCGGTATTGTTGTTCCAACCGGTATTCATTGATTATGTGATGAGTTATCACTAGTCGTGATGAGTTATCCTTACCGACAATTTTTGGTGTTATTTTTGTGATGAGTTATGATTGTTTGACCAGATACACTACACCTAGGAAATTGTGATATGATTTCTAGAGGCTGACATGAAATTTAAATGTCTATATATTGACATCACAATGAATTATTTTGTATGAGTGAAGGAGATATGTTATGAGATGATTTGATGTGAAGGCGGAAGTGTTAAGTTGCAGAGTATGTTGGTAATGAAGTTTTGAGTGCGCAGAAGAGGATCTATTCAACCAAGTTATGCTAATACTATATCACACTACCTATTGTTTTCTAATCACTGCAATAGTCAAATCCCCTAATCGGGTAAGCTCTAATAAGCTTCATTGTACAAATCCTCTAACCAGGTGATCCATTAGTTTGGATTCAGAAATCCTCTACCGAGGTTACTCTTTACAGGGTACTACCTTTTACAGGGTATATCTTTTAACTAAGCTTTGGGATCTTTAACAGGATTCGCTCCTAGCAGATCAACTTTTTGTAGACCTTAACCGGTCAGTTATCTATTACTGCAGATAGTTAACTTGTGAGTCCCATCTCACCGTGGTTTTTCCCATTTGGGTTTTCCACGTATAAACACTTGTGTTATGGTGGATATTTTACTTATTGTGGATGTTGTTATATCATTTTGGATTGCATGCATATTGTTTAACAAACTTGTTAAGTATATCTATTGGTTAGTGTTTAAAGTAGTATTGAGTTTGGTGTCAGTAATTCACCCCCCCTCCCTCTCAGTTCTTTACAAGTCCATCATAATCATTAAAATAAATTTGTCCTTCCAACAAAAATAGTTATCACACAAAATAATCTTTCTATCCTCAACATGCTCAAATTTTACAACAAAAAAACCTCTAGCCAAAGGGTAGATGTGAACAGTGCCAGAAATGAGTGGCTGCCAGTGATGGGAGATCCAGTCATGCAACTGAGGGAGACTAGGCCAAAACCCCCTAAACTTGTAGATAATGTTGTGCATAGAAAATACCTTCTCATTGTAGTCTATCTCCAACTCAGTCTCTTTATTCAGCTTTATAGAGACAACACAAGACACGGGGACAAACCCCCTACCCCCGCATTTCAAGGTAACATATCCTGAAGCCCTAGCCATCACAGCAAAAAAAGAGGGGTGAGTTGAATCCTTGCCTCCCCCCTTAGAATCTCCACAGACAACTTTGCCTAAATGAGCAGCCATCAACACAGCCCCAACAGGTGCAGCATTAGCAGAAAACTTTGACCTACCCCCGCAGGAAGAAGCCATAGCTCCGGGACCAACACCATCGCTAGTCACATTTCTACTTGCAGTAGAAGAACCCCCAGCAATAGACAGAGCATTTGCATACGACCCGAAAACAAGAGCAGAGACCCCGACGACGGAGTCAAGGAAATGAGCCGGAGAGCTAGCCATTCAAAATTCTTAGCACATGAACTTAAGGTTGTTTCAATGTAAATGAAATATTAGAATGGGTTAATTAATAATTCTTCTTATATTTAAATTGGATCTAGTGTAGTTTACATTGTGATATGAATTATTGTTATAAATGTTTGATAATTAATTAAGCATTGATTAGAGAAATTACATTGGTGTTAAGTATATTAGAGAGTAGGAGCAGCCAAAAGAGGTCTCAAGCAATGAGGCCACCTTCTTCCCCATATATTCATAAATTTGTGTAGAGAGAAACCCAATTTTGGTCAAACATCAAGAAAAGCCTAAATTAAAGAAATTATTTCAAAATGAATCACGAAATATTGTTTATTAATACACTACAAGATGTATCTAAATAAATGGTTTAGTTTTCAATGTATTTGATTGAGATAGTAAAGTGAGCTCCAAGACCCTATACAATAAATGTCACCCAACTTACAACCATGAAACTACAACCAAGTTGCCTCTAAACAAGAAGTAGGTTTTGAAAGGACCTGAAACATTTTACACTTTTGTAACCAAGTTGCCAACACAAGAAACTAGGAAGGAAACCTACACAATCCAAGTCCCTTCGTAACATTCTAAGCACCCTTGACCAAGCACGAGCATGTTTAGGAAGACTTCTCTGCTATTTTTTTAACAATCTTCCACAAACCATCATCCTCCAAAGGCTCAAAATGAGGGGACAGAGGAGTGCTAGCCTCCACCAAAGACCCACACTAAGCCCTCACAAGTGTTGAAAAAGGTGTTGAAGGCAACATTGAAGCTTCTGGCATGCATAATCTATAGCTTCAACACCTAATACCAAAAGGGTCTGAAGATGGAGCAACCAATATTAGAGCTTGAGAAGATGACCTAACAACAAAAATCTATAATGTTTGGACAGCCCCGGGGGTAGGGTCCTTTACCAATTCATCATCCTCAAAATAAAAATCATTGAAAGTCAAATGTTCACAGAAAGCATTCCTCCACCAAGTCACTTCACCCTTCTTGCAACAAGAGCATAGAAAATTTGATGTAAGGTGTTTGATAGGGAAAGACCTACAATGAAACGAAAGACCCTCATTCATTTAAGACCACAATCTATCCCCAACAAGCAACACAATATCCTCAAGAAAATCCTTCAAGGTGTCAATATACACAAGAATGTGACTAAAAGTAGCATGGCCAAAGATCAATTTGGTTTTCAATTTTGTTTGTTCGCCACATTAGCAAAGAATAATGATGCCCCAAAAGAATACAAACTGCCCAAGATTTGAGAAGGCATGTAGCACCTTCTTGGTAAAAGTGGTGAAACTCGGAGAGAATTCATTGAAGTCCATTACAAATCATAGGTTGAGACATGGATGTGTATTACTTCGATGGATGGAAGTAAATAAAAAAATAGAACTTGATCAATGTAATTATAATGTCCCCTAAAGGGACATTATTTTTTTTTCAATTGTTGACTATAGGAGCAAATAAAAGACACATAATTTATTATCGGCATCTTCATTGGAGCCAATGAATAAATGGGATACTAATTTTGTCCAAATCATAACAAACACTATAGATAATTGTAGAAATTGATAATCATTGCAAAAAGTTAGAAAGCAATTAGTTTTAGATATTATTCATATGTCTTTTAGACACCTTGTATTGTGTACTCACTCAACAAGCCAAGTAATTTTGGAAGCTAAAGAGGGCAAAAAGTTTATTGTCAACCACCACATCACAAGGCATGTCCACACAATCATTTTGAAACAACTAATGAATGTGCAAGATGTTAATGTGCACAAAACATATTACGTAGATAATTTCACTTCAAAAATTATTCATGGCTAGTTACTTAAGCTTACTCAAGTTAGTTACTTTTTGTGTCTCAAGCCATAAGACTAAGACACTTGTCATTATACTTTGTCCTAGGATTTTATCCTACCTATTTAACAAGGTCATCTCGTTATATTTATTGTAATTTCAAAATTATAAAAAATACTTTCTATTGCTTCTCTCTTATAAAAGAGAGATGATCTTATTAGTTAGATTTTGCTACTCTAAACTCTTCTATTTCTCAAACAAAAGACACTTTCTAACATGGTCATCAATAGTGATATGACATAGCACTTAATAGGGTCATATAGAATAGTTTTACCAATTGCAAAAGTTTTTGTTAAAACTGATTCAATTATTAAGATAAAGATTGTCATAAAAGAAAAAGAAAACTTCTCAACAAGACATTCTTCAATCTCAAAAACCTCTAAATGTAAATTTTACTTCTCTTTTTAATTATTATTAAATTTCATTAACAACCTTATTCCTCTTAACTTGGCCTCCATAGTTCATCTTCATCTATCCAAAATTATATTACATAGTCCATAATCCACTCAATATTGGAGACTTGACATATAAAATAAAAACATTAAAAAATACATTCTTACTTTTTTTATATTAAACAAAGCAATTTTACTAACAATAGAAACTACCGAATACAAATTTTACCCTTCTTTCACGCTAACAAAATGAAAAAAGTTATGGTAGGTAGAACAAAGAGAGATGATCTTTTAAATTGGCAAATAGCTTTGATATTTCTAATTGACCGACATAACTTAATGCCAATGATACTAATGTGATCTTTGAAGCTGAAGCATGCAAAGATGTTTCCACTGCCTAAAGAATTCAAATGACTATGACTCCTATTCACCTACAATCTAATGTCAATGGCGACAATGTGATATTAATGTGCTTCCATTGTTCAAAACACTTTATTTTACGTAAATAATTGTGATTCTTCTAATCTACCTACATCTTGTAAATATATGATGTTGGTTTTTACAAAGACATATATATGATGTTGATATGATGGTTTTCACATGGACATGTATGTGATGTTGTTATGATGGTGGTTTTTACAAAGAAATATGATATTGGTGGCTGATTTCATTATATTGGTAATGAACATTGAATATCTATCATGACATTCAAGTTTGATAAATACCCATCAATTCATTAAATGATTCTAATAAACTTGTGGCATTTTCATTTCTCAGTGCGAGAATCATCTTTTCTAATGAAAGAATTATGCACAGTCAACAAAAACATTTGTGCATTTTCTTATTAGAGATGTGTTATGGCTACACTCACGACATGGTAGATTTACCTTAACCAAATTCAACAAGATTTATTTGTTACTTGCCTGATTATGTATATCACATGATTTGAATAATATGGATTATTTAATATTAGAAAGACTCAAAATTCACCCAAACCAACACCTTCAAAAATCCAACAAACAAAACATCTTACCCCATACAACTGTATAGAGCATACCACAAGACTTGTGAATAATGGATAAATAAAAGAGTCTTATGCACTCAAAATCCAACTAACAATATTGATATCCTCGTATCATTAACAAAATATGGGGTCTGATTTTATGGAGAAACATCTCAAGAATGTCTCCCACCCAGATGTTTTCAAAATCCTCCTCTCCTGCTCGCAATGGCTCCCCTGCGTTGGCCCCTGTCATTGTGAATGGTGTTGTTGTTGTTGGCATTACTGTTGTTGTGGGTAATGGTGAGGGCTTCTTGGTGCCCTTGTCCACTTCCTTCCCTCCCCTTTCGGTTGTTGGATCTGTTTATGATGCTCCCCTAGTAGTGGGTTCCGGTTCTCCCACAACTGGTGTTTGTTCCAGTTTTGTATTTGGATTCCCTAGTTGTTGTTGATGATGCTCAGGTTATTAGGGAGTCTCCTAAGATTGGTGATTCTCTTGATGACCCTCCTTATGGTGCTAATGCTCTGCCTAAACCTCCTCATGCTAGGATTCGTAGCTTTGCTCGTGTGGCTAGATCTGCTACCCATCCTTCCAAGGGGGTTCGACCTCTTCCTTGTGCCAAGACTTCCCCTATTGTGGTTTGTGGCCGAAAGGTTGTGGAGAATGTTGATTTCTATCAATGCAATGCTTTGGTCTGTAGATTTGTTGGGTTTTGGCCTTCTCTTCTAGACCATTATTGGGTGAGTGATTCTTGGAAGCCTTTAGTTGCTCATGACATTGATATTTTCCCTTGTGCTAAAGGTTTTTTCGTTGCTTCTTTTACCTCTACTCTTGATCATGATATGGTTCTGGGAAATTTGTGGACTTGGGGGGATCTCTCCCTCTCTATTAAGCCCTGGACTTCTTCCTTCAACCCCCTTACTTAATCTCTCTCTGTTTGTCTGGTTTAGGTCCGCCTCCCCAATCTCCCTCTCCATTTTTAGGAGCCTTCTTGTTTCAAGGCCATCGATAACTCCATTGGAAGCTTCTTGAAGGTTGATGATGCCATGTTATCCATGGGTTATTCTATATTTGCTCGTCTTTTAATTGATGTCGACATATCTTTGGCCCTCCCCATAAATGTGGTTCTTATGGTTGGGGAGAGGCCTTGGACTCAACCATTGGATTATGAGGGCCTCCCCTTTCACAGTCGAAGGTGCTTCTCAATGGGTCACTTAGCTTTAAATTTTTCTCTCTCTCGCCACAAAGATGTTGCTACTTAGTGGAAGGATGCTACTGAAGATCACTTGACAATTAATGTTTCAAACTCTATTTTGGTTGAATCCTCTCGAGATGAGGTACCCCTTACTACTGATGAAGCCTTTGTTGATATTACCGCAACCGTGGACTCTTCTGCCCCCTTGGCTCCTACATTTGTTGCTCCTGCTCCTTATCTTCGCTCTTCTCCTGGCGATTCTTCTCTTGTTGTTCTACAACAACAACCTATTGTTGTTTTGCAACAACAGTCTGGCAATGTCTCTGTGTAGTCTCCTTCGCCTGATTGTTCTTTGAATATTCCTAATGACAGTGTTTTCAGGATGGTTGTTTGTCGCAGGCGGAAGGGGATATCTACCCCCCTTTCCTAGACCACCCTTCGTCAAGATTTGGGTATTTCTCCCCACTCTTGACTTGGGTTGGGTTGTTGTTGGTTTGATAGGTTGTTTGGCATGTCTGACTTTGTTTGTTTGGGGTTTGCACCCCTGCTTGGTCTATTTAAATTTGATAGCCTTTTGGCTATGTAAAGGGTCGGTTCCCTAGTTAACGTTGTTTTTTTAATCAAAAATAAAAGATAACATCAATAATAACCTTCAAGTTTAACATCTTATAATTCAAAATGTAGACATAAACTTGTTTAAAATAGCAGCACACTAAATGAGACAAATCAATTAATAATTTGTTGCACAAGAAATGTAACCCATTACTTACGAAGGGCAACTTAAACTAACGAAATTATCTTTAAACAATTTCACTATTTAAATAGCAACTGATGTAGAGACAAAAAAATACATCAAACATTGTTGGGAAAATTTGTCCAATACTCAAAATAAATAAGTTTTTGCACTCAAAATATATCTCATTTCTCTACAAGGCAAATTTCCCTAAGAAATTGCCTTTGAAAGTTCTCAATATTTAAACCAGTAGCTGAAGTAGAAAAAAAAGTAGGATATACCTTAAGAAAGATCAAAACTGGTATTCAAGGGATTAGATCACTTGAAACATTTGGCATCTAATAGAGGCTCACCTTCAAAGGTCTCTTGATCTTCAATCGTAGCATTAACACGTTCTTTCTAAACTTCGTCATTAATATCCACTTTAGTCCAGTCATAAAACTCCATATCATAACATTTAAATCTCGTTCTTTAGGTTGTCATCTTAAAGAATCAAGTTCTCTTCCAAGCTGACAGCCACCTTGAATCTTGAAGATCCTTGGAGATAGAGGAACATGGAACGATTTTAAGAGTTTAGATTCATTTAACTTGTTTTGATTGATTTCTAACCTCTAATGCAATGTTTCATGTGTGTGTTTGAATTGTTTCCTCCTCTTGCAGGTTGATACCACATTTCCAGCATACATTTATGGCGCCCACCGTGGGGCCCGACCCCATATATCAAATCGGTTTTTTAATCTAACCACTTTTGCAGGTACGCGGGAAACAGAAATCAGCATGTGGAGCATATTCTGTAGCGCATCTCACTAACATTATAGTGCATCATGTACTATGTTTAGCACGTGGGGTACATCCTATAGCGCGTCAAGTTCTTACCTTAGCGCATCATGTTTATTAACCTTTTCTTGTAGGTCTCAACACGGAAGAAACACAGAACAGCACCTCAGAAACACAGAATAGCGCATTCGGGAAACAGAACAGCGCATCTCGCTCATCTTGTAGTGCTTACAGTCTGTTCTATAGCGCATCACAGATAGAAAACTGTAATGCCCATACCCTAGTCGGACTTGTAAAACCCGTTTGACCTTGGTTGACTTCCTATGTGGCATTCTTGAATGGTAGGTTAACCGTGATGCAATGTGTAGTTTAGATAATATAAATAATTGTGCATACTTATTATTGTGGTTTTGCATCGATTCTTGTGTAAATGTAATTGTTCCTAACCCTTGTGATAAATCTTGAGCTAACGCCTTCATTGAATATGTATATGTATATGTATGCTTGCGTGATTCATGGGTGCAAAAGATTGTAGGTACGACACCGCCTAAGGTGAGGTTCATCTCCTTCGGGGTTCGCAGGTTTGAGTAAACCTCCTCCCTCATTAGAATTCGGATTTGGGGGTCATTAAACTCTCGTCTTGCCTTAGCCATGGTCAGGTGAGCATCGTGTGTGGATTTGTGGGGCTTTCTTTGCATTGGGTTGCGTGTCATGTGATTTGGTGGACTTCCTCAGTTTACGTGCCTTGCACGGGGTAAGTGGAGTTTGTTACCCTAAGTATTTAATTCAATTTAATGAGTAGAAGTACGCACTAGTATTTTGGAAATTTAAAATAAGTAGTTTCTTTTATATGAATAATCATTAATTTAAAAAGAGATTGCTTTAATTATAATTGTAGCAAGCATAAAGCATTTTAATTGAAATAATGTGTTCATTTATGCATTAAAAGTTGAGGAATTAAAATAAATAGATTTCTTTCATAAGATTAGTCATTTATTAAAAAGGTCGCTTTATTATGTTATAGCGAGTTAATTTAATAGCTAATTTTAAAATAACGAATTTAATGAGTTATGTGTGTTAGAAAGGAAAGATTTAAAGTCATTTGGGAAATAGAAATAAATTCAACATTTTCGCATTTTTGAATAGAAAAGATAAATTTTATTATTTAAAAGAAAATTATTATTCTTTTTACTTGCAAAATTGATATAGTATAAAGGATTGATTTTTGAAGTTTAAATTAATTTAAATACCTCACCCTTGTTAACAGTTCAAAATATAAAGTGTTGGCTAAAGTAATATGAAGAAATTTAAAATTAGAGTTAAATAAGAAATGGAAGCTTTTTAATTTTAAAAGAAAAACGAATAAGAAGTATTGAATAATGGAAAGGAATGATTTCCATTTTTCATTCTCTTTTATTTTAAAAATAAAAATGCCTAAATTCAAAATTTAAAATTAGGGCAAAAATAGGGTTTCTCATTTAACCTAGTTTTGAAATGTTTTGGGGGGGGGTTCTTTCTTGGGAGCTTCTTTTTTTTGGAAAAAAAAGGGAGATGGGGGAAATTTTGGAAAATGGGAGATTGGCTTTGAGTTGCAGGTGGAGCTCTTCATCAAAATTCTTGCCCGAAATGCGTTATGAGGTAGGATTCAAATCTACTCTTTTATTTATTTGTTGAATAAAACAAAAAAAAAGGATATTTCCCATGAATGTTTTTGAGGTTTAGTTTCAGCTTTCTTTTAAGCTTGGTTGTTCTTGAATCATACTTTTGTTTCTTAATAGATTTTGTGGTTTTAATCTTGATGAGGAAATATATTTTTCCCATAATGAAGTTTTTGGTAAAATCTGGTAAATGTATGGATCTGTGATAAATGGTTAATGGAGGATTTATGATATTTTAGTTATTTCATTTTGTGATTTTAAAAAATAAAAAAATAAAAAAAAAATTGCTTGAGTCGAGCTAGGCTGTATTAAAAAAAAAAATTTGCATCCAAAAATAAATAAATAAGAAAAAAACAAATATAAAATTTAGGGTTTCGGGGGGGGGGGGGGGGAGCCGAAGCTCAACCCGCCCCCTTCCCTGCGGCGTCGTCGTAGCCCGCAGGCTTGCGACCACAATGTGGGCCGCAGGCTGCGACCACAATGTGGGCCGCAGGCTGCGTCCACAATGTGGGCCGCAGGACCTGTGTCCACAGTGTGGCTCGCAGAACCTGCATCCACACTGTGGGACGCAGGGACCTGCGTCTTAGGTTAGGGTTTTCCAAAAAGAAAAAAATAAATAAAGGTTGTTTTTTTTTTTTTATATATTTTTTTGTTGCAAAAAAAATAAGATAATAGATAATATTGATATTTATAAAATGTAAGAAAAAAAATGTCATGGGGAAGTTTAAAAATAGTTGTAATATATTTGTAGGAAGACCTATTTTATTTGAAAATTAGATTTTAAGTGTCAAATATATATAGGCACACGTAAATACAAAGTTTGCGTATATTTAAATTTGTTGATAAAAGAAAAGGGGGTATTCATTTATCATGGATTATTAGATTTGTTTTAGTTAACATTAAATTTTGGGGACCAATTTCAAATTGGGAGTATTCTTTGGAAAAGAGATTAAATATGGTCTTATTTGGAGGTCTTTGAAATAATCATACTCTGGTTAACGTTCGATAATACATGTTAATGAGAAGTTTTCATGGAATATGAATCTAAATTTATCTTCGTATATTTTGTTATTACTTCAACGATATGCTAGTTGGATGCATGTAAATTTGATATCGTATCGATTTAAAAAGAAAATGTTGTAAGTTTAAGTTGCGTAGTTGTCTTGTTTAGGGTGGAGACATACCTTGATGTATTTGTTTCAGACCCTGTCATCTAGTTACTTGTGTTGGTCATAGCCAGATTACGCCCCTAGTCAGAGTATCGTCAGTCATTAGAACCTGTATTTGCTTTGAAGTGTATCAGTTGGATCCACTTTAGAAGGGATCATTATGTAAATTCCGACCGAGGTGTCTATTGTATATTGGTTGTGTCCGCCTAAGAGGCAAAGATGTAAAAGACTTATAAATCATGTATTCCTAACAATATAATACCAAAGGGGTCTTGCAGTTGAGCAGACCTGGAGATGTAGCCCTTTAGGGGTGAACTCCGAGATCATATATGTGTTATGCGATGTTTTAGCTTCCTTTGTTTCATGCTTTAAGTTATCATGTACGGTTGTTATCTTGTAAAGTGTACGATGGAAATTAACGAATTTAAATCTAAGTGCATAAAATTATTCATCTTGGCAAATGTAGTAATCAGGTTCATGGAAGATTGTAATTAAGATTATGGAAAAGTATTTTGATAAGGTGAATTAAAAGTAGTAATAGTGGAAAGAATCTTGCTAGGCTACATCATTGGATTAACTTGATATTAAGCATGTAAATTGAACAAGTGAGTATGGGAAAACAAAGTTAGAATTAATGTAAAAATTCCTAAGTTGAAATCTAAAGGATGAACGTCATATAGGTATGTACCTTTATCTTCTTTAATGATTAACGGCATGTTAATTATGTTTCACTACATTGAATGAATTTGTTTAGTTATTTCACGTTTTAATCTTAACAAATAATCCCTACCAAATTAACTTGATAATTGGGTGAACTCAACTATTGATCCATCATTATAACCCTAATAAAAGAATCCCTTATGGCCGCTAAAAATGAACTAAAATGGGAAGTAATTGTATAGTTGTTTATATCTAAATCTTAGTAAATGTACCTTTTCATATTAACTTCATTTAACCAAAAAAGAGTGATATGCAACAAGATAATTGTATTTTAATCCTAATAGAAGAACGTCACTATGATCTTATTATTCTAATCTTGAAATGATGAATATCATCTAGCTAACCATATTTTAATTTAAAGGATGCTCTCGTGTGTCCTAATACATATCCACCTTAATGAAATTAGTCCATTTATTTGCATTATTAAAACTTCAATGAATGAACTCTATGGTTACTTGCATCTTATCCTTCATAAAAGAACTACGACTCATTAGATGGTTATGTTGAATTTAAATAAAGGAACCTCACCCTATTAATGGAAGTTTAATCCTTAATGAACGAATCTCATCTTATTAGCCACACTTTTAATATTTAAGAAGGATATCAAATGTGGGTGGTTATCTTAAAACCAATGAATGAACTTTGTTATATTTATCACATTGAACCTTAAGGAAGGCCTCTTAAATTATTTAGGTGTTAATGTGCATTGAGTAAATAACCTCATGATGGCCTCCTAACCACCCAAAGTAAATGAACGCTTCCTAAAATTCTAAGATGTCATATCATTGAATATATATATAATCATGTCTTATGCATTATCTCACAATTAAGATATCCAGATTAATGGATCAATTGACGCAAGTTGAGTTAGGTGTTAGGTCATGTAATCACGTTGGGAAACTCCTTAGGTTCGTTTAGCCTTCCGCTGTGTTATCCAAGTTTTCAGATAACTCTAGATTATCTTAACGTTGTAACTTTTCATTAACGCTCTTAATTATTATTTTAAAATATATATATATATTTACACTCTACTTGAGTGCTTTTAACTTAAACCCATAGGGGTTTCCTGGCGGGGCATTACAAAAACAGAAAACTAATTTGTAACAGAAGTTAAAATTTAGACTTGTGGAAGTCCACGGAACTCACCTTTTGCTAACTAATTGACTGATTTTCTGCAGGTTACTAACATTTTGATTACAGGTTTTGAATCTATTCTATTTAGGCTAAAATTAAAGTAGTTTAAAGTTTTACTAACTTTTTTTTAAGTTAGATAAAATTGAAATTTCTTTCTTTTCTTGTTTAAATAAAATTGAACTCACTTTTATGTTGAGCAAATAAAAAAAAAGAACAACAAAGAAATTTTTATTGCTTTTCTAGGAGAAAATTTCTCAATTTGGGCTCTAAAAAGAATAACACAAATTTTCATTTTTGCAAAATCAAAGGGCTTAAAAAGAATTTCACTATCCTTTGGTGTAGAAAAGGATCCATTTTAGGTTTTAGCAAGGTAAAGAATCACACAAGGTCCAAAAGTCATTTGCAACCAAAGAGGGAAGATCTTCCCCTTTGGATCGATTTATTTTGTTGACAAAACATTGGATTTACTTTGTTGACCCTTTCTTTTCAATAAATTAGAAAATCATTGCCATGAAAGGTTAAAATAAACATCATGTTTTTGTGGAGCAACATCTCCATATAGATTTTAGAAAATCACTTAATTGAAAGGATAAAAAGAACAACTTGATTGCCTTGTCTTGAAAGTAGAAGGTATATGCTCTCCCCTTAACTAGGTGATCAAAAATTCAGACTACTCTTACGCTTTCAGTATTTCAAGCAATAAATCCTTTAGCAGGCGTGCCTTCCCGAGGGGTTGAAAAACTCTTAAAGCCATTCTTTGGCTGGTGTGAAGGGAATGACCTAAGTGGGGAATGACCTAAGTGGGGAACGACTTTGATTCCAAGTGTTCCAACCCACTATAATCAAAAGTGGAAAGTGACGAAAGTCCTTTTCAACGGTTGCGCGCAGCGATTAGCCTTCCCCCAGTATCTTTACGATATGTAAAGCCTTTGTTCTAAAGGTTGGGAAGCCTCCTGAGGGAGTTTATCACTGACGGCCAAATAGGAAGCCTAATTAAGAACCTTAGCATTAGAAACTTTGAACCAAGTCAGTCGCCAAACATTGGCAATATCATAGTGCAAGGGTGGGGAAGAATCTATCCCCAAGATTACTCACCATATATATCCCAAGATAGCTACTCAATTGTGAAGCAATTCACTTTGGGTTAATTTCTGGCAAAAGGCAAAAAAATGGGTGCCCCCTAGGGGGCAACAAGGTTGTTTGAGCTGACGGAGTATCGAGACTAGTAGGCTATGATATTGTCAATGACCTTTGAATAAAGAGTCTATCTAATGTGTCTTTTGTTGTAAATCAAACTAGTGATAACATCGGGGATTCAAACACATCCTCAAAAGAACATACACTCAATGTTTAGCATTAGGATGACCATTGTCTTCATGTGTGCTATGTATTCTTTTTACGAATGTTAAAATATCTTGCAAAGTATCCAATAATCAAACTCAAAAGTCAATTCAAACAAGGAAAAATCATAAAGTGGAGAAGATTTCCAAATCCAACAAAACATCTTTTGAGATGGTTATCAACATTTCAACTATCTTTAGGAAAGACTTTCATCCAACAAGATTAGGGGAATATCAAACCAAGTGATCAAGAGTTTATCTATTTGACTTAGTAAGTTTGAGTATCCAAAAAGAAATCATCCATCAAAATCACAAGTGTTAAAAATTCCAAAAATCACAGAAAAACAACCAAGTCAAAATATATCAGGGCAGTTTAGTGTGAGAGAGCAACTTCTTAGCACGTGGGGACCATCTTTTAGCGCATTATACCTTCACCTTAGCTCATTAAGTATTAACATTAGCGCTTCATACAAATCCAATTCTAGCAGTTTCAAGTAGCGTGTTTTGAAAACAGTTTAGCGAGTTGAAGCATCAGCTTAGCGCGTGGAAGCCAAACTTTAGCACATAGGGTTTAACAGTTAGCGCATTGGCGGCCCATATTAGCACATGACCTTTTTGAACCAAGGAAAAAGAAAAATAAACCAGTTAGAGCGTATTAGGGGGCAGCGTAGCGCGTGGAGTCTTTTCTCTAGTGCATTGAGAATTTTTTTTAGCGCATCTAGTCTCTGGCTTAGCGCATAGTCAAAACTCAAAAAAAACTAGAGAGCAAAACAAACCTTTCTGGAAAATTTTATCAAACTTCTTGAGTATCCTTTCAGGTCCAATATTGAACATGGTCATAAGAATTCAAATCAGCAACACCAAAGAAATCATTTCCAAATCAAACAAGTCAATCTTAGAACAAAAGTTGTCAAATCCAAAACTAGCTAAAGATAACACTTTTTCCTATCAAAATCAGGTTACATCATCATACTGATCAAAAGGTCTGCCATCCAACGGATTCTATCAAACAAACAACATACTGAGTTTAAACCTTAAGTTATCAAATCAAGTTTCTATATCGGGAGACTTTATCCATATCATTTGACACACTTTGTCGTGAGGGGGCATCTAAACCTTCATTTGATAAAAGTAGACTTAAGTTTCCAAACGAAGTATCTCAATCCAAACATCGAAGAAAACCACTGATCATTCATGTATGACCACTCATATTTTGAGACGAACAAGTCTTCATCACAAAACTAAGTTAAAGAAGAGACAACCTAGTCCTAGGGCCCTTACCAAAAGGAGTAAATATCTCTACGTCAACCTATCAAAAACATCAACTTTGATCATTCATATGATCATTCATCATCAAACCAAGAAAAATGAAACTTAGTCAAAGGAAATGACTCCTAACATAAATCAAGATCAAGATATCATGGCTCTCCAATCTAATCCCATTTTTTATCAAGATCTAACCTATCAAGAATCTTATGATGATCCCCTAATCTTTTGGTATTCCATCCACAATGATCCCCTTTCATCTCAAGAGTGGAGTCCCATTCAACATCCACCTCCTAAGAAAAAGCATGATATCCCTTCCATCTCCTCCACTAATCTAATTCCAAATCAAGAGGACAACACAAACTCAAATGATCCTACTCCAAGTCAAGATCAAGATCAAGGAATCCTTTCAACCTCCAAATCTATCTTAGGTCCTTTCATTCCAAATTCAATCTCTTCATCCTCCAAATCTATCTTAGGTCCTTTCATTCCAAAGTCAAACTCTCCATCCCTTCCATCCATCTTGGGTCCTTACCTCCCTCCATCACTAATCCATCACCTCAAATGATCCATAAGCAAGATCAACAAAGGAACACATCTGTGAACTTCTTTCAACCCTCTATCTAAACATCTTTCCAAAACTATTCTTCCATCATTTCCTCTATCTATTTTGGGTCCTTATGTCCCAAAATTTGATTTTCCTCTATCTCTTCATCACTTCTTGAGTTGTGTACCAACTCTCATCTTGAATACATTTCCATCTATCCTCACACAAATCTTCAAACATTCTATCTATTATCCAACACCTCTTTTCTATCCTTCAATCCCTATCATTCAATCCTTTGCATAAATCTTTCATCTGTGAAACAGACATTTGTGTCATTTTGTCACATGCTTGCCCATGCTCGAATCTCATGGTCAGTCCTTTCCTTGATATCTATTCATGAAATGCTTCAGAATCTAAGGTTGTTCCTCTTCAACATTTTCTTTTGGTTGGGATACACACTCAATCTAGAAAAGAACCACTTATCATATCTTGGTACTGACATCTTTTGATTACTATATCTCATACACTTAATCGATTTCTCTAAAATTGTGATCTCTTAAATTGAAGACATCGCTAGTGAAAAATCTAAAATCTTGCTTCAGCGCCACTGTAATTATCAGACCTGTGTAAGTTTCATCACTTACAAGCCAATGCAAGAAAAATAAAGATCAAAATATCAAAAGCATGAGCAAGAAAAGAAATATCAAGAAAAGAAAGAAAGAAAAAAAAGCAATATCAAAATGCTTGGCTATGGGAACATGCAAGTAACTCCATCGGGGATATGGACGCTTGGCTAGCAATGGAGCAATATTTTTGGGATTACAATGATAACCTCGTCGGGGCTATGGACGCTCACTGGCAACGAGGCTCTATCCAGGATGCTTTTGAAGTCAAGGTAACTCATGTAGCTAGCCATGCTGGATTTTGAAGATTACAATGATCATATGAGCTGGAATGAACCCACTTGAACACACATGGGTAATCAAAGATTAAGTACCTTGATCCAGTTTGGGATTCTTCTTCCCTTTTGAGTCTACTTCCCAATTGCTAGAAATGTTCAGCTGAATTTTCCAGAGGTTCTAAGTGTGGGTTGGGTCTCTATCTTTGAAAAGTTCGAGAACACTTATTCAGATGGTGCTAAATAATGTGACAATCTTACATATCACCTTTTTGAAAATGGAAACCTCTATGCTTGGGGGCAAATTTCACCCATTCTATTATTCCTAACATATCTCCCATTATCCTTCCTCCAATATCCATTACTCTATCTAACTTCATCATTATCTACGATCTTACTTCACCTCATCCATATCCTCTAATCCATACCATCTATCCTATCTATTCATTTCTTCTATCATCGAGTGCTATCTACAATCTTTCTTCACCTTATCCATATCCTCTAATTCATATCCCTTATCCTATCTATTCATATCTTCTATCTTCCAGTGCTATCTATGATCTTACTTCACCTCATCCATATCCTCTAATCCATACCATCTATCCTATCTATTCATTTCTTCTATCATCGAGTGCTATCTACAATCTTTCTTCACCTCATCCATATCCTCTAATCCATACCATCTATCCTATCTATTCATATCTTCTATCATCTAGTGCTATCTATGATCTTGCTTCACCTCATCCATATCCTCTAATCCATACCATCTATGGTATCTATTCATTTCTTCTATCACCGAGTGCTATCTACGATCTTTCTTCACCTTATCCATACCCTCTAATCTATATCCCTTATCATATCTATTCATATCTTCTATCATCCAGTGCCATCTATGATCTTGCTTCACCTCATCCATATCCTCTAATCCATACCATCTATCCTATCTATTCATTTCTTCTATCATCGAGTGCTATCTACAATCTTGCTTCGCTTTATCCATATCCCTTATCCTATCTATTCATATCTTCTATCATCCAGTGCTATCTATGATCTTGCTTCACCTCATCCATATCCTCTAATCCATACCATCTATCTTATCTATTCATTTATTCTATCATCGAGTGCTATCTACAATCTTGCTTCACTTTATCCATACTATCTATCCTATCTATTAATTTCTTCCATCATTTATCACTATCTATGATCTTGTTTCTCCTATCCATATCCTATCTCTATCCAATCCCCTTTTCCATCCTTGATCTTGATCAAAACTAAGGACAAAAACATGATTTCAAAAAGCTCTTAAGCTACCTTCATTTTTCTTCTATCAATTTCCACCTCAATGGTTCACATATTCCTTGTCTTTCTATACATTGGGGCAGCCAAATACATCTTTCTTCTAATCCAAAAAATAACAAAATAAAAAAAATATCCAAAAACTAAAAATCGACAAAATCGACAAAATCAAGAACAAAATTGAAAATCAAAGCATGAAAGCATGGACCATCCATCAAATCAATTCAACAACAGGCAAAAAATCAAAATTATACAATCAAACTGATCACATGTCTTTTTAATCAATTCATTACTCGAAATCAACATCAACATCAAACATGTCTTATATAGGGATAAGTACACTTGAAACCAGACAGATCGGTCTTATACGAGGTACTCACTCTTTGAAACCAGACATTCCTATCAATCATCGAGTCTTAAAAATCAATCCATCTATCAACATCAACATCAACATCAACATCAACATGTCTTATACAAGGATAGGTACACTCGAAACCAAACAGATCAGTCTTATACAGGGTACTCACTCTTTGAAACCAGACATTCTTATCAATCATCGAACAAATCAAAACAATGACATAGATCAGTATGACTACTGGATTTTATTCTAGTTAGCCTTATCTTTATCAATTGATGGTAGTACATGTTTCGCAAATCATATTGTACATATCATATCCATCAATCTGAGACATCACCAAAAATTCACAAATGCTTATCAATCCTAGACATACTTAGTGTAGTCACTATCCTTGGTTTATCTGAATCAGTTACCCAAATCATATCCCACCATGGCTTGGTGATCAATGTACATATCCATATCGAAGTAGTATCAACAACAAGGGGCAAAATTCTGACTTCGTAGGGGGCCTTTCACCTTCAAGATTTTCAACATCAGACCAAACATGTAGCAAGACAACAAGGATCAGAACAACCAACAATTGACAAGCGACAATACACGAAAGCTAGACATCCCAAACTTGAACTGATTTCAACTAAACAAAGATCTATTTGCAAGATGTTTTAATTGACAAGAATACATTCCAAATAACATGCATGCTTACTTATGGTTGTTAATTTTTTCTTATCATATCTCCTACGTGACTCAATGATGTTTCAATGACTAGAGAAGCAAGGAAGGAATGTGATGTTTTATTTGTCTTCTATCTATGAGTGAAGTCTTTTACCATGCAAATTTGTCCTACGAAGCAATCAGGTGGCATATCGCTGAGGACATTTCGGATTTGTATGGGACAAAGGTTAACTCTTGTCTATTTACGCAAGAAACACTCAAGTCATCTTGGTTCAAGTATACCTCGATGCTTGTGTCGTCTTGCAATATCAAAATCTATGTAAGTTATACTCAGGTCATTATGGTTCAATTATACCATGATACTTGTATCAACTTTCAACAAATCAAGGCTCGATGATGAAAACAAAGGAAGCACTAGCACTTTGATCACAATAGATGGCAACATTGAGAACGAGAATGTATATTAAGCTTTGCATTAGCTGCATGTCATTATCATCTTAATCTTGTATTAGGTTGCATATCATTTTAATCTTGCATTAGTATCATTATCATTATCATAAACATCTCATATCTCATTAATCAATGCAATGCATCATCACATTTTCGTTCATCTCATCATGAATCATACATTCGTGTCATAATCAAGATCAAGAGCATTTATCTAAGCATCACATCATCCTCATAAAATCTCATATCGAAACATAATGCATATCTTTCATCATTGCATCCCTCACATGCATATCTATCGCATCATCATGGAATCTTTCTTCACTTTCATATCTTCATCATTCTTCCAAACTACCTTCTATCATTCTTCCAAAGTATCATTTATCATGTCTTATATAGGATGTATCTTTCCTGAAACCAGATGTTTTGATCAATTCTTATACAGGATATATCGTTCCTGAAACCAGATGTTTTGATCAGCTCTTATACAGGATATATCGTTCTTGAAACTAGGCGTTTTGATCGGTCTTATACAGGATATATCATTCCTGAAACCAAACGCTTGATCATCCATGTCTTATACAGGTGGTATCATTCCTAAAACCAGATGCTCGATCATCCATGTCTTATACAGGTGGTATCATTCCTAAAACCAGATGCTCGATCATCCATGTCTTATACAGGTGGTATCATTCTTGAAACTAGATACTCGATCATCCATGTCTTATACAGGAGGTGTCATACCTAAAACCAGACTTGATCTTAAACCAATCAATCTAATCAATCTTATCAAACCCGTGCATGTCATCACTATCCACTCTTCTATCTTTCAAACAGCATTCTTCTTCTTTCGAGACATCATTCATGCCTTTTGTGCACAAACGATCTCCCGAGGGGGCATTATCATATCAAATCTCGACATCAATTTCATATCAGTTTCATATCAAAATTTTCATATCAAATCAATTCTTCATATCCACAACATCATATCGATCAAATTTTGGCATCATATCCGACAAGATTTTCTTTGAATCAACATGTGATCACACGTTAACTCAAAGAGGAGCAAAATGTAGACACATAAAAGTTGCATAATGAATTAAGTGAATTTTATTCATTTAATTATTCTTAAATCTTCTAATTAATTAAATTTAGATTTAATTAATATACCATTCTTCTATCTAACCCATTTAATTAAATTTAAATTTAATTAAAATCCCCCTTTTAGCCCATTTAATTAAATCCCCCCACTTGCAAAATCCTACAAATGCAAGTTGCAATCACAATTGAAATAAATTTTACTTTATTTTAAATTAAAATTCTACTTTCCCCACCCACTTGCAAAATCCTACATCTCCCACTTGCCTCTCTAAACCCATTTCTAGATTCTTCTAATCACTTCTAAATTAGCCTAACCCATCTCCTAAATATTGTCACATCCCTAAGCAAAGGGAAGTCACTTCTCAAACCCTCAAAGTCTTTGAAAACCATTAAAGGCTTTATGTCTTCAACAAGTTAACCTTGAAAGTCTTCCAAACCATTAATGGTTAACTCAACCTTCTTACATGGTTAGAGACTTTTTGCCTAACTCAACCTCCATCTAACCCAGGGGTCTCATCAAGCATTCATTACTTTAACCATGATTATCCCTTTAACCTTTGCACAAGAGTTTACCCCTTGGGTAAAAGCTTTGTCCAATGGATAACCCTAACGTAACCTTAACCCTTACCTCCTAAGGTAACCATAAGGTCTTCTCAAGCATTTAATGCTTCTTACATCTCCTCTCAAGCAATCTCTTGTTGACAATTGTCATCATTTCATTGGTGAGAATTGTGAACATGGATTGATTAACTTTCAATCCTGACCCTTGTTGAGATTATTCAATCTCAACCATCCATTTCCCTATTTTACCTATAAATAGAGCCCATTCCTTCTTCAAAAAAATCAAGTCTTTGTGCATCAAACTTATAGTCTCATAACATTAAGCATATTATCTCTCTTTGATAGAATAGCATGTTAGATCATTTTGATAGCATTGTAATCTTAGATATATGATGTTAATCTCGTATCATGTTAGCTTTATCTTAGTATTATTTTCATACTAGTTTAAGCTTCATATCAATATCTTGCATCCTATCATCATCTAGTTACATATCTAAATCATCACTAGGATCTTGGTTGCATTCCATTTAGATCTTAGAATCATTTAAATCTCATTCTTTAGGTTGTCATCTTAAAGAATCAAGTGCTCTTCCAAGCTGAGAGCCACCTTGAATCTTGAAGATCCTTGGAGATAGAGGAAGATGGAACGATTTTAAGAGTTTAGATTCATTTAACTTATTTTGATTGATTTCTAACCTCTAATGCAATGTTTCATGTGTGTGTTTGAATTGTTTCCTCCTCTTGCAGGTTGATACCACATTTCCAGCATACAAGAACAATTTATTTATATGTATGCATATACATATAAAGTGAATGACTAATAACCCACCTTTGATAGCAATCTCACGGAAGTTGGTTTTTGTGTCTAAATTTCTTCCACTCGTCAAGAATCATTTTACAAGTGGCAAAAGATCAAGAGGGCTTTTGGGTTTTGGCTTAGGTGCATCCTCCTCCTCCTCCCCTCCTGGAGGATCTTCAACCTTGGGCTTTGCAGATTCTTCTTTGGGCTCTTCTTAGGCTTTGGCCTTTTCTCTTTAGCTTGAACGACCTTTTTATTAGCTTGCACAACTGGAGGAACAACATCTACCTCCTTCACCTCACCCAAAACCTTCTTAAAATTTGGTTGATTGACCATGGTCCAAAGGTACCTTTCAACACGAGGAAATTCTTTTGTAAAATCTTTGGTCATACAACAAGAAAAACCCAGATGCAAGTTGCAAGTCATAACAATGTCTACCAAGATTATGCAATGACCAACAAGGAAGGTGTTAACATAAAGATGAATATTCAATGCGCTTAAACCTCTTTTGATTCCAGAAATTATAGCTTCCACTACTTGTAAGTTTGTAACAGTAAACAATTCAAATTTAAACGACTCCTCTAAATATCTACAAAAATTTTTATGGTATATTTTATGATTAAAAGCCAGGTTCAAAAAGTTCGATTAATTTATGAAAATAAAATAAAAATTAGAAATTTGGATATCTTTGATAGGAATTAAAAACTCTAGACCAGATCAACCAAATCCAACAAAACTATGCTTAGAGAGAAAAACTAACCGAGGAAGATAAACTCCAAATCCCAGTCGATAAAACCATTGCATGATGTTTATGTCAATTTACCCAAAAGAAAAATCAATCCACTGCTTGATATGGGCCTGAAATGATCTAGTGCATGAAATATTGATTTCTTATCTTTGTAAGTAGTGAATTATTAAAAAGTGTTCAGTATGTGAGAATAAGCATTATGGTCAGAAAACCCAAATGAGTAGCTTACATAGTCAATTAGGGAAGACCCAAAGAAAGTGTTATTCCCCTTCAGTCACGCAATTAGAAAATATTAGAAGAAGCAGCAACATTCATTTTACAAAATATTTGACTTCATAGAATTCAACATGTCATTAGATGAAAGAAAATTATTCTGACCATAACGTGCAATGGCATTACTCTCAAAAATTGGCCCTATTAACACAAAATTTTGCACCCTTGGTGATCAAGCTTGACCACCAACCTTGTGAAACATTAAATCAACCTCTCAAGTGTGGGACCTTGCATTGTTGTGAGGTTGAATCTCCGAAGAAGGTCGGCTTCCTCTTCAATCTAAATGCAGAATGTTGGACCAACCTAACACTGATAAAACTATTTTATGCTATGAGATGGAAGAGGGAGAGAGAGAAGAGTTGCATGAAAGAAGGGAAATACGGTTTGCACCTAGACTGAAATGATGATCTCCCATGCCTATAGCTGCACAGAACATCAATAAAATCACCCAGAAGATACACAAGTTTCTATCCAAATCTAGCTTTCTAAGACTAAGTCAAGGTTGGAATTATTAACAATGGCAGAGGAACGGACAATGTTCTCAGATGCCACTCTAAGAGGAGTCAACACTATCACACATGCTGAGAAAAAAACAAAAAGATGTATTCATACAAACAGGTAAGAAAATACACATGTTTGCACAAATTGAAACTAGGTAAGACAAGTAGATTCTATTAATGCAGAGGCAAGGCAAATTTACAGATGTAGAGAGACATAAGAATTCTGCATGAGAAAAGAAGGGAGAAGATCCTAAGCAAAATTTACAAAATTTTCTTTATAGTTCTAGCATAACTCAAATGGTTGCAATTGAGAAAACCCTAACCCCACCCAGGTTAGGTTACGAAAATATTAGAGGAGAGGGAGAGATCAGATCCAAGATATGACGGTGTGTTACAACTAGCTCTCAGGGCGTCCTCTACCTCTAGAAGGATGAAAAAATCCCCCTCGGCAAAGTAATCCCTGCCAAAAAGCATGGTTGAGAACACTTGCAGGGATAAAAAGTCTATGTTTTGCATCAAAGAGGGCATGGTGGCGTCTAAAAATGGCTTGCAGGGTCGCATCTAAAGTAATGACGATAAAATCTGGTGGTTGGAGGGCAATTGGATCGGATATGAGGCATCAACTTGAGCAGGAAGAACATCTCGACAGTCAGGTTCACAACAACCCACCTACAAAAGTTCAAATGCCAATAGCCTCCGTGAATTCAAATGTTGATCGTTGATCTGAGATATTTGCGCAAAGATGGACACGTGATATCTCTCCATCTAGGCCTTCAGCAGACCCAATCAATGATTAAAACATGGTCATCATATCGGGCCTTTATGAAGATCCGACGCCCACAATTGGTTGACATGGCACCTTGGGTCCACATATCCTTACTGTGTTTGACCACTGACTACACTATATTCTTACCCCACGGCATCTCTACGGGTCCCTTTTAACCTCACGGGATAAGAAATTTGCTTTGATTCTGCTTTGATTTTATTATCTTGTGGGACTTTTCTTGTCTTTGTTTTCCTTCACGAGATAAGGGTTCTTTGTTCCCCATGTATCTTATCCCACAGCATCACTTGTGCATTGTTATAACCTTGTGGGATAAGATGAAAGCCTTTCTCTTTGCTTCCTTATCCCGTGTCCCATGTATTGTCATTGTTCCACTTTGCGGGATAAGTAGAAATACTTCCTCGCCTTTGAAAATTCTTATCCCATGGCCTCTGCTTGTTGCATTCGAAAATCTTGTGACTGGTAAGAGGAAGGGGGAATCAGCCCGCTGATGATCGGGATCCCCTCCAGCAACCTAAGTGAGTTGGTCTACTGACCCGATCAACTCATAAAAGAACTAGGACCAGCTTACGACCGGGAGCCCCTCTAGTCGGTAGTCAATAACATATCTTGGTATTGACACATCATATAACCCTCATGTTATATGACTTTGCAAAACTATGAAGAAGCAGATAACTCTACTGAGACTGTTAACACGGCGTGTTATTGGTATTGACTAACATGAAATGTTAGCCACACAAATTCTGGATCTGAGCTCTGCTAAGGTTGGCACAAAAATTGCCAACATTTTTGGCGACTTGGAGGGAATGGCAAGCCCGCTTAGCATCTTGATTAGTAGCCTTAGAAGTCCATTGGGCGCAGAGTCAAAACCTGAAGCAAAAGATAATCTCTGTCATTGCAAAATGTCAAAACTTTGCCATTCTGGAGAATAGCTCATGCACATGCACTTCTTGGAAAGTGGAAGAACATAAATTATAAGTATACAAACTAAATTTGCCTTAAGCACGTGCTTTAATGTGAATGCCATTCACTGCAATGGGAAGATATTCACCACTCAGTCTGGCCAAATTGAAAGCATTAGCCTCCTTATGACCTATGATCACATAGGGACCACTCCATATTGCATCAAATTTTGAATGTTTTCCAGGCTTTGCCTTGTCAACATCCCACTTTAGGACAAGGTCTCCAGCCCTAAAAGTCCTAAAAGTGGCCTTCATGTCAAAACATATCTTTACCTACCCCTGATTAAAATTTAAAGTCTTCTTGGCTTTCTCCCTGACCTCTTCAAGGTCTGTAAGTTTAGCATACCTCACTGATAAGGCATCATTTTCTAGGAGCTCCAACTAATGTGCCAGGTCGAGGGATGGAAACTCAAGATATAAGGGGAGTCTTGCTTCCCTCCCATACACTAGCATGAAAGGTGAGTTTCTCAAATCTCTCTTGGGAGTAATCCTATCAGCCCACAAGATTATTCCCAATTTGAGGTTATCTCTGATTGTCTTCAAGAGTCCTCTTGATGATTCTAATGAGATTTTTGTTGGAGGACTCAATTAAACCATTGCCTTAGGGATTGTGATTTGATGATGTTTTCAAAAACACATCATGTTGGACTACCCATAGATCAACCTGAGATCTTATAAATGCATTGGCATTGTTTGATATGATGGTGGAAGGGGCTCCAAATCTGGTTGCAATCCCCTCAAGGAATTGAACCACTGATTTCTCAGTTGCATCATTCAAAGCAACATCCTTTGTCCACCTTGTGAAATATTATGTGGCAGCCAAAATCCACTTGTGGCCTGCACTTGACATTGGGTTGATGGGGCCAATGAAATCAAGCCCCCATGGTGCAAAGGATTGATCAATTGAAATGGGATGAAGGGGCAAGGATGCTAATCTTTGTTTTCCTATAAAAAGTGCACACTCCTTGCACCTCCTAACCCACTTGTGAGAAGCATCGAATAGAGAAGGCTAATAATAACATTCTCTCATGATCTTCATAGTTGTATTTCTTGCTGAGAAATGGCCACCAGAGGGCCCATTATGAAATTATTCTAATAGCCTATTGGTCTGATCTCCCTGCATGCATCTCACCAAGACACCATCCAGGCCTCTTTTGAATGATATATCATCCACTAAGGCATTAGGGATGGACCACAATCTGAGATGCCTTCTCTTTCTTCTATCAAATTGAGAAGGATAGCTACCATCCCTTAATAAGGTAGGCATAACCTCCAACCAACCGATTTGTGCATCTCTCTGGTTATCAACTGGTTCTTCTTCCTATAGCAAGAGGGAAGTCTCTGACTCTTTCCCAAAAGATTAATTGAACTGGTCATAGAGTCCTCTTCCTCTCACTAACCTGGTAATTTTTATGTCAAGGTCATACTCCATGACCTTAGTGACCCACCCAGCTCTCTTCTTACCTATATCCTTGTTGAGAAGGAAATCCTTAACACTGGCATGTGGGACTAGGAGCTGGATCCTATTATTTGAGAGCATGTGTCTGAACTTTTTTAGTGCTCTCACAATTGTGCTGACTTATTTTTCCACATAGTTATACCTGAGCTCATAATCCTTCAATCCTTCACTGAAAAAGGTTATGGGTTGCTCCAAATCATCCTGATTTAATTGTGTTAGGAGAGTAGATATACTTGCATCTCCTCCCAATGTATAAAGGATGAAATCCTTCTCATAGTTAGGATTTACTAAGGTAGAAGCCTGAGAAATGGCATGCCTGATCTAATAAAAGCCCTCCTTCCCTTCACTGGTCCATTTGAAGGGTAACTCCTTCTTTAGCATGGTTGTGAGAGGCTTAACCAAAGCTGCAAGGTTTGGGGTAAACCTTCTGACAAAGTTGATTCTTCCAAGGAAGCTTTGAAGTCCTTTCTTGTGATGTGGAAGTGGAAGAGACGCAATAGCTTTCACTCTCTCTGGGTCTATGGCCAGACCATCTTTGGATACAATATGTCCAAGTAATTTGCCCTGAGCAGTGGCAAATACACACTTGTTGGGATTCAAGGACACACCATAAACCCTATACCTTTTGAATACTTGCTCAAGGTGAGCGAAGTGATCTATTGCATGCTTGGAGTATACAGTAATATCATCAAGATATACTAGCACAAATTATGCTAATAGTCCCTTAAAAGCCATATCCATGGCCCTTTGAAAAGTTGCACCTGCAGTGGCTAGTCCAAAAGGCATCTTACAATAGGAATGAGTGCCCCATTTAGTAGTGAATGCAGTCTTGTATTGGTCGGACTCTTGGACTAAAATTTGGTTATACCCCGAGCATCCATCCAAGAATGAAAATGTTTCAGAGCCACTAACTTTGGCTAAAATTTGTTCCATGGAAGGGAGGTGGTAATGATCCTTAAGGGAGGCTATGTTGAGGTCCCTAAACTCCACACACAATCTAATTTCCTCATTTTTCTTCCTAACTGCAACAAGATTGGATACCCAAGAGGAATGCTTGATTGGAAAAACAATGTTAGATTATATAAGCTTGCATAGCTCTCTCCTCATCAAAGGCTCAATTTTGGGATTTATAGGCCTTTGCTTTTGTCTAACTGATTTAGCATTGGGATCTAACTTTATGGTATGTTGAGCTAAACTAGGGTCAAACCCTTTTAGATCCTCATAGGTAAAAGAAAAAATATAACTATACTCTTGACAGAGATTTACAAAAGTATTTTGATCTGATTGGGAAAACACCTTCCCTAAATTGAGAGCTTTTCCTTCTACCATGGCTATTAATTTGTAGTCTCCTTTCTTAGCGGTCAGGTTCATTGCTTTCCCTTTCATTTGATCATCATTCTTGAAGATCCCCTCCAAGGTGATCAGCCCCTTGGGTAGCTTGTTAGAGCCGAGATGCATGACTTGATCTCCATACTGGTCCTGTAGCATGCATTGCTTCCCATGGGAGAACTCTACTTCATCTTGAAGGAAGTTCACACTCTGTTTATCAGAATCAAAGACCTACCAATTTACTTGGTTATCAGGCACTGCAGGTCTCACCACAAGTCTAATCTGTTGTTCTTTCTCAGTTGCAACATGAGATGGAATATCATTTTGGGCACCAATTGTTGCTAATCGGTCAGCATGTTTATTCTGATTTCTAGGGACACTAGAAATATTGAAGGCTTCAAATCCCTCAATTAGGTCTCATGCTCTATGCTTGTAGGACTTGAGAAAGTTGTTCTTCATGGTGCTTTGAGCTCTAATCAAATTTACAACCAACTCACTGTCTCCATGCACCTTTAAGGATTTGATCCCTCTCTTTTGTGTCATTTGAAGACCCAAAATCAAGGCTTCATACTCAGCTACATTGTTAGTGCAACTAAACTAAAGTCTGAAAGAAAAGTAATATTTCTCCCCCTTGGGGGAGGTCAACAATACATCGGCCCTTGCACCATTCTTGTTCCTTGAACCATCAAAGAACATGTCCCATATCCCTTGCATATCATTATCTTCCTTTGAAATATTGGGAATGGGGATGTCTTTCTCATGTATACAATATGTGCCCAAGCTAGGTATTATTGAACTCATCGATGAGATCAAATTGAAATGCATTTTCCCACTCATCAAGTAGGCAATCAGGAACCTCATCCAACTGAGTTGAAGGCTCTGTTACTTAAATTTCTTCTTTTTGCTCGTGGAGAGTACAATTCATGTTGATGGGACTTGGGGTATAGGCTTCTATATGATCATTGGCAACAGGTTCAGCCCTAATAGTTACTTTGGTACCATATCTCTTCCTAAACAACATGTGAGACCAGTCAGAAGATAGGTAGCCACTTATCTTGGCAGTGAATTCCCTAGACAAACAAATAGCAAAATAAGCACGGAGGTCAATCACTGAGATGTCTTGCAACACACTACAACCTGGGAAGGCATGCAAAGCTAGGTTTAAATCTTTAATGAATTCCACAGTCTGAACTAATGTGCCATCAAGATGCACCACCCCTCTTGTTATAGGTTCATACTTGATACCTAGGCGGTCAGCTATCCCCTTTGGCATAACTGAACTACTAGCCCCACTATCTATCATGCAATTATGAACAAGCTTATCTCCTATGATTAATGACAGATAAAAAGGGTGAGGCTTACTAATTTTCTTTGAACTCTGTACCTCCAAAGGTTGCACAAATCTTGTGGAAGTTGAAGAACTACAATGTTGACCGGTACCTTCTGCAACATCCATCCCCTTTAGGGCCTCCTGAAGTAGGTCTCTTTGAGATGGGATAGCAAGAGCACATTGGGGTTGGCCCTCTTCATCTGTTCGACAATATTAAAGGGGATGGAAACCTTAGTAGGCACTTTTGCAATAGCAAGGTCTGATTTTGATATTATAGGAGCCTTAGGTGGCTCTCTCTCCTTGACATTTTGTATCAAGTCTTTCTCTTTGTTTAGAGTAGTCGCCTTACCAAATGACTTTGGTATTGAAGATTGCAGGACAGGTTGTGAAGCTTAAGCTACGGATGGAGTCTGAGCTACTGCCACAAAATTATCACTAGCATCTATGGCCCTCCTTTTTGATCTTGTGTTGTCGGCCACACTATCCCCACCTATCAGATTCATTCCACAAAAATCAGCCTCCTGCCAATTCATAAAACTTGTATCTCCTTGTGTATGACTGAGATAGTCAGCAAATTGTTGTTCCCCTTATGTTGTTGGCTCCTCTTGTGCTATTAGGGCCTGAGAAAACTCACCATTCTGACATGACGTCTGATTATGGGGTTGATTGCATGGAACACACCAATCTTGTTCCTAAGCAAGATTGTTTTTAACTGACACTTTAGCCTTTGAGGTGCTTGTAGCTGTGGGGTTCAAATTGTTCAAGGGCCTAGCATTGCTCTATTAGTTCTACCCTTGAAAATTTGATCTCTGCTATTGATAATTCTAGTTTTGGGGCTGATAAGGCCTATTGTTAGCCTATGGTAACTGTCTCTTGATTGAGACCGGTTCATTTCCATATCCCTGCAATTGTTGTTGTAATGGACTGATCATCTTCTGCATTGATGTCTCAAGAGAGGCCTACAGTTCTTTAAGTTCAGAAGATAAGGAAGAGGATGCAAGTGTAAGAAAATGGCTTGTGGAAGCCACTAGAATAGAAGCTAAAACAGGTTGTTGGGTAGCAGCCTCTGTAAATAAGGGCATTGGATGCCTTGGGGACAACTTTCTTTCTTGTATTAAGCAATTTTTTGCCCTTATAGAAGTTTCATAAGCTAATGAGAGATTATATCCTCCAATAGATTGAATCATTGCAGCTATGTCGTTGTTCAAAGCCCTAAGAAAATATAAGAAAGCATGGTTTGATGAAGGATTTACTAATGATGGGATTCTATCCCATGTCTTTTGGAATCTATAGTTAAAATCACCTATGAACTCATGGAAAGCTCTTTTGATTGTAGTTAGTTGCTCTATAAGTGACAGATGGTCACTTTTATCCTCAAAATGCTTGCATAATTTCTCCCCTAACTCATCCCAATTGTGAATAGAGTTAGGAGCTAGCCCTCTGTACCACTAAAGGGCCTTTCCCTTGAATGAGATAGCAAGAAGCCTCACTACAACATTATCCTCAGTGACATCAAATAATGTGCAAATCCTTACCATATCTTGTATATGCTCCTCTGGGAAGGTAGATGTCTCTCCAGTGAAAAATGGTATAGCCTTCAAGGCTGCTACTGGAATGTCATTCTTTTGGGCTACGACTAAGGGACTGCCATCATTGAAGGTCACAAAGGTATGTGCTCTTGGGATTTCCATCTGAAATAAGGGTTTATTGAGGTGGATAGAAGGGCCTCTACGCCATGTTAATCTTGTAATAGGAGGGGTAAACTGAGACCTAGGGGGTGTAGATATATTTGCTTGAGTTCCCCTTACCGGTGACAAAGAAAGCCTACCTCTTCTACTCCTAAAATTTGAATAAGGCAGCTGGATAAATTGAAAAAGACCTCTAAATGATGATTTGGTGTGTCTCCTTGGCATAAAGCTACAACTGGTATCACTGAGAGTCTGAATTGCTCCTTAAGAGAGTCGCCAAGTGCTTGATGTTTGCCTCCAAAGGCTGATTTGCTAAGAGCAGCACTGAATCCTTAGCAAGAATATTTAAATTGGGTCCCACCGGGCGTGCCAAAAAATGTTAACACAATAGTTTGCACCCCTGGTGATCAGGCTTGACCACCAACCTCATGAAAGATTGAATCAACCTGTCAAGTGTGGGACCTTGCGCTATTGTGAGGTTGAATCTCTGGAGAAGGTCGGATTCCTCTTCAATCTAGTGTTGGACCAACCCAACACTAATAAAACTAGTATATGGTCTGATAGGGAAAAGGGAGAAAGAGAAGGGTTGCATGAAAGAAGGAAATAGGGTTTAAACCTAGACTGAAATGATGATCTCCCCTGCCTATAGTTGCATAGAACATCAATAAAACCACCCAGAAGATACACAAGTTTCTATCCAAGTCTAGCTTTCTAAGACTGAGTCAAGGTTGGAATTCTTAACAATGGCAGAGGAACGGACAATGTTCTCAGATGTCACTCTAAGAGGAATCAACACTATCACACATGCTAAGAAAATAAGAAAAATATGTATTCATACAAACAGGTAAGAAAATACACACGTTTACCTAAATTGAAACTAGGTAGGACAAGTAGATTCTATTAATGCAGAGGCAAGGAAAATTTATAGATACAAAGAGACATAAGAATTTTGCATGAGAAAAGAAGGGAGAAGATCCTAAGCCAAATGTACAAAATTGTCTTTATAGCTCTGGCATAACTCAAATGGTTGCAATTGAGAAAACCCTAACCCCACCTAGGTTAGGTTACTAAAAATATCAGAGGAGAGGGAGAGATCATATCTGAGATATGACAGCATGCTACAACTATCTCTAGGGGCATCCTCTACCTTTGGAAGCACCAAAAAACCCCCCTCGGTGAAGCAATCCCTGCCAACAAGCATGGGTGAGCACACTTGCAGGGACAAAAAGTCTCTATTCTGCATTAAAGAGGGAATGGTGGCATCTGAAAATAGCCTGCAGAGTCGCGTCTGAAGTAATGACAAGCAAATATGGTGGTTGGAAGTTGATCAGACCGGATATGAGGCATCAACTTGAGAAGGAAGAACATCTTGACAGTCGGGTTGACAACAATCCACTTGCAAAAATTCAAATGCCAACGGCCTTCGTGAATTCAAATGTTGACCATTGATCTGAGAGATTCACGCAAAGATGGACGTGCGAGATCTCTCCATCTAGGCCTTCAGCGGGCCCAATCAATGATTAAAACATGATCATCAGATCAGGCCTTTATGAAGATCCGACAACCACAATTGGTCAAAGTGGCACCCTAGGTCCACGTATCTTGATGCAGGAGCATCCCCGATTCACAGCAATCTTGCATCAACCAAAAACATTTTCTTTTCTGGTTTTTTTTCTGTTTGCAGTTTCAGTTTTCCTTTCTGTGTGTCCCAGTTTTGGCTCATCGGATCCTGTGGAGTTGGATTCTACTTGAAGACTTGATCATCTTTCTTTCTTTCAAACCGCATCTCTTTTGGATCACTTTCCGGCACGATATCGCTACTGGTTTCCTTGACAGTTTCTTGTTACCGGTTGTTCCTTTGTTACCAGTTGCTTGAGACCTATTTTGGTGATCTACCAAAACTCATTTTGAAGCTTGCAAAGCCTTGGACATTGATCTTGATGTTTCTTGGCATGTGGTCGACCTTCTACGTTTCATCCTTTGGATTTTCCGAAGGAATCTCTTGGTGGAGGCCGAACTTGTTCATTTTTGCACATTAGGTCTTGTTCTTCGGGTTTTGATCTTTTTTGGGCACCGAATCTTTTGGATCGATATATATATATATTTGTAATCATGCTTTAAAATGTAATCAATTAGATAATTAAGAATTATTAGATAGATAGAATGTGCCTAGAAGATAGATGTTTTGATTCAAGGTCCCAGTGTGACCTATTCTACCAGGCCTGTGTGTCGGTATGTTGTAACCCGGTTGTTACCAGTTGGATGTAATCAAATTTCATGTAATAAAATTATTTGTTCTGCATTGCCTCCATCATATTTGTGTGTTTCTGTTGTGTTTACTCTTGCTGACCAATTTGGACTGATCTCCTTGAGGTCCCTCCTCACTGGTGACTGCTTCATATCCTTACTATGTTTGACCGCTGACTACACTGTATTCTTACCCCACAACATCTCTACGGGTCCCTTTTAACATCGCGGGATAAGAATTTTGCTTTGATTTTGCTTTGTTATTTTTATCCTACAGGACCTTTCTTGTCTTTGCTTTCCTTCGTGAGATAAGGGTCCTTTGTTCCCTTTGTATCTTATCTCACAGCATTAGTTGTGCCATGTTCTAACCTCGCGGGATAAGATAAAAGCCTTTCGCTTTGCTTTCTTATCTTACGGCCCATCTGTTGTCATCATTCCACTCCATGGGATAAGGAGGAATACTTCCTCGCCTTTGAAAATTCTTTTCCCATGGCCTCTTCTTACTGCATTTGAAAATCATGTGACTCGTAAGAGGAAGGGGGAAACCGACCCATTGATGACCGGGAGCCCCTCCAACCAGTTGAACCTAAGTGAGTTGGCTGACTGACCCGGTCAACTTGAAAAAGAACTAGGGTCCATTTATGACTAGGAGCCCCTCCAGTCGGTGGTCAATAACACGTCCCAGTATTGACACATCATATAACCCTCATGTTATATGACTTTATAAAACTATGAAGCAGCTAACTCTGTTGAAACAAGTGAAATGTTTGCCACACTGAAATCCTGGATCTGAGCTCTGCTAAGGTTGGCACAAAAATTGCCAACGGGCCCATCAGGTGTCTCCAAAATTGGAACCTATATGACCAGATCTAATAACATAGTTATCTCAACAAATGCCAAAGGAAGATAACAAAAGAGAAACTAATAAGACATCCAAATTAACTTTACAAGTAACCAAACATAATGGATTAATGTGTTGTACCTTGCCAATAGGATTCATCTTAAGAAATTATGGTGTTTTGTTTGTTACGACCATATGAAAGTTAGGAGTTCGGTTAATTGTTACACCAACATATTCAACAGCAATGAATGCCTTCATCGCATTTTTATTGCCTTCCCCTGCATATAAAGTCTGCCCAAAAGAAATTAATGAAAAAGTAGTTTGAAAATAATATCCAATTAAATATGTTTATGGAGAACAAACATTGAAAGATATTAGTAGTCAAGGTTGCAGTTTCTTGGGTTGGAAGCTAATCAGATACATAAGAAAGGTGCATACAAAATGATGCCACATAATGTTAGAAGAAAAGTAGTACAACAAATAAATAATAAATGGAATATGAGAGCTTAACAAAAACATTATAAATGACTTTTTTAGCCGAAAGGTATTGTCTCAATCTTTAATAAGGCACTACAATGAATTGACACGGTATAATTTTATAATTGAATTTTCTAGCTGAAAAGTGTTTTCTCTGACCTTTAGTAGTTGTTAGATGGAAATGTCATGGGAAATCCATAATGAAAACCAAAAAAAAATCCTATTTATTTCAGCAACTCTGTTAGAACAATACAAAAAATATTTCAGATTAGAGATTGATATTAATTACAATATAACTAATGTTCACTTACAAAAACCAGAAGAGACACATTATGTTACTAGGTCGTCCCGCAGCATACCCATACCTAGTTCATACCATACAGTTGATAGTGAAGGAATCGTCCTCTTATATAGAAGAGACTTTAAGAAATGGAGGGATAAGATTAAAAGATGAAGAGGATAAATGGTCGGCTAAGGTTAAAGTGTAGGTAGAAGAAATATAAAAATGATGAAGGTGGTAGGTAAGAGAAGAATTAAGAGATAAGTGACATGTGTCATAGAGGAAAAAGCTAATGAAATAATTTAATTAGTAGAGGAAGTGGGATCAATTTAATAAATAAAATATTTATTTAATTTAGGATCAACATAAATTAAATAAATAAAGTATTTATTTAAATGAGGAAAGGCTTAGAAGAGGATTAATGAATTAGTTAAATAAATAAGAATTTATTTAATTAATAGAAGATCTAGGATAAAATAATTAAATAAATAAAATATTTATTTAATTAGACAGGATAATTTTAGGTGTCTACATTTTGCTCATCTTTGAGACAATGCAGCTTGTCATGTTGGCTCAAAGAAGATAAGTTGATACAAAGTTTCCCCATGACGGGAATGATATTCCCCCTCGAGAGATTGGATGAAAATGAATGAAAGGGGTTGCAGACAATCTCTCGGTAAGAGAGAAAGGATAGGAAGATGGGCTAGAGAAGAGACTGACTCGGGAAGAAAAGACTAACATGAGAGACTAGGGCTAAGCAACCTATATGTATAAGCCACAAGGAAAACATCATCATTTGCATCCACACACTTAAGAGATCAGAGTGCATAGAGAGCTTAGAGAGCAATCAACAGAGCAGGAGAGATGGCAGGTAGGGTACACAAGTTCGATCGCGTCTGACGGTTCCAGAGGCCAGACGACATGGGTCAGCCAGTAAGTACCTCGAACTCACCTTGTACATTTTTGCATTTACATCTTCATTTAATGCATTTTAGGGTAGTTTTGCAAAAAATGCGTAGTCGATAAAAAAAATATCTGAACGTGTCTAGGTTAGGTATGAATGCATCTGTGACGAACAAGCGCGTTTAGGTAGGTTTTGGTCGCGTCTAGGTATAGATATGGGTGCATCTGTGATGAACAAGCGTGTCTGCATTGGCAAAGTGCGTATAAGTAGAACAATCTCGCGTTTGTGATGAACAAGCGTGTCTAGGTTGCAAAAGGGAATTTAGGTTAACTAAAACTATGTTTGCATAGCAAAAACACGTCTATTTATGATTTGATAGGAATCGGCAATTTTGTGATGAACATATGTTGTCGATTGGATAAACTGTCATGAGGATACACTCAAACAAGTGCCCTAGGGAGACAAACTAAAGGATAGGCTAGAATTGACAACTCTGTGATAAACATACATTGCCAATTGGATAAGTGTCAAGAAAATTCACTCAACAAGTGCCCTAAAACAGGTAGGTTTGCTAAGCTGAGTATAGGATAAGTCATCATATTCATCAAATCCAGCGAGTGCTCTAGAAAGATAGGATATAATGCAATGTAAAAAACATATACACTAGGATGCAACACCATGTGATAGACATAAGCACTAGGATAGACCCTGATAAGAAACACCATGTGATGGACATAAGTACCACTAGGATAATAGGATAAGATAAGCAACACTATGTGATGAACATGAGTTTTACTAGGATTGACACGATTCATTTGATTGGATGCAGGAGTACTTGCCCTAGATAGAGTCTAAAAAGAGATTCCAGAGATTGCACACAGAGTTGACCTTTGAGGACCTTGTCGCTATTGAGGCTATGGGGTTGAGACACATCCTATACATGCCAGAGATTAGAACGAACACTGGATTGTTGACTGCTCTTATAGAGAGATGGAACTCAGAGACGTGCACATTTCACTTGTCGACTACCGATATGTCAATCACTTTAGAGGATGCATACAGGATACTATGACTTCTGATCCATGGAGATCTCATAGTTTATGATAGGGAGTGAGACAGGGATGCACTACGATGAGTCTTTATTGACCCAGAGTTGGAGTTGAGACCGGGATACTTGAGTTGGGATGTTATGCATTCTAGAGGTCAGAGGCTAGCAGCTATAGTGGGAGGGATGATCAGCGGGTTTCTATGTCCTGATAGGGCTATACAAGGGTTGGCTATTGGATGGGGGAGGACTTTGGAGATCCTCGTGACTAAGAATAGGAGATTCACATGGGGGCCATGCATTTTGGCACACTTATACCATGAGTTGCACCAGTTTGTTTACCTCGATGGTTGCGATTTGGGATGCAGAGTTACACTACTACAGGTGTGGGCATACGAGCATATTATTGT
This sequence comes from Cryptomeria japonica, assembly GCF_030272615.1. Lineage (NCBI taxonomy): Eukaryota > Viridiplantae > Streptophyta > Pinopsida > Cupressales > Cupressaceae > Cryptomeria > Cryptomeria japonica. The sequence goes on along the minus strand of NC_081407.1, from coordinate 639,666,990 downwards.
GACCAAGCCTATTCACTTTAGATTCAAAGGACATGAATTGTCCTATGCACATCTATATAGCATGATTACTTCCCAGCCATAGATTGGGAAGATAGATTACTGGCAGCGGGTTATAGACGATATTGATAGTGTTATATGGAGGTCATATTTAGATTGTGAGGCTTGGGAGGAGGATGTGACAGAGCTACCATTTTGTTTCAGGAGCAGATACCTTATTGGACGAACTCCGTATATTTTGGATAGCCATCTTATTGACAGAGAATGCAAGCAATTTGGCCATCAGTAGAGGATGTTGTGGGGTTCGGGTGAGTTTGCGCGAATAGTCAGAGAGCAGAGTCGTTGGGGATCCATTTTGTCGTATGATGCGGTAGTAACACATTTTGAGCAGTTAGTACTGATGCCATGGAATATTTTGTAGGAGATAATTGATGTGAGTATGGACAATGAGTATGCAGCTTACTTTTCATCTCATCCTTTTCCTAGATTGATAGACCCAACAAAGCCCATTCCTGTAGAAGAGGAGGATGATGATGAGGATGGGGGTGGAGGTCAATGAAGGAGGTAGAGGAGAAGGGGAGATAGGAGGATGATGAGGGGAAAATGTGGACCTATGTATGGAGGGAGGGCTGACGGAGCTGAGGGAGGTGGAGAGGCAAGACAGGGAGGCAGGGCACTGCGACCACACAAGGGCAAAGGAGGACAGGTGTTACATATTGCAACTCAGGTACAGGGACAAGGACAGAGACAAGAGGAGGGTGCATAGTGGGTGAATGAGGAGGAGGATGAGCTACTCATGCTACGAGATCTCACACAGGGTCAAGCCAAGGAGATCGAGGATCTAAAGAGAGATGTGACTCAATTGAGGCGACAGCTAGTTGATTTGCAGTGGGAGAGAGACGAGGCCATATAGAGATATACGGCCGCTGAGGAGACCATACGGGTTGTGAGGGCTACAATTATAGGTGATACTACAAGAGGATTGGATTTTTTCCTTCAAGCAAGCGATGAGATAGCCTATCGGAGGAACCTCTATTATGTCGCAGTACCCTGAGAGTTGAGGGCAAGGAGCTACATGAGAGATTCCCACTCGACTACTACAGGCAGAGATAAGAGAGGAGCATCTAGTGGCGGGGTCATGGGTCCACCTGCACCACCAAGGGGAGGGGATAGATAAGGTGATCCAGGGGTAGGTACTTCAAGTGCTTAGATTCCACCAAGGCTAGTCAGCTCTGTTGGTATTTTGGATGTGTTGCATTGGTTTTGTCATTGATGTCAAAACTTGTCAACACCTATTAGCACTTAGAGATCTTTGGTTATGTTCACCGGCATGTTCAGTGACTTATGCACAGTCACCGGTATCTGGTTCACCAGCAGGTTATATTATTCACTGGCACTGAGGATGATTTGTTATCATCTGGATATTACTTGATTATGTTGAAGACATTGTTTAAAAACTTTGTTTTGGTGATTTGGTTATTGATCTAATCGGGTTTGCATATTTGTTGTTATCGGCAAATAGGTCTAGGTTATGGACCGACAAGCATTATCAGCACGGCACATTATGGAGATGATTGGTTATTATTGTAAATGCATTGAGCCGACATCATACATCGCATATTGATTCATTTGTAATTGATTCTATTGTAATATCTTTTGTAAGCCGACCTACACATTTGGTCTTAGGTTTTGGTATATATGTAAGATCTCATTTGTGATATTATGTAGAAGATATTAAAAAAAAGATTGTAATAAGGTATATATGAATATAAGCAGAGCTATACATGCAGACATCATTTGAAGATTCAAGGAAGGTATGAAGAAGAAAAGCAGAGCTTAACCGGTATTGAATCCAACATATGAAGATGCTATTTTGTGCAGTATGTTATCATTTGAGTACACACATAATGACCCCATATTGTACACACATACTATCTGCAGTAGTGTCATCTGATTGTGGGTAAGGTTTCCCACCGTGGTTTTTCCCCTTACAGGGTTTCCACATACAAATCACTGTGTTATGTGTTGTGTATGTTATTTGTCTTTATGTTTCATGCATTAAACTTTACCGGTACTGTTATTAACTGTTAAACTATCTGCCGGTATTAAGTTTGGTTTACCGGTATTATGCACTAAGTTTGGTTAAGTTATATTTGGGTTGAAATTAATAGACAACTAATTCAACCCCCCCCCCCCCCCCACTCTCAGCTGCCTCTAGGTCCTAAAAATTGGTATCAGAGCCTAGTCCTCTTTTTGCAGAAGTTTAACAGCTTGAGGAGATTCTATGGCAACTAACTATTTCAGGAAGGACAGTCTGAAGCTTGATGGAACTAATTATGGTATATGGAAGATCGAGATGGAGACTCATCTAAATTGCATTGGAAAATACATATGGGATGTTACAAAGAATGGCTATGTTGGTCCTACTCAAAGTTAACCTAATCCACCAACCATGGCTAAAGATCAGGAGAATGATTGCAAAGCAAGAGAAGCACTTTTGAGCGCATTGTCGGATCAGAAAATCATGGGATTATCAAACCAATCTACTGCTAAATCTATTTGGGACAAATTAGAAACATTTAATGAAGGTGATACCACAGTCAAAATTGCAAAAACGGAATGCTTTCAGGTCAGGTATGAAAATCTGAAAAATGGACGAAGATGAAAGGATTTCTGCTTTTATGGAAAGAGTAAATGAAATTGTTTTGGGTATAAAATATTGTGGAGTATCCTTAAGTGAAGATGAATATGTTTCTAAAGTTTTAAGAGAATTTCCACCGGTATACAAAATGAAAGTAACTGCTATTAATGAATTGAGAACAATGCCTAATGCATCAGTATCTAGAGACACTTTGGTTGGAAAACTTTCAGCTTTTGCACTTGAGGAATTTGGTCCTATTGCTACAATTAAGACAGATTTAGCTTTCAAGGCATCATCATCATCTGCAACATCATCATTATCATCTAAGAAATCTGATTGGAAAGCACTCTATGCTAGAGAACTTGAAGAAATCAAAAGAGAGAATGAAGAACTTGAAGCACTATTTGCAAGGAAAATGCCTAAAGGTTCAGTTGGAAGTAAGTATGAAGGTAAAGCACTATTTAAATGTTTTAACTGCAATAAAATTGGTCATATGGCATCTAGGTGTCCTGATAGACATGCAAGAATGAAAGAAGAAGCTAAAGGAACATATAAGCCTAACCCTGAATATCAAAGATACAGATTTAAGAAGAATAGAGACAAATCTTGTTGCTATGTTGATGAAGGAGTAACTGATGATTTTGATGAAGAACTGGCAGACAATGGATGGGCTTTTGTTGCTATAATAGAAAATCAATCGACACCTATTATTCAACTGGTAGAGCAGGCCCTGGCAGCTAAAATTGAAGAAAACGATGAATGGATCATTGATTCCGGATGTTCACGTCATATGACTGGTGATAAGAGTAAATCCTTAACCTTTCAAGAATATAATGGAGGTCTAGTAAGATTTGGGGATGATAAAGCTTATTTGATCAGAGGAAAAGGCATTATATCTTTTGATGGTAAGCACAATACTGATAATGTTTACTATGTTGAAGGTTTGAAGCATAATCTTTTGAGTGTTGGTCAATTAGTTGAAAAAGGATTTCAATTACAGTTCAAGAATGGTAAATGCAAAATCATGAATAGAACTGGTTTGGAAATTGTAATCGGTAATCAAACTAGAGGCAATATCTTTCATTTGAATAACAATGAGAAAGCATGTTTGATTGCACATATTGATAAAAGTTGGTTATGGCATAAGAGACTTTGACATGTAAACTTCGATTGCATTGTGAAAATCAGTACAACTAAGGCAGTAAGGGATTTACCTAAGATTGTTCAACCTCATAATCCAGTATGTAAGGAATGTCAATTTGGAAAGCAAGTTAGAGCAACTTTTAATAGTATTCCAGAGAAATCTAATAATGTTCTTGACTTAATTCACTCTGATTTATGTGATCCAGCAAGAACTAGAAGCTTACAAGGAGATAGATATTTTATGCTAATCATTGATGATTATTCTAGAATGTGTTGGGTTACTTTTCTCAAGGAGAAATCAGAAGCTTTTAGGAAATTCAAACTATTCAAATTCATGGTAGAGAATGAAACCGGTAAGAAAATTAAATGTTTGAGATCAGATCAAGGAGGTGAATTCACATCTAAATAATTTAATACATTCTGTGAAGTGAATGGAATCAGAAGACAGTTATCACAACCTCGGACACCCCAGCACAATGGAGTTGTGGAAAGAAAGAACATAACTATTTTGGATGTAGCTAGAAGCATGATATCTGAAGCAAACCTACCTCATGTACATTGGAGAGAAGCAGTGAATACAGTTGTTTATACATTCAACAGAGTTCACATCAAAGGTGAAACTGGTAAGACCCCTCGTGAGCTATGGTTTGGTAATACTCCTACTCTTAAATATTTTAGAATATTTGGAACCAAATGTTACATTAGGAGAGATGATTGTATTGGTAAATTTGATCCTAGAAGTGATGAAGGAATATTTCTTGGTTATTCATCTAAGAGCAAGGCATATAGATGTTTTAACAAGAGATTGCAGAAAATTGTTGAAAGTGCAAATATGAAGATTGATGAACAATTTAGAGGTAATTCAAGGTCAATGGACTCTAAACCAGAAATAGAGATTATCACAAATGAACCTACAATGAGTACACCAGTACAAAATGTTGATCCAGTCACACCGACATCATTTGATAATTCCACAGTGACTGAAGAACAGCAACAACTGAATACACCCAGATATGTGAGATTGAATCATTCTGAAAGTCAGATAATTGGGAACAAGTATCATGGAGTTATGACAAGAGGAAGACTGGCAAATGAAGAGGTATGTCTAATTTCTCAAATTTAACCTACAACTGTGATTGAGGCATGTGAAGATAAACATTGGATTAAAGCTACGGAAGATGAATTGAAACAAATTGAAAAGAATAATACATAGACATTGGTTCCCCGGCCTAAAAACAAAAATGTAATTGGAACTAAATGGGTATTCATAAATAAACTTAATGAAGATGGAAAGGTAATCAGAAACAAAGCAAGATTAGTGTTTAAGGGATATTCTCAAAAGGAAGGAATTGATTACAATGAAACCTTTGCACCAGTAGCTAGAATTGAGGCACTCATATTATTCGTAGCTTTTGCAGCACACAAGAACTATAAAGTATATCAGATGGATGTTAAATGTGCATTTCTGAATGGAGATCTTGAAGATGAAGTTTACATTGAACAACCTGATGGATTTTCTTTGACAGATGACAAAGATATGGTTTGCAGGTTAAGGAAAGTTTTATATGGATTGAAGCAAGCTCCTAGAGCTTGGTATGCTAGATTGGACAAATATCTTTTGAAGCTTGGTTACACTAAAGGTAATGCTGATAACAACTTATATTACAAAGTGACTATTGATGGCATCGTGGTTATTGAAGTTTTTGTTGATGATATCATTTTTGGAGGAGAAGATGAATTATGTAAAGACTTTTCTAATAAGATGCAGGAAGAATTTGAAATGTCTATGATTGGAGAGATAAAATTCTTTTTAGGATTGCAATTTTCACAAACTGACAAAGGTATATTCATAAATCAATCAAAGTACTTGAAGGAATTACTAAAGAAATTTGGCATGGAAAACTCTAAACCGGTAAGCACACCTATGACTACAACTAACAAACTATCTTTGAAGGATGAATCAACACCTGTTAATATAACAAAATACAAATCTATGATAGGATGTTTACTGTATTTGACACAAACAAGACCTGATATTATGAATGCAGTATGTATTGTTTAAGATTTTAGAGTAATCCTAGGAAAAATCATGAATCGGCAGTGAAAAGGATTTTCCGGTATCTACAAGGCACAACAAATCTTGGTTTATGGTATCCTAAAGATGAAAATTTTGATTTATGTGCATACACAGATGCAAATTGCGCAAGAGATGTAGATGACAGAAAAAGAACCATCGGCAGAGCATTTTTCCTTGGTAGCAGACTAATTTCATGGTTGAGCAAGAAACAGAGTTGTACATCTCTATCAACAGCAAAATCAGAATATGTTGCAGCAGCAACTAATTGTACACGGGTATTATGGATTAAGCAAATGTTGAAGGACATAAAGGTAAAATGCAAAGAACCTATAACCATTTACTGTGATAACATGGCAGCAATTGATATATCTAAGAATCTAGTATTTCACTCTAAAACTAAACATGTTTCAATCAAATTCAATTTTCTAAAAGAGAATGTTGAAGCAAAAGAAGTGAGTTTATGTGAATACTAAAGAGCAGATTGCAAATATTTTTACTAAGCCTTTGCCTAAGGAAACTTTTGAATATCTCAGAGATCGGCTTGGAGTTATACCCTCACCGATAGAGACTTAGATAGTTGATGCTTGGCATCAAACTGACAGAACTAATAGAGAAATATTTTTTCGTCTTTGATGAGGAGAGCTACTTCTCAGGGGGAGTAGTTGGATAAGTTGGATAAATTAATAAGTTGGTATTTTGTCATAAGTTCTATGAATTGTTTTATTTGGTTTTTGTATTGCTTTGGCATTTGATGTCAAAGGGGGAGAGAGTATGTATGGAAAAACACATTATCTTTGGGGAGAGATTATTCCTAGGGGATAAATATTATGTATTTTGATTTTTGGTTAATGATCTCTTTGGGAGATTGTTGGTTTTTGGTTGTTGGCATTTCTGCTTTTGGCACTTAGATGGTTTTTCCATCTTGAGTTACCATCACTACCAAAGGGGGAGATTGTTGGTATTTTGGATGTGTTGCACTGGTTTTGTCATTGATGTCAACACTTGTCAACACCTATCAGCACTTGGAGATCTTTGGTTATGTTCACCGGCATGTTCAGTGACTTATGCATAGTCACCGGTATCTAGTTCACCGGCAGGTTATATTGTTCACTGGCACTGAAGATAATCTGTTATCATCTATAGATTACTTGGTTATGTCAAAGACATTGTTTGGACACTTTTTTTTGGTGATTTGGTTATTGATCTAATCAGATTTGCATATTTGTTGTTACCAGCAAATAGGTCTAGGTTATGGATTAGCAAGCATTATCAGCACGGCATGTTATGGAGATGATTGGTTATTATTGTAAATGCATTGAGCTGACATCATGCATCGCATATTGATTCATTTGTAATTGATTTTATCGTAATATCTTTTGTAAGCCGACCTACACATTTGGTCTTAGGTTTTGGTATATATGTAAGATCTCATTTGTGAGATTATGTAGAGGATATTAAAAAAAATGATTGTAATAAGGTATATGTGAATATAAGCAGAGCTATACATAGAGATATAATTTGAAGATTCAAGGAAGGTATGAAGAAGACAAGCAAAGCTTAACCAATACTGAATCTAGCATATGAAGATGTTATTTTGTGCAGTACATTATCATTGGATTTAATCATCCAATTGTAGTTAGTGTGACTCCCATTTTGTGATTGAGCAGTGAGCTCTAGGCAGTTGGTCTTTCTGCATGTGTAGACCCCATATTGTACACACATACTATCTGCAGTAGTATCATCTGATTGTGGGTAAGGTTTCCCACCATGGTTTTTCCCATTATAGGGTTTCCACGTAAAAATCACTATGTTATGTGTTGTGTATGTTATTTGTCTTTTTGTTTCATGCATTTAACTTTATCGGCACTATTATTAACTGTTAAACTGTCTACCGGCATTAAGTTCGGTTTACCGGTATTATGCACTAAGTTTGGTTAAGTTATATTTGGGTTGAAATTAATAGACAACTGATTCAGCGCCCCCAACCCCCAGCCTCCCCCTCTCAGTTGCCTCTGGGTCCTAACAGGCTTTGAGGGAGGATCATCTTCATAGCTCTCAAGGATCCCATTTCATATCAGTTTTTGTATGATGATATAGACACGTAGGGGTGATTTTGTAGCCATATGATATTTTGACATCATTGTATCATGACACTTATTATTTTGTGATATATATATATATATATATATATATATGAGATGATCCATCCTTGTGGAAGATATATGCATGTGCTCCTATATGATGCTTCTATGTGCTTTATGATTATATGATGTGATGCAATGATTCTATATGATGATCCATGTTACCTGTTTATTATGTTGCGATGATATGATACTTATGATACTTAATGAGATGGATATATGCATGATGGAATGCAATATATTTTTGTTCTTTTCTGGATTTATATGTATGTTATGCATGGTGCTAATGTAAAATATAAATGGATGTATAGTTATGACTTATTTAATGATATGCTATTTTTCTCTTTTTATGTTTTATGGAAAAGCAAATGGTAATCAATAATATATGCAGGATGTGATGCTAATGTGATATATATACATATGCATAGTGTACTAATAGGTATTGATGCAGATGAAAACTATATGTGATGCAGATCTTTCTGGCGTGTCATTATACTCAGTCATATGATAGTAGGCTACATGGACTTAAGAAGGGACATCAAAAAAATGGGATGGAAGGTAGAATATATGAAAGTGAAAGAGCTTCTTGTGCTATTATCATCATTGAGCTTTATTATGGCAATCGGTTATGACCATCTAGGTATAGGTTCGACCTAGAAAATCAATGTACCCGTTGGCATGGAGATCAGACAGTCACAAACAAGGAATGCCCCAGTTCACACTAGACTCACAATGTCCTCATATCCTTGGACAATCCATAGCATTACTAAGAGACAATCCACAGAAAGCAAAAATAATAGGTGAATCATGCCCCATCCTCGCCTTTCTAGTCAAAGACATCTTGGAGATAGAATCTCTAGTCAAAGACATCCTGTAAAAGCTAAAAGACATGTCACCTTAAAAGATGAAATCAAAAGAAAACCAAGACTTAACACCAACGCACAATGAAATCCTCAAGTTATTTGTGTTTCTTTCCACATATGTTAACATGTTTGATTTGGTAACAATGTTGTTATCCTGATAAAGGACAAATTATGCTGAAAACCATGTTGTTGCCAAAGTCTGTTGAAAGATTTCATTTGTTGAAAGCCCATTGTTGCTTGTCTCATCTGAAACTAACTAAATCCATGAAATTGATACCTTATTGCGAAGAAGAATGAAATTTTATTACGGATCGACAATGAAAGATGACATTTTATTGCGGATTGTGCATGAAAAGAAGGAGGAATGAAAAGATGGTGCTCCTCAAAACATGTGATGCTCAGGGTACCACTTCCATCACTAGATTTGGGATTTTTGACCCAGTTACGGCTTTGGCCTGATTTATTATGGAAGGAAAGGGTGAAAGGGGAGGTTTATTATGAATGGCTAACCAATCTTAGGTAGATCAATAACAAGTCATGATGGGAATGGGTAAATTTATTATGAAGGAGTAATTTGTGAGTGTGTGCAAGGTGAAAGGATGAGATTGAATCCTAGAGGAGTGAGGAGCAATGTCTTTACACAAGGCACCAGTAACCCGGTTTTCACCATGGTACTTGCCCAGGGAACCACCAAAGTGGTTTTCACCATTGGACGAATTTATTTCTCTTTCCTTTTTTTTGTCACAAAGCGCCTATTTGCAAGGTTTTCACCAAGTAACAATTTTATTTTATTTTATGATTTTTTTGTATTTTTGACAATGGGATATTCTAAAAAACTATGTGTAAAACCTGTGAAGGTGCATGTTGTTGATTGGATCTTCCAAAGGTTCTTCATCTTGTGTTGAGAGCTAATATGCACCTAATCCATAGACTGTTGTGATGACGTAAGGACCAAGCCAATTGGGTTTGAACTTGCCTTTCTTCTGTCTGTCTTGCTGATTTTTAAGATTTTCTCTAACTAAGTCACCTACCTCAAATGTATGAGGCTTGACCTTATGATTGTAGTTGTGACTCATTCTTTTTTGATATGCTTTGACATTATTAAAAGCAGTTTCTCTACACTCATCCAATAATTCTAGATCTTGTAAGCGGGAGACTCTGTAATCTTCATCATTAATTAGATTGTGCAAAGAAACTCTCAGGGATAGTAACTCGACCTCAATAGGAAAGATAGCTTTGGCACCATAGACAAGTGAATAAGGTGTAGCTCCAGTAGGTGTGTGAACACTTGTGTGGTAGGCCCAAAGCATGGGGTTGAGTTGGATATGCCAGTTATAGCCAGCGTCATCAACTGTCTTTTTAAGGATTTTGAGAATGGTTTTATTAGACGCCTCAACTTGACCATTACCTTGGGGGTAATATGGAGTGTAAAAGAGATGATGGATATGGAAATGATCACAAAGCTCATGAACATCCTGGTTCTTGAAAGATGCCCATTATCTGTGACAATGGAAAGGGGAACATCGTAGCAGCAAATGATATAATTAAGGATAAAAGTTGCAATCAGATTTTTGGCGATGGGTGAGAGGAACGAATTCAATCCATTTTGTAAAATATTTTGTGGTTGTGATGATAAATTTATGGTCATTGGAAGGAGGGTGAATCTTACCTACAAGGTCGAGTTCCCACTGGCAAAACAGCCATGGAGTAGCAATTGGCTAAAGTTCCCGCGCTAGTGCATGAATAAGGTCTCCATGAATCTGACATTGCTTACACTTTGTGACAAACTAATATGATTCTTTTTCCATAGTAGGCCAATAGTATCCAGTCCTCATCAATTTATTGGCTAAGGTTGGACCACTAGTGTGAGCACCACATATACCTTCATGAACCTCATGTAACACAATTTGAGCTTTGTCACTCTCTAAGCATCTAAGAAGAGTACCACCTAGACCCCGACGATAAAGGGTATCGGCTAAGATGACATATCAAAAGAATTGATGAATGAAGGTACGACGTTGATTGTTGGAAAGGTTGAGTGGAAGGATATTGTCGTAGAGGTAAATGAAAATGGGACCATACCAAGGGGAATCGAGACCAACAACACATATTATCTCAGCGAGAGTAATTTCATATGAGGGAACCAAAAGATTATCCACCAAGAACTCATAGCGGGTCTCATTTTGAGGCATATCGATCAATGAAGCAATGGTAGTCATGGCATCTGCGGCTCAATTGTTATCCCTTGGAATTTTCTCAAAGGCTATCTGCATGAAATATTGCTTGAAATCGTCCACCATTTTCTTGTATAGCATTAACTTTTCATCTTTAGTTTGATAATCATCATTTGTTTGACAAATTTTAAGTTGAGAGTCCCCAAAAATATGAAGTTCCTGGAACTTCCACTGAACTGCAATTCGTAATCCTGTTGTTAATACTTTGTATTCTGTTATGTTATTGGTGCAAGGGAATGACAATCGATATGACTGAAGAATGGAGTCCCCTTGAGGTGTGATGAAGAGGATACCAGCTCTTGCGCCATGCTGTGTGTATGAACCATCAAAATATAATTGCCAAGGATTTGCATTTGTCAATAAGATCTTGTATAGCATCCTTCAATTTGTGACTGTATGCGGGAAAAGCAGGTCAATAGAACTTAAAATGTGAAAAACGGAGCTCTAGGGAGCCTTGCTCACACACCCATAGGACTTCTTGGTGCAAGCTATGGAGTAATGAAGTATCACTCAGCTTCCCAAGGATGGTTCCATGGTTCTCTATCTTACACAGTCCCTCAAACCAATGTTTTTGCTCTCAGATCACTGAGCAAAATGGTTTAGGGATGGCAAATGCAAGAACGAGGGATGCTTTTGATAGATTTTAGAATGAAATGCATCCTAAACTATGCATGATCTTAAAATGCAATAAACTAGATTATAAGATGACAAGGTTAGTATAAATACTATCCTAACATACTATATTAGTCTATGATTGAGCTAAATGATAAAGAAAGTATTCTAAACATGCATATTTAGACTATTTCCTATTGAAAAGAGAGGCTAAATGATGAGCATAAATGGTATATGAAAGCTTGAATGTATTTGAGCATAAGTATGATATTACAAACTTGGATCCTTAAAAATGGAGGAATGAGAGCTCTATTTATAGCAAAAATAGGGCAATGGATGGTCAAGATTGAAAGAGTTGATCAAGGGCCAAGTTTGAAAGTTGGGAATCCATGTTTGCAATTTGCACCAATGAAATGGTGACAAATGTCAACATAAGACTGGTTGAGAAAAGGGGTTGGAGACATTAAGTGCCTGAGAAGACCTCATGGTTATCTAGAGGGTAAGGGTCAAGGTTAAGTTAAGATTACCCATTGGATTAAGAGTTAATCCAAGGATAAACTCTTGTGCAAATGATTAAGGGATAACCATAGTCAAAGCAATGAATGCTTCAAGAGACCCTTGGGTTGGATGAAGGTTAAGTTAGGCAAAAAGTCTCTAACCATGTAAGAAGGTTGAATTAACCATTAATGGTTTGGGAGACTTTGGGAAATTAAGTGGTTGAAGACTTGAAGCCTTTAATGGTTATCAAAGACTTTAAGGGTTTGAGAAGTGACTTCCCTTTGTTTAGGGATGTGACAAAGTTTAGACGATGGGTTAGGTTAATTTAGAAGTGATTAGAAGGGTCTAGAAGAAATTAGGAAGGGGTTTAGGAAGCAAGTGGGAGATGTAGGAAAATGCAAGTGAATGGAGGGATAATAGGATTTAATTGAAATAAAGTTAATTTAATTCAATTTGGTTGCAATTTGGGGAAATTAAATAAATTAGATTTATTCAATTTAGGATAACTATTTAATTAAATTTGAATTTAATTAAAAATGGATAGGGGGGATTTAATTGAATAAAAATGATTTATTCATTAAATGGGTATAGTGAATTTAATTGAGTAATTTACTTAATTAAATAGAGGAATGCAGGTAATTTAATTAAATTGGATTTAATTAAATAGAGAAATGAACATAAAATATTCATTTAGGAATATGGTCATTTTTATACGTCTACAGTGACAATTTCCAATTGTGTCCCCTTTGCTCTTGTGATACTCACAATACTCATCATCATTCCACCAAGCAGTATTTACTTTTGGTTCGTAAGGTGGATTATCTGGTACTGTTATGAGTTTGTTTGCAACCAATTTCTTGAATGTTGTCTCAATTGGCTCTCCCAATGGCGTGTATTTCCTTCAAGGCTTTGATGGCCTTTGAGTGTTCACTTGATTGTTGCATTGGATGAGCTTGCGTCGAGGAAAGTCACTTTTGGTTTTACGACATCTGCATCTACTACCCCATCATTGACTGTATTCTTATTTTTGTTCCAAAAGCGGGGCTTGTCTTTCCCATTTGATTCCTCTTTATTCTCTTTGAATATCTTAATGACACCTTGTTCAATAAGGACTTTCTCCATTGCCAATCCTTTCTCAATGACCTCTTTGAAGGTAGACAAACAAGTTTTTCTTAGCTCATATCCAATATCCTTGTTAACATTCTGAGTAAACATTTCTACCATTTGTTTTTGTGGTATATTACAAAAGCATCGACTAGCAAGATCTCTCCATCGTTGTAAGAATGAAGAAAAAGATTCCTCATTTTTCTGCTTAGTATTGCACAAAATAGTCACTAACACATCTATTTCAATGTTATATGAGAATTATTGTATGAAAGCCTCTGCTAAATCACTCCATGATTTGATTCCAGGTTGAAGTTGGGAGAACCATTACATAGCTTGTCCACCTAAGCTTTGTGGGAACAATCACATCAATTATGTTTCTTCTCCTGCTACCTCAATGTATGTTGTGAATAATTCTCTTATGTGTACCTTATAATCCCCTTTTCCTCTATACTTGTCAAATTTTGGTGTCATGAAATGTGGAGGAAATAGAGGCATTGGAATGCTTCTATCAAATGGGTAAGGACATATGTCTTTCATTGTATATTGTATCTTTAGTGTATTCATGTCTGCCATTTTCTTTTGCAAATCCTTGATTTGTTGTTGCAAGTCATTCTTTGGTGGTGTCTTTTCTCTTTGAGCTAATCCCATGCCTAAACCACCGGGTGGAGGAGGGATATAATGCATGTATGGATGGTATTGATCACAGATGTGTTCATATGGAGGAGGAACATAATCATAGCTTGCATATGGACCACTTGGTATGGTATTGTAGTGAGGAGCACTAGGTCTAGGATGATACATGTCATGACCATGAGGATAGGAGGTATCATAGGAATGATCTTGGATATTGCCCCCAAATTTGACACGGGGTCTCCTCGTGTCTTGATTTTGAATGTTCACTTGGGTGTAATTTTATGCATTGGTATGATCTTGGGTATCATCATGAGCATGGGTAGTGGTAGTTCTCCTCCATGGGAAAGGACAACTGTGGGGTTGTTCATGAGACTTCCTAGTAAAATTGGCATGAGCATAGGTATTAAGAACTTCTAGTTTTTTAAATAAGGATGAAGGTGACTATGCCACGAAACGCTCTCTTGTTACCACCATTATGTCCTCTAGGATTTGCATTTGTTTGATTTCCTTGATCGGGGTCCTCTTTTATGATTTGTGACACATCAAAATCGTGAGGTAGCTTCATCCCACTTTGCGCCATGACTTGAAAGAAGTATTGTCTATCTCTTCTCGTGATTTCCTCAACCAATCTATTTAACCTTGGGTCTATGATATTCTCTTCAATTTTGACGGAAGTGATAGATGAATTGTCATTATCATTGTTGTTCTCATTGTCATTGTCTGGTATATTATTGTGATTGTCAAATGGATTGTAAAATTCATCTCCATCAAACTCATAGGTACTCATGTTGAGAGATCATAGAGATTTTTTGCCTTCTCTTCTAGACCTTTGGGAACAGGTTTCAACCATGAACTTGACCTTGGCTAAAATGAAAGATGAAAGAAAATGTGAAGACTATGGAAGACCAAGCAAAGATATGAAATGAAAAGAATCTAGGGTTGTCTTGCAATGTCCAAAAATGTAAGTTCAAGATTTGTAGGATCTAAAGTAAGGTGTGACTTCCAAAGAGATGATAGATATCTTGAAGAGGTAAGTTGACCTTGACTAAAGATGACCAAATGGGACCCTGAGATGATAGATCTGATGCAGGAACCACTTAGTGATATGTTGTAATAAGTGTGCAAGATATGATGAGGACAACAAAGCAACCTTTTGACACTAGTTTGGAAAATGTGTATGAAGGATTGCAAATGAAGGGAAATGATGGACAAATATGTGACCAAGACTGGTTGACTGAAAATGATGAAGCCCTATAGGAAATGCCTTAGAAGCTCTTTAAATCTCAAAACTTAAGTCTGTTTTCTCATTTCCAAGTTTTGCAAAATGTTGCTCTGAAACAAAGATGCGGAACTGTCCTGTACAAATGTGATTTTTGATCAAAGACACAGTTTTAAATGACACAGACGTCTTTTTAACTATTGTACTGACAATGTTTTTACTTTCTAACAAAAACGTGATTCTGCTCTACGCAGACACAGTTTTTAAACGCAGACGTGTTTTCAAGCAACAAAGATGTGAATTAATTTGTTGCACTGACAATGTTTTGCTTTCTAACAAAGACACAATCCTGCCTTGCGCAGACGAAGATTTTGAACCCAGACGTGGTTTAAGCTGTCACAGACGCAGTTTCTGATAAAATGCCTAATTTTGTCCAAATGTTAAGTTGTTGAATGTGACCAAATCTTAATGTTGATTATTTTTGTAGCAACAAAACACAACAAACAATGAAGACATAGTGTCTAAACGTGTGTTTGTTCAAAATGTTTTTGTGTGTGTATTGTTGAGCATCAAATCTAAATTAAGTAAAATATCTTGATTTGAGAAATTAAATCATAGAAGCCATCTATCTTTGGAAGAAATCATCATTTTCATTGATACCGTAATAACCCATAAGTTATCGAACAAGTCTAATAGCATTCTATCGAAATATCCAAAATTCAAATAGTATCGATGAGACCTAGCATTGTCTCATCAATATAAAAAGGGTATCGAAGGAAACAGAACACCAATGAACTCTAAAAAGGACTCATTGAAAGAAATGATTCCATTGAAAGAGGATATCGAAGAAAGCAGAGACGGTTTTCATCGATGGGAAAAGGCTTCTGAGGAAATAATACCATCGGTGCAACATGAAGGAAACTTACCGAAAGAAGCGTTCTTATTGAAAGGATGATGATCGATCAAACAGAAGGAAGCTACATCGATAAAAGATATCGATAAGGATATGAGTTTCGAGGAGGCTAAAAGGCATGTCTCCGATATGCGTTGTTTCATCGATACAACTTTATTGGTGGAAGACGACAAGAGAGGATAAGGAAAGGCTTCGGTGAGACAATAGATCCATTCATCGGCGGGGCATAGTGATATCAATGGAAGAGGTATTTTGGTGGAAAAATAAAGGAGGTCACCGAATACAAAGGTTTCTTCGACATAAAAACCCAATAGATATCAAATAGGTATCGATGAGGAGACAACCATAGTGACTGAATACAATATTTTGATGAATGAAGGAAATACTTGATCGAAGTGATATTCGAAATAAAAGTGTTGTCGATAGAAACAAAGAGATCGATGGACTAAAGAAATTAATGATCGAAAGATATATTCTCATCGAAATGGTTATTGATTGCCACAAAAATCAGAAATGAATCTCAGGCAAGGTCACATCGCCATTAAATTCAAACGTGCGCCCAGGTGACCGTTGTCCAAACCGCAACTACTAACTGATTAAATGCGCCATAAGTAATAGATCAACATCAAAAGACACAGCATTGAGGAATTCATAGGTGACGAACTGGAAGCAGAATTGGGTGAATTCACAGATAAAATGAAGTGATTTCAAGTAAGTTGTTTGCACACATACCTCTTTCCTAAATTCGAATGGGATCATCATCTAAGCCTAGTAAGACCAAAAAGGGAAAGGATCATATCATTGCAGAAGAAAAGCCTAAAAGACAGAAAATAACATGAGGATATTAAACAGTGATATTGTTATGTATAAAGATGATAAGTATATCGAGCACATAGGAGTGTTGAACTTGTTTATCTTCCAGTTTGTTAACAAGGGTGCTAATTAATAGTTATATGTTGAAAAGCCATGACACTTGGTGACAATGTATACCCTCATATAAATAAGGGAACTTTTGTAATATGGATAGGGATCATTAGAACAAGAAGTAGATTATAGCCTCAAGCTTACCATTGTACTATTTTGGCGAATATATATAATATAATCAGTTGTTTTTCCTTTGCATATGTGTTGCGGATTACTACATTTTTCTGCAGGCAGTTGCTTATGATATTATCTAAAGGAGATAAGGTTATTTGTGTTCTTCCAGTAAAATTTTGTGTTTCATATTGTAGATTTGGATCAAAAAGATTTACTTGTGAATTGTAATTGTTCCTTGTATTTTTTCCTTGGATGGTCTCTTAAGGTTAGAGTTAAATTCATTCAGGCGGTTTACAATATAGACATTGAAGTAGAGCTCATAAGAAACAGTAACTGACAGACTCATCGAGAGGGGGTGGGTTTAAAAACTATCTCATAAGTTTACACAATAAGTCCTAAAGAGATATAAAGACTATGTAGCCCAAACAGCAAAGAAAGGCATTGGTCATCTATAAAATACAACTCATCAATTCATACTTTTACATTAAAAGTAATAGGAGTGGTTGAGTAGGAATTCTAGAATAAATTAGCAATAGTGTGTGTGTGTGTGTGTGTGTGTGTGTGTGTGTGTGTGTGTGTGTGTGTGTGTGTGTGTGTGTGTGTGTGTTTCAAGCACAAAGATCAAATAGCTTCTACAACAACAATCTTGAACTCATCTGCTATATCTCCATCCTAGGAGCTTATGTCATTCTAAGATAGGAGGAAGTCGGATCAAGACACTAAATCTGCTATAAAAAGCATTAGTTGAAGGAACAACTAGTGAGTAGGTACACCCGCCTAGGTCCTGCAGAGCCTAAAGTGAGAGAGTTAGTAACCAAATAGGTTCACTCTATAAGTTGGCCAAGTCAATTGGAGGGTTTGAGCATAGGAGTTGGCATTTCCTTAGAACCTATCCAATTTTTTGATTTGAGACCCAACAGATTGGCAACTCTGTTGGGGACATTCATTTACAAAAGTACTCTGTTGTTGGAAAGAACTCATATACAAAATACAAATTCCTTTTGAGAAAAAAGGTGGCGACTCTAAAATAAGAAATTTTATGTACGGAAGGAGGTCAATAACACAAGGCCACCCCATGGTCCAATTAAACTTTGATCAGAAGAGAAGTAAAAGAAATCCAAAGGAGAAATCAATAGATAGTCTGATGGAACCTAAAAATGACTTTATGAATGGGAAGTATAATTAGCACTAATTTAAAAACCATTCACATCCAACCTTGAGTAAACAGAATTATACAGTTCCCACATACCCTAGGGATGAAGATCTGGTAGTTGTGGATAGAGCGCGGAAAGGGAAATACCCTCCTGGCTTTGAGAATCGCCGTCCAAATTCAAGGGCAAGGGCTTCAAGCTCCTCAGGCTCGAGCAAAGTGGATGCATCAGACCGTATGGCAGACTTGATGAAACAAATGATTGAAGCAGCCCTTGAGATGAGAGATGATGGAAGAGTACAGGAGTGTGTAGAATTATGTGCTAAATTGGGTATAAATATCAATGAAGATGATATTAATCATGACGTGGAGAGATATAGAGTGAAAAGTGAATGTGTGGCCCAAGGATCAAATAGAGGAAGAAGCAACATAGATGAGACTGGTGCAAAAATCAACACCTACAAAGTATCTGAAAACCTTTTATATGATTTTAGGCCGAATGACTTCCCATATAATAATATACCTCCTGAGCACCAACACACCCACCCCAACAACTTCCCATACCCCAATTTACTTCCTAAGTATCAGCATAACCAGTTCAATGCCTTTACATATCACAACCACTTTCAACCACAAAACCAATTTCCTCCTGCTAATAACAATGGAAGAAAAGAAGAGAATACCTCTGATTGCCTGGGACAAGGTGTGTAGACCAAAGAACAAAGGAGGGTTGGGGATTAAAATTATAAAAACTTTTAACAAAGCTCTTCTTGCCAAGCAGTTATGGAGAGCCTATGACACTAAGAAAGACTGGAACCAAATTTGGTTTGACAAATACATTAAGAATCAGACTATCCAAGGAATCCTTAATTCTGAAGATATAACAGTTGGATCCTTCATCTGGAATAGTGTTACCAAATCCATAAAAGTTGCAAAAGCTAGAGCAGGATGGTCCTTGGAAAAGGTGACAGAATAAGTTTTTGGGAAGACCCCTGGATGAAGAATGAAGCCCTTTTTGATCAAAACAACAGTCAAGTTATTGAAGAATGTAAAAGGAGGTTTGGGCTGATGGTTTGTGACTATTGGAAGGAGAATAAGTGGGTTAAACTTGAGGACATCCATCCTGGTTTTTCCTCTCTTCAGAAATAATTGTTGTCCTTTTCCCCTAACAAAAACTATGATGATGTTTTCCTCTGGAAAAGTGATCCTAAAGGTGAATTCACAGTTGCTTCTGCCTATAAAAACACTTTCTCTCAAATCAGCAATCCCATCTGGAGCAAAGTTTGGAACAGCATCCTGATCCCTAAAGTCAACATTTTCTTTTGGCTTGCTTCTCATAATAGTACCCTTACTATTGATAGTTTAATCTGAAGGGGCTTCAAATTCCATAATAGATGTGAGCTCTTTCAGAAGGAGGGGGAATCAGTTGATCACCTTTTTTTTCATTGTTCCTTCACAAGGGAAATCTGGTGTAAAATGTTGGAAAAATGGAAAATTAACTGGGTCATGAACAAAAGCATTAAAGATATCATATGGCAATGGAATTATCCTACCAAATGTCAAATCATTAAGACCCTGTGGTCTTTGACTCTCCCCATGATATGCTGGGGCATTTGGAAAGAAAGGAATAACAGGATATTTAGGGAAGATAAGTGTAATACTCAGGTAGTCTTTGAAAAAATATGTAGGGCTATAAAGGAGAACATCAACATCCCTCACAAGAATAATCAGCAATGGGCTATTATTGATATGAATGATTTAGAAAAAGGCATTCTTATTGAATGGAACCTAAGTCATAAGGTCTACAGATCGGACAACAAGAAGAAGAGAGATAACATTGTTTGGAGGTTTCCTGATTATGACTGGATAAAGGTTAATTTTGATGGGGCAGCCAAACGGAACCCTGGAAAGGCTAGTGGAGGTGGAGTTATCAGAAATGCTCAAGGAAGTCGTATTGTTGCTTTTGCTTCCCCTTTTGGAACCCAAAACAACCATGTGGCTGAAGCTATGGCCATGCTTAAGAGCCTCCAGTTAGCCCAAGAATTCAAATTTAAAAAAATCTGGCTCGAAGGGGACTCTTTAAATATTATACAAGCCCTCAAAGGTATTAGTTCAGTTTCCTGGAATATTGCCAATATTATAAAAAATGCTAAAGCTATCCTTAATAACTATGTTAGCATTATTATAACCCACACATTTAGAGAGGGTAACAAGGTAGCGGATATCCTTGCTAATGAAGGGGTTAATTTGGAGAAGGGCGTCAAATATATAGGGGAAGATCACATCAAGTGGGAGATTAAGGAACAATTATATTTTGATCACCTTAATGGATCAAGCTAATATTATGATTGATTTATGGGGAACGAGTACCAATGACAGATTTTGGGGGTGGATGAACTGCCAAATGATAAGTGTTTCTCGGCATCATAACCAAGATCATATGTGTGCGAAAGGTAATTGTAATAATAGTCGGTTTCGTATGAACATGAGTGGCAATCTCAAAATTGTGAGAGACTCTTTACAAGGGGAAACCAGAAATTCAGAGTTTTACACGCGGGCTGAGAGTTGTAACAGAGGATATTGTTACCTGGAAAGCAGAATGGGAGGCAACCTTAACAAGAATGAACCTTCAGGTTGTGAGCACTGGAAGAGCGAAAGAAAGGTGTGGAGAAGGCTCCACAGACACAGTTTCACTGATTATATGGAGAAGCTCAATGGTAGTAGAAACTCTATGTCTCATGGGTTCGCTAAAAGCTAGAGCAATAATAGGGCTACCCTATTTGGGGAAATCTGGCAAATCGATGAAAGTTTGATCTCGGAGGCCACGGGACTCAAGATGGAGGGGACAAAATTCTATAGGGATAGAAAGTATGCTGTTGAGGCCTTCAAAAATTTCCCTAAGACGGAGGATGAGAAGGGAAACCTGGAGAAGAAGGACAACATATCATACTTCACCCCTCAACAGGTAAAACCTTTCTAGCAAAAAGTTCTTAGGGCTTTAATGGAATATTTAACTGTGGATGGCAGGTTTACGAAAATTTACAATTATCATTTCGCCATCCTTAACCACTTCCGCCATGGGGCTAAAATATCTGTGCCCTTCTATTTAGCCTCTTCTCTAAACGAGAGACTGGCTGACCATATTAAAAAACCCAGCTCCTACCCTCTTGCGCACAAGGGACTCATTTTGCTGATTTATGAATATATGAAGGATAAGGCTAGGGCTACCAAGGATGACCCTTTAATCATCAATACTCATAATTTTGAGAAATGCATTGACTCTGATTCGACTGGGGAGACTAGCACCCCTACCCATAAAAAAAGGAAGGTTGAAATTGTGCAGGAAGAAAAGGATGTGCTTTGTGAGGAAGAAGAGGGAAAGAATAAGGAAAATATTTCTGAAATGGAGATTAACAAGGAGGAGAATTATGGTGAAGGAGAGGAAGGGGGCAATTCTGAGAATTGAAAACCTAACCCTGAAGGCTCGAAAACTAAGAAAGAGGCTCTGAAGCCTAAGGAAGGTGAAAACCCTAATGTGGAGGAGACAAAACAGAGCAAGGATTCTGCGGACACCATTCTAGATACCGCCCGCAATTGCACCCTTGAATTCTTCAATTTTCAAAATTGGGTGGTGGAAAATATTACTAGCATGCAGGGTAAACAAAGGGAGCTGGAAGTTAAGATCAACAAGCTGATCAACATGTCTGAATCTGGGAAGCAGCACGAGGAGACGGAGAATAGTGAAGCAGAGGAGGAAATGGAAATGGAAGACTGGCTGGAGAAAGATTTGATAAAAGGTGACCTAAAACATCTGGAGGACGTCATCAAAATAATGAAGGAACAGGTGGAGGAGGATAAGGACAATGTCAATGCTCGGATGGCTAGAAACGAGAAAGCCTTGAAAAGCCTTATGGACCATAGCCTCCAGGTTCTTAAAGTCTCCTCCCAGAACATGAATGCGCTGGTGAATCATCTGGAAAAGAAAAACCAAGAGAAGAACCTGGTAGTTATTGAAAATGCTCCTACTTCCAACCTAAGCTACCAGACCCCTAGGCGCAGAACCAGACAGACTGTGGCGGAGAAGGATATGAAGATGAAAGAAAGCCAAATAGCTCAGGAAAATACCGACTTGAGGGAAGCGGCCAAGGCAATGATGCTTTTGGTGCAGGATGCAGAAGAAACCATGAAGAATTTCTAAATTTATGTTTATGCTGGACTTGGGGCCAATTTCTTGTTGGCCTCTTGCTGTCCTTTCCTTTGTTGCTAGTCTTTTTGCTGGTTTTTTGCAGCTGTTATGTTTTGTTTCTTTCCTAAATATCTTTCATATGTAATTGGGTTTCGGGTCCCTTAAAACCTGTTTTTAATTAATCAAAAACAATGTGAGACCAAACTATGGAAAGTTTTTCCAAGGTGGTTACGGGTTGATGAATACATAACACATCACGTGGTTCGACTTTTCAGGGATGATGGTGTATCCTCATCCTATCCCTAATGAAATTAGGACTGCAATACCAAAGTTCACTGGGAGTAATGCTATCTCAGGGGAAGCACATTGCAAATCTTTTGACACAGTTATGGAGGATTTATGTCTCCCATATGAGGATGTCAAGATGAAGTTGTTCATGCAGTAATTGATAGAGGACGGCTGAGATTGGTTCAAAGCACTGCCAGATTTTTCAGTAAACAGCCTTATAGAATTCAAAAGACTTTTTCTTGAACAATACGGAGACCACAATAGCCCAGATTTTGCCTTAAATGAGATCATAAGCATCAAGAAGGATACAAATAAAGCAGTGGCCGATTTCAATAAGAGATTTAATAGAGTTATGAATAAAATCCCTAATAGAATAAAACCGGTTCCTGAAGTTAGCATTTTGTACTACATGAATGCTTTTGACAGTAAAACAAACTATGAGCTCAAGACAAAGAATCATATAACCCTTCAAGGAGTCATGAAAGAGGCCATAACTATAGAGAATAATAGAAAAGCAGCTGGAACTATAGGAAGAAGGGAGGATGCAATTTTGTTCAATCCAAAGGCCCCTAAACAAACAAAGGACGATGACAAGTTGGACAAGGTGTTGAATGTTCTCAAGAATTTGTCTGTCAGAGTGAATAAAATAGAGAAACAACAGTTTTATCACCATGATAGGCCCAGATTGCATGATATGCCTTATAATACCGCATGGAAAGATAGAAAACCAATGGACAAGAACCCGAAAGAAGGTAACCAAATACCAGATCCTTTGAGAAGAGTGGTGAACCAGGTGGTTGATGAAGATATGTGGTGCTTAGCATGTGATATGCCTCATTCTCCTTACCAGTGTGTGGTGGCAATGAAGTTGCAGGGAAGAGAGGAAGAATGTGAAGAATGTGAAGAATGTGCAGATGATCATGCGATAAACTTACTATCCTTTGAGGATTGTGACTCATCTAAGGGGAGTGAAGGAAATGATGTAAATTCTAGGCAGATTAATCAACAGTGTTGTATGCAACAAGTATTCTCAGATGAGGAAAATGAAGTCAAGCTGAGGATCCCTACTAAAGAAGAACAAGAGAGGATTACTAAAACTGTTGTTGAACAAGTCAAAAGGACTTATATGCTAAGAAACAAAACTATAAACCCTGAACAAGGCAAACCATCAGGCATGTTCATGAAGGAGATTAATAAAACATCTAAACCAATAACTAAGCCAAGTAGAACCCAGGGAGAAAACGCAAAGTTAATTAAGGAAAAGGAGTTGCAAGTTGCTAGGATGCAAAAGGGTGATAAGGAAAGGACGATGGACACTTCAGTGCTGCCTACTACAACATCATTTGATATTGCCAACACCTTGACACATATGAAGGTCTTTGTCCCATTACTTGAGATGATGAAGTTCTTGGAGTATCGAGAAAAAACCTTGAAGGTGATCAATGGTGTATCTAAGGAAGAGACCAAAGAACATAAACAAAATAGCCAAAATAATGATAACCTTGTTTCAACCATATATTTGGGGTCAGCAATAACAAAAAATCCCTCTCAAGTACACCCATTTTATGTAACCCTGATGATCAATAACAAGATGATAAAAAATTGCATGATTGACTCAGGAGCTGCTATAAATGTTATGCCAGTAGGAGTCACGAGGGAACTTGGAATGTCATTGGACATAAATTTTGGTGAATTCTACGCCATGGATAACCGTTTCATCCTTGTAGTTGGTGTCATGAAGGATGCTGAATTCAAATTGGCAGCATGTCCAAAAGCATCTTATAAAACGGACATCATTGTGGTTGATGTCCCTCCTAACTATGGTATGTTATTGTCAAGACAATGGTCAAATCTGATAGGAGGCCATGTCCAGCTAGACTTATCATATGCTATTATACCAGTAAATGGACAGGAGGTAAGGATTGAGAGAGAACCTGGCTCTGAATGCATCATCGAAGAAGCGGAACCTATTGATTCGGTATGTTTCATCCAATCAGATATGGACAACTTCAAAGTAGAGTTGACGAAAACAAAATTGAGAGGATTGACCCCGATAGAGTCTACAGTCAAGGAGAGTAAAGATCAAGTATGGAAGATGTACTTTGATGGATCATGCAGCAAGGAAGGAAGTGGGGCTGGGATCGTATTTATTTCACCAGATGGAGAGATGTTCAAATATTCTTTTAAGCTGATGTTTGAGTGTACAAATAATATTGCAGAATATGAAGCTTTACTCACTGGACTAAATGTGGCTGCCAAGCATGGAATCAAATTGCTCAGTGTCTTTGGAGACTCAGAACTAGTAATGTCTCAAATCAAACAAAAATATACCTCCAAACATATCAGGTTGAAACAATACGGGGATGTTGTATGGGATACCATAGAACTATTTGATGCTTTCCAAATAAAATGGATTGACAGATCAAAGAACATCACGACTAACTTCTTGGCCAATGTTGCTTTGAAGGAGAATGATATAACACTGAATGGAGTCTCAGAAATGGAAATAAAAGTCAGGCCTTCTATTCCAGATAGTTTGTACAACTGGCAAGTTTTTCATGATGACAACGATTTGTTAAAGTTTTTGCACTGTGTGGATCACTACCAAGCACAAGCTATCAAACTTAATAACTTTGTAGAGATGACAAATGAGAAGGAGACTTTATTGGGACAAGAAATCATAGAGTTAAAATCTAATAAGATACCTAGAGGATTAGTTGCATTAAAAAGAGCTTTCAACATACAAGACAAAGTCGAGATCAAAGGAGCCTCAGTCAAAGAGACTGATGTTGAGTAGATTGATTTGGGAAGCAAAGAATCACCAAGGCATGTTTTTATTGGTAATAAATTGACCCCTGAAATGAAGCAGTAGTTAGTAAGGTTACTTAGAAAATATAAGCATATATTTGCATGGTCTTATGCTGACCTCGAAGCATACAATGAAGATCTTTTCAATATGAGATACCTCTCAAACCTAATGCTAAACCATTCAGACAAAAACAAAAACCTATAAATCCGACTTTACTACCTAAAATGAAAGAGGAAATAATAAAGATGAAAGATGCAGGGATAATCAAACCTTGTAGATATTCTACCTGGGTTTCAAACCTGGTGCCTGTCAAAAAGAAAAATGGGGACATAAGACTATGTGTGGACTTCAGAAATCTGAACATATCATCATTAAAAGATAATTATCCTTTGCCAAACATGGATAATATGTTGCAGAAAGTAACTGGATGTGATTTATTGTCCATGATGGATGGATTCTCGGGGTATAATCAGGTGAAAGTTAAAGAAGCTGAACAATATAAGACAGCTTTCACAACACCATGGGGCACATATGTGTATGCAAGAATGTCATTTGAATTAACAAATGTAGGAGCAACATTTCAGAGGGCAATGGATGTAGCATTTGTAGAACTGATTGATGTAATAATGGTAGTGTATCAAGATGATTTAACGGCCTATTCAAAAAGGGTTGAAGACCATTGCAGTCACCTTGAGAAGATATTCAAGAAAGCCCTGGAATATGGAATTTCCCTCAATCCGAAGAAATGTCACTTCGCAGTTAAAGAAGGGAAGCTCCTGGGACACATAGTATCCAAGGAAGGGGTGAAAATTCACCCCGAAAGAGTAGCTGCAATAAATGAAGTGCCTATCCCAAAGACCGTCAAAGCTATTCAATCATTTTTGGGACAAATCAATTTCGTCAAGAGGTTCATCCTTAATTTTGTAGATATCATAAAACCTATAGTGAGGATGTTGAAAAAGGAATCTAGAATTGATTGGGATGCAGAGGTATTAGATGCATTTATAAACATAAAGAGGGCAATATCTGAGGCACCAGTATTGATATCCCCATATTTTAGTAAACCCTTCTTGGTTTTTTCATTTGCATCATGTCATACAGTAGCAGCAATCTTGCTACAAAAGAACCAAGATAATTATGAACATCCTATTGCATATTTCAGTAAGTCACTGAATTCATCTGAAATTAAATACGACCTAAATGAAAAGAAAGCTTATGCCCTGGTAAAAGCAGTAAAACAATTCAGACCATATTTGGTAGGTGCAAAAGTCATAGCACATGTTCCTAATGCAGCGGTAAAAGACATACTCAGGCAGACTGAGGTCACAGGGAAAAGGTGCAAATGGATCAATCAGATTCAAGAATTCAATATTGAGCTCAAAATTTTTCAAGTTATCAAATTCTAGGGACTAGCTAAACTTATGGCAGGAGCAGAGGTTGAAGAATTTTAGGTAAATGAGGTTGGCATGGATGAAGGCAGCTTCGGTATTGAAAATGCAGCCTAGTACATAGACATCATGTACTATCTCAAACACATAAAATGTCTAGATGATATGACTGATAATCAAAAGAGAACGCTGAAATTAAAATCCGCAAGATATGTGATCATCAATGGAGATTTGTATTGGAAGAATAGGGATGGGATATTATTGTTATGCACCTAGATGAACATCAAGCAGAGAAAATCCTACAAGAGATGCATGAAGGGGTTTGTGGCGGTTATTTCTCAATGAAAACTACTACACATAAGATATTGAGAGCTGGCTATTTTTGGCCACGAGTCTTCAATGATTCCTGTGCTTATGTTAGGAAGTGTGAGGCCTGTCAGAAATTTTTGGGCAAAATAAAATATCAAGGATCACTCCCACTAAGACCAATGCAAGTTGAAGAACCATTTCAACAGTGGGGAATAGACTTTATAGGAGAAATATCAGAGAAATCGAGTGGGGGACATAGATGGATCTTGGTCGCCACAGATTACTTTACCAAATGGGTGGAAGCAATACCTACTAAACAGGCTACCAATAAGGTGGTGATAAGATTCATACTGGAAAATATCATTACTAGATTCGGTGTTCCTACAAGGATCATCTCTGATAACGGCATGGCCTTTAAGTCTGAAGAATACAATGCTTTATGCAGGGATTATGGCATTATAATATCTCATTCATCAGCATATCACCCTCAAGGTAATGGGCAGGCTGAGTCAAGTAACAAAAACATCCTTAAAATCATCAAAAAGATGTTAGGACAAAATAAGAAGGCATGGGATTCAAAATTGAATTTAGCATTATGGGCAAATAGAGTGAGTAAAAAAATCTATAAGGAAATCTCCATATGAACTGGTCTATGGTAAAAGGGCTAGACTCCCTTTGGATGACCTCTTACCGATATATAAATTCATAACATAAGGAGGGATAGAGATTGATGACCCTTTACAAGAAAGGCAGATGCAGTTCATAGAGCTCGATGAAGTCAGGGCGGAAGCTCAGGAACAAAACATTAAAATCCAGAATCAGATGAACAGGTTATATGACAAAAGAACAACAGATAGAAAATTTAAAATTGGTGATTTGGTTTTGATATGGAATGCCAGGAGTCAAGATAATGGTAAACATGGCAAGTTTGAGGCTTTATGGCTTGGACCGTATGTGATTATGGATAAAGCAGGAGAGGATTCCTATTTTCTCCACAATGTTACAGGAGAAGTCCAAGAACTGCCAGTGCACAGACAATTCTTAAAAAAATTCTTCTCCAAAAGGGAAAAGGGGGAACCATCCTCAAGTACAATAGTTTAGGTCTCGCTACCATTGTAAAAAAGTCACATTTTCTTCAAATCTCCTTTCCCTTATATGAACCAAAGAGTCTAGATTCTTGAAGGTATCTGTAGCATACCCCCATCCCCAGTCAGAGCCACTGTTGAGCATCAAATCTAAATTAAGTAAAATATCTCGATTTGAGAAATTAAATCATAGAAGCCATCTATCTTTGGAAGAAATCATCATTTTCATTGATGTTGTAATAACCCATAAGTTATTGAACAAGTCTAATAACATTCTATCAAAATATCCAAAATTCAAATAGTATCGATGAGACCCAGCGATGTCTCATCAATATAAAAAGGGTATCGAAGGGAACACCGATGAACTCTAAAAAGGACTCCTCGAAAGCAATGATTCCACTAAAAGAGGATATTGAAGAAAGTAGAGACGATTTTCATCGATGGGAAAAGGCTTCCGAGGAAATAATACCATCGGTGCAACATGAAGGAAACTTACTGAAAGAAGCATTCTTATCAAAAGAATGATATCAACCAAACAGAAGGAAGCTACATCGATAAAAGATATCGATAAGGATATGAGTTTTGAGGAGGCTAAAAGGCATGTCTCTGATATGCGTTGTTTCCCCGATACAACTTTATTGGTGGAAGATGACAAGAGAGGATAAAGAAAGGCTTCGGTGAGATAATAGATTCATTCATCAATGGGGCATAGTGATATCGATGGAAGATGTATTTCAGTGGAAAAACAAAGGAGGTCACCGAAGCCCAAGGTTTCTTCGACATAAAAACCTGATGGATATCAGATAGGTATCGATGAGGAGACAGCCATAGTGACTGAATACAATATTTTGATGAATGAAGGAAATACTTGATCGAAGTGATATTCGAAATAAAAGTGTTGTCGATAGAAACAAAGAGATCGATGGACTAAAGAAATTAATGATCGAAAGATATATTCTCATCGAAATGGTTATTGATTGCCACGAAAATCAGAAATGAATCTCAGGCAAGGTCACATCACCATTAAATTCAAACGTGCGCCCAGGTGATCGTTGTCCAAACCGCCACTACTAACTAATTAAATGTGCCATAAGTAATAGATCAACATCAAAAGACACAGCATTGAGGAATTCACAGGCGATGAACTAGAAGCAAAATTGGGCAAATTCACAAAGTTGTTTACACACAGACCTCTTTCTTAAATTCGAATGGAATCATCATCTAAGGCTAGTAAGACCAGAAAGGGAAAGGAATTTATCACTGCAGAAGAAAAGCCTAAAAGACATAAAAATGACATGAGGAAATCAAACAGTGATATTGTGATGTATAAAGATGATAAGTATATCGAGCACATAGGAGTGTTGAACTTGTTTATCTTCCAGTTTGTTAACAAGGGTGCTAATTAATAGTTATATGTTGAAAAGCCACGACACTTGGTGACAATGTATACCCTCATATAAATAAGGGAACTTTTGTAATATGGATAGGGATCATTAGAACAAGAAGTAGATTATAGCCTCAGGCTTACCATTGTACTATTTTGGCGAATATATATAATATAATCAGTTGTTTTTCCTTTGCATATGTGTTGCAGATTACTGCATTTTTCTGCAGGCAGTTGCTTATGATATTATCTAAAGGAGATAAGGTTATTTGTGTTCTTCCAGTAAAATTATGTGTTTCATATTGTAGATTTGGATCAAAAAGATTTATTTGTGAATTGTAATTGTTCCTTGTATTTCTTCCTTGGATGGTCTCTTAAGGTTAGAGTTAAATTCATTTAGGCGGTTTACAATATAGACATTGAAGTAGAGCTCATAAGAAACAGTAACTGACAGACTCATCGAGAGGGGGTGGGTTTAAAAACTGTCTCATAAGTTTACACAATAAGTCCTAAAGAGATATAAAGACTCTGTAGCCCAAACAGCAAAGAAAGGCACTGGTCATCTATAAAATACAACTCATCAATTCATACTTTCACATTAAAAGTAATAGGAGTAGCTGAGTAGGAATTCTAGAATAAATTAGCAATAGTATATATATATATATATACAGCACAAAGATCAAATAGCTTCTACAACAACAATCTTGAACTCATCTGCTATATCTCCATCCTAGGAGCTTATGCCATTCTAAGATAGGAGGAAGTCAGATCAAGACACTAAATCTGCTATAAAAAGCATTAGTTGAGGGAACAACTAGTGAGTAGGTACACCCGCCTAGGTCCTGCAGAGCCTAAAGTGAGAGAGTTAGTAACCAAATAGGTTCACTCTATAAGTTGGCCAAGTCAATTGGAGGGTTTGAGCATAAGAGTTGGCATTTCCTTAGAACCTATCCAATCTGACCCAACATGTACAAAAGATTTTTATTGACATAGCAAAAATTGAAGACACTTCAAAACATGCACAACCTAGGATGGAAAGAGAAACCATTCAATGGGGGCCCCGCGACATATAAATACCTCAAACAAGCGAACAGCTAGAGATTCTGGTAGCACTAGCTCCTCCAACACGGCACTCACTTCTTGGGCATACCAGATTCTCTTACCTCAAAAGACCAAATATCAAATGAGGAATTCTTGTCTCAACATGAAAGGGTATATGAGGGGTATCTACGGGGTACGATCCGCACTCCCTGAACCATCAAATGTAAGGATTTTTTGCCTCTACAACAAAGGTGTTTAGTAGGTGAACTTATGCAGTCCTTGGTGTCTACCCATGCGGCGGAGACTCATTTAAGAACCCACTCCTAATCCCCAAAGAGGATTTTTAACACATCCAACACAAGTGTGGATACTAGGGAGAACCATCGATGTAGATACACGCCACCAAGTCGTCATGGCTTTTGCCTAACGTATTAATTTATATAGAAGGCAGAAGAAGTACTTCTTGGGTCGTGCTCTCTCACTTGGCCTTATGGGCTACCCAGGAGATAAGCCCTCCTACCTAAATAGAAGATGATAACAATTTCTCTTACACCCAAGATCCAATGGAAGGCGAGGGGAGACGATACTTTTGTTATCAACTATGTGGTTATAAACATAAAATGTGCAAAGCGCACCAAACACTTTAAACAAGTTCTTTAACCCCAAATGAAAAAGAGATGTGATCCTAATTAGACTAAAAATCCAAAGAGACACACCTAGATTACCCTTGCAACAAATGATTAGTAGTTTTGGTAAATTACCCCCACCTGCAAGCACACTAGTTAGGTAAATTTTAGAAATTCAAATCCAAATGTGAAAGGGGGGCCTTCGACAATACGATATTTGCTCTTTTCCAAAACAGCTACACCACTTCATTAATTCAATGCAAGAGGTTAGGCAAAAGACCAAATCGAAAACCCTAAGAATGAAAAAGATGCCAAAAATTGAAAACAAAAACACAATTATACCGAACACAAACCCAACTTCTGCACATAGACGCAAAAATGTGAAGCGCAAACGTGAAATCAGAGATCTGGAACCTGCAACACCAACTGAAAACAGAGATGCAAAAACAAGCGACATAGACAATTTCTGGGCAAAAACGCAGAAATATAAGTCACAGACGCGATTAATGATAAACCTACACCTACAACAATAGAAAATACAAAAATGAGAAAATATCCAGCACAGATGCGATTTATGATCGCAGACGTGAAAAATATAATGCACACACGTCTTTTCCAAAACCTGTACCTACAAAACCGACAGAAAAATAGTAACGCAAAAATAGGAAGCGCGGACGTGGTAAAATCAGTCGCAAACGCAGAATAAATCAGATTCGTCGCAAATCCGACCTGCAACTTCACAAAAAAGCTAGATCTGCAAACAAAATGTTATAAATAAAAGGGACAAGAGTCCCACCGAGCGTGCCAAAATATATGCGATGAAAATATGATGATGATAAACTATTGTAAACCTCAAAGATTCAACCACAACAAAACCCTAGTTCTACAACTAAACATTCACCATACACCAATGAAGATACCTAAGATCATGTAAATCAACAAAATTAAAGGAATATTACCATTCACATGTCAAGTAGGGTTTCAATCTCCATTGATCTTGTTTGATTCCTTTGCTCTCAGATTTTATGTGTGCACAAGAGCTCAATAAAGAACGAATTGTCGTTGAAAATGCTTGATCGCAAGAAGGCTTGATTGACTAATTAAGTGATTAGGGTTGATAATGAAGGAAGCATCCTCTTATATAAAAGACACTTTAGGAAATGGAGGGATAATATTAAAAGATGAAGAGGATAAATGGTCAGCTAAAATTAAAGGGTAGGTAGAAGAAATAATAAAATGATGAAAGGGGTAGGTAAGAAAAGAATTAAGAGATAAGTAACGTGTCATAGAGGAAAAAGCTAATGAATTAATTAAATAAATAAAGATTTATTTAATGGTAGAGGAAGTGGGATCAATTTAATGGTCATTTTCCTTACAATAATAACCCATAATCCCCATTACCCTTATATCAAAAGACATCTAATCAACAAACCTATCCCATTCTGTCCAATTTTCACTACTTCTCATAGGGTGGCCTACAATCCCTGAACATCTATAGCCAAAAACCACCCTGACCCTACTATATCTTGCAGAAAAAGAGGCATCTATAATCTGCCATATAAAACTAAGCACAGTAAATAACCAACTGTTACTACCTTACTACACAAACCAAAACTTTTTTGTATGTATAAACCTTCCTCCCAGTCTAAATCAGAGCTGCTCCAGCATCGTCTATGAAGTTTGCCTCAAAAGCTTTTCGTTTCCTCACCCCTGACCACTTGCCTTTAGGAAAAGCCTCTGGCCATGCCTATGTCAGCTCATTTTCTTCCTTCTCATGCCTCAGAATAATCCTCTTTAAGTTCTCCCAGGCTCCCGCCCTTTCCAAAACATAGGCCTCCTTATCTACTTTCCCAATCCACCGGGCAAAAGAAACTATGTTGAATTCATCAGCATCCTTAGCTTCTGCAAAACCCTCCGAGTAATCAAAACCAACCCCAAGCACCGCCCACTCTAGAATGGATTATAAACCTTCAAGCATTGCATCTTCAAAACTGGATGTAACTGCCCATTTAACCGTGTCTGTGTTATCACCAGTTTCCAAACCCCAAGCTATTACCATCAGAATAATATCCAAATTCACCTTCCACCTTGAGACATTCTCCATGAAAAAAGGCCCCACAACCTCCATCACCATGTTGACCATCTCTGCATCCTTGAATCTTAACAGCCCTGACATTCTATCTCTGCTCACAGCTCCTTTAAAT
Organism: Cryptomeria japonica; assembly: GCF_030272615.1. NCBI lineage: Eukaryota > Viridiplantae > Streptophyta > Pinopsida > Cupressales > Cupressaceae > Cryptomeria > Cryptomeria japonica. The sequence goes on along the minus strand of NC_081407.1, from coordinate 639,633,404 downwards.
CCCTTCTCCTGCTTTTTAGTGGTTACTGTGAAGTTTGCCTCCATGTTTTTGAATTGTGAGCTTCCTAACTTCTATAAATTGGCCTCCTATCTTCCCTAAAGATTCCTAGATTTCATTTCTTCTCACCTTACCCAAATCTACACAACAGCCCTCAGCTTTATAGGCCTTTCACATGTCTTGGTTATTGATGTGACAAGCCATCCTTCTAATCATGTCGATGCACCTCTAAAATCCTCGGGGATTCCTTACAACTGCCCTCTATCTTTAACTTGCTCACTTATCTTTATGAAAGATATAAATGTTTTCCAAGAAAAAAATCATTAAAAGTATAGCATCCCATAAACGCCGCCACTTCCAACTTTTGTTGCCAAAACTTATCGGATCATCATTTCCTAACCTGTGCGAGATTTCAAATCAAATTTCCCAAAGAGGGAGCCGCACTAATTTTTCTGCACGATGACATCACCTGTCCCACGCTTGACATCCACTCATTGCACTATCACATCTTTAGTGTTGGGATCCCTTGGAAATCTTCCAGTTTAACTTCACCTTCTAACTCAAACGACAGAGCCCATTTGGAAAGTTTGTCAGCAATCTGATTGCCTTCTCTTCGAATATGACTGATTTTGAAATTTTCAAAAAAAAGTAACTCCTCTTTTATCAAAGCGATGAATCCTTGAAGATGTCACGCTTTGATCTCCCCATTCATTATAGCCTGGATTATAATTAGGGAGTCTCCTTCAAGGTGGAGATTTTGAATGCCTTGGCTTTTAGCTAATCCAACCGCTAGAAGGGTTGCTTGCACTTTGGCCTCATTGTTCGTGTTTTTCCTAAGTCTTTTAGCTCCACATTTTATTAAATCTCCATTATCATTCCACATCGCAAAACCTGCTCCTGCTAAACTCTTGGATATTTGGGTTGCCCCGTCAAAATTTACTGTAATCCAACCCTTCTCTGGAGGCTTCCACCGAGCTTCCAATGCTTTTTTATTCTACCCCTTGTTGTTTGCCACGGATCCATGCCTAATCTTCATTCCCGGCCAGGCTTTCTACATATTCCTATCCATTAAGGTGAAGGGGGTAGTCACTGAGAAGGCTTGTGACTACCTCTTCAATAGTCCTATTAATTTTGAGCAGTAGCCTCCTCACATCCTCAGCCTTATCCTAAAAAATTCTATGATTATGTTCTTTCTAGATCTCCCATATTACTACAAAGGGGCTTATTTTCTAGACACTTGAAAGGGTCGACTTACTTGGTTGCCTTGGCCAACTTTCAAATACCTCTTTGAGGGAGAATTGAAGTGGGCCCTACCAATTTAGATTCCCTTGAAGATCAGACCAACACCTTTGTGCTACCTCACAATTCAGAAGCAAATGATCTACCGACTCCTCTGATTTACTACACATCACACACTTGGTCAGGCCCGCAAAACCAATCCTCTTCCTTCTCTCCCCTATTAGAATTCTACCTTTGATAGTTAACCATGCAAAAGCGCCAACTTTCGGGAGGCACTCTCTGCTCCAAAAAAGGTCCCATACTCTTGATTGGTTCTCCTCCCTTCCTTCCAAAAATCGGTAGCCCAATTTGACTGAATACTTCCATCCCTTGCACCACACCAAATCACTATATCCTCTATGTTTGTAAGAAAGATCTTCCTCTGATCCAAAACATCCCTAAGCCTTTGTTGCAGCTGAGCTGATAGACCTGTTGTCGAAAGGTCCTTCCAAACCCATTCCTTTCCTATTTCACCCTCAATGCACCTCATGTACTCTTTTACCTTATCTCCCCAAAGTTGCACCAAGTGTTCCTTTGTCTCTGAGAAGTCTCCTAGATCTTTAATTGCTGAGAAACCTACCCATGAATCCTCCCAAAACTTAGCTTTTGTCCCTTTACCAATCTGCCATGTTAAATGATCCGTGACCACCCCACGACAGTCCATTATGAAGTTCCAAATAGCATACCCTTTAGGGGGATTGTGAATTGTGAGTACTATGTGATCATCTGGAGAATCCAAATATTTTTCTCTCAACACTTTAACCCACATCTAATTTGGATTAGTGTAAATATTCCATACCAGTTTAGCCCCTAAGGCAATATTCATTTTATGTCAGTCTCTCAAACCAACACCCCCTCCAATCTTTCCCTGACATATTTTATCCCATGCCAATAATGGTATTTTTTCTTGATCATTTGCCCCATTCCAAAAGATTTTTTTCATCCTTTGTTGAATTGAATTAATAACCTTTTTTGGGATCTTTAAACGCGTCATAGAGTAAATAGGAATAGCTGACACAACAGTTCTCAACATTAAAATTCTACCAGTTGATGTAAGCCATCTACTTTTCCACCCATCCATTTTATTTATACAACTATCAATAAGATTCTTCCACAAATCAGATTTGTTTGCGCCTCCAAAGAAGGGGATTCCTAAATACTTACCTGGAAGAGACCCCACTTTCATGCCCAAAATTTTGCAAACTTCCCTCTGCTTACAAGGTTTAGTGTCGAAAAAAAATATTTCAGATTTATTCCAATTTACTTTTTGACCTGAAGCTTTTTCATATATATCCAGGGTCTCTTTCATAACCCGGGCTTCCCTTGCTAAAGCATCTCCAACTAGAAAAGTGTCATCTGCAAATTGCAAATGTGTTATCAAATTCACTCTTGCTGCAATTTGAACACCTTTCCAGACCCCTTCTTCTCATTTCTTGGAGATGAAACGCCCAAGCACTTCTACCATAATAATGAACAAAAAGGGAGATAGAGGATCTCCTTGCCTAATGCCTTTCTTAGACTCAAAAAAGCCCTGAGGGCTTCCATTTATAATCACTGAAAATCTAGGGGAGCTGATACAGCTTTTCACCCACACAATCCACTCCTTACTGAAACCAAATCTCCAAAGGACTTTCATGAGAAAATCCCTATTCACCTCATCATAATCTTTCCTTATATCCACCTTAACCATCATCTTTTCAGTCTTTGTTGTCCAAATGGAATGTACAGCTTCATGTGCAAGGATTATTCCTTCATAAATAGATCTGTCTAGAGCAAACCCACTTTGCTCATTTGATATGACCAAATCCAATACTGATTTTAGTCTGTTTTCCATAACTTTGGATATTATTTTATAGATGGTGTTGCATACAGATATCGGACGGAAGTCATCAAAAGAATTGAACTCAACCTTCTTTGGAATCAAAGCTATGAAAGTGTTGTTAAAGTCCTTTAAAACAAACCCTCTTATTCTTGATTCCTCCACAACTCCTAAAATGTCCTTTGTTAGGATGTCCCAAAAATTTTGAAAGAAGAGGGTTGGGAAACTATCCGGCCCTGGAGATTTGTCCGACCCTAATCCAGAAACAACTAGCTTCACCTCCTCCATTGACACCGGCTCCATTAACCTTTTATTGTGTTCTTCCTTTACACTTGAAGGAATAACCCCCAAATTTTGAGGCATGTCTTCTCCCTGGTTCCCCACACCATTAAAGATTTCTAAAAAATGTTTAACTGCCTCCCGATTTATCTGATTTAAATCTGAAACAGTCCCCCCTTCTTTGTTCTTTATAGAAAAAAACTTGTTTTAGGAACTTCGAACTTTGACTGAAATATGAAAAAAATTTGTTTCTGTCTCCATCTTTTAACCAAGTTTCTCTAGGCCTTTGTCTCCAGAAGATTTCCTCTCTTGCTAGCACTTCCGAATATTCTTTGCTTAACAGTTTCTCTTTTTTAAAGGATTCTTCATCTATTTTTTGGCTAATAATGTGTTCATGTAGAGCTTTTAAGCCTTCTTCTAATTCTGCCTTTTCTTTGAAAATATTTCTAAAAGTTTCTTTGTTCCAACTCTAAAATTGTTCCTTTAAAAACTGAAGTTTTTTGAAAAAAATAAAAGCTTTGTTACCTGGACTGTCCAGATTGTGCTTCCACCATTGTTCAACTAGATTTATGATGTTGTTGTCCCATAGCCACATTGCCTCAAATTTAAACGGGCATCTCTCAGGGGCACTGTCTTCTTGAATTCTAAGGCAAATGGGGTAGTGATCTGAGCCCATAATAGGTAGAATCTCTGCAACATTGTTCCAATGACTCTCCGACCAGTCTCCAGCTATTAAAAACCTGTCTAATCTCTCAGCAATATTTAAGAAACCACTCCTTCTATTAGTCTGGGTGAACTCCCCCGTTCTAAAGGGAATCTCAATCAGTCCTGAGCTCATGACAAAAGAACTTAAGTCTCTCTGACTCTGCCTATTCCAACCTACACCACCCATTTTATCCGAAGGGCGAAGCAAAGCATTAAAATCTCCTCCAAGAATAAATAAATTCTCCTTGTCATTCCTCATTATCTCTGACAACTCATCCCACTCCTGCACTTTCATGTTTGTGTTGTTGGGCCCATAGATGTTGATGAGGAAGAAACTTGTTTGAAGCTCCATTGATTTAATCTTCAACCACTGCCACCACCGAGTGGTTCTAATAACAACAAAATCCATCACTAAATCCTTCCAAAGAGTTGCAAGGCCTCTAGAAGCACCTTGAGCTCCCACTATATTACATTTATAGGATTGAAACTTCCTAGAAAAAGCAATAACATCTTCATCTTTGATCTTTGTTTCCTGCATTAGAAAAATGTCTAGTCTCACTTGATCAAGGCATCTTTTGATCAAGCGAATCTTGTCAGGGGCATTGCAGCCCCTGACATTCCATGATAAGGTCCTCATTGCCCTCGGGATGCCTTTTCCCGATCTCAATTTTCTTTGGCCTGCAACATTACCCGCCATTTCCAACTTAGCCTTGTTGGATTTAGAACCTCTTTTCTTTTTCTCTCCCACTCTAGCTTTTGATTGAAGAGCTAGGGTCATCTCCAAATATCGCTTTTCATGAGTTCCAACTAGTGCTGAAAGGCCCAATTCATCATCTCCATCCTGGGAACATGATGACTCGAAATCATATTCTAACTCTAGAAGATCCCCTCCACTATCGTTTACACCTTCAAAAGAGCTTTCCAGGTTTCTTATTGGAGAGATTTGAATATCTTTGAAGACTGGGTCCTCCATGAGAGGGTATGTGTTTCCATCCATCCTTTCTGAATTATTCGGAAAGCTTTCAAAGTCAGGAGCTATAGAAGTCTCCTGGTTATTCTGGACAAGGGGATCCTCCACATGTTTCATTGGGATTGAAGGGGATGTCATCATTCGCTCCACTTGGGATATATCCTGAGCATTGTTCTCGTTGTTCTGGGTTGTTGGGTTTTTTTCTTCCTCTATACAAGCCCTATCTTCCAAAGATATAGGCTTGTTTACTTCCACCCTCATGTCCTCCAAAATCCATTCCACTTTTGGAGCACATCTCCCTAGATTGGCATCTACACCCCCTATTACAGTCAAAGGTTGATCTTCTTCTAGATTCCTATGCCCATTTTTTCTATTATCTAGTTCAAAGGAATGTGTCTCAGAGACAAAAGACTCATCAATTGAATCCTTCTGCGATTCATATTTGTCCATCTGGAGTGCTTCTGCAAACTCTTTCCTGAATTTTGTAAGGGATTGAATCTCCCAATCTTTTTCATTCCATAGATGTTCTCCATGATAACCTTCTGACATTCTGATTATCTCCTCCTCTAGATGGTGTTGCATTACGGCTTTGCCTTTGTTTTCTTTTTGACAAAAACCTGTTGGATGAATTTTGATGGAGCAGTTTGAACATGACTCCATATCTTCTTCCAGCATCACTTTTTGTTTCCATATCCCCATCCTTGTTTTAATCTCTAGGGTGTCAGGAAGGTTGTGGATCGGCTGCCAGTTGATGCATAGCCTATAAACCAGGTTGAAATCAGAGGGGTCAACGTATTCTTCGGTCATTACAAATTCACCCAGATGATCTCCTATTTGTTTCAGAGTTTCCGCGTCCTTATACTCCTAAGGAAGGCCCGGAAGTTTTACCCAGATGAGGACATTTTCAACTAGAGCTTCACATGGGTTAAAGTTAGGTTTCCAGACTGAGATTTTTAAACCTTTTTCTTCTAGAAAAAACGGCCCATTCTCTATTATCCAATCTCTATCTGGACTGTTGGGCAAACTACTTGGTAATAACCATTTCCCAGTGTTTTGAGATCCATTCCCTTCCCCCAATTTTTGTCACACTAGTTCCTAAACTTAGAAAAGGCCCGCCACATTCCTCCCCATTTAACGAAAAGGGCTTTGTCAGACAAAAAACTAAGTGAATCCTTCCATGCATCATTTGAAAGCTCTACAGACATTATTTCTTCTGACTTCAGCATTGGGGTTTACCTTTAGGACCTTAGCTGCTTCTGTGGAGAGTTTCGATCGCCAGAACTTCTCCTGAACCGTTCTGAAATCCACTTTCGAACCAAATCCAATATCTCGATAGCCCCAGAAAAAGCTTCCATTTTGCATCCGTAGTGGTTTGGGCCTGTCGTCCCCCGATTTGTTCCACACCTTTGAAATCCTCGAAGCCTTCCATGACCAAAAATTGTGTGTCCTCTAGTTGCGATAACTGTTATTCCAGCCATGACTGGAATTCCTCCCGAGTGGCCGTCATTGTCCAGTTACTCCTCTGTAGAGGAAACCTGAAACTAGACCGCCCGCTCCGCTCCGCCATCAGGAGCAAAATAATTTAAATAAATAAAAAATATTTATTTAAATGAGGAAAGGCTTAAAAGAGGATTAATCAATTAATTAAATATTTATTTATTTACTAAAAGACTTAAAGATAAAATAAAGACTTAACGATAAAATAATTAAATAAAATATTTAATTAATTAGACAGACAATTTTAGGTGTCTACAATAGCAATTATATTTTTGTAATGAACTTGTATCACTAAAAGATGCCATTCCAAAAATATACTTTTTTTTATATAAGTGCCATAAATTTGCAAAAAAATTTAATGATTGGCATCATTTTTCTTTGAAGACATACGTTCTAGCAGAGGGAATTAGCACAAACTATTCAGGGAATCAAGCCAACTCAATTATATGATGGAATTGGAAACGGTGTATAAGGATCAAAATCACTATAGAACAATATTAGGGCAGAACATGCTATAGAATGATAAAAAGAATATGACTTAGAGAGAATATGAATGGTCTCTTGGCAACAATCTTAATGCCTGTCAAAAGATTTTTGATGATCGTGCAGATAAGGAACTTTAGGAATGCTGATGGACAGGTTCACAACATCATATCCATAACTGCCTAAGTTAAAAATTTAAAAATAATTACTTGTACACAATAAAGTTGAAGATGAGATTCATGTACAACCTTTTGATACTATTAAAATCAGTGGTTTAGTCAATAGTCCATGACCTAACTGCTTGAAAGACATCGTCAGCAATAAATGTTTAGCTTTTAACCATGAACAAGTTCAGTAACTGATTGTATTTTAATAGCTATGTTTATGAATATCTAATTGTATTTAAACAAATCTTTTTATGAATAACCAATTTTTATAACTAACACCTCAATTTTGTTAATTTTGCAGGTTTTCAAATGCAGAAGCTGAAAAATAAAAGGATCAAACAGATTTTGATTTTGAAAATGACTTGTTAAATGGCTTTAACTGAAAAGATTTCATAACCTCATTATTCAAACTGATATTTTATAGCAATTTTGAATTCTGCCTCTTACCAAGTTACAACCGGTTACCATTTTTGTGCTGGCATTGTGTTGTTTCGGATGTAATTGTTCTATGCTAAATAGTTATCAAATATCTTTTTCCAATCTACTTGTCATTGAAACCTTCAGTTTAAGCATGATCCTTGTTTTTATCTTCAGAGATTGGCCATAACTTTACTATATCAAATTTTAACTAATAGAAAAACTACATGTTTACCATGTTTTTTCGTATAATGCAATTTAGATGTCATTACACTATTTAATCATATTTAGTATAGGGACAAATTTAAACATATGACTTCTACAGTGATTGTTTTATGCTTTTGTTTCTTTCTCTGTCCACATATAATTTAGATGGCCAAATTCTACGTAGTATCAAGTTTAATAATTGCTATCAACAATAGCATGCACATGGATAATAACTTCAATTATTTATATTTTGAACTTCTTATACATAAAACTCAAACGTATAAAAGTCTACCTTCGTCCTAAAAAATTATCACAAAACCACACTCATTACCAGTGTTTAGCAAATGGCAGGGCCTAAGCTGTAACACAGCTCTTGTTATATTTAATTTTCAACTTTATCCCTCTTAACTTGGCCTCCATAGTTCATCTCCATCTATCCAAAATTGGATTACATAGTCCCTCATCCACTCAATAATGGAAATTTGACATATAAAACAAAAACATAAAAAAAATGCATTCTAACTTTGCCCTTCTTTCACACTGAGTAAATGACAATAAGTTATGGTAGTTGGAACCAGAACATATTTATCGTGAATACTTTCACTACCCAAAAAAAACTCATTTTTAAAATTGTCATATAGATTGTATTCTTCTAATCTACCTACATAACCTAATGCCAATGATACTAATGTGATATTTGGAGCTGAAGCATGCAAGATGTTTCCACTGCCTCGAGAATTCAAATGACTGATTCTTCCTGTTTACCTACAATCTATGTCAATGGCGATAATGTGATCTTAACTAGAGCACAATAACTTGGGTGCTTCTATTATTCAAAACACTTTATTTTAAGTAAATAACTCTGATTCTTCTAATCTAACTACATCATGTAAACATATCATGTTCATATGATGGTGATTTTTACGAAGACATTTGACATTGATGGCTGATTTTATTATATTGGTAATGGGCAATGAATATCTATCATGACATTCAAGTTTGCTAAATTAACATTGAAGTGGTATTTTATGCTTTTGTAGTGGTTTAATCATTCTGCACTTGTTATGTGGTCTAAACTTATGTTTTAGGAATCGGATCTGTATATAATTACTTTATTTTATTTTTTGTACAGATTTTATGTACTTCTGGCATTGGTAGATTTACCTTTACCAGATTCAACAAGAGTTATTTGTTACTTGATCATGTATATCACATGATTTAAAATAATATGGATTAATTAATCTTAGAAAGACTAAGATTTCACCCAAACCAACACCTTCATAAATCCAACAAACAAAAACATCTTGCCCCATATAACTCTATAGAGCATACCAAAGGACTTGTGAATAATGGATAAATAAAAGAGTCTTCTGCACTCAGAATCCAACTAACAATACTGATACCCTCGTATTATTAACAAAAGATGGCATCAATATTAACTTTAAAGTTTAACATCTTATCTTTCGAAATGTAGACATAAACTTGTTTAAAACAACAGCGGAGCAAATGAGACAAATCAATCAATAATTTGTTGCACAAGAAATGTAACCCATTACTTATGAAGGGCAACTTAAACCAAAGAAATTATCTTTTAACAATTTCACTGTTTAAATAGCAGCTGATGTAGAGACAAAAAAATAAATCAAACATTGTTGGGAAAATGTGTCCAATACTCAAAATAAATAATTTATTACACTAGAAATATATCTCATTTCTCTACAAGGCAAATTTCCCTAAGAAATTGCCTTTGAAAGTTCTCAATATTCAAACCAGTAGCTGAAGTGGAAACAAAAGTAGGATATACCTTAAAGCAAGATCAAAACTGGTATTCAAGGGATTAGATCACTTGAAACATTTGGCATCTAACAGAGGCTCACCTTCAAAGGGCTCTTGATCTTCAATCATAGCATTAACACGTTCTTTCTGAACTTCGTCATTAACATCCACTTTAGTCCAGTCATACAACTCCATATCATAGCACTCATCCATAACAAACTTTGGAATCTCTTGGCCACGGAAAAGCCACAGTCCCTTCACCTTGAATGGAGGATCTTGGCCAATGATAAGCATCTTCCCAAATGCATACTTGCGTGCAAGATCCATACGTTGCAAGAATCCTGTAACTTTGTTCAATGTAACAAATGAAACAGTATTCTCGTCATTGTATTTGTATTCACAAAACCACAAGGAGTATCCTTCTGGATCATACATATCCCAAAAACCTGCACAATCAATATTAATGAGAAGTGAGATGAAATAGCAAGCATTATTCAACAAATTCCTGCAGTCTAGACCCAAATCAACTAAGTAAATTTTATTAGGGAATAGAACAGGTTAAAAAAAATATTATTCCATCGAGACTGATAAGAAGCGAATGAGAGCAATTTATTTATCTTGTATGCATATACATATAAAGGCACCAGTTTTGACATACTAACCATATGAGCTGAATGACTAATAACCCACCTTTGATAGCAATCTCACGGAAGTTGGTTTTTGTGTTTGAGTAAAGTCTCTTCCACTCATCAAGAATCATTTTACTGGGTGGCAAAAGATCAAGAGTGTTTTTGGGTTTTGGCTTAGGTGCCTCCTCCTCCTCCTCCCCTGCTGGAGGATCTTCAACCTTGGGCTTTGCAGATTCATGTTTGGGCTCTTCCTTAGGCTTTGGCTTTTGCTCTTTAGCTTGAACGGCCTTTTTATTAGCTTGCACAACTGGAGGAACAGCATCTACCTGCTTAACCTCGCCCAAAACCTTCTTAAAATTTGGCTGATTGACCATGGTCCAAAAGTACCTTTCAACATGAGGAAATTCTTTTGTAAAATCTTTGGTCATAAAACGAGAAAAACCCAGATGCAAGTTGCAAGTCATAACAATGTCTGCCAAGGTTATGCAATGACCAACAAGGAAGGTGTTAGCAGACAGATGAGTATTCAATGCGCTTAAACCTCTTTTGAGTCCAGCAATTGCAGCTTCCTCTGCCTGTAAGTTTGTAACAGCAAACAATTCAAATTTAAACGGCTCCTCTAAATATCTGCAGAAATTTTTATGGTATATTTTATGATTAAAAGCCAGGTTCAAAAAGTTCGATTAATTTATGAAAATAAAATAAAAAATCAGAAATTTGGAAATCTTTGATAGGAATTAAAAACTCTAGACCAGATCAGCCAAATCCAGCAAAACTATGCTTAAGAGAGCAAAACTAACCGGAGGAAGATAAACTCCAAATCCCATTCGAGGAAATAACCATCGCATGATGTTTATGTCAATTTCCCCAGAAGAAAAATCAATCCACTGCTCGATATGGGCCTGAAATGATCCAGTGCATGAAATACTGAGTTCTTATCTTTGTAAGTAGTGAATTATTAAAAAGTGTTCAGTATGTGAGAATAAGAATTTTGATCAGAAAAACCAAACGAGTAGCTTACATAGTCAATTAGGGAAGACCCAAAGAGAGTGTTATTCCCCTTCAGTCGCGCAACTGAAAAATATTAGAAGAATCAGCAACATTCATTTTACAAAATATTTGACTTCATAGAATTCAACAGGTCATTAGATGAAGGAAAATCATTCTTACCATAACGTGCAATGGCATTACTCTCGAAAATTGGCCCATCAGGTGTCTCCAAAACTGGAATCTGTATGACCAGATCCAATAACACAATTATCTCAACAAATGCCAAAAGAAGATAACAAAAGAGAAACTAAAAAGATATCCAAAGTAACTTTACAAGTAACCAGACATAATGAATTAATGTGCTGTACCTTGCCAATAGGATTCATCTTAAGAAATTCTGGCGTTTTGTTTGTTACACCAATCTGAAAGTTAGGAGTTAGGTTAATTGTTACACCAACATATTCAGCAGCAATGAATGCCTTCGCCGCATTTTTATTGCCTTCCCCTGCATATAAAGTCTGCCCAAAAGAAATTAATGAAAAAGTAGTTTGAAAAGAATATCCAATTAAACATGTTAATGGAGAACAAACATTGAAAGATATCAGTAGTCAAGGTTGCGGTTTCTTGGGTCGGAAGCTAATCAGATACATAACAAAGGTGCATACAAAATGGTGCCACATAATGTTAGAAGAAAAGTAGTACAACAAATAAATAATAACAGGAATATGAGAGCTTAACAAAAATATTATAATTGACTTTTCTAGCCAAAAGGTATTTTCTCGATCTTTAATAAGGCACTACAATGAATTGACACGGTATAATTTTATAATTGAATTTTCTAGCTGAAAAGTGTTTTCTCCAACCTTTAGTAGTTGTTAGAAGGAAATGTCACAGTAAATCCCGAAAGAAAACAAAAAAAAATCCTATTTATTTAAGCAACTCTGTTAGAACAATACAAAAAACATTTCAGATTAGAGATTGATATTAATTACAATATAACTAATGTACCTACAAAAACCAGAACAGGCACATTATGTTACCAGGTCGTCCCCCAGCATACCCATACCCAGTTCATACCAAGCTCTCGATACGATTTTTAACTTCGAAAATTTCCAATCATGTTACTGAGACTATATTTAGGTGGTACACAATCTTGACACGTTTACCGTACGAGCACCACTGTGAAGCATAACTATCATCAACCTTTGGGCTGTATGGAGTTGATTAAATTTGATCATTAAAGTCAGTCATGTTTAATTTATGAAGGCATTGACTCCATGATTGAAAATATGAGGGTCATTACAGCAACAAACAAGCAAAGATCCTTTATAAATATTTTTCAACAAACTGAAGAACGCTCCTAATTAACAACGGAACAAAATGATCAGCCTGTCTTCTTGCTTTGCCAAGAGGCGGGGCCCACAGTTACCTGAAGATATGGGTGTATGGCCATGTACAGGGAAAAGGTGCCATTCAAAATTGGGTACATAACTGAATAAGGATGTGACTATATCATATCTGAATTTCCTCACCAAAAAACAGGAACGAAGAATGTAGTCCATATTCCTATAACAAAGCTTCCTGGTAACTATGGACTGGCACCATACAGTGGTTGAAACTTGGTGATGCATATGCAATGATATCCACTCAAGTCTTCTTTTGATCAAACATAATGGACACAAATATGGGTGAAATTGGTGAGTGACTCAAGAGTGCTTTTGGGGGCAATTTTAAGGAGGACACTCATATGAGATGGTAACTCCATAGCCAAGCATCCATGTTACTTTAGAGATCAAATTATTATCACATATGTGTGTCATTTAACTCTCTAACTTTCTTTTCATTTTAATTGAGCAAATTGCTTATAGAATTTTAGTGTTCACACCATCACGGAAAAACTAAAAATGGTAGCTATTTATTTTGAGTTTTAATATCTATCTTTTGATGTAAATTCATATTTCAAAACCTGTAGTGACTTTGCCTTGAGAGTTGCAAGTCCCTCTACATCTTTTACTTTTAGTTTTAGCCTTAATTCCAAAATACTACAAAATTGAGATACTTGTTTATTTTCTAAGATTACTACTATACAATAGTCATAAAGCTAGAAATGAATATAAGGTGGCATTCACAAGAATTTCGATCCAAGATATAACAGAGACAATTGTGCAAAAACAGGAAGTGCTTAACCTTAACCTAAGTTGCCAATCCTGGTATTGGTTCAATTCACAGATTCACTTAAAAAATATTTTGAGGCTGGGTTTGTTTTAGCTTGTCTATTAAATGCATATAAAAATCATATAAAAATATAATAAATGTATGCATATTTACAATCTAAAAATAAAAATCAAATAAACGTGCATATAATTAAAAAAACTATCATAAAAATTAAAATTTATAGGCCGCATAAAAAGGAAAGCACTTACATTGATGTAATTGTCTGTGTATTCGAGTTTGGCATGCAATTAACTTGCCTAGGCATCATCCACCTTTCAATTTTTAAGTTATACCTACATTATTATTTTTGGACATGGCTTTTATTATGCAAAAATTATGGCCTTTTTGTTGACTTGGTGGTCCGCACCTCCTTCAAGGTTCACGACATGGCTTAACGGCCTCCTGTGGATCTAGGTAAGTCTAGCATTTGTAGCGGGCGATGGCAGCTCGAGCTTTTAGCGCAACGGCAAACATACCAACAATTGGTATCACAGCCTTGGGTCACGGGTTCAAATCCGAGAGGTCTCCTTCATTCCATCAGTGCAGAACCCTCAATCGGTGCTGAGGGGGAGATTGTTGACTTGGTGGTCAGCACCTCCTTCGGGGTTCGCGACATGTCTTAACCGCCTCCCGTAGATCTGGGTAAGTCTGGCATTTGTAGCGGGCGTTGACAGCTTGAGCTTTTGGCACAATGGCAAACATACCAACACTTATGTGCAATTTTGATCCAAAATAACATCCCACTAAACTGGTGAGGGAGAGGGAACCCTGAAGCTGTAACTTCCACCAATTAGGAAACCCTTCTAAACTTTGTCTCCACTGTGTGATATGATTGCCTTATGCATAATCCACCTTCCAAATTTTGACTAGGCTAATAATTTAGGCTATCCCTTTTGTTAGGCAAATAGCTTCACACATGGCAGTTTGCACAATTTTGCTGAAAGTAACAGACTGTTCATTTGACATGGTCGAATAGAATTCTCATGCAAAAGTCACCAGCTAGAGGAACTTCCCAAATAGATAGCCCATCAAGTTTTCCTGAGTTCCCAAAAAGACAAGCCTCTGATATGAACCCAACAACTTTTATCCATGTAAACACACATACCAACAAAAGACAGAAAAATCCCAAGCCAAAGAAAGACATTCTGAGAAGATTACTTTAAAATCTTTTGCTCAATCAATTCTAGGGAAAGATGCCTAACTTAACGAACACACAAAAAAGTTGAAACAATCACCTTAAAAAGTTAAAATACACAAAAGGAATATAAAATAATTGAACTTAGGGCTCTAACTAGACCGGACAAAATGTTGCATAGTAATGGAACACTACTTGGAAATAACTTCGAGTATGAAACCATACTGTCAAATATTGTTTTTCAACATAGATAATAGCTGAAATCGTCATCTTAAACATTTCAACTGTTAAATATTAATTCTTTCAGGATGGAGTTTCATTCAATCTAAAGTCCCTAGAAATTCATTTCTTCGATGATCCCCAAATAATAGAAAAAGATATGACACCAGGTCCAAGTCATAGACTATTGCAGAATTAAAAACAACCAAATCCAGCAAAATACCTAGAGGAAATTCATGCAAAGTGCAGCCATCAAGGATGTGTTTCTTTCACACTTCTATAAGGTAATGTGATGTGCACTCTTCAATTTGGAACAATGAAGTAGCATCCTCATATGTATGTGGCTGTTATACAGATCTTTATGCTAGGATCTAGATCCAGTATCGCAAAAAATATATTGATAGATTTACAATACACAAGTCTCCACTGACTACTCAATATGAATTTAAAACATTATAAGGCTTCTCCAGAAAATAAATTAAAAAGTACAAATTGATTTCAACCCTTGGCCATCTTTATGAAAAGCATGCAGTGGTCACACAAAGCAAAGAGGTTTTCCAGCCTGATCTTCATAATGACAATCACTCTGCCTTGCCTAGCTGCTTGATTAAAGGTCGCTGTTCCATTTCTCTGTAATCTATCCCATGCCTCAACATGTAGGATGTCCGCTTTGACCAGCAGGCACTAAGCTATTGGTAATTAGCATGGATTGGGATTGACCGGATCCTGCCAGCTGTTAGATTTGGTTAGTCCTCTAGTTAGTCTGCTAGTTTTAGTTGTGCAATTGAACTATACCATTATTGATCTTCAATTAAATAAGAATCAGCTTCAGTTAAATAAGGATTCGGGCAGTCACTTATCTCCCCAAATTCTTGGGGTGTGTTTGTCAGTTAGCTAGCATGAATGTAATTCATGAGTCACTTGAGTTGAAGACAGTCACGTATTGCTTGAGACAAAATCCTCAGGCTTTTTGCCTTTTTCAGATCAGATCTCACGAGGATAGAAATACAATGAGATAATCAGTAGTATAGGGCGGCATCAAGGTTATTTTGGAGTATTCAGCTGTGCAAGGCAAAAGCGAGGTCATTCTGAGGATTTCAGCAGTATCAGGCGGCAGCAAGAATTAAGCAGAGCTATTAGGGTCAGTGAATAAAATAAGCTTGTTGTATTATTTCCTGAGTAAATGTATTTCAAAAAGATAAAACAATTTACATACATGTGCTGTCAGACTAGTTATTAATGCTTTCTAGGTTTACCTCCTACGGATTTAGACTCGATTACTACACGTAAAGGTTGAGTAACGGTTTACGAACCCCGATCTTCAATACAATAATCTCTACAGCTCTTGACAAGATCATTACGTCTTCATTTTTCTAATTTGAAAACTACAAATATTAAATCAAGCTCATTTTGACTTTCCTGTTATGATGTACCCACTGAAAGCTCAGCTTTTGAGGTAAATGGGTATGTTTGACTAATCGGCCTCCCCTCTCCTCTTTTGTGGCTAGAAAACCTTAAATCTGATAGGCCTAAAAAATAAACTCATAGACTTTAACAAATGACATCAGATTGAAATCATTCCGCAGTAAAGCCGCAATAGTCTTGCCTTTATGCACTCCACAAGGAGATTGTCCTTCCCTGATTGAGTGTCAGCTCCAGGATGGCCATGGATACAAAGGGTATACCAATACAAAATGAGATTTATAAATAAGCATTCACAGCAATAGGGACACATTTCAAGACAAACAGAGAGAAACCAGCATTTTAAGTCTTGCATACATGAATAGCCAAACAAAAGATTTCAGAGATCCAATAAAATCATGTCATGAGGCGAAATAAACTAAAGGTGGTTTCTTTAAAATGAATGAAGACAGATTAAAATAGGAAACAAAGAAAAAGGCAAAGAACTGCTTCAACTTACCAGTGCCATGCCTGAAGACTTGAACCCAAACCTTTGAGTGAGTTATTGAAGAGAATGGGGTTGCAGCAAAACCACTCACCGGTGTTTTCCAGTAAGCTACCTCAAACTCTCTAAGTAGAAAAATATAGAGTAGATTTGCCTATGCCGTGGGTGGATCTTGGCCGTTGATTGATTAGTGGCCTTCCCAAGGGCGCTTTTGGCTTTTTGCTTAATTTGTGCAATTTAAATGATTCCTTCGTTTTAGGGTTTTCTACACTTTTTTCCCGCATATTCTGTTTCTTTTAATTGGTATCCGTCGGTTACACATCACGACCCTGCCTTGCCACACTTTTTCGCATTTAAGTTAAATTTGTTTTGTTTTGTTTTGTTATGAACAATCTATTAATTGAAATCATTAGTTTGGAAGTTCAACAAATATGGGGTGACTAATTACCCTCGCCGGCCACCCGTACAAATTAACTCGATATCACTTTTAAAAGTTTTTGTTATGGACATATCTTTGTAACCGTGGTAAGTACATGATTGCAATAATAATAATTTTATTGGATTTTTTTATATGTTCATTGTATTAGTATTATATAAAAATATATTAGTTATTAATTTTATATATAGAGACAGTTTTATGTTAGTTTGTTTTTTATGTTGGTAGCTGATTTGTAATAACACAATTTGGTAGGGGTTCATTCTGCAATGTGTTGGTTAAGGTGTTGCATTGTTAATGATGTCACCAAGGTTCAAATCGTGTGGGCTTGGGGAAAAAAATTATGCGACTTGGATCTATTTTTTGAATTGTTCATATGTTTATACCAGTACATGTACAAACTTAATAATAATATATTTTTCATATGTTTTTAAAATATAATTATATAATATATAATTTTATTTATATTATGTAGTTTTTATTATAGAATGTAATATTTAATATTAATGATAATAGAATTTATATATGTAATTTTGGTTTAAATCTATGTGTTTAAAATGGTGTCTCCAAGGTACTCATTGAGGGAGATTCTCAAATAATCATAAATGGCACTGGAAGTTGTGCAAATGGCTCCCTCGAATATCACATATGTTAGAATTGATCAGCACTTTTGAGATTAAACATGTGTACCGTGAAGGGAACCGCATGGCCGATTACCTTGCAAACTTGGGCGTGGTATGCAATGATAACAAGATAACATTTGACCAACATGCTACAAACAATGACATAAGCTATCACATCAAAATGGATGCTTCACGTGACGGTATCGGCTAAGACATGTCTCTGGGCTGGAGGTGGCACTGGACTAGATTCTGGTTCGGTCACATGGTAATGAGTGTGGAGGGCACTGCTACCTATATCTCATAAAGCATATCAAATTTGGATTTCCTGCAGTTGTGGCGGCATGGTCGAATAATTCTTCTCTGAGAAAATCGGGTAAGCATCTGGCTATTATGCCTCATGGTCGGATGCCACCAGTATTGAGGAGATTGAAATGGATACCACCACGACTTGGCGACAAGGCGGGCCCAGGTCCAATGGCAGGTCTAGGAGGCGAACGGGTCAATCTGTGAGCCAAGCACAAGGTGACATGTGGCACAGATGAACAAAGGTTAAAGTGCGGCAAGCTAGTGATCCATTGGAAAAGGCTACAACGATAACATATCAGAAAGGCGGAATCATCGGCATAGGGATCACTATCGGAAACACTAGAAATTTGTTATGCCAATAGCTGATAAGGCTATCGGTATAACCTTCGCCGATAGAAAGGAATACAGGATCAAAACAGCGAAGTCATCGGATCATAGGCAAGCATGAAAAAGAGAGTCATCCCGATGCCCGATAGGATTAACATTGAAGGTAATAGAAAGAAGGTGGGTCCATCGGAAATAAGACTTGTACCGAGAGTTTGGATTAAAAGATATGTCGATCCCCGATAGAAGCTAGTAAAGAAGTCAAAGATATCGGCTTAACCTTCACCGATGAGGTGACATCAAGGATTAAGTTCTGAGCCATCGGGGATGCACGAAATGAGTTATTATGATGCTCGATAAAAGAGTCAGATGGTAGAAGGCAGACTCATCGGGCAAACATACATTATCGGCGAAGGGTGAAATAAGTTAGTCTGATACCCGATAGAGAAGCCAAACATGTTGCGAAGGAGGAGTTTTCATCGGTAACTCTTATGCCGATTAATCAGAAAGTGCAATAAGATGGGCCGAGCGAGACGAACCATCGGGAAGAGGTAAAAATAGTCATGCCGATACCCGATGGACAGTCTGATAGAGAATGACATATCGGGATTACTTACACCGATACAGCGTAAAGTTAAAAGTGGTCTCAAAACCGAAGGAGTAATCATTGGGGTAGCTATAACCAGCAGAAACAAGAAAAATATGTTACACCGATTCCCGATAGACTAGACACAAGCGGCCAGGACAAATGAGGATTTATCAATGCTATTTACGCCGATTAAACTGAAATCAAAGCAGACGAGAAGTCGGTGTCATCAGAGAAGATATGACTATCGGAGGGACACACTTAAGGTTATCCCAACGCCCGACTATGTGACTCGCACAACAAAGCAGAGAGAGGTTATGTCGAAGCAACTCATGTCGATATGACACAAAATCAAGAATAGTTTTTAAACCGAAGGAGGATTCATCGGAATGACATGGTCCATCGGAAGAGAGATGAATATGTTAGGTCGATGCCCGATGGAATGATTAGCCCAAATCAGAAATCTATTCGTTACTGAGGAGTATGTGTATGAGGCAATCCAGGGGCTAATGGGAATTACTTTGAATTTCGATATGCACTGACGTGATGCATTGGTTTATGAAGTTGTGGGTGCTTCCCATAGTGGACATTATCGATTCAAGGGAGCGGTCTGTTGAGCTAATGTGTGATTTTGTGAAGCTGTATGTGGGAGATATTGTGGCCAATGGTATCCTAAGCTTGGATGAAAACACAAAGATCGGCATACTAAAAACGTATTTCCAACTAGAATACTATCTACCTTCTGACTAGAGTGAGGATAACAACTCTGAGGAGGAAGAGGTAGCGGATGGGTCGGATTCTGAGAACAACAATCAAGGCAACACTTCCATGCTATCAGGGACGAATAATTGGTCTGTAGTTGGTCATTGCCTTGTCTTTGTATATGTGTGGTCCTTTGTATCTTTGTCTTTGGGTTAGATGTGGTTACCAATCGTAATATTTGGTCCTTAGGTAGTTCGTACAAACATATCACCCACATTTTGTCATATGCGGGTGATGGTATTGGATGTCATTTTTTGCATTTCAATAAAGGGCGCTATCCCCATACTTGATAGCACTTACTAATTTTATTTTATTTATTTTTTAAATTATATATGTAATTTAACATGTACTATATAGTTTTTATTATAGAATATAATATTTAATAATAGGGTAAGTGCACAAAGATGGTGGTCAGAAAAGTGGACACACCAAAAAAAAAACATAAAAAACACCAAAACGCACACGGGGTATTTCAAATTTAAAGAACCCCATACGCTTTAGGCTCGTTTTGCCGAGCCTAACCAAAGCTAAACCGCATGCGCGGTTTAAAACATACTAACTGCGTACGTGGTTTAAAGAACACTAACCGCGTACGCGGTTCTGTTTGTCAATAAAATGCAATTCACTTACATTCCATTAGGTTTTTTAGTAGGATATATACATAAAATATAACATTTAAGTATAAGTGACATTTCTCTTATACTTTAAGTTATATTTTGTGTATATATTGTCAGGATGTTTGAGAGTGGTTCCAGATCTCTAAGAGTTATAATGCAGATTCTAGTTTTTTGAGTATTCTTATAAATTTCAGACTTAGTCAAATTTCAGTAATCAGCATGCTCATATCAGCATTATGTCTCTCATCTCTTCCCTACATTCTCCCTCTCTCTTCCTTAACCCCTACCTGTTTGTCTCTTAGGCATCTCCCTCTCTCAAGTATCTCTCTATCTCTTTCTCATCTCCCTTGCCCTCTTTCTCTCTTTCGTATATCCCTCTCTTTCTCTCCCTCTCTCAAATATCTCTATCTCTCACTCTCTCGTTCTCTCCTTCTTCCTCCCTCTCCCTTTCTCTTCCTTTCTCGAGTATTTATTTCCCTCTCTCTCTCTCTCTCTCTCTCTCTCTCTCTCAAGTCTCTATCCTTATCTGCCTCTATCTCTCTATCTCACTTTCCTCCTCTTTCAAGTGTATCTCTTTCCCACTCTCTCCCTACCTCCCCACCTCTCTCTCTCTCTCTCTCTCTCTCTCTCTCTCTCTCTCTCTCTCTCTCTCTCTCTCTCTCTCTCTCTCTCTCTCTCTCTCTCTCCCATTCTTTATCTCTGAAGTCTCTCCCTCTCATCCTCGTTCTCTCTATCTCACTTTCTCCTTCTCTCAGGTGTGTCTCTCTCATTCTCTCCCTCTCCCCTCTCCCTCCCTCTCTCCCTTTCTCATTACCTCTCTTTCTCACTCTCTCCCTCTCTCTGCACTCTCTCTCTCTAGTCTCTTGTAATATCCTTCCACCCCTTCATCCCTCTCACTCAGACTCTCTCTATCTCTCACCCTCTCTTTCTCTCTCTCTCACCTTTCCTCCCTTCACCTCTCTCTCTCTCTCTCTCTCTCTCTCTCTCTCTCTCTCTCTCTCTCTCTCTCTCTCTCTCTCTCTCTCTCTCTCTCTCTCAGGTGTATCTCTCTCCCATTGCCTCCCTCTCCTCTCCCTCTCCCTCTCCTCTCCCTCTCTCCCTCTCTAGTGTCAAAAGGTATTCTCAGGGGTCATATGGCATCCTATGACCCCTTAGGACACCATATGATGTCGTTATGGGTCGTATGGTGTCCTAAGGGGTCATAGGACACCATATGACCTCTAATGACACCTAAGGGATCATATGGTGTCCTAAGAGATCATAGAATACCATATGACCCTTTAGGACACCATACGACCCATAACGACACCATATGGAGTCCTAAGGGATCATATGGTGTCCTAAGGGATCATAGAACACCATATGACTTGTTAGGACACCATATGACCCATAACGACACGTAAGAGGTCATATGGAGTCCTAAGGGGTCACAAGACACCATATGACTCCTTAGCACACCATACGACCCATAATGACACCAAATGGTGTCCTAAGGGTTCATAAAACACTATATGATCTCTTAGGACACCATACGACTCATAATGACACCATATGGAGTCATAAGGGGTCAAATAGTGTCCTAAGGGGTCGCAGGAGACCATATGACCCCTTAGGACACCATATGACCCCTAATGACACCATATGGTATCCTAAGTGGTCATAAGGTGTCCTAGGGGTCATACGACAACATAAGACACATAACGATACCATATGGTGTCCTAATGGGTCATAGGACACCATATGACCCTAAGAACACAATAGGACCCCTAACAACATCTAAGGGGTCATATGGTATCCTAAGGGGTCATAGGACACTATATGATCCCTTAGCACACCATAGGACCTATAATGACATGTAAGGGATCATATGGTATCCTAAGGGGTCATAGAATACCATATGACCCTTTAGGACACCATATGGAGTCCTAAGGGGTCATATGGTGTCCTAAGGGATCATAGAACACTATATGACCCATAACGACACCTAAGGGGTCATAATACACCATATGACCCCTTAGTACACCATACGACCCATAAATATTATTCAACCAATACATCCACACGATCCAAAGAAACCAATACGTTCATTTTCTTCAAACATTCTACTTTATATCCTATCTTTTAAAAAAAAGAGAAAAACCGACCACCTTGTCGATCTTCTTATCACCTTATATATATGCAAACAAAAAGAAGATATATTGGAGGGAGAGGAAGAGAGAGGAGAGAGAGAGAGAGAGAGAGAGAGAGAGAGAGAGCACCTTGTACCTGCTTGAGAGGGGGAGAGAGGGAGACAATACACATAGATACACACATATGTGTGTATATATACTTTATATATATATATAGACACATATATATAAATACTATATATTATATATTTTTATATTATATATAAATTATATATTATATGTATATACACATATTTTATAAACAATATCATACTATACACACTCCCAAAATTTAAACATTAAAAGTGCGTACGTGCTTTTTATAGTTAACATAGACCGTACGTGCTTTTGACTGTTTAGACTTGGAAATAGGCCTGGATGACAAAACTACGGTTTGGAAGTTTGATTTCCCTCCATTTCCCTCTTTTTTGACGTGTTTTATTTTATCAACTTGGTTTCTCGACTTTGTCATCATCAGGTTTACACTTCATCACGTGGGTATTTCTAAAATTGCCACCATATTTTCACCCATCTTCTGAGCTTTCTAACAATATAATTTTTTTAAAATTTGAACAACAATAACATATTATTATTGAATTTCTTTTACCAGTGTCTCCATAGTTCTCACAGACATACGTGCACCATTTTTTTAATAACTTTTGATATTCTTACCCAATTTTTTTTAAAATTATATATTATTGTAGTGCACTTGATTCTTTACAATTTAAAAAAAAAATTGTATTTTTTATTTTTTTAGTGCAACTTATGCTTCGGGCACGAACAGGTACCTAATTTTCAGGATGTGCTCGATTGGAAAAATCATTAAAAAAAAATACTCAACAAAAAATAACAAAAAAATTCACATCTTCTAGTGCTCACTCTTAACTATCTTTTTGCCAAAGGATTTGTCAAAATACTAAATCTAACTATTACTTTTTTTATGCGCACGTCAGACACTATGTTATGTTTTTCTAAAAAAATCAGGGTCTATTTTTCGTGCGCGAAGGATTTGACTCCCTTACTCTTATCCAATTTTGAAAAAGTTTAGTAGTTTGGAAACTAGATTCAGAGTACTACAATATTTGTTCTTTGATTATCTTCATATCTTGAGTGGATGACATTCAAATTTTGCCTCCAAGTTCAGGTTCACCTAATTTCAAAAAAAAAGTGTCCACTTATACCCCCCTTTTTGACCACCATCTTTGTGCACTTACCCAATAATAGGCTTGTTAATGGGCCTTCTTTAGTTCATCTAGTTGATAAAATCCACAAGATTGTGACATGGACCAAGCCAAAATATGGATGGGTAAAAATAAACTATGATGGGGCGCCAAACGATAATCTAGACCCATTGGGTGCGAGATAGGACTAGTAGCACTATTGCATTTGGAGCCAAGAGATTGAGGGACATGATAAAAATGATGTCAAAGATCGAGCGACTCTATTAGCAGTTTATATGGCGAGAAGATTATCGATCTTGAGGCTCCATTTAGAGGAAGATTCATTAGTTATTATAAATGCTATAATCAAAGGTGAAGCTTTCGCTTGGAAATTAAATAAACACATTAAAGTAATAAGAAATGCATTATCATTGTTTTTCAAAATTTAAAATTTCCCACACGAAGCGAGAGGGAAATGATGTGGCAAACACCTTGTCCAAGTGGGTGAACACATTAAATGAAGATCATGTAGTTGAAACATGGGAGGATCTATGGGGTATTCATATCAAGAAGAGGTGGCATGTAGACATAATCGAACATAGAATTCATAATGAGAAATCAAGAATAGTTGCTCCCCATGAAACATAAATCATGGGAAGTAGTTATAAGAGCAAGCAAGTCTTTTCATTCTTCATTGAGAGTTGTCATGCATAGTAAAACAAAGTAGAATTGGGTATCCACAGAGATCTAGAAGATGGAAGCAAATTTTAATTTGCTCACAAGGAAGCAACAACCAACTTTCTTGGGAAAAATATTGAAGGAGGGGCTGAGGAATGTCTTCACACCCAAAGACCTTATGTTTCTATAGATAATTGACATGATGTTGGGAGAAGAGTACATGAAATTAGAATATCGATATCACAAACATTGACATCACCTTTTTATTGTTGGCATGGTGTCTAGAGTTAAGTGAGAAAGAGGAGGTGCATTGGGTAATGAAGAAATGTATAAAGGAAGAATGGACTTATGGAATGGGAGCCTTTCTCGCAATGGCTAAACCAAAAGAGGGTTTTATCACTCGACATGGATATTGGTTGCACATTCTCGAGTTCACGTCGCCATTGAGGCCTTTCCTCATTTGGAGTGCCTCGAGTGATAAAGATAAGTGCAAAGTGGAAGCTCGAGTGGGCTGGAATATTAGCAAAGAATACCTTCATGACATGGAACGAGAGATGATGAAGAAGGGCCCTAAGGTAGAGAAGCACGTGAAAAAGTGCCTAAAGTTTTTGAAGGATGATTACTGGGTGAATAAGTTGACATAGACCTAGAAGAAAAATTAAACAGTATGCAGTTTTTTGTGATGTCTAGTCAATTTTGGTTTGGGATTTGTATTATGTGGACTCTATGATTTTGTATACTTGTGAGAAATAGACTTAAATCATAGTACTAGATAAAAACGATGAAGTGCAATCATGTCATAATGTATATTTTTTAAGTTTAGTAGATAGGCAGAAATTGGTAGTTTGCAATTAAGAAGGTAGTTTCAGACAAGGACAAGATTTGACAAGCTTTATCAATGGGCCAAGCTACAAAACTTTTTTTTCTAGTATATTTTGTTATTACTAATATAATATAAATCAAAATTCATCGATCAAAAATAATAATAATGATAATAATATAATTTCTAAAATAAAATATTATATGTAGTTATAAAAATAATTATATTGCACTATAATTTAATTTATATTATATATTATATTATATTTATATTTAGTAATTTTTAATATTAAACATCATATTATTTTTAAATTAAATTTACATTATGGTTTCTTGACAAGAGGTGAGTGTAGAGCTCTAAGGAAGTCAAATGGTCTGTTATTTCTACTTTTATGGAGCTTTGCAATCACACCAAGAACTCTAATTGATGCTCTTTGTTGCTCTTAGTTGCCTTGAATCTCTTGAGTTCCTCTTTTGTGTTCTTTGATCAATTTTTTTTGTTGCCTTTTGGGCTTTACATGATTGTTTTTTGTTGGTTGTTTAGACCAAATTACTTTAAATTCATGATTGACTTATTTCTTGCCTTGGTTTCTTTTGCGCTTGTGCTTTATTATTTCCCAAACTTATAAAATTTAGTCATTAATTATGTAGTAAGTGTTTGCAAAAACCAACTCCCTCTCTCTGGCCAGTTGTAATGATGCCACACTTGGTATGGAAGGGGTTGCATTAAATGAGAAAATTAATACCCTTTTGTTGATATTAATTCAAAGGAAAAGAATCTTGAAAAGAAACTTTAAGTCATGTAGGAATGTATTTGATGTGGATGTTGTTGGCACGGTTTTCTCTTTGTATATAGAGGTTATAGCAAATAATGGTTGACATCTCATGGTCAACTCAACGAAAGTGGGTGGAGGAGGATTATTGGGGTCTGCAGAAGATGGAGTGGGAGGGGGAAGCCTCGTCAATGGAGGAAAACATACTCAAAGTTCTCTATGTCTTTCCAAATATTGATATGCTACAAGCGGTTAAGTATGAGGAAAACATACTAAAGAGTATTTATATATTATTTATGTTTTTAGGCTTCAATTTATTGCCCTCCAAAAAAAAAAACGATGATTGGATTGCCATTGTGTGGGAAAAAATGGGAATTTATGTATCTTTATGTTGAATGATTCAAAAGGAATTGTTTGTTGTTTTTCTTTAAAATCATACAATGCAAGATAATGTTGTAAAAAAGGAATTTTGGAATCTTGCGCAATCCATGTTTATGGTTCTGTCATGGTCACCCGATGAGAATTTTGAGGCGCTGGTTACAAAACCCACCCTAGTTGGTTAGAGATAAAGAATGTTCTTCTCGGGCTCTAAAAATTCATCTTTAAATTTCTAAAACCATTAGGAAATGTTTAGCAAATTGAGGGGTTGAGGGTGACCCTCCATCACCTAAATGCGAAGGTTTTAACCTCAGTCTCTCTAGAGGTTGAAATCCCAAATGTTTTACCAGTTCAAATAGAGAAAAAAAAATGTAATCTGTGATATTAAATTATTGGGGACTCTATCCTTATGCTTTCTTTGTAATAGCAATGAGCACCTTAGGAAGGATTGCCCTTGAGCAAGTTCTAAGCTAGAAGGGGTTTTTGAACCTAATAATAAGAAACCAGATACTGGTAATCCCTCTAGTGGGAAAAATGAAACCACATAAGGCATGGTGATAAAGTAAAATAATACTAAGAGTGGGGATAAGGATTCCACCCTCCCCAATTTGGAAAAGTAAGATGTGAATATGTCAAAACAAGAAATTATATCTTTAGAAGACCCCTTGTTTGATGGGGAAATAAACGTAATCAAAGCCAATCAATCCTTTGCTTCCAAGCCCTTGTACATGAATGTCTTGAGAATTAAAAAAGAAAAAAAAAGAAAGAAAACATCCCTCTGAGACCAAAAAAATCTCAACAACTAGCCTTAAAGACAATTGAGAATAGAGCTAAGAAAAATAGAAAGAAAAACATTTCCTTTGACCATGGAGTGGTAAATACAAATCTTGTCAAGAACCCTAATCTCAAAATGGGAGATGAGGTCTTTGGGAAACAAATGGTTATTTCCCATTTCAACTCCTTGTTTTTTGGGTAGAGTGTGGATGCCTCTCTTCCCCTGCAAAAGTAGGGCTTTAGTAGAGAGGATAATAAAAGGAGAAAGGCTAAGAGCTCTTATTCTAGTTCTTACAAGAAATCTAGCAAGAAAGGAAAGGACGAAAAGATGCCAAAGTGCTTTGACAAATTGTATAAAAATTAGAAAACATTCCCTCCCCCGACTCTACATGAATTTGAACATTTGTAGTTGTAATATGTGTGGTTGGAGTCTCCAAATGTGAAATATGTGGTTAGGGCTTTCTACAACAATATACCATATCCTAACATTTTATGCATGCAAGAGATTAAAGTCATTAGCTTCCAAGTTGATCGTGTCATAAATTTTGTTTTGAAAAATGTTGTAGTGTTTATCTCAAGTCATGATAGAGGTAAAGAGGGAACTTCCATCTTACTCCATCCTAAATGTTTTTGCTCTATTATTCATTGGGCAACTTCTCCTTGTAATAGATTAATTTAGGTTTCTTTAACTATTGACTTTGATACTATTTGTAATGCCCGCCAAAATACCCTAGAGAAATAATCTAAAAATCTACTAACAAATGGAGGTAATTTTTTTTTAAAACATCCAACACACTATGCTAACATTAACATACATCAATATAACATTAACTAATTGCAGGAACACATATAACAACATGTATAGCACCAGGGAAAACTTTAAGAAACCCCCCCCTTGGACAAGGTGTAAAAACTTGGCGAAAGTTGTATAATTCCAAGGAAAATTTTAATTTTATTGGCAAATTTTTGCAGTTTACAAAGAAAAATAATAATCTCCATTGGCGAATTAGCCGTGATCGCTCAAAGTTTGTGAAAAATCCTAGCGAATTATAATGTTTTTAAAACCCAAAAAATATTTGTATGGGTGGATTGTAATGTTTTTAAAACTAGAAAAATATTTGCATTGGCGATTCAACCTATTTTCAAACCATTAAAAAAAAATATTGGCGATTTCAACCTATTTTCAAACCATAAAAAATAAAATATTGGTGATTCAAGCTATTTTCAAACCATAAATTTTTTTTTTGTCGATCTAAAGCTATTAACTTTAAGTCATTAAAACACGTGGCACACAGTCGTCAACTCTCTGCCTGGAAGACTGCCCATTAGGGCATCTCGCGACCTAGCGACAAGCCCTTACGACTCTCTCTATCTACAACTCACAAGCTGAAAATGCTAAGCCTTCATAACCTCGAGATCTAGCGACTGAGGCAAATTGAACTACCACTCACCAATTCTCGACCACAAAATGTTAAGTCCTCCTCACTACAACGACTTGGAGATAGTGGTAACTTTAACCCTTGTCGCGTACTCGCCAACATAAAATTGTTTATCTCTTAACCTCTAGCACTTCACTCGCAAGCTCGCGGCTTGATCGGGTCTTCAAACATTTAACTTCACGATCTGGTGATAACCATTAAACCTAACCACAAACTATCTAGTCGCTAGCTCGTGACCTAAAAATGCTAACATTAAACAAACATGAGAGCTAGCGACAACTGTATGAAATGAGTTACTCGCTAACTCTCGCGGATATAATGTATGACATCAGACCAACTCAAGACCTTGCGACCAAAGCAATTTCACTAACAATCTCCAACTCGGTAACATAAAATGCTAACACCCAAAAAGCCAGAGACCTTGCGATGTAAACCCAAACCAACTTGTCGCCAGCTCGCGGCTTGATCACGTCTTCAAACATTTTACCTCGTGAGTTGGCGATAACCATAAAACTTAACCACAAACTATCTGGTCGCTAGCTCGCAACCTAAAATTTTTAAGGCTTGGATGCTGACTCATTCTTGAGGGAGTAGTTTGAAGGTTTCTCCTGAGTCAAGGTTGATTAGACAAGTGAGGATGACGGTTTCAGAGGCATAAAAGGATTGCATAGCTTCTGAGTTAGAGATGGGAGATCACGGATTTCTCTGAGAAATAAGAGCTCAGGTTGCTTGTTGTCAGGGATTCTAATTTCTAAAGCAGAATTTGTCCAATCAAGGAGGAATAAAATCAGAACAAAATCGTTCACAATAGATGAGCCTTAGCAGGATACAGTGGATTTGATAGGCATGACATGACTTCTAGAGTCTACAGTCATGTTGAAAAACACCAAAATGATGATTTTTCACGTGAATGAGCATCACCAAATGAAGTGTGAAAATGTTATAAATGCAATGGAGTGGTGACTTAATTGGTAGAAGAGAAAAGAAACCTTTTTCATTTTTTGAGTGTTTTTTCCTCGGAAAGGAAGATGATGTTTGAGCAGGATCGTGCATGGAGTTGTTGTGTGCTCTATGATACCGGATGGGTGTTTTTTTGTTTTCTTCTGTGTGGGTTTGTTTATTGTCAGAGGGTTTGTGAAAGTGAGAAGGATTGCTAGAGGGGGTGTGAAAGCCTTTTCTTGTCAAGAAAGGCCAAGCATGGCACATCCTCTGCTTCTACTCTACCATAGGATGGCAAGGGGTTTGAAGAAAAAGCCCGCAGAGGAATAAAGGAAGGATTTGTTTGGGTGGGGAGTGGTAGCCAGTCATCTTTGTGATGACATGGAAGTTGCGACCCCTCCCCAACATATTACATTTACCCTAAATCTCTTGTTTCCACTTTCCTTGATCGTGGGCATGAAGGCTCGAGCTCCTCTTTCCATTTTCTCTATTCTTGGGCATGAAGGCTTCCTCCTCTATTTGGAAATGATATGTTGGACAGAACGTAACATCTCACATTCCATCTGAAGGCATCAGGGTGATAATGGCATGGCTCAAGCAGTTTTGCAAGTTGTATAGTCATTGGGGTTCCTTTTATGGTTCCAGTAGTGATTCTAGACTATAGGTGAAGGGAGCAAGTTGTATACTGTACAATCATTTACAAAGCAAATGAAAAGCATTAAGTGTCGAGTTTTGTGTAGTTTCTTGAAGGAGTTATATAAATATTTATTTTGTTTATAATTCTCTCTCTTTCAAATGATCAGAATCGTCAGTTTTAACTTTTTTCATTTGTTGCATTGTTATGGTGTATGTAATTTTTCATTTAATGCTTCCTATTAATTATTATGCCCAAGAATGCAAAATTTTTGTTAGTCTGGAATCATATTAAGGATTCACCTCATTGTAATTGGTGGGCGGATTATAGTCATAGAACACCTCCATATATATTACATAAACATCTGTAGCATATAAAACCATAAGAGTATTAAGAATGAAAGTATCAAACACCACAATAGATAGGAATACAACATAATTAGTAAAACATGCATGCAACTCAATTAAAGGGAATATCTTTTGAGGATCCAATTCCATGATAGATGTTATAGAAAAATCACAATTTCATAATCAAAGGCAAACAAGAAAACATATTCACCCACAATGAATCAACTATTATAATTGGAAGGTCACTTCACCAAGTCAACATCAAGACAACATACCAGTGCCTTATCCTAGGGCATAGAGTCACTTACAATTCAAAGACAACCTGATAATAAACTTCAATAAGATTCATTTTTAGATAAATAGGAATGAAATTATGAATAATGCCATTACATACACAACCCAGATTCATATGTAAACTGAAAAACCCTTGACCATTCAATTCATAGTGAAAACATAAATTCAACACAAAGACAATTATGTGAAGATCTCAAATTGCAAATGATATTGATATTATATTCATAATGAATCATGATATTAGAAAGTAAATTCACAATGTGATTCAGCTATGCACTTATCAAATTCTTGAACAATTGAACTATTATAACTATATAAGAGTTTTCAAGCTTAAACGTCAATAAAAGTGACCAACTGGCCATCCCTCTCTACCGATCAAAAAGAAAAAGTGGCCATCCCTCTCAAATTAATCTTGGAATCCTTTTATAAGATGAGGATTCAACAAGCTTAGAATTACTGTGAGTAATCTTGGGTAGCAACCTCAACCTGACATTTCTTCTTTGGCTTTAGCATGGCTTACCACTTGTCCACCTCTTTGTCTGTTGGCCAACTGAATGTCTTTACCTCTTCCAACTTTGCAATTGAATCTATCCATTTGGCATCTGTAACTGCCCTGGACTCAACAATAAACTTTGCATGGTCAACCTCAACCTTGAATAGTGAATCAAGCATACCGTTAAGGAAATCAACATCAACCTGTTCATTTATATGCTTGATTATTTCTTCTTGCTCTAGAATCAAATCAAATTCACTAGTCCAATCAGAAACTGATTTCAAATCTCCATTTCTACCATAAATTGAAGGCACCAATTTACTATAACCTTCCCCAAATGTCTGCAATTTTTCATTTATAAGCACATCCTTCCCTGTGAAAAATGCATAAGTTGCATTCATTACCTCCACCATGTCTTTAGTGTCACTGATCTTGGGAGGGAACTTGTCACTATACATCATTGCAGTATCTAGTTTATCCATTAATCTGCTTCTTCCTGACAAAACATTGAACAAAGGTCCAAGAAAAGCGACAGCCTTAGAGGATGTTTTACTTGTCTCTTTCAAAGAAATGTGCAAATCTTGCACTGCCATCAATTTTCCTTTCAATACATTAATCCTGTGTTTCAGAATTCCTGACACAACAGAGATAGCCTTGACATTTTGTTCCTTTTTAAGCTTTTCAATTTTCCCTGTGTATTCCTCCATTTTTGTTGTCACATCAGCTGGTATTTCTTGTACTTGTTTTGTTACTTCTATAATCTGTATTGGAGGGGCCTCATTTGCAATTTTTTCTTTCAACTCCACTAGCTCTTCCTCCAGTGCGCCCTTCTTCATCAGTGTCTCTTCATATTTTTTAGACAATGCAATCAATTGGGTATATGTTTTTGTGTATCTTCTTAACAAATCCTCTGTTTTTGATAAATTCATGAAAGAAACTTGAGTAAAAAATGAGGCAATCTCCGTGTCAGTTGTGTTCTGCAAGTTCCAGATCATTTTGTCATCCTTCTTTTCTACTTGGATATTTAGAAGGTGGGGCTTTTGAGTGGAAGGGGCTAAAGACCAAGCAACAAGTGTCTTTGACTTAGGATTAAATCCTGATCCTCTTATTACATCTCCAATTTTAAATTCAGTTTTAAACATTGGGTCCTCTTGCTTCCTAATCTGATCAATAATAAAAATAGACTGGATATCCCAGTCAGGCATCATAATCATACCAGTACTCTTAATCAATTGTCTTTCCTGTTCCACAGATATTTCCTCCCTGTCAGGATCATATTCCTGCAGTGCCTTGATGATCTCCTCTTTCTTTTCTTCATTTGCTTCCTCTATGATCAGATTTTGTCTTAATTGTTTTTGTTTCAACCTTGTCAAAAAACTTTTAAATTCATCTGACATAATAAAGTCATCACCTTTCATGAACTCATTTGACAACATCACACGCTCATCAAAGCCTTAAGCAAGGGCTTCGTTTGTTTCTCCTTGTTCTTCATTTTGCCCTGCTTCTCTGAGATGTGTCCTTATTTGATGAAAGTAGTGTCCTTGTTCTATAACGATTGCTCTAGCAGGGTCTCTCCTCACAATTGTACCGACCTCATTGGTTTTTTGTTTCTTTGCAGTTGGCACTCGAGTAAATTGAACTTCATCCCCACTCTCTACATCATCAGCAGACACACTAAGTGGACTCTTGCCATGTGAAGAATGCCCATCTTGGGGGTCTTGCTGCTGAGCAACCACTTCTGGAATTTGAGACATTTGTTCCATTAGAGTTTCATATAAACTCAACATTTTGTTAATCCTCTCCAGGTACGGGCTATCACGGCAAAAACCTGAGAAACTAGGGTCAGCAGCCTTCAATTCTGCTTCAACTCTCATCAAATTTTTCTATTTTCTTCTCCTTTCTTGTACTTCATCTTTTCTCAGCAAATTTCTAACCACATCTTCATCATCCAATGGTTCATGGTCCTTTATTGTGGCCCAAGGTGTCATTTTTGGCAATGCACATTTAATAAATTGTTCAGGATCACAGAATCTAGACACAACATTAACCAACCTATACTGTTTAATGAAATTGTTTACTTCATCAAAGGAACTCCTACCAATGGTAAAATCAGATGCAACCCAAAGCCTGGGAAGAAGAGAACCCTTCCTATGTTTGTCAAGGTATTCTTTTTCAACTAGGGTCAATTGCCAGATAAACTCCATAAAAACAATCCTAATTGGAACAAATTTTGGTAAAATATGGGGAGGCTGAGGACACCCATAGACTCTGATCACAGTAAAGTTATCAAAAAAATAAAATTCCCCCCAGTTATGTGAAATAGACCAATTTGGAACATACTGGTAAGGTCTCAAATCTCTCCTAACATTAATTGACAATCGTTCCCTATTTATTCCTAGCATTTCCATAATTGGCAAAACAATCCAATTTTCAAAGAAAAGGAAAGAAGAATGGGGAGAACTATTGTCCCAAGCCTAGGTCCATCTTTGTATTGGCATTAAGACACCCAATTCTTCTTTAAAAAGCTCCAATTCGTTATCCAAGAACTCAACATTATAGAACAAGATTAAATGCATCAGCAATGAATAATGCTTGAATGTAGGGCTGGGTGCACCGCTTTGAATTTCAGCTAGAGCATTGTGAATGTCCTACATAATCGTAATCTTTGTTAGCATCTGGGTGTTGAATGTCCATAGCCATCGCCAATAATTCAACTGACACTGTTGAATCTCCATCAAAACCCAACACTCTGCATAATCCATAGATTGTACAATGCATATAATGGTGGAAAGGTGTGATGTCAAATGGTGGTTCGATACTCTCTGGAATTATAACCAGTTTTCTATTCACCCTAGGCATGTATCTGGGCATTGCATGCTTCTTGATAACACCTTTGTATTTGTCATAATCCTCTGCAATTTGCTCCAAATCTACATCTATACATGCAACACCAGTAATCTGGAAAGTTTCAACAAAGCTAGCTCTGTTAATTGAAACTAGGGCAGACTAGTTCTTTCTTCTGATTACCCTAGATACTGGGTAATAGCATTTTCCCAACTCTTATATGAAATTCACATCAACATACACATCTAGCACAATTAACTTTGCCATATTTAAATCCCAAGGGTTTGACATCGGGACACCCTTAACCCTATTATTCCAGAAATAATGAAACAGAGCATAACCAGTCATACTAAGCGTGGTAGGGTTTCTGCATTGGCTCCATAAATCTTTCCATGCCAAATCATTTGTATTCAAAGCAACGAAAGTCCCTGACAACAAATCTACAAATTCTTCTTTGTATCTCTTAACCGTCTTTTCCTCAGTGGCACTGGCCTTGGAACCTCTAGGTGCTACTCCTCCACTTGTCGTGGCCTTGGGCTTGGGCTTGGAACATCGAGTTCCACTTGTCGTCTGGCTCATTTTAGCTACATGAGAAAAACTAAACCAATTTTCTAAAATTTTCCCACACCCAACACTTTGAATTCTCCAACATTGT
Source organism: Cryptomeria japonica (assembly GCF_030272615.1). Lineage (NCBI taxonomy): Eukaryota > Viridiplantae > Streptophyta > Pinopsida > Cupressales > Cupressaceae > Cryptomeria > Cryptomeria japonica. The sequence goes on along the minus strand of NC_081407.1, from coordinate 639,598,667 downwards.
TGCAGAGCTCAATTCACTGGATTACCTCAAAGATAGAATGCATTAATGCAATTATACAAAATCACGACTCGATCATGCAATTTATGGTATTTGGGTGTCGTCACTTCTCTCAAGTCTCATTAATTGCCACACTTGCATGAACTAGCTATTGTGGCATTAATTCAAAGTTGAAGTACTCGAGTGAAATTTGAATTCAAGCCCTTCTATTTGATTGGCGATTGCCATTCAAAACTTTTATAGAACCTGACAAACAAGTCCACTTGTTAGCGACAATGCTACCAAATCCTCTTAATCGCAAGCTCGCAACCCCTTTTAAGAATCCTCAAAGAATCTCGCGATTGAGCGACAACCGTTAATCTTCATCAAGCCCTTCAGTCGCAACCTTGCAACAACATTTGTAATATTCTTTCTTTACCTGCGAGCTGGCGACCACTGCAAATCTAACAAAACAACTTATTTCATCACAAGCTCACAACTAGAAACTTAACTTGACTTAAACCCTTGCGATCCTGCAACAACAAGACACTTAACCGTCATCACATGCTCGCAACACTTTTTGACTTAAGACTTACAAACCCGCGAGCATGTGATGACCACAAAATCAGACCAAAACTTACCTGTTGCCAGATCGCAACTTAAAATGCTAAACAACTTCAAAAACTGCGAGCAAGCGACGAAACCAACTAAGCTGTGATACCCACCATGTCGCATGATTGTAAATTAAAAATGACTTAACCGCGAACACCTCACGATCTTGTGATAACATAAATCACACCCAGTCGCAACCTCGCAACATAAAATGGTATTTGGGCGTCATCACTTCTCTCAAGTCTCATTAATTGCACACTCTTAACCAGTTATAACAACCCAACAAACAAGTCCACGTGTCAATCCCCATCTTTAATTGCACACTCGCAACCAGTTATAACAATTTGGAAAGGAACCGGCAAGTTAGCGATAATGCTACCAAATCCTCTTAATCGCAAGCTCGCAACCCCTTTTACGAATCCTCAAAGAAGCTCACGAGTGAGCGACAACCATTGATCTTCATCAAGCCCTTCAGTCGCAACCTCGCAACAACATTTGTAATATTCTTTCTTTACCTGCGAGCTGGCGACCACTGCAAATCTAACAAAATAACTTATTTCATTGCAAGCTCGCAACTCAAAACTTGACTTAAACCCTTGCGATCCCGTGACAACAAGGCACTTAACCTCCATTGCATGTTCGCAACACTTTTTGACTTAAGACTTACAAACCCGCGAGCATGCGATGACCACAAAATCAGACCTAAACTTACATGTTGCCAAATCGCAACGTAAAATGCTAAACAACTTCAAAACCTACGAGCAAGCGACGAAACCAACTAAGCTGCGATACCAACCACATCGCATGATCGCAAATTAAAATGACTTAACCACAAACACCTTGCAACCTTGCGACAACATAAAATCACACCCAGTCGCAACCTCACAACATAAAATCACACCCAGTCGCAACCTCACAACATAAAAGCACACCTAGTCGCAACCTCGCAACATAAAATGGTCAAGTGTAAAACATCTTGCGAGGTAGCGACAACTAAAATCTCCCACTACTCGCAAGCTCGCGACTCAAACTGACTTGATGATAAAGGACCTGCGAGCTAGCGATAACCATAAAATCTCAAAACTTTTTATCTCTTGACCACATCGACCCAACAAGTACCAACAAAAATTGATGTTTTATGTTAATTTACCATCATAAACAGGCGCGAGCAGTGGCACACAAACCTTTAATGACTTAGTACTTACTTGCTAACTCTCACGGCTATAATGCATGGCATCAAACCAATTCGAGACCTCGTGACCAAAGCAATTTCATTAACAATCTCCAGCTCACTAACATAAAATGCTAACACTCAAAAAACTAGAGACCTTGCGATTTAAACCCAAACCAACACTCGCTAACTCGCCACTTAAATTGTTAAACATGAAATTTATCTGCGAGTTAGAGATGAAACATTAAACATGTCTCATTGTCTCAATGTCTGACCAACCGTTTGACCACACTTGACGTTGACATGGAAAAATAAAGAGAGGACAACTTAGATTTTCAACGCATGGCAACTTCAATTTACTAACCAACTAAGACAAAAAAACAAACACAAAACCCTAATCGTCATGAACATCATGTTAAGCATTTAATGTAGAACAATAGAAAGGTTCTAGCAGTAACAATTATGCAATATGAATAATTTTATGGATCTTGTGACACAAATTGTTGCATTTCATGTTCAATATAATGTGGAACCAAATGCCAATTTACTAACAATTCAATTGTTTACTAATAATTCAGAAACTAAATTCTAATTGTTTACTAATAATTCAAATTCACAATTAAAAATATGAAATAAGTATCTGTTCTGATTGACAAATTAAAGGAATACAATATCAAAAATCATCAATGACAACTATAGTATTACAATTTTGCAAATTAAAATTGTAATATGACTCAAGAACTGTAGTATAGTTATAAATACCTATAAACTAATTGCTAATTCACTTCGGTGACTCACTCTGAGGCTTCTATATCCCAAATGGACTCAAGATCCAGAAATTGACTAGTACTAATAGGTTCATCTTCATTCTGAGTCAGGTATTCAAAAAAAAAATCATCTTAATGCTGACTCCGAGTCTGCGATCCATCATTTGTCTCAGCACTAGCACGAGCAGTAGCACCACCAGCTTTTAAAGTGTTGCACAGCCCTCGTCTTTCACGCATGGAATTCCTGATTGCCAGTGCCCTATCATATGGAAAATCTCTAACATTATACTGGGTTACAAACAACCTCAAGCAAGTTTCCAATTTTTTGTCTAATTTGTTTCTGATCTTTGATTTCAAAAGCCTTAATGCACTGAAAACTCTCTCATCTTCCACTGAGCCCAATATTATTGTTTGACATAAATCAACAAGTTTCAAATATTCTGGTACTGCAATACGCAATGCTTCACTTTGACCTATCCTTTTCCAAAGCCTTGTGATTGATCCAAGTTCAAATGGATTCTCCAAGTTAATTAGTTGTTGTTTCATAAGCAATGCAAACTGTTTACATTGTTTTTTAAGATGATCTGAATTTAAAATTCCTTCTATTGGTTGTCCATTGCAATATGCATCTTTTGAAAATGTCAATATCGATTCCTTTAGTTTTTTTATGAAACATCTTTGCATCATTTGGATTATCTCCAATTGAATGCCAAAATTGAGGATACACACAACCCATGGCTTCAAGTATTTCTTCTTGAGGGAATCTTTCATGAATCTCAGTTGAAAGTTCATATGCAATAGACTTCAAATTATCACTAATAGATTTAACAATCCTGTCAAAATCTTCCTTTTTAACTGGTAGTGCTCTGCCTCGCTTGCTCGTCTTAGATTGGTGCATTAGTATCTAAAATCCTTTTACAAAGACACATAACTCATTTTTTGTATTGAAATGTAAAAAATTTCAGCATGATTCAAATCTGTAATTATCTGCCACCTAAAAAATTTGGGCTTCGCCCTGTTAGATCTGAATATAGAACATCCAGGCTCAAGCATGTCATTTTACGTAGAGTGCTATACTCATTGATATACATAGTTCTGTCTTGGGCTTTCTTAACAAGTTTGTTCATTGAATCCATCATGGGGAGAAGACTAGCTAAAGTTAACAGAGTCTCTATATCACTTAACTTATGTAAGAGATCGGGAGCTTTGTCTACTGTGAGGCATTGCTCATACATTAGTCCAATCAAGGATTGATACTCTGTTAGAACTCATTCCGTTGGTCCATGCAAGGAGATCCATCTAGTCTCAACATCCCTAAGAAGCTTGTTTCCTGTTGTTGACACTATAGGGAAATTGCTTACAATTCTATATGCTAAATTCATTCGATGGGCCATGCAGTGAATGCCAACCATGTATGGTGCAATACTAGTTTGTAATCTTGCACAAAGACCGACCCTTTGACCTTGCATTACTTCAGCTCCATTAGCTCCAACACACACCAACTTCTTGGCAATTGTCAAGTCATCCATACCAGCAATTTCATTCAAAGCTTTCTTAACTTCCAAATATAAATTTTATGTTGTTGAATTGCCCCTCATTTTACGAACACAGAGTAGATGAGCTCGACAGACGTGTTCTTTTATAGTATACACATACATACAAACCCAAGGAGTGTTATCTACCGCAGTAACTTCATCTATGGATAATGAAATGAAATTTGACTCTTTTACACTCTCTTGTAAATTTTGCTTTTCCACCTCAGCGAGACAGTTTGCCATTTCCCATCCAGTGTTTATTGACCAATGTGACATAAGATAGTGAGGAACATTCAAAAAAGATAATAAATTACTAAATTCTGGGAAATCTTTCATAGGATGCCCTCTCGACAGAATATGAAAAACAACACTCATCTGAACAGTCTTTACCAGGTTTGCATCTTTCGCTGCATGTTCAAGCCCAACCTTGATTGTATTTCCAAATCCACTATTATCAATCAGTGTCGTTTTGTGGTTATGCTCTTCATATTCTGTGGCATACTTAACATGAAGACATTCTTCCTTTGATTTCCATCTTACTACTCGTGTTTCCTTTCCGTCTATGATCTGTTTTTCATAAACCTTACCAATATGCTTTTCTATGGTGTCAAGCTTTAGCTGCATCTTCTTCTCTCTTTTAGTTTTCTAGCTACAAATATTACACCTCCATTATGTTGGTTGTTCATCATTGTTTGAGACCGGTTCAATGAACAATCAATCTTAAAACTCCTTGTCATCTCCAACTCTCACCCTAGTTTTACTTTCCTTTTTCTTTTCTTCCTACCAACATCATCTTCAGTACTAGCATTTGCAACAGAGTGAATTATCTCATTGTGTGTATCCCTTAGAACATCTTCTGCCGTGTTGATATTGTCATCCTCATCTGATGCATTGCAATGACAATCCTACCTTGTGGTGATGGTGAGCTACTGTGAATGGCTTCTGCAATTGCAGAAATTGATGGACCAGAAACTTTGCCAATTCCAAAGAAAGGCTTTATGGTAGTATCTTTAAGTTTAAGTTTTGGGCATTTTGATGGCCTCTCAATCCCTTTAGTTTCACCGCCCTGAGGAGTCTTACCCTTGTCTAACATCCCAATCCCTTCACCACCCTGAGGAGTCTCAGTCTCACCCTTTTGTGACATCTCAATCCCTTCACCACCCTGAGGAGTCTCACCCATGTCTAATTGTGACATTTTGAGTCTTGACCTCTCACTATGAATTAAAAGTTAAAACTAATACTATCAAGTATGAAGAAATGATTACTCACCTTTATGCCTTCTCAATTCTCTGAATCAAGAATCAGGAATGGCTGGACCTGTATTGCAGGATTGTAACTCTAGCCCTCCGCCCTACAATGAACTTCAACTTTCCAACTCAATTTGCGGAATCCGAATTGAGATTTGAGAGCTCCCAATTTACTAATCAGACATGAACAAATTGTAAGAAAGAGACTAGAGTGTAAGAAAGAGTGTATTTATAGCAATCCATGATTGCATTTTTGGTGAATTGCACGGGGCCCGGGCGTCGCAATTGTCAATAAACATTTAATTTAATTGCATTTTTGGCGAATTGCGCGGGCGTGCAATGAACATTAAATTTAAGTGGGGCAAAATTGGTCCTCGAATGCTTATAATGTTTTAATTGATATTGGTGAATTTGGCTGACGCGTGCAATGAACATTTAATTTACCATTGGCAAATTAGGTCCTGGGTACGTGGTCATTTTACTATTGTTGGTGAATAACTGAGGTGATCTAATACCCACGTCTGAGTGATTCTAGGTGAATATTACAGGCATGCACGTCGACGATGTGTGGTCAATGGCGAAGCCAGATTCTACAGTGTACCATCAACCCCGAAATTTTGGACGATTTGACCATGATGTTGCCCCAGATTATTCGCGTGGAATTCGCCAATTGGCAAAGATTTACCACTAAAAAAGTCTCTGTATAGCACCATAAATCTATATTACGCAAGTGGAATAATTCTTTCTGATCATCAATATATCTCCAAATATACTCTTGCAAACACATCCATTCCCTAGGGTATCTTAACGTCACTACTTGACATCGTTCTAACATAACACTTATCTATCTAGAAGATCATATTTTGTTATTCTCTAACCATTAGCTTTTGATGCATCTAGAAAAACATTAACACATGCATAATTCATTCTCATAGTAATCTCTATGAAAGCATTTAGAATTTATTTAACTGGATATAAACCCAATAATCTCCTAATTACTCAAATAAGAATCAATTTAACTATTCTATTCTCTCCATCATTTATTCCATAACATTACATAACACAATTCCATCTCATAAATACAAATGCAACTCAAATACATATAATAATTCCATTTCACTTTCACATAGATCTCATAAACTCCTATTACATAATGATCATCTAATACATCAAGGAACTCCTCTCTTAATCACTACATCATGTCCTATTACAATGTCATTTACAATTAAATATAAATACTTATTACAAAATGCATAATTTTCTTTACATAATCAAATCATCATGATACAATATCTTCTTTCCATGAACATAGAAATCAACTTCGAAGAATAATCACATGGATAATCCAAGAATCCACGCATGCTACATCAAAGAAGAATATCCCAATGGAAGAAGGCATCAACCACTCGACCATATGGAACCAAATAGGAACCACCCTCGTTCTAGAAGATGACAAAGATTCCAACCCACACTCAAGACCTAAGTTGACACCTAACAACCAAATGATACAACAAGACACCACAAGACTCCAACATAGGAAATATAACATCAAATACATCACATGGCTAAATCAAAGCAAATAACCTTTGCAGGCATAAACAAAAAATCAAGGCATGTGGATAATGGATACATGTAGGTCAAGAGTGTCATCTCATACTATCCTCACAATAGAAGGAGTCAAGCCTCACCTTGGTAGACATGTGGAACCATCTCAACCTTGGAGCCATTCAAGGGAGATCGGTTTATCGCTCCAACGGTCTTCCCAAGCTCATTCTGAGTATCCCTAAAGGGTAATGAGGTGGGGTCAAATAAATTATTGTCTTGTTCAGTAAATTCCTAAATACCCAAACCCACTAGTCAATTATTAAGAGTATCACTTGCGATTACAAGAGAACTCTTCATGTGGTTCCATCAAGTCTAGACCCCCTCCTAGAGGCCTAATGCTCAAGACCCTGGTCCACACATGAAAGAGCCCACTCTCCCTACCATGGACCAAAACCATAGGGTAGAAGTACATATCCAAAGAACATAAAACATCATCATGAAGGCCCAAAAGTGATATAAGAACAGTCACAACAAATTGAGCACAAACTGGACAAAGAAAACTCATAAACCATACTCGTAGAAAGAAGCCTTCACCAAATCATCGTAAAGGAAAAGCTAATCATGAATGCAATCCTTAGAAGATATCAAAATAAAATCAAATCTTCAACAATGAGGCATAACACATCCCACTGGATCCATAAAACCAATCCCTCAACAGTGAGACATTCTCCCTCTTCCCGGAGCAACATATCGCATATGAAATACCTCAACGATAAGGCATGAAGCCTCTAACTGGAGCACAAGAAATAAAATTAAGGATAAAAACACATCAAATGCAACTCTATAAATGTCAACACAATCTATAAAAGCCTCTAGAGAAATCACAAACCCAACAAGATACTAATATGGGCTCAAAATTGACTTTTTAGGACCCTCAGAGCAGTCTAGCTCTCCTGAAATGCAGAGCAACACTCCTGGATTGCAATATGGAGTTTTGGGTCCATCCCCCAACGTTCTGTGTTCATTTGATAACTCTATCAGTTTATGACCTAGCTTTTTGGGTTCCGGACTTAGATCTTTGGGCCACTTAGCCAACACTCCTAGTTCATTCCCCAATGCCCCTGGATTCCAAAATAGTGCTCCTAGTATGTAGAATAGCACTCCTAGCACATCCAGTGGCATTTTTGGTTGTTTTGGTAGTGTTTTTAAAAAATGAGCCAAAAATGCAGTATAAACTACTCAACTGGATAGGGTACTTGCCCATATCAACAAAGGGGTCAAAAATGACACCCATGATCAACTCAGAGGGCTTGAAGGATGCAAAAATAAAAAAATAATAACGATATTGCAAAGTTACATACACAGGGAAAAAGAACAATAAGCAAAATTTTCTCCCGCTGAGCTCAGACTGAGATCTAAAGCACATAGCATAAAGGGGAGATAAACAAATTAAAAAAATGGCATCAAAGGAACATCATACAAGCATAAGGAATTCAAAACACAATCATAGACACTCCCTAAAGTTATGCTCTCAAAAAATGCAAGTCACTGAGAGTGGAAAATAACACTCAGGAAGCTCCAAAACAAAAAGAACCTTTCTGAAACAAAGGGAGATTCAAGGAACCAAATAGGGAATGCCATGAAACTCCATAATAATAAAAATAACATCTCTAAATCTCATGGAAAGGGGAATATATCATTCACAGAGAACACACAGGAAAACATTCCAGCAATCATTCCCAAATATATGAAAATCAATAATAATTTGCACTCCCTTCCCAATTCTTTTCAACGCCAATTTAAAAGTTTTTCAACTCAGATTCAAGAACTCCCAAACAAACCCATAGTAACTAGAAATCAATTTGCACAGTCACGGGGAGAACAATCTTTTTGGAAAATAAAAACTTCAAAGGAAGAATCGCACCAATCTGCAAATGCAACCAAAGAATGTAGAAATCTGAAGTTGAGTAATCCCAAATCCTCGAGCCAAATCTTCAATTGAATTCCAAAATCAAACCCAAAATTTGTCAGATGATCAACCCGATGTCCATTCTAGAAAACAAAATAAATAGCAAAAACCATTCAAAACATCAACCAATCAAAATATTTCATTATACTATATATTATACCTACCTTTGCATAGTTCAAGGAAGGTATTTAATGAATATATTTTTATTTACCTACCTTTCCATCCAACCAATCAAGTAAAAGGGTAGGTATTATGTATTATAAATGCAATTACCGACAATATTAAATTTATATAAACACATTCAATAACAAGTGTCGCATAGTGGACAGTACTTGTCGTCATAGTATTGTAATAAAAATATTTGTTCTAATTTTTAATTATTATAATTCGAATCATGTTTAATTTAAAAGTATATTATTATAATTATATTTATGTAATATTAATTATCTTAGTTTAATAAAATAATATAAACAATGATAATATTATACAAATTTTATAGTATATATATATTTCTTAAAAGCGTAATCCTACTTCAATTTTAGAAAATTATATAATTATAATCATAATATTATAATTGATCTTAATAAAATATTTTTTTTATGTTTTAATATTAAATATAGAGAATAAACTTTCACAAAAATAGCAATAGCGACAGACTTCTGAGGACAAGCCTCGATAACTTCAAACCTGACCTAAGAAAGACCACCTAGTGAGTACTAACAACCATGCCTGTGTACATATTGAACATACTATGTATCCTAGTCTTATACAAAATTTGCATATACATAAGACAATGAACAACCACAAATAGATATAGACCAAAAACTACAAAAAAGTAGGCCAAATCATAGGTTCAAGGCCCTTGAGAGTGCTCATGGTAAGGCTCCATCCAAGCAGTCCATCCTAGCTGGCCTAGTAGGGTTCCTGGCTTGCCAAACCTCGGCTTTGAGCTTCTCTAAAGCAGCAACAAAAGTTGTTTGATCTGCTGCAATCCATTTCCATTCAAATTCGTTCTCCAAATCATATATGAACATGGTGGCATGACCGTCTTGGAGGAACCGTCTGAACTTATTCTTCTCAATCCTCATTATAATAGAGACCTGCACAACAATAAAATAGATGATGAGTCCACGAAATGACTCAGTAAGGATCCTTGTTTTACCTTGGAATTTGTCTTCATTTCTAATTTTCCAAATGTACCAAAGGTTTCAGTAGAAATAATCTGCCAAAATAAGTTAGAATCTTTTCTTAATCCGTGAATGCAACCTATAAGAATTTCCATGATTTTAATCTGGTTAGGAATCATAAAACCAAATAATAACCATAACTCTTTAGCAACAGTGCATTCGAAAAAGATGTGCCTAACAAATTCAGGCACTCTACATATGTTGCATATGTGGTGCAGGAGCACAAATGCAAAAGTTGTTTGTTTTTTAATGCTTTTGATTTTGGGATGTTTGAATCCTTTTTGTTTGTTTTTAATAATGTCAATATGCCATAAATGTTTTCTCATGAGTTGTAATGGCCATAAGAGACCTTTGTCATAGCCATGTAGGCATACAGGCTCTTATGAGTGTCAGGTAGAGAAAGTTGATGAAACTGTGAATTTTGGATTGGAATAGGTTTTTTGAGGTGTTTTAATGTTTCCTAGGTCATTTTGGGTTATTTTGAGGTGATCAAATGTGGTTTGGAGCAAAGTTGCTCAACCTAGCAAAAATTGTCAAAAATTGTTAAAGTTGCTCATAGCCACTTTGCAATTTTTCAACTCTTGAAGGAAACCAACGTGCAATGTTGGTTGAGTAAGTTGTAACCATCCCCAATTATGGTATAAAGCTTTGGAAAACCGATTTTGATCGGTTGGTAATCATTTGACAAAAAAAACAAGTTTGGTTCCACACATTTCTTAAGTTTTTTCATGTTTTTTTGCTGCTCTAAGCTATGTATACAACCTGTATGGATTGTATTGTTAGACACAATCCAGGGAAATGGAAATTTAGATGTGTTTTACCTTTCATTTTATTCAATTCTAAGGTTTTGAAGTTGTATAGTTTGAAATTTATTACATTTTTAGTGCAGGTGGCTGGAAAATCCCTACAAACCAGGGTTTTGAGCAAAAATATCTTTTTTCTAACATTCCATGGTTGAAACTTGCTAAAGCTTGTTGGAATTTTAGGAGAACCCGTAGATATTATTTTTGTTTTTGTTTTAGTGCAGGGGAGGCCATACTTTTTTCATGACATCAAACCCTATCTTGGCTTGTGAGCTTGACAAGCATAGGGAAAAGGTTGAAATCGTGCCCTAGATGATAAAGGGTGATGCACAAAGGTAGATGAAGGGTGGAGAAGGATGGAAAAGGGTGGATTATGTGTGTGTGGACCTCAAACAATAAAAACTCTCCTTGTTTGATTAGGTTAAAGTGTTTTAAATTTGATGCTCCAAGTTTGGGTGTTGAAAGAGCAAACTAGGCCTCCTTAGCTCTATAAGGGTTAGATACCCAAGGTTCAAAACCCAGATGCAATTTTTATATATTGTATAAAATTTCCAAAATGATATCTGAAAATAAAAAAAAATTCTATTTCTGTTGGGAAAAATCTTGAAAAGTTTCGGTTTTACCGTTTTGAAAGGGCTACAAGGAATAGGCCTAATTCTAAGCCTAAATACCACCAGTTTTGAAATCGATAAGGAGAAGATGTATTGAAAGTGTGTGAGGGTGTATTAGGGGTATGATACCACCATTAAAATTTCAAGTTGTGTAAAGGAATCAAATATCCTAGGTGGAGTGTTTGTGCTCACGGTGTGAGAGTAGACTGAACTTACTCAAGATGTGACCAAGAGAGTTTGGAACTCTCTTCAAGAATTAGAACTTGCCATAGTCCAAGGAACTTAGGAGAGGGTCAAGGAGGAGTTACAAGAGACCCTAGGAGGGTGATATAGCATTTAGCCATTGGATAGTTCAATAGAATCCTTAAGTAGAAGCCAGTTGGCATCGGTTGGGGAAGTGAGTACATTCACTCTACATCAGAGTGGTATTAAAGCCATTTTATTTGAACAATGGTGTATGTCAGACCCAGAGGTAGATTCTAGAGCTAGAAACATTCCTCCAAAGGCAATGAGCAAATATTCCATTAGAGATATGGTACAAGAGATGTTGGTAGAGGCCCGCGAGAAAGAAACCAAGAAGGGGAAAAGCAAGATCACTGAGTGGGGTGATGAAACTGATGATAATGATGTGATAGGGGATATAATTGAAAAGAAGAAGTTGGACAAGGATCAATAGATCATGGTGGACATCTTTAAGACACTCAACAAGGATAGCTTGGAAGGGTTACCAGTCTATAATGGAAGTCTAAATGGAGAAGAATTGCTAGAGTGGATTGAAGCTTTGTCCAATCATTTTGAATACAAAGAGATTGCAAAAGAGAAGAGGGTCAATTTGGCCAAAACCAGATTAAAGGGATCAGCTCTGATGTGGTGGAACATGATGCAAGAGGAAAGAGAACAATTTGGAAGAAAGAATATTACTTCTTGGGAAAGGATGAAGATTAGAATCAAAACACAATTCGTGCCCATAGACTATGAGATACAAATGCATAAGAAGTTGCAGAATTTGAAACAAAGTGAGATGGATGTAAACACCTACACGAAGGAGTTCAACAAACTAACTTTAAGGGCTAGAAAACAAGAAGAAGAGGTGGAAAAAGTTTCAAGGTACTTGAATGGACTTAGACAAAACATTCAGGATGAGATAAGCATGTTGGCACCTGATACAATTCACAAATGCTTCCAGTTGGCTTTGAGAGCAGACGACGAGATCAAAAGGAATGGTGAGCATAATCAAAGAGGTAGAGGTGGTATAAATTTTAGAGGGAGAGGCACCTTTGGAAGGGGCTAAAATTCTAATAGAAATGAAGAAAGCAATCAGCCAAAGAACAATGGTGATAATTTCAGCAGAAGAGGTCAATTCAGAGGCAATTCAAGAGGGAGAAACAACTTTAGGGGCATATTTGGAAATCAAGGAAGAGGACCTATAGTCTTCACTAGTAAATGCTTCCATTTTCATCAAGTGGGAAAACTATGAACTAGTGTCCTGAGAAGACCTCTAGTACTCACATGGGAGAAAGAAGGACACAACTTGCGCAAGAAGAGGATTGTCAGAGTGTCACCTCACCAATCAACAAGGCTGGACATGTTCTTGATAGAGAAAATTTGATGTTGAGAAGAACTTTGTTGAAAGTGCCTCAAGCAAAAGAGTTTGTGCAGAGAAAGACACTTCTTAGAACCACCTGCAAGTCACATGGCAAGATTTGTAAAGTGATAGTGGATTCAGGATCTATTGAAAACATAATACCAATTGAGATGGTAGACAAATTGAAGTTGAAGAGGTTGCCACATACCACACCCTACAAGGCATCTTGGTTGAGTAAGGGATAACATGTGCTTGTGGATGAGCAAGCTTGGGTAGATTTTGAGATTGGAGACTATGAGGATAGAGTCCTTTGTGACATCTTATCCATAGATGCATGTCATTTGCTGCTTGGCCGCCTTTGGCAATTTGATGTCAAGGCTATGCATGATGGTGAGAAGAATTCCTACCTCATCACCAAAGGAGGTAAGAAATTTCAAATGGATCCCTTGGTTGAACAAGGTGAAGAAAGACATGTTGGTTCAAGTGTTATGTTGCTTAGTGGAAAAGAGTTCTTGAAGGTGTTGAAACATGAAGGGAGTCAAGGTTGTGCAATCATAATGAAACCCAAAGAAGAGGTAAAGGCTGTAAACAAACTGGTTGTACCTCAAGAAGCACAAACTTTGCTAGACCAGTATAAAGACATAGTGGTCAATGAAATACCAGATGTGCTACCTCCTTATAGAGATGTGAATCATCAAATAGACCTCATACCTGGTGCAACTTTACCAAATAAGGCTGACTACAAGATGACACCGACCCAAAATGAAGAGATAGCCAAGCAAGTGCAAGAGCTACTGGATAAGGGGTTGATAAAGAAGAGTTTGAGTCCATGTGTAGTACCCACAGTGTTGGCACCTAAAAAGGATGAGAAGTGGAGGATGTGCACCGATTCAAGAGCCATAAACAAGATTACTGTGTATGGTGAAAATGGATAACAACAATAACAATATTGAAAGGCTAAATGAATTCAACCACAAAACCCTAGCCTAACAATCAACAAAGATCCACCATAACATATGAAGATTACCTAAGACAATGCAAATCAAATGAAATCACAAAGATTATACCATCACATGTCCAATAGGGTTTTGATCTCCATTCTTCCTATCTCCATTGATCTTGCTTGATATATTTTCTCTCAGATTTTATGTGCACAAGAGCTCAACAAAGAACAGAATGTGGTTGCAAGTAGGATCGTAGTGTAACCAAGTCCTCAAGATTGTCGATTAGGTCATTAGGGTTTGATAATGAAGAAGGCATCTCCTTAAATAGAAGACACCATAAGAAATGGAGGGATAAGATTGAGAGGTGTAAAAAGGAGGTCGGCTAGGATTAGAGGGTAGGTAGAGGAAATAATAAAATAATGAAAGAGGTAGGTAGTGTAGGAATTAAGAGATGAATGACATGTGTCATGTGTAGAAAAAGCTAATGAATTAATTAAATAAACAAAGATTTATTTAATTAATAGAAGAAGTGGGATCAATTAAATAAATAAGAATATTTATTTAATTTAAGAAAAAGATAATTTAAATAAATAAATGTATTTATTTAAATGAGAAATAAGGCTAGAAGAGGATAAATGAATTAATTAAATAAATAAATATTTATTTAATTAATAGAAGAATTAGACTTATATAATTAAATAAATAAAATATTTATTTAATTAGACATGACAATTTTGAGTGTCTACATTTTGCCCCTCTTTGAGACAATGCGGCTTGTCGCGTTGTTTCAAAGAAGATAAGATGAACTGATACAGAGTTGCCCCAAGATGGGAATGATATGCCCCCTTGAGAGATTGGATGAAAATGTCTGAAAAGATCGCAGACAATCTCTCGATAAGAAAGATGGGATAGAATGGACTGACTGGATAAAGTGACAAAGTCACAGGATAATGAAGACTGACTCGGGAAACGAGGGCTAGGGCAGTCTATAAGATAGACCACGGAGGAAAATACATCCTCATTATCATCTACACCTTCACGAGATCAAAGTACAGAGCGAGAAAAGAGCAGGAGCAGTCAGCAGCGATGGCTTTCATGCATAGATTCGACCGTGTTCGCCGATTTCAGAGGCTAGCAGAGGCAGGAGAGCCGGTAAGTACCACCAAACCTCCTTGTACTTTGACGCATTCAATTTTGTCATTAATTCATGTCGAATAGAGCAATAAATGCGCTTAGAAGTAGAGCTTAAAAATGTCAAAAACCGTTGAAACACGTCTGTGTCGGTGCCAGGCGCATCTGTGTCCGCCAGGCGCGTCTATGTAGGTGCCAAGCGCGTCTACGTCTAGAACCGCGTTTGCGTCGGATGCGGGAGCGTTTATGTCATTAAGGGGCGTCTGCGTCTCTAAGTCGCGTTTATGCACAGTATAAGCATGTTTGTGTTATACAGGCGCGTCTGTGCAGTCTGTAGGCGCGTTTGTGTCAGTCAAGCGCGTTTGCGTTGAAAAATGCAAGTTTTGGTCTTCTAGGTCAAATCGGCAGTCCTGTGATGAACATACGTTATCAATTGGATAAGCTGCTGAGAGGATACACTCAAACAGGTCCTCTAGAAAGACTAGGATAGATCAAGGCACTTTGTGATGAATAGTGAGTACCAAGATAGAGTACTTTGTGATGAACAGGGAGTACCCAAAGTATGAGCAGCACTTTGTGATAAATAGGGAGTGCAAATGTGAATAACACTTTGCGATGAACAGTGAGTGTCACACACGTAGTACTTTGTGATGAACAGGGAGTACTACTAGGATAGATAGTAACACTTTGTGATGAACAGTAAGTGTCACTAGGATAGATAGCCATATGCATTTAGACAACGAGTAGCATTTTGTGATAAACAGTGAATGCCACTATGACTGACATGATTTGATTTGCTTGACTGCAGGAGTACTTGCAGATGCTAGAGTCACGGGAGAGATTCCCGTCGACGCAGAGGTTGCGACCTAAGCTATCGGTTGGAGACAGAGCTGCCATCGAGGAGATGGGTCTGAGACATGTATTGTATGTGCCTGAGTTTCAGACAAACATGGGTTTGTTGACTGCGCTTGCTGAGAGATGGCACTCTGAGACGTGCACATTCCATTTACCGATGGGTGAGATGACAGTCACCCTTGAGGATGTATATAGGATTCTGCAAGTGCCGATCGATGGAGATTTGATCCCCTATGATCGAGATGGAGACCAGGAGGCATTGAGACGGGTATTTTAAGACCCTGGATTAGAGATGAGGGCAGGACACGTGGCATGGGACACCATGACCGCCACAGGGTTAGCATTGTCGGTCGTGATCGGAGGAGCTATCAGTGGGTTCCTGTGTCCAGATAGGGCGACACGGGGATTGGCTGTGGGCTGGGGGGGAGCACTGGAGACACTGGTGACACAGCACACCAGATATGCCCGGGGACCATGTGTGCTGGCCCATTTATATTACGAGCTTCACCAGTTTGTTTATCACGGGTCAGTGGGATTGGGCTGCGGGGTGACACTATTGCAGGTTTGGGCTTACGAGCATCTACCAGTGATGAGGCCGATACACTTCAGAGGCAGGGGACATGGACGCAGTTTTGTGCATCTGTACGATATGATCACCTCGCAGCCACGGATTGGCAGGTTGGAGCATTGGCGGCGGGTGCTAGATGATATCGATGTGGTCATATGGAGACCATATCTAGGCTGCGAGGAGTGGGAGGATGATGCAGTGGAGCTGCCCTACACCTTTCGGAGCAGGTACCTGATTGGGCGGACACCCTATGTGCTAGAGAGGTAGCTTGTGGATAGGGTTTGCAGGCAGTATGGCAGGATTCAAAGGATGCCACGGGGCTCGGGCATGTATACCCGCACAGTTAGAGATCAAGCACAGTTTGGGCCGCTACTGTCATATGATCAGGCGCTTACACAGCTGGCAGAGATGGTGCCCCTACCCTAGGACATGTGGCCTAAGATTGAGGACGCCGGGATAGATGCTGAGTATTCAGCATATTGGGCAGAGCATCCATTCCCACGATTGACAGATCCAGGAGAGGCACTGGAGGGAGATGGGGGAGGAGATGATGATGATGATGGTGGAGGTGATGGGGGCAGAGGCCGACGGAGGCGGAGGGGAGTAGTTGGGGAGAGGCGAGTTGCACCTCAAAGGGAGGGTGGGGAGGAGAGATAGGCTCAGGTGGTGAGGGGTCGCAGTGGATTGCCCTTACAGGTACCAGCAGCACAAGGTCCCAAGCAGGTACAGAGACAGGGACAGGTACAGAGACAGGTGCCAGTACAGGCATAGGAGCAGCGACGGAGATAGGTACAGGCACAGAGGCATGTACAGAGACAGGTACCCATACAGGTACAGATATAGGGGCAGGCACCTGCAGAGGGGGAGCCACAGGTAGAGGCAGAGGGGGCTGACCCAGAGGAGGATGAGCTGATTGAGCTCAGGGAGATCTGCCAGGGCCAGGCAGATGAGATACAGGATTTGGAGAGGGAGAGAGATTGGCTCAGGACGAGGCTCAGAGATACTGAGCGAGAGAGAGAGATCAGGCTATCCAGCGCTATACAAAGGTTGAGACAGCGCTGAGGGCAGGGAGACAGACAGTGGAGGACACAGGGGCAGGATATACATATGTTCTGCAGGCCAGAGAGGAGATAGGGTACTGGAGGGACCTCTATTATGGTGTAGTGCCAGCAGATCAGCGGGCGAGGAGCTTCCATAGACCGTCGTGTACAGCGACAGCTACGGGAGGGAGTCGGAGGAGGCAGACATCTAGTGGTGGGGTCATGGGTCCTCCACCACCACCAGATAGAGGGGACAGGTAGGATGATCTTGGGGTGGGTCCTTCAGGGGCTCAGATTCCACCGAGGCCAGGCGGCTCCGAGGGAGGGAGTTCATCATAGCCATAGAGGGCTGCCATTGTATCAGTGTTGTACCATTTTTTGTATGATGATGTAGACACCTTCGGGTGATTGTAGCCATATGTATTTTTGACATCATTGTATCATGACACTTTTTTATTATATATATGAGATGATTCATTTTTTGCGGCAGCTATATGCATGTGTACCTATGTGATGAGATGTTTAATGATGTATGATATGGATGCAAATATGTACATGATGAAATGCAATATTTTTGTTCTTTTATGTTGTATATGTGATGCATGATGCAAATGTGAATGTATGTAATGCAGATGAATATGATAATGCAAATGTAAATTGTGCTAACAAGTGTTGTGTGCAGGATGTGATACAGTTGTGATATCTATATGTATGTATGAAATGCTTATATGTGGTAATGCAGGTGCAAACTACATGAAATGCAAATGTTTTTGGTGTGTCATTATATTCAGTCATGTGATAGCAGGCTACGTGGACTCAAGAAAGACGATGGAAGTCAATCAAGAAAGGGGGATGAAAGATAGAAGATATGAACATGAAAAGAGCTTCTTGTGCGTTATCATCATTGAACTTATTATGGCAAGTAGGTTATGACAATCAAGGCATATGTTCGACCCAGAAAGTCATTGTACCTGTTTGCATGGAGATAAGACAGTCACAAACAAGGAATGCCCCAATTCATACTAGACTCACAGTGTCCTCATATCCTTGGACAAGTCATAGCATTACTAAGAGACAATCCACAGACAGCAAATGCAAATAGGTGACGATACCCCATCCTCGCCTTTCTAGTCAAAGACATCTGGAGATATAATCTTTAGTTAGAGACATCCTGGAAAAGCTAAAAGACATGTCACCCAAAATAAAATCAAAATAACACCAAGACTCGACACCAACATCCACTGTAGTCCTCAAGTTTAGTGTCTCTTGTCACTTGTATAAGTCTTATTTGATTGTGGTCACAATGTTTACTTTCAGAGAAAGGATAGATAGCACTGAACCATAATGTTGTCTGAGTCTGTTGAAAGATTTGATTTTGTTGAATCTCATTGTTGCTGCTGTGTCTCATCTGAAACTAACTGAATCCATGAAACTGATACTTTATTGCGGAGAAGATGAAACTCTATTGCGGATCTGTGATGCAAATATCGCTTTATTGCGGATTGTGTGCGAATAGACTGAAGGAAGTTGGAAGAAACTGTACTCCTCGAAACATGTGATGCTCTCAGTTCCACACCCATCACTAGACGTAGGATTTGCCTTAGCCACAGATAGGATCTGATTTATTATGAATGGCTAACTAATCTTGGGTAGATCAATAACAAGCCATGATGGGAATGGGTAAGTTTATTATGAACGAATTGGTCGTGAGTGTGTGCAAAGTGAAAGGATGAAAGTGAATCCTGAAGGAGGGAGGAGCAATGTCTCTACGCATGGCGCTGGTGACCCAGTTTTCACCATGGTACTTGCCCAGGGCACCACCAAAGTGGTTTTCACCGTTGGACGAAATTATTTCTCTTTACTTTTTTCGATTTTTCAATTTTTTTTTTTTTTTTTTTGTGTCACAAGGCGCCTATTTGCCAGGTTTTCACCAAGTAACAATTTTTTTGCTTTTATGATTTTTTTTGTATTTTTGAATTAGGATACTCTAAAGAGCTATGTGTAGAACCTGCGAAGGTGCATGCTGTTGATAGGATCCTCCAAAGGTTCACCTTCTGTAGTTGAGAGCTGATATGCCCCAGATCCATATGCTGCTGTAACGATGTAAGGACCAAGCCAATTTGGTTCGAACTTGCCTTTCTTCTCTTTGTCTTGCTGATTCTTGGGGTTTTCTCTGAGAACCAAGTCACCTACCTCAAATGTGCGAGGCTTGACCTTGTGATTGTAGCTGTGACTCATTCGTTGTTGATAAGCCTTGAGATGATTAAAAGCAGTTTGTCTCCATTCATCCAGCAGTTCTAGTTCTTGTAAGCGAGAGACCCTGTAATCTTCATCAGTGATGATGTTTTGCAAAGAGACCCGTAAAGAGGGTAACTCGACCTCAATAGGCAAGATGGCTTCAACGCTATAAACAAGTGAATAGGGTGTAGCTCCTGTAGGTGTGCGGACACTTGTGCGGTAGGCCCAAAGTGCAAGATTGAGTTGGATATGCCAATTACGGCCAGCGTCGTCAACTGTCTTCTTGAGGATTTTAAGGATTGTTTTATTAGACGCCTCAGCTTGGCCATTACCTTGGGGCTAATACGGTGTGGAGAAACGATGGGAAATATGGAAGCGGTCACAGAGTTCACGAACATCCTGATTTTTGAACAGACGCCCGTTATCAGTAATAATGGAAACATGAATACCATATCGGCATATGATATAGTTAAGGATGAATGTAGCAATTTGTTTTCCAGTGACTTGTGTGAGAGGCACGACTTCAATCCATTTTGTGAAATACTCTGTGGCTGTGATAATGAATTTATGACCATTAGAAGAAGGAGGGTGAATCTTGCCTATGAGATCGAGTCCCCACTGACAAAAGGGCCAAGGAGATGCAAGTGGTTGTAGTTCTTGTGCTGGCGCATGTATGAGGTCTCCATGAATTTGACATTGCTTACATTTCTTGACAAACTGATATGAGTCTTTTTCCATATTGGGCTAGTAATATCCAGTCCTAATGAGTTTCTTGGCCAAGGTAGGACCACTAGCATGTGGACCACATATCCCTTCATGCACTTCACGTAACGCAATCTGAGCTTCGTCGCTTTCTAAACATCTAAAAAGAGTGCCATCTAGACCTCGCTAGTATAGGATATCAGCTAAAATGACATATCGAGAGGATTGGCGAATGAAGGTGCGACGTTGGTTATTTGATAGGTCAGGAGGTAGGGTGTTGTCGCGAAGGTATGTGAAGATGGAACCATATAACTGGGATTCGGGACCAACAATGCATATCATTTCAGTAGGAGTGATCTCATATGAAGGAACCAACAGGTTGTCTACCAAGAACTCATAGCAGGTCTCATTTTGAGGTAGATCAATCAGTGAAGCAATTGTAGCCATGGCATCTGCAGGACGATTCTGCTCTCTTGGTATCTGCTCAAAATCTATCTTTGTGAAATGTTGTTTCAAATCATCCACCATTTGCTTGTAAGACAGTAATTTTTCATCTTTTGTTTGGTAATCATCAGTTGCTTGACGGATGACAAGTTGGGAATCCCCGAAAACACGAAGTTCCTGGATCTTCCACTGAACTGCAATTTGTAATCCAGTTGTTAATGCCTCATATTCCGCTATATTGTTAGTGCAAGGAAATGATAAGCGGTATGATTTTGGTATAGAATCTCCTTGAGGAGTTATAAAGAGAATACGAGCTCCTGCCCCATGCTATGTGTATGAGCCGTCAAAGTATAGTTGCCATGGCTTTGCATGTGATATTGTTAAAATGGATTCGTCTGGAAATTCTGAATTTAGAGGAACATCATCAATCATGGGGGCATCTGCTAATTGATCTGCGATGGCTTGTCCTTTTATTGTTTTTCTGTCCACATACTCGATGTCGAATTCACTAAGGATCATTACCCATTTGGCCAGCCGCCCAGTAAGTGTTGCTTTATTGAGGAGGTATTTCAATGGATCTATCCTTGCAACTAACTTAGTCTTATGAGTAAGCATGTAATGTCATAATTTCTGTGAAGCAAAGACCACGACGAGACATGCACGCTCGATTGGTGTGTAGTTTAGCTCATATCCCACCAATGTGCGACTGATATAGTATACGGCTTTTTCCTTGCCCCCGACAATTTGTTGTGCTAAGAGTGCCCCCAGTGCTATTGGAGTAGCTGATATGTATAGTAGCAAAGGCTGATCTGGAACTGGTGGCATCAAAACTGGCGGATTCAAAAGATAATCTTTGAGCGTCTGAAAAGCTTGTTGATAGTTATCATCCCATTTGAATTTGATATTTTTATGTAGCAGGTGTTGAAAAGGATTACACTTATCTGCAAGTTGCGCTATGAATCTTCGTATGGACTGAAGTCTCCCTTGTAAGGATCGAAGTTGACTGATATTTCTGGGTGGCGACATGTCCAAGATAGCCTTGACTTTTGCTAGATCGGCTTCGATTCCTCTTTTGGACACAATGAATCCTAGGAGCTTCCCGGAGGTTACTCCAAAGACACATTTCTTGGGGTTTAATCTTACTTTGTATTTTTCCAACCGATCAAAGACGACTGAAACTATGTCCAAATGTGTATTTCTGTCTACTGATTTACCCAAGAGATCATCAACATAATCTTCCACAGTTATGTGCATGAGATCATGAAAGATAGTGGTCATTGCTCTTTGATATGTAGCACCTGCATTTTTTAGCCCAAAGGGCATGACATTCCAACAGAAAGTTCCCCAAGGACAAGTGAATGATGTTTTGTGTTGATCCTCGGGTGCGATCCTTATTTGATTATAACCAGAAAATCCATCCATTAATGATAACATTTTGTGACCTGCTGTGAGATCAACGATCAAGTCGATATTTGGTAATGGGAAGTCATCTTTTGGACAAGCTTTGTTGATATCTCTGAAATCTATACATATTCTGATACTGCGATCTGGTTTACTGACAGGTACTAAATTGGAAATCCATTTAGGATAATCAATTGAGCGTATGAATTCGACATCCAATAATTTCTCCAGCTTTGCTTTGACTAGTAATGCCACTTGTGGATGCATTTTTCTTAATTTCTGTTTCACTGGCTTTGCCCCCGGTTTGACTATCAAATGATGCATTACCAAATCCGGATCTAGTCCAGGCATATCAGCGTATGACCATGCAAAGTTGATTTCTTGTTCCTTGAAGAAACTTATGAACTGTGACCTTTCGGACTCTGTCAATGATTTAGCCAGGAATATGTTGTGTGGAACCTCTTCCGTACCAATGTTTGTTTTGATAGTCTCCTCTACCAGCATGGATGACTTTTCCTCATACGAGGCTGGGAGAATGTTGAGCCTTCCATCTTCGGATGCCTCAGAGAGGTTTTCGCCCTCAGATACATCCTTTTTTTTTTACTTTTTTGGGATCAGATAGCGCCACTGTGTGGTTTTCGCCATAAGACCCTTGATTTGTTCTTATTTTCACATTTTTGCAACTGGAAGGTCCGACACCCTCACCAAAATATGCCATGTTGTTAAGTTCTATAGTGTATCCTACTTTATGGTCCCCAAGGGGAAGATCATCTCGTATGCCAAGATAGTCAATAACAGCTTCATCATTTTGGAATGTGTCAAACTGTGCTGGTCCTTCAAAATCCCAGTCAATGAGTTGGTGGTGAACAAGGGGATGGCCTTTAACGTTTTCGGAGTTTGCGGGGTTAAGAGTGAAGATGTGGTTATATTCGGGTATGTCGAGGTAATTATCGAGGTCATCGATGGCACTCTCCTCATCAGTCTCGATCGCAAGCGAATCCAAATTGTCATCACTAGTAGTGCATTCTGGGATAGGTGTTCTCATCCTATGTGATTTCGACCTAGAACCTTGAGACAAAGACTGTGCAGAATCCTCATGGGTTGTTTCTTGACCAACTCTGAACTTTTTATAAAATTCCTCTTCTTCTGTGGGTTCATTTGGCTCTCTGAATGTCTCGGTGAGCTCATAGTCACTGGAGGATTTGTCTGAACCCCATTCCCATTCGTTGGAGTCTGTGGAATAGCGATCCTCTTGTTGAATTTTGGCAATTGTGATTCGTGATGCCTCTTCTGTCCTTTTAGTGTGGATTTTGGAAGTCAGAAAACCAAGTCCCTTCGAGCGTTCCCTTTTTACAGTCAATTCAGGTTGTAAGGGCTCCATAACGCCTTCTTTTCATAACCCAAGAGGGCTTTTTCCATCATACCCGAATTTTTGTAGAATCTTGAAGCCTTTGTCATATTTCTCACAGGGTATATTGATCTGATCTTGTGTGTCATCTTCAATGTCTTTGTAGAGCATTTTGTATAAACCTTCCTCTTCCAGTTCGCCCCATCTTTGAAAGGTAGTAGGATCCCATTTGAATACTATGATGGATATTTGCTTGTTAGGATGTGGCCTTCCATATTCTTTTGGAGAGCTCATGACTTGTCGTAAATACATGGTCTGATTTAAAGTGTATTCTCCCATGCCTTTGTCCTGAAATCTGCCTTTAAGTTCACCCTGTTTTGATGTCGAAGGTTTCAATGACTCAAGGTCAATGTATGCCGAAGAAGGAACAGCTTCACGATTACTGGGAATGATGGTCTCAGTATGTGATCTCAAGTTATTGCAATATATGAATGGATTAGGATCACTGTTAACTGTTACCTCGACTCCGTTGTGAGGAAACTTAATGCATTGGTGATATGTCGATGGGACTGCCCTCATTTCATGAATCCAAGGACGTCCTAATAATATATTATAAGTGAGATCTAAATCCAGGACTTGACAAACCACATCCTTTGTGACTGGCCCAATTCTTAGAGGTAATGATTGTGCCCTTGGATGAGCGCTCTTCATCGTCATATGCCTTGATGGTGATTTGATTTTTTGAATTCACAGCTTTATCAGAATATCCCAATTGTGTAATGGTGCTCAATGTAAAAAATTTTAGACCAACTCCTCCATCTATCAGGACTTTCTTTATTCGATGTTTTTGTATGAAGGCTTCAACATGTAGTGGTGCATTATGTGGCTGACTTACGGAGGCGTCATCGGCTTCTGTGAATGTAAGGGAGTGTGGAATGGAAAGGTATCCCACCATGGCTTGAAACTGGTCCACATTCAGATCGGTAGGAACGGCGATATCTCTCAAGATTTTGTCCAGAATAGCTTTATGAGCGGGGGATATACATAGGAGTTCAAGGATGGAGATGAGCACGGGTGTCTTCCCTAACTGTTCTACAAGGTCATACTCAGGTTTGGTAGACAAAGAAGCGGTGTTTTTAGTTGAGGCACCTGGCAAAGTAATTTTACCTCGACGGGTTGTAACATGACATTCAAAAGTAGGTTCAGAAGAAGATCCAACACCTCTTAGGACAATCTTGGGTCGCTGAGGAGGATTCTCAGGGTTTTTGTTCTTGATGGTAATAGTAGAAATATGATTGTCCATCAAGATATGATTGATAGTTGAATCATAGTTGTAAGGTGCTCTAGTATAGTTGGCTTGATCATCTGTGACTTTAGCTTTTCCCTTGTCGTGCTTTGGGAATGGTTCCTTAAACATCTCATGTTCTTGATTGGATGAGTGTCCCTCAATCTCAATGTCACCTCTATCAATGAGATCTTGCACAATATTCTTCAGTCGATGACAATTACCTGTTTTATGACCCTTGCTTTTATGAAATTCACAATACTCATCAGCATTCCACCAATTTGGTTTGACCTTTGGTTCATATGGAGGAAAATCTGGAACTATGATTACCTTGTTTGCCACCAGCTTTTTGAAGACTGACTCAAGTGGTTCTCCCAATGGAGTGTACTTCCTTTATGATCTAGAAGTTGTTTGAGTATTCACTTGATTGTTTGTAGAACTTGATCCCGGAAAGATGAATTTGGGTCGCACTGTATTGGCATCAACAACACCATCATTGACTGTGTTCTTGTTTTTATTCCAAAATCTTGGCTTGTCTTTTCCTTTAAAGTCATCTTTGTTCTCCTTGAATATCTTAATGACTCCTTGTTCAATTAGAACCTTTTCTGTTGCTAAGCCTTTTTCAATGACATCCTTGAAGGTGGACAAACAAGCTTTCCTTAGATCATAGCCAATGTCTTTGTTAACGTTTTGTGTGAACATTTCTACCATTTGTTTTTGTGGAATTTCACAAGAGCATCTGCTGGCTAGATTTCTCCATCTTTGTAAAAATGATGCAAAAGACTCTCCCTCTTTTTTCTTGGTATTGCACAAAGTAGTGACTGATATGTCTGTCTCTATATTATATGAGAAATGTTGAATAAATGCCTCTGCTAAGTCACCCCATGACTTAATACCAGGTGGGAGTTGGGAGAACCATTCCATAGCTTGATCACCTAAGCTTCGCGGGAATAATCTCATCAAATATGTCTCTTCTGATGCTACCTCAATGCACGCTGTGAAAAACTGTCTTATGTGTGCCTTAGGATCCCCTTTTCCTCTATACTTATCAAATTTAGGCATCACAAAGTGTGTAGGAAATGGAGGCATTGGAATGCTCTTGTCAAATGGATAAGGACATATGTCTCTCATTGTGTATGTTGGCTTCGGTGCATTTATGTCCTCCATTTTCTTTTGTAAGTCCCTGATTTGTTGCTCCAAATTGCTCTTAGGTGGAGATTGACTTCTTGGACCATACCCCATGTTTGAGGCACCAATTTGAGGAGGAGCATGTTGCATTTATGGATGATATTGATCATACACATGTTCATATGGAGGAGGTCTATATTGATGCGGCATATATGGAGCACTTGGAATAGATTCATGTTGAGGAACCCCATATCTATTTTGCGCATGTATACCATATTCTATAGGCATGTCATGTTCCATTGTGTTGCCCCCAAATTTGACATGAGGTTTCCTTGTGTCCAAATTTTGAGCATGCTTTTGAACATCCAATTGTTTTGGTGGTTGATCCTTAGCATTAGTATGTGATTGAGCATATTTGTCTGCATAAGACTTCCATAATGGTCTACGAAGGTAAGTATCATATGTTTGACCATGTGTATGTGGGACCTCTGGTTTTTGAAGCAAAGCTGATGGTGATTCAGGTACCATATGTGGTCCTCTATTTCCTCCACTATTAGGTCTCCTTTGATCCATGTTGGAGTGAGTTTGTTGCAAAGGTCGATTTTCCATTATTTGAGACATGTCAAAATCCTGAGGTATCTTGGCTCCACTTTGTGCCATCATTTGTAAGAAGTATTGTCTATCCCTCCTCATTATTTCCTCAACCAATCGATTGAAATGGGGATTCATAATGGATTCTTCCACATCTGCTGAATGTATTGATAAGTTGTCTGAATTGTCATTGTGTGTAACATTGTTGTTTGTAGTGTCTGCGTTCTCCACATTTGAAATGGTTCTATAGACATCAATGTCAGGCAATGTAGTGTGATCAGTATTGAAAAATAAATCGTTGTCATACTCATAAGAACTCATGTTTACGGACTCTTGAGCCTCTTTAGTTTCTCTCCTAGATTTTTGAAGACGGGTTTCAACCATGAACTAGGTATTGACCAAGATGTGTGAGACTAGATGAAAATGAAAAAAGTATGGAAGACCAAGAGTTGGATGGAATGTAAATGAATTTCAGGTGTACTTGCAATGTCCAAAGTGTAAGACCAAGTATGTATGTAGTAGAGTAGGTGTGACTTCCAAAGAGAGGATAGTTTCTCTTGATGAGGTAAGTTGACCTTGACTCTAAGTAAGACCAAATGAGACCCAAAGGTAAGAAACCTTGATGAGGGACCACTTAGCAAAGTAATGTTGTATGTAGTGTGTTGACAAAATATAGCGAGGACAAGCAAGTGACCTTTTGACTCAAGTCTAGACAATTGTGAATGTAAAATTAGATGTGAAGCAATGATGGACTGTGTGAGACCCAAAGACAGGTTGAATGCTAAATGAAACCTGGAGAAACCACCTAGGAAGCTCAAGAATTTCGAAACTGACTGTGTTTGCTTGCTGGACTGTAAAATTTTTCAATTCTGAACTCAGACGCGCCTGTATACTTCACAGACGCTGTTCCCTGACATAGACGCGGATCTGTTTAACAGAGATGCTGTTAGAAACACAGACGCGATTCTGCTCTTCACAAACACGCTTAGACGACACAGACGCGATTAAAATAGACACAAACGCATTTCTGTAAACTTTGTGCAATTTTTTTTCCAATCTGTGAAATCAGTTTTGTTGTGACCAAATCTGACTATTTGACTGTTTTTCGTGACAAGTGGACACAATGTTGATGAGGACCCAATGTTTGCAAGTGTCTAGACTCCAAAATGACTCCAAGAAAACTGTGTTGTTTGATGTAAAAATGTTTTGCATACACTTGAAGACACAAAAGACACAATGTTTTGCTGTTTGGTTTTTGAATGTTTGAATGTTTAAAATAAGTCAAGCACAATTCTTATGGCTGGCCAAGACAATAGTTGTTGATCCCACATGGGGTTTTACCCCCGAGGCTATGTTATTCAGAGCGGATACTTAGATGCTTGACCTCACTGGCTCCACCCTCGGCACTCACTTCTCGGGTCAGCCAAGCATCAGTCCCCATGAAAACTCCCCATGGCGAACTTTGTATCTCTACTAAGAACCGTATGTGTGTGGGCCGCTACCAGAGGTCCGACCTCCTGCCCCAACAACTAGAAGGATTTGGGCTTCTAAAACAAAAAGGTGCTAGTAAGGGCATCCGCTCGTGTGGCCATACATGCGGCACTTTCAGCTCTGTAAATACAGAAGGCTCCCAGCCGGTAGGGGTTACGCCCTACAAATGATCAAATAAATTTGATCAAACGGGTTTATGGGGAGACATAGTGTCGGTATGAACTAATCAGCACACGTTATTCATAGTTTTCACCATGAATACATTTGATTATAGTGGTTCGGAAGAGGTGGGTTTTCCTCGCTACCACTTGGGTCGTTCTCTTCTCACTAGTAGTCCTAATGACCACACGGGAAGACAGGCCCTCTAAAGATTAAACAAAAAGAGCCTATTGCTCAAGACACAAAAGACAATGATTCAATTTTAGTGCACCAATGGAAGTGTTTGCTAGTCTATGAAAACAAGGCACACAATAAAAATAAAAAACTCTTGCCAAGGACCTGCAACAAAGAGTTGTTAGTAGTTTGGGTTGTTTGAAATAATCACCCCTTCCTGCAAACACACAAGTTAGGTAAATTTTAAAACCCAAAAGACTTTGTGAAAATAGGGGCCTTCAACCAAACGATTTAGCTTCCAAGGCAAGTTGCACCAATTGTGTTAGCTAGATCTGAAAATGTTAGTCCAAAAATAAACCAGATCTGAAACCCTAAATGCAAAATCCGAAAATCGAATCAATAAAATTTCCAAAATTTTGAAACAGGCACTACACAGACGCGATTACCGCCTACGCAGACGCGACTCCGCAACAGAAACGCGGTTCTGTGAGACACAGACGCGATTAAAAACCACAGACGCGCTTTCTGTATGCAGACACGGGTGAAAACAACACAAACGCGTTTCAGTAACACAGACGCGCCTCCCTGGAACCTGCAAAATGAAATATGACCAAAACACAGATGAGGATCCAGCTGTCTCAGATGCGCCAGAAAATCAAAAACGCGATCCGAAAGTGCACAGACGTGAAAATACCAAAAATGCTGCCGAAAATGTCCGATCTGCAACTTCAAAAACACAAGACCTACAATAAAGGGGTTAAATACAAAGGGACAAGAGTCCCACCGGGCGTGCCAAAATGTGTATGGTGAAAATGGATAACAACAATAACAATATTGAAAGGCTAAATGAATTCAACCACAAAACCCTAGCCTAACAATCAACAAAGATCCACCATAACATATGAAGATTACCTAAGACAATGCAAATCAAATGAAATCACAAAGATTATACCATCACATGTCCAATAGGGTTTTGATCTCCATTCTTCCTATCTCCATTGATCTTGCTTGATATATTTGCTCTCAGATTTTATGTGCACAAGAGCTCAACAAAGAACGAAATGTGGTTGCAAGTAGGATCGTAGTGTAGCCGAGTCCTCAAGATTGTCGATTAGGTCATTAGGGTTTGATGATGAAGAAGGCATCTCCTTAAATAGAAGACACCATAAGAAATGGAGGGATAAGATTGAGAGGTGTAAAAAGGAGGTCGGCTAGGATTAGAGGGTAGGTAGAGGAAATAATAAAATAATGAAAGAGGTAGGTAGTGTAGGAATTAAGAGATGAATGACATGTGTCATGTGTAGAAAAAGCTAATGAATTAATTAAATAAACAAAGATTTATTTAATTAATAGAAGAAGTTGGATCAATTAAATAAATAAGAATATTTATTTAATTTAGGAAAAAGATAATTTAAATAAATAAATGTATTTATTTAAATGAGAAACAAGGCTAGAAGAGGATAAATGAATTAATTAAATAAATAAAGATTTATTTAATTAATAGAAGAATTAAGCTTAGATAATTAAATAAATAAAATATTTATTTGATTAGACATGACAATTTTGAGTGTCTACAATTACCATAAGGTACCGGTTCCCATTGCCAAGGATTGAAGACTTGATGGACTACCTAGGTGGAGCTTTCTACTTTTATGAGGTAGATTTAAAATTAGGCTATCACCAAATAAGGATCAGACCTAGAGATGAGTGGAAGACAACCTTTAAGACCAATGAGGGCCTATATGAGTGGTTGGTGATGCCCTTTGGGCTCACAGATGCACCTAGCACCTTCATGAGGCTCATGAATGAAGTGCTTGTTGAGTTTATTAGTAAATTTGTCATTGTTTACCTTGACGATATTCTGATTTTTAGCAGGTCAAAAGAGGAGCATATCAAGCATTTGGACCAAGTCTTGAGGAAGCTACACCAAGAGAAGTTGATGATCAATCTTGAGAAGTGTGAATTTTTCAAAATTGAATTGGTATATCTTGGTTTTGTAGTTTCTTGAGGGTGTTTAAAAATGGATCCATCAAAGGTAGAGGCAATAGTGAATTTTCCCACTCCTAAATCAATAGGAGATGTAAGAAGCTTTCATGGTTTTGCCTCTTTCTATAGGAAATTTATTAGAGGTTTTAGCCATGTATGTGCACCAATTTTGAACACCATTAAGGGAGGGGTCAAATGTCAGTTTAATTGGACTAGTGCAGCAGAGAAGGGGTTTAAGGTGTTGAACTTCCTTATCTTAGACTACCTGATTTCAATTAGCCTTTTACAGTGGAGTGTGATGCAAGTAAATTGGCCATTGGGGTAGTTTTGAGCCAAGAGAATCACTTGGTTGCACTCTTATCTGAAAATCTCAACGAAACAAAACAAAAGTACTCCACTTATGATTTTGAATTATATGCTATGGTACAAGCACTAAAGAAATGGAGGCATTATCTCTTTCCTAAAGAGTTTATTGTATACACTGACAATCATACTCTTAGCTTTTTGAATGGACAAGAAAAGTTGAACCAAATACACCTCAAGTGGGTTGAGTATTTGCAAGCCTATACTTTCTCAACTAAGCACGAGAAAGGAACCACTAACAAAGTGGCTGATGCTCTAAGTCAAAAAGTTCTTACCATTCAAGAAGTGCAACTCCAAAGTGTGGGCTTAAATGATCTCAAAGATCTCTACCAAGGTGATAAAGATTTCAATGAAGCATATGATGTTTGCTCTAAGTTTGCTAATGCTTGTCATGTTGCATATTTAGATTATATTTTGCAGAAAGGTTTAGTGTTTAAAGGACACTTGCTTTGCATCCCATGTTGTTCCATGAGGGACAATATTATCAAAGAGAAACACCAAGGCAGCCTAGGTGGGCATTTTGGTCTTGACAAGACCTTGGAGCAAGTTAGTAGATTCTACCATTGGCCTAAACTACAATCAGATGCTAGGAGGTTTGTTGAGAAATGTTCCATTTGTAAAAGGGCCAAAGGAACCTCAAGTAATGTAGGTCTCTATCAACCATTAGCCATTCCAACAAGGCCATGGGAGTGCTTGAGCATGGACTTTGCTCTTAGTTTGCCTAGAACACCAAGGGGGTATGATAGTGTTTATGTTGTTGTGGATAGATTCAGCAAGATGGCATACTTTATGCCTTTCAAATGCACTCATGATGCCACCCACATAGTTGGTTTGTTCTTCAAGGAGGTTGTGAGAATCCATGGTTTGCCACTTAGCATAGTGAGTGATAGAGATACAAAGTTTGTGAGTAACTTTTGGAGAACACTATGGAAGAAACTTGGCACTAACCTCTCTTTTTCTTCAGCATACCATCCACAATCAGATGGTCAAATTGAAGTGGTGAATAGGTACTTGGGAAACTTACTAAGATGTCTTACTAAAGAACATGGTCAAGCTTGGGATCTAGTATTGGAACAAGCAAAGTATGCCTATAATGATTCAGTTAACAGAAGCACGGGAAAGAGCTCTTTTGAGATGGTGTATGGATTTAATCCAAGAGGTGTTTTAGAACTCATAGATCTCAACTTTGTGGACCAAAAGAGGGCCCAAGGTGAAAACTTTTTTGAGAACATGAAGGAGATACATGAGCAAGTGAAGAAGACATTGCGACAGTCTAATGATAAATATAAAGAAAAGGCAAAAAAAACAAAAAGAGAGGTTCATTACAAAGTTAGAGACCTGGTCATGGCTTATTTGGGAAAGGAAATACTTCCCAAGGGTCAACCAAATAAACTTTGCATGAAGAAGATAGGACCTCTCAAGGTTGTTCACAAGTCTAGCAACAATGCCTATGAGTTGGAGTTACCTCAAGGCTTGGAAATTTCTCCCATATTTAATGTATGTGAACTGTATTACTACAAAGGAACTCATACTATTGTATATCAAGATCCTACAATACCTGAAGAAGTGGATTGGCTTCGAGACTTGCCACCTAGTCAACCGATTTCCTTGGAATACATACTAGATACCAAAGTGGTCAAGAAGAGTAGAAAGGGTGTCTACAAGGATTATCTAGTCAAATGGGCAAGTCTACCTGATTCTGAGGCAACTTGTATGTCCGAGAAAGACATATTGCAACATGGTTCTTCCATTCAAGCCTTATCTTCTCAAGGGACTTGAGTTCTTGTCACCCAGGGAGCATAGTGCAGGAGCACAAATGCAAAAGTTGTTTGTTTTTTAATGCTTTTGATTTTGGGATGTTTGAATCCATTTTTTTTGTTTTTAATAAGCCAATAGGCCATAAATTTTTTCTCATGAGTTGTAATGGCCAAAAGAGACCTTTGTCATAGCCATCTAGGCATATAGGCTCTTATGAGTGTCAGGTAGAGAAAGTTGATGAAATTATGAATTTTGGCTTGGAATAGGTTTTTTGAGGTGTTTTAATGTTTCCTAGGTTGTTTTGGGTTATTTTGAGGTGATCAAATGTGGTTTGGAGCAAAGTTGCTCAACCTAGCAAAAAATGTCAAAAATTGTCAAAGTTGCTCATAGCAACTTTGCAATTGTTCAACTCTTGATGGAAACCAACGTGCAAGGTTGGTTGAGTAAGTTTTAACCATCCCAAATTATGGTATAAAGCTTTGGAAAAATGATTTTGATCAGTTGGTAATCATTTGACAAAAAAAACAAGTTTGGTTCCACACATTTCTTGAGTTTTTTCACGTTTTTTGTTGTTCTAAATTGCGTGTACAACCTGTACGGATTGTTAGACACAATCCAGGGGAATGGAAATTTAGATATGTGTTTTACCTTTAATTTTATTCAATTAAGAGGTTCTAAAGTTTTATAGTTTGAAATTTATTGTATTTTTAGTGCAGGTGGCTGGAAAATCTCTACAAACTAAGGTTTTGAGCAAAAATGTCTTTTTCCTAACATTCCATGGTTGAAATTTGCTAAAAATTGTTGGAATCTTAGGAGCACCTGTAGTTATTATTTTTATTTTTGTTTTAGTGCAGGGGAGGCCATACTTTGGTCATGACATCAAACCCTAGCTTGGCTTGTGAGCTTGGCAAGCATAGGGAAAAGGTTGAAATTGTGCCCTAGATAATAAAGGGTGATGCAGAAAGGTAGAAGAAGGGTGGAGAAGGGTGGAGTACGTGTGTACAGACCTCAAACAATCAAAACTCTCCTTGTTTGATCATGTTAAAGTGGTTTAAATTTGTTGCTCCAAGTTTGGGTGTTGAAAGAGCAAACTAGGCCTCCTTAGCTCTATAAGGGTTAGATACCCAAGGTTCAAAACCGAGATGTAATTTTTATATGTATCAAATTTATGAAAGGGTATCTGAAAAATCTTTTTTTTTTTCTATTGTTGTTGGGAAAAATCTTGAAAAGTTTCATTTTTACTGTTTTGAAAAGGCTACAAGGAATAGGCCTAATTCTAAGCCTAAATACCACCAGTCTTGAATTCGGTAAGGAGAAGATGTATTGAAAAGTGTGTAAGGGTGTATTAGGGGTATGAGACCACCATTAAAATTTAAAGTTGTGTAAAGGAATCAAAGATCCTAGGTGGAGTGTTTGTGCTCACGGTGTGAGTGAGTAGATTGAACTTACTCAAGGTGTGACCAAGAGAGTTTGGAACTCTCTTCAAGAATTAGAACTCACCACAGTCCAAGGAACTTAGGAGAGGGTCAGGGAGGAGTTCTAGTAGACCCTATTAGGGTGAGTTATCATTTAGCCATTGGATATTTCAATAGAAGCCTTGAGTAGAAGCCAGTTCACACCGGTTGGGGAAGTGAGTACATTCACTCTACATTAATATGTCACCATTGGAATGGTCTTTCCTGAAAGGGAGCCTGTCAATAAGAAACAACCACCTAAAATATTTTTTCTTAGGTGCAATAAGACTGTTCCATAGATTAGTGAAAATATTTTGCCACTATTTTAAAGAAAAATTTGCATACCACAATGCATTAGTATGATCGATAATAGATTAATCATAACAAAGAGTATTATAGACAATGATAGATTTCACATTAGATATACAAATATCATTATTCCATTTGAATGAAGTAAACCTATTAACATCCACATTGCATGGTTTAGGTAACTAAAGAGCAACACAAGCTTTTATAACCATATTATAAGTTCTTCTTTGAGAAGAAGGAAGATCATATTTAGAGCTAAGAGTTTCTCATCCCATAAGATTATCATTATCGATAATATCATTAAAACAACAGATACCTTTATTTGCCCAAGCCTTGGCTGAGCAGCCTTGTGTAAGCGCAAGCAGTTTGGAGGAGTGAAACAAGTTCCACCATATAGATCTCTCCCCATGAATAAGGTCATTTTTGCTAGCCTTGTTATTGGTGATGAATTTCCTAACAATTTCCTAGGCCCTCCATAAAGACTTAAATACACACGAACCTTGCACTAAGACTGAGAGCCCCCCAGCAACTAGGTCACAATAGGGTAAAGACTTCCAAGATTTCACCCCCTTAGGAACAACCCTCTTAATATTGTTCCTAACCAATATTTTTCAGATTCTTTAGCCCAAGTCCTCCCAACTTTTTCTCAAAATGACACCAAGCCCATTTAACTGATTTTTTCTTGTTATTGCCTTTGCCACCAGACCACGAAAATTTCCTAATAACCTTCTGGATCTCAAGGATTTGATAATTGCAAAACATCTAGACAGATGAATAGTAGATGCTATATGATGAAAGTATCTTCTGGCACACTTGCACTCTCCCGGCCAGTGATAAATATATGTTGTTCCATTTATGTAGCTTCTTGTCAATTTTTTTTCTTACCCACATCCACATGTCCTTTAAAGAAGGGGAAATAGAGAAGGGGATCCCTAAATATCTAACAATCTTATTGGGACCCCCCACTAAAATCCAAATTACTGAAGCCAATCTGGCGGGTCCTCTCTCCACCCAAGCAAGGTGGACTTAAGCTGATAAATTTTGGCCCTTGAAATCTCCTCTAGAAACTTGATCTTTCTAACCAGGGCCTCCATATTTTATTTAGTGAGTTCAATAAATAATGCAATATCATCTACAAATTGAATATTAACAAAATCAGACCCATCAGAAAGAACAACACCTTTAACCCTAGGGGATATAGTGCAATCTCTCAGAATGTAGAATAGCGCATCAAAGGCAATAACAAATAAGGCTGGGGCGAGGGGGTAACCCTGCCTGATGGACCTCCCAAGTTTAATGACCTGAGTGAGAGAGCCATTTACCTTAACCTACGCAGAGGCATCCTTGAGCAGAACCCTCACACAAAGACATAACTTATTAGGGAACCCAAAAGCTTCAAACATCATCAAGACAAACTCCCATTCCACTCTATCATAAGCTTTCTCAAAGTCTAGAAGGAACATAGCAGTATTCTGCCCAAAAACATTAGCCCATTCCATCTCTTCCCAACTGGTAATCGGTTGACTAGGGGTCATCTCACCCCCAATGCAGGGACCATGTGTTTTTAACCCATCCTTACAACTTAGAGCATCAGGGTCTTTATCTGAGGGTTCACTAGGGTTGGGGTCACCAATACTGGGGTCAACAGTAATGACCTCTATGACACAATTATCCGCTATCTCAAAAGATTTTTTAGGGGGGAGTGAATCAACCAACTAAATAGTGAATTGTGTACGGGGGGATCTCCCTTAGCAAGCCCAGATCCGCTATAGGGAGTTACCTCAAATGAGCAGTCCATATCATCAGAGTTCCTACAAGAAGCAGGTTTGGTGAGCACCCCCTCAGAGCTCCCTCCCTTACCTAATTCATTACCATTTCGGTCCTTCCCCTCAAAGTTTTTAACCAAATATCTGACAATAGAAGACCCATCGTTCATATCAGAGGCTCTCTTCTCAGGGGGAGTCTCCTGCATGACATCCTCCATAATGGAGGTAGAGTGGCTCGCACCATCTTCTTTGTCCTTGTTAGGATCACAACCCATCTTGTTTGATGCTCTAATTTTCTCAAGTGCCAATTGTTGAGCATTCTTCCTCCTCCTCTTCCTAGGGTTTTTGCCCACCACTTGAAAGCCCTTTTGCTGATCTTGGTTCAATTTCTCTAGGGCCTCTGCAATTGTAGAATGGGATGGAGGGTTGACATTGAATTTGCCAAAGTCAACATTATTGTTGAATTCAAGGACCCTATTAATCACTCCCTTCATTGCATTCTTAAGATTTCGGGTGATATGTTGGTGCAATTAGGATTTGAAATTATTGATATGACAGATCTATCTTGTTGTTCACATATTCGTGTAATCATTAAAGATAAAGGTAGTAATTACAATCTAGTACTTATGCCTGCCCCTTAATTGTATGATTTTTGTGTTAGGCATTTTTGAATAAAGGGGAAGGGGACACCAAGTTAATCCACCAGATACGATCGAACCTTAGGATAAGGCTATCTTTTAAGAGTTAATGAGGATGATGTTCCAAACCCCTTCTAAGATTAAAAAGGAAAAATAAGTTGAAAGGTTGTAATTCTAGCTAAAATTTGAATATGATAGATACATCAGGGGTAATTAGGGTGTCCTGGCATGATGTTGATGAAGGAGAAACCATCCACACCTTTATTTGCTAACTGATCCGCTCTAGAGTTTCCTTCTCTATAAATATGGTTAAAGATGATTTCATCCATGGATTGGATATCAACCATGATGTTTGAAAGGATAGCATTGAGTTTCCAATTAGGCATATTTCCTTTTCTGAGGGCATTAATAATGATAGCCAAGTCTCCTTCTATTTTGATTTTTCCTATTTTCAGGATTTTGCATAATTTTATACCTTCATGTAAGGCTCTTAGCTCAGCTTCATTGTTGGAGCTTATACCCGTTGGTGAGGCTAGGGCTGCAATTTCCTCCCCTTTCAAATTGTGTATACAACATCCAATACCTGAAATACCAGGATTCCCTCTAGAAGCCCCATCAAAGTTGAGCTTAAACTAGCCATCTTTAGGGGGGGACCACTCACACTCCTTTCATTTTTGTAGGTTGATGGATGGCCCATCTCCAACATGTGGGGGAATTTTCAAACCAAGCCATTTTAGTCTCATTTTCCCATCCCATTCAGTCATCTCCAAATTTTTCTAACCCTTCATAGATTGACAGTTGATTAATTCAATTATGGTTGCCTCAACCTTGTTTGTAAGTTGAGGCCAGTCCATCTTGCAATCTTTAAATATCCTCCTATTCCTTTCTTTCCAAATCTCCCAAATTAATAATGAAGGAGCTGTAACCCATAAACCCTTATATAAGCATCTTTTGTTATTTATCAGCCATGCTTAGAACATGGCTAGGACCGAGTCTGGGATGGAGGCATACCAATTCATCTACATTTTAAGCCAACCCCAACAATTGTGGGAGTATTCATAGGTTAACAATAGATGGTTGGTAGTTTCCTCCATCTTCTCACAGAGAGGGCATCTACTAAGTCCCTCGAAACCCATTCTCCTAAATGTGGAAGTTGTCAGAATTCTATCCTAAAGTGCCAGCCAGGCAAATAACCCAACTTTGGGAAGACATATTTTATCCCAACATAGTTTTAGTGGGATGTTTGTATCTTTGGATTGACCTTTTCCGATGAGATCATTGCATCATTTTCTTGTGCTATATTTACCTTTCTTAGATCCATCCCATGCTAAACCATCCTCCTGTTGACTAAAGGAGATTATTCTTGAAGCCAATGTGTCTTCTAGTACTTTTAACTCATTAGGTAGGAGATCTAAGTTTCCTAAGGATTTCCACTTCGAGCTTTTAATGCCATCAGCTGAGATTTCCTCTATATAGTCTGAAACCTTATCTCCCCACCGACTCTCCAGGATTGATATGGCAGTATCAAATTTATGTACTCTACTGATTGCAGGGTAGCCTCCCCAAGAATCCTTCCAAAATAATGCTTTCTCTCCATTCCCTAGATTCCATGTAAGCTTATTAGATATGATTTCCTTGCAATTCATCATGAAATTCCAAATCCTTGATCCCTTAGGGGGGGAAGAGATTCTAAAGATGTTGATTGGATTGGAATTTTGGAGGTATATGTTATAAAGTAATTTCCCCCACTTTAAATGGGGGCTATTATACATTCTCCACACCAGCTTTGCTCTAGAGAATTATGTCTTTTAATTCCAACCCCCCTTTTTTCTTTTGGTTTATAGATTTTATCCCATGCTACCAGGGGCGTTTTGAATTTTTCATTAATCCTTGCCAAAAGAAGGTCCTTAGATGTTTGTTCAGTTCCTTCTTTTTTGATATAGGTAGGTCAATACGGGAGAGTTGGTATATGGGCATGGCAGATAAAACTGATTCTATCATAGTTGCCTTGCCCACTGAGGAAAGACATCTTCCTTTCTAAGTGTCTATTCTTTTTATAATTTTTGTTAGAATTTGGTCCCATAAATTTGAGGATCTACATCCCTTATCCAAGGGTATACCTAGGTATTTGAGGGGGAGGTCACCTTTGTTAAATTTGAGGATGTTGCATATTTTGTTTGCTAGTTTTTCTTCTGTGTTGAAGAAGAATATATTTGATTTTAGGGTATTGAATTGTTGGCCATAAGTCATTGAGTAGGTGTCTAGAGTTTGCTTGATAGACTTGGCTTCTAGCATATCACCATGTCCAAAGATCATAGTATCATCTACAAATTGTTGGTGCATGGTGGCTTCAAGTCCACTAGTAATTTTGATGCCCTAGATAGATGACTACTCCCTGGCCTTATTAAACAATCTTCCAAGGGATTCAACCATTAAAATGAAGAGAAAGGGCGATATAGGTCCCCTTGTTTGAGCCCTCTAGAGATAGAAAAAAAACCCGCAGGAGATCCATTTACAAGAATTGACATTTTGGGTGTGGAAATGCATTCAAAAATAAGATTGATCCATTGTTTTTCAAAGCCAAAGGCTTCAAGGCATTTGCATAAGAAGTGCCAATCTACCTTGTCGTAGGCTTTTTTGATGTCTAACTTAATTAGCATACTCGATTCTTTATTAGTCTATATTGAGTGAATTGCTTCTTGGGCAATGATGATACCATCATAGATTGAGCGGCCTGGCATGAACCCAGTCTGTTCCTCACTGAATAGCCAGGGAATAAACTTATGTAATCTATTTGTAATTGTTTTTGTTAGTAGTTTGTATAATGTGTTACAGAGGGCTATAGGTCTAAAGTCTTCAAAGGACTCAACTTTATCTTTTTTTGGTATTAGGGCTATAAATGTATTGTTTAGCTCCTTTAGTATTTTACCAGAGTTTCTTATTCCTTCTAATGCGTCAGTGATCTCACCACCAATAAAGTTCCAGCATTGCTAGTAGAAGGAAGTTGGGAAACCATCAGGTCTGGGGGCTTTGTCTGAGTTCATCTAGAAAAGTGCTTTCTTAATCTCATCCTTAGTGAATTTTGCATTTAGAACTTGATTCTACTCTTTGTTTATTAGCTTTGGGATGCAGTTGAGGACCTCGTTCCTAGAGGCCAATCTTGAGCCATCTAGGTTGTTAAAGATGATGATAAAGTAATCAATTGCTTCTTTGGCAGTGACCTCCGAATTGTTGCTTAGATTACCAGATTTAGTCTTAATGTTGGTGATTTTATTTATTATTCTTTTCTACTTGGTACTATTGTGGAAGAATTTGGCATTTCTATCCCCTGATTCTAGCCAATGTTCCCTTGACTTTTGTTTCCAAAAAAAAATTCTTTGGCCAAAATTTCTTCATATTCTGTTAATAGGGATCTTTCTTTAAGGTAGAGGCAATTGCCCATGCCCTTCCTAATAACCTCTTCATTTATTTCCTCTAAAGCTTCTTCTATTTCAATTTTTTTGTTGAAGATATTTCCAAAATTGTTCTTATTCCACGCTATTAAATTTTATATTATTATGTTTAATTTGGCAACTACCTGGAAGGATTTGGAACCTATTGCTTCAACTTCCTTCCACCATTTTTCTATTAACTTTAAGATTTTCTCATCTCTTAGCCACATTAGCTCAAATTTGAATGGGCTTCAGGTAGAAGAGATGACTTCTAAAATCTTGAGTTGGACTAGGAAGTGGTCTGATCTAGCTAATGGCAGGATATTTTCTTCAAAGAAGTTCGAAATGTTGGCCAAATTTCCCCATAAGAAAAAATTGTCCAATTTTTCTGCAATATTGCATAATCCTTTTCTCCTATTATTCCAAGTAAAGGAGTTCATTTCAGTTTTGATTTCCATTAGATTACTATTCATTATCCATTCTCTAAAATCTATGGTGACCTGGGAGACGTTTTTCATGCCCCCCCGTTTTTCTAGAGGATCTGCTATGGTATTGAAATCCCCTCCTATAATACTAAACTGATCTGGCACCGAAGTTAGGAATTGCTCGATTTTAGCCCGAGTTTTCTTTTTGTCCTTGTTCTGAATGGTCCCATAAACATTTATCAGGAGGAATTTTAAATTGCTCTTGTTACTATTAACACTACCACACAACCAGATGGGAGACTTATATATTGACTCATAGGAGACTGCCCTAGGGTCCTAGATTACTGCTAATCCTCCAGATGCCCCCATGACTGGGAGCCCTACTACTTCTCTTATCCCTAATTTTTTGTTAAATGCTTCTAAATCGTCCTTATTTAGTTTTGTTTCTTGTAATAAAATTAATTCTGGGCTAAATTTTGATATGCAGCATTTTATGATTCACTGCTTGTTAGTGGCATTCATGCCCCTAACATTCCACGTGAAGAGCCTCATTTCTCCTTGGGAAGGATCTTCCCCTTCCCTGCATAAAAAAGATTTGTTAATTTAGTTTGGCCTTCTGCCTTTCCTGCCTGATTGAGTAACTTCGATAGGGGTTTCCTACCCCTTCTTTTAATTTCGTTGGCACAATCAAGGGAACCAATATCTTATATGGTTTTGGCTAATCTAAGGTTGCCTTTTTCTAGTTCCTTTTTTGATTCCATGATCCCCATAACCTTTTGAACTGCATCCAACATAATATCTTTCTTCAAGAGCCCTAGCATGAGAAGCCTTTTTTGATATGCTAGTTCCTCATCATCAACAATTTCATTTATGAAAGTATCCACCAAACCACTAACTGTTTCATTGCCCACATAATCTAAGATGATCCTATTTTCTACTTCAATTATCTTAAAATGTTCCTCCTCAGTTTCCTTGGTTTCTATATTTAGGGGGTCACTAAGTTGTGATACTGGGCAGGCTTTATCGCTCAAAACAGAAGGTAGGCAGTCCATGTGCCAATAACCCCTCCATTAAATGCCATGTCTAATTTCTCCATGGGAGAACCCTACGTGCATCAATCCATGAGGGTAATCTCTTCGATGAGAGGAATAGGGGGATCTATATCCATAAGTGAGGGTGTCTCAAATATGCCACCATCATCGTAGACAATTTCCCCTTCCTCTAATTCCTGAATTAGGGTTTCCTTTTCCTTCCTATCCATTGTATTCCTACTCAGGTCTGATTTATCTATGGTAGCCTCCATCAAAGTATTTATGGTGAAGCCTCCTCCTTCAGGATTGAGAGTCAAGACGATCTTATCCTTAGGGGGTAAAGCTGGACTTCTTTTACCCGATTTAGGGTTGGGAAGAGTGAGATCTAGAAGGATAACTTCTTTTGAGACCACTCTGCCTTTAAATAATTCCGGTTTAATCCAATACAGAGAGTGATTTGTTATAATTTTAATAGGCTCAATGTTAACAATTTTGATTGGCAATTTGACCATCATCCTGATGGTTGCAGAATCTCTGAAATTTTCTTCTAATCCTTCAAAACCCCCAAGCGAGTCACCTATTTTGACAAGGCAATGATCGTGAATAAGCTCTACTGGGAGGTTAGGTAGCTCTACCCACCTTGGGACAAAATGATCTTCGAAAATCTTAGGGGAAAAATTCGGTTGCCATTTAAAAAAGGAGAAACAATAACCTTTAAAGAAACTACGTTCAAAATTTAGTAATTTGTTCCTTAATACTGATGATTTGCAATGAATAAACATATAATTTTCTTCTAGGGTTGTGATACTTACCTTCCCTTTGGTTGTGGAGATCAACCACTGGATAATATCCTAAGTGGAGACGTCGAAACCGCACCATTTGCCAAAGAGACCTTGTCTTTTGTAATCCTCCCAGATATCATTTGTGTACTGGTTACTGA
Source organism: Cryptomeria japonica (assembly GCF_030272615.1). Lineage (NCBI taxonomy): Eukaryota > Viridiplantae > Streptophyta > Pinopsida > Cupressales > Cupressaceae > Cryptomeria > Cryptomeria japonica. The sequence continues at coordinate 639,556,059 of NC_081407.1, read as the reverse complement.
TAATAATTGTGTTCAAGCCAGAGCTGATATGAGAATTGACTTGCTTCTCGCTATTATGATTTTGAGACTTGTTTCTTGAGATAAAAGCCTGAGAAAGGGCCATTCATGGATTTGGCAAAGACTCCCCACAAGACCTTTTTTTCCCAAGTTTTACCCAATTTGCACCCGTGGAAATAGAATTTGCAGTAAATCATGTTAGTCCTTGTGGTGGCCACCAATTGTCCTTCCTTGTCAAGTGGTCCTTGTGGTTTTTGAGTGCCGATCTAGGGTTCCTTTGTTTCCTCGACCAATTAGTATCTACTGCCGCAGATGCAGAGATATCCTGATTATTTGTAAATTTAGATTTATTTGGGCTGATTGGGGGGCCACCTGGAAGCCTAGCTGCATCCTTGCAAATTTTATTTAGAGTAATCGAGATCGAATTTACTCCCGTAGCGCAGGATTGCATAGATGAAAGGGCTTCAAATCTATTCGCTAAACCCACCTTGTTTTTGTGGGCATTATGAGAAAATGAATTAGCTTGTCTTGGGGATATCCTCTTTGTTCCCTGGATATTTTTAGGGTGAAGGATGGACTTCGCAGCTAGATGCGATTTCTTGATCGTAGGATACTGTTTACCACTTGTTGTGGTTTGGGCGAAATTTTGCCGAGCCATTTTTTAGAATACTCACATGAAGTTTTCATATTTTTAGTTTTGTTTATCAAGAAATTTAATTATTTTACGATATAAGAAAACATATATCTCTCAAATATTTTAAATAAGGCTTTGTAAATCATAATATTTAAAAAAAAATGTATTTAATTAATTTTCAATATTATAAAGTGTAAAAATATAGAAATTAGTAAATTTAATTTATTTGAATTGTTGAATTTAAATGTAAATTGATATTTCAAATCACACTTGTTGATTAAAAATTCTTCTTGTTTATTAAAATATTTTTTTTAACAAAAAATTCTAAAAATATTTTATCTTTCACTTACTATATCTCTTTTACATCTAATTTTAACAAATTAAATTAAATTTGATTAAACAAATTTGAAAAATGAAATGTATATTAAAAATATAATTAAAAAATAAAAAATAAATTTACACTAGTACAAAATCAATTTATTTGAAGTTAGTAAATCATTCTAATTTAACATCGATATAAAATAAAAATAAAACTTTCCATATTTAAAAATATGGTTTCAAAAGTTTGATAAATTTCAATATTCTTTTGTAATTTAGAATAAATATAGTTTGTGTTGGGAAATAATTTAATAGTTGAATGGTGTAGCAGTAGAATTTTTTTTTACAGTATCAAAATTAAAATAGAGCCAATAGATAAAAATGTTTATATTGTTTTTTTCCATTATCCAGTAAAATTGCAACCATAATGTGCCCAAAAAGTTGTTTTATCTAATCAGAGGAGAAAAATAATTATTGTAATTCATAAACTTAAAAAATATGCATCTAAGCTTTAGGATAAGTAAATAAACTTAAAGAACAAAAAAATTGCTTACAATTGATTTAAATAAATATTTGTTTATTTTATTTTTAATAAGTAATACTAGTATGGGGGTAGCACCCAATGTTACTGAAAATAGGAAATAAATAAAGTATGAGCATCAACTCAAGTACATAGATAAAGCAACCCATTATGTTACATCCCATTTGCGCCCTAGTTGTTAATATGTTGTGATTACGTCATGTTATATGTGTGCCCTAGTTGATCTATGCTATACTTGCAAGATGTTTAAGCGTGCCCTAGATTTTTCATGTTGTAACTAAATGAACGTGCCCTAGGTGTTCATGTTTTAACTAAGTAATGATGCCCTAGATGGTATTTGTGTCAGTACGGTGAAATGAGGACTTGCAACGGTTAGATTGATGTTTTGATATTTATCATGATGATATTTAAGATGTTTTAACAACTACATTTATCAATCGACAACCCCATCCTTTGTTACTGTGAAGGAGCATGCCTCTAGGTGGGGTTCGAGCATGCTTTCTGGCTATTTACCTTCCCACACGAGAGGAGGTTGCGTGCTTTGACCGAACCCATTATACATAGTAATAATGGAATGCGTGTGGCCTTAGATGGGTCCTAGACCAAGGAGGCACATTGTATCCCGAGAAGGGAACCAACGAAAGGGGAAAGGGTGGAAAGGGCATAATGAGTTCAGGTCAAGTAGGCAATTGAAGGCAGGATGAAAAGGACATTTATTACTTCTTTTATAGAGAACGTCTGCTCTTGTTGGCCCACATGACGGGTAATATACCTCTTTGCTTGGGGGAATAATATAGAGCTATTTTGTCCTCATTGAGCAGGTGAGGAGATCTACGTGTCTATAAGGTGGACATGTGGTACTACCGCTCCGCGTATTAGCACAAACATGTTAATAATATTTTTGAAATGTTAGAGTTATGACAAGATTTCAGACTAATTGTTTGAACCGAACCAAGTGTGTGCAGGAGTTCATCAACCTCCGAGAAGGGAGGGGAAGTATCATCAGGTCAGGAGGTAAAGGAAAGAGAACTCGTGCCATCTGAAAAACCTTGACCATAAGTTGAGTCAAGTTGCCTTTATTTGACCATATTTTTCGTCAACCTGTTGTAACAAGTAACCCTATTCTAGTTTGAATAGGCATTTAGGGTTTCACATCTTAAGTCTTTGAATAGGTATTTCAAGCTAAGTTGTTGTTTTTTGCTTGGTTTATAGTTGATTTTATTGAAATCGAGTTTTGAACTGGCCTGAACCATTTGGGGCTATAGCCAGGGAGCCCCTCTCCAAAGTGACTAAATATTATAAAGATCAATGATTACATTACTGGTTTAAATCCCCCTTATCTTGAGATCAAAGTGTCCTACTTATGCTCTCATCCTTATCCTTCATATGCTTCTTCCTTTTAATCTCAATCTAGCCTTCCTCTCTTGCATTCTCTAGTAATTTCAAATTAGAAACTCCCAACACTTCCTTCTCCCCTGCCTCCAACCTAGGTAAATTAGAGTGGATCTTGACAATAGCCCTTGAGGTAAACCTCATCTTAGAAACATCCTTCACTGCAGCCTCCTGAACACCGGGCCTACCCTGTTCCACCTCCCAATTCTTTAAAGGGCTTGAACTATCCTTAATCTCTGATTCCTTTTCATTGTCATCATTGTGTTTTCCACTCAAAGACTGAGGGACATTGTGATTCTCAACCATCTTCTCCATCATGTGATGGTGAGTAGCTTCTTCCTTCCACCATGAAGTTGGTTGCTCCACTCTAGGCTTGTCACAAGCAACCATAATACGCCTAGTTTTAAAACTTCTCCTGCATCTAAAAGGAACCCCTTCTAAGTCAACCGACTAAACCCAACTACCTCTTGAAGATTTAAAAGAGATCTCCGAATGAAGTTCTTTGGAAACATCCATCTCCACCAGAATCCAGGAAAATGTAGTATGTAAGAAATTAAGAGATTCATTGTCAGTCATCAAAAAATTACCTAAAGAGTTCCCAATAGCCTCAGAACAGGAATCAAACCAAAACTACATAGGAAGATTAGGAAGTCTCATCTAGAGAGGGATCCGGTCAAAATATTTTGAAAGTGGATTAAAGGTCGGATGCCATGGTTTTAGCATCAAAGGGTGGCTATCCTCCTAACACCATTGACAGTCACATAGGATCTTGTTCTGGTCCTTCTCGTTTTCAAAAGCTACCACCAAAATCCCTCTAGCATGCAAGTAAATTTGCACACAACCATCTACAATGGGTTCCCAGTGAATAGAAATCCATTTATGTAGATCCCCTAAACTTGGCCACAATCCTCTAAAGCGCCCTATAAGCCCTAGCCCAGAAAAAACCCTCTCATTGTGCTCCACCTCTTTATCCACCTCCTCTATCATATTAACTATGATCATCGTTGATCCATTCAAAGATGTTGGGCCAATTGAAGTCTCAACTTCCTGAGACAACGATTCTTCATGCAACTCAGACAAAAACATCTTTCTGCCTAGCGTATAACCACTCTTCACCCCCTTACCCCATCCTTCCTCTACAAAAAGACCATTGGGGGGTTGTTTCCCCTTGCCATATCTCACTTCAGAACCACCCACAATTCCGTGACTGGAGTCATTGGTCTCCAACCCCAAACCAATGCTTCTAAAATGATTGGGATCACCAACAAAAATATACGACAATATCCTTGCCTTGCCATAGTAGCCCAGGAGGCTCGGCCACTTTGCAAAAATCCTTCCACCGACGACCTCCATTGCTTCCAAACCCTAGCGATAGGAGCAACTCTCAATGACATCTCTTATTACCGCATCAAGATAAGTTATTGTTTATTCTCTTATTAATGTTATTATTATTTTAATTCCCTTTTATTATAATTAAAAAGAAAATAATTTTGCAATGGGCACTCTCTCTCGTGTGTGTGTCTAAATATATATACATACACACACACACACACACACACATGTGTGTGTGTGTGTACGTATATGTGTATATTTATATGTATATGTATATGTGTATGTGTATGTGTATGTGTATGTGTATGTGTATGTGTATGTGTATGTGTACATACACATACGCATACATACATACATATATATATATGTGTGTGTGTACACACACGAGAGAGAGTGCCCATTGCAAAATTATTTTCTTTTTAATTATAATAAAAAGGAATTAAAATAATAATAATATTAATATCTGTGTGTGTGTATACATATACACATATACATATAGATATACATATATACATGTACATATACATATATATATTCATATACATATGTATGTATATATAATATATATATATATACACATACACATATATATGTATGTATGTATGTATATGTATGTGTGTATACATATACACATATACATATAGATATACATATATACATGTACATATACATATATATATTCATATACATATGTATGTATATATAATATATATATACATATATATACATACATACATATATGTGTATATACATACACATACACACATACATACATACATACATATATATATATATATATGTATGTATGTATGTATGTATGTATGTGTGTATGTGTATGTATATGTGTATATATATGTATGTATGTATGTATGTATGTGTGTATGTGTATGTATATACACATATATGTATGTATATATGTATATGTACATGTATATAGATATATGTATATACATATACATATATACATACATATATGTATATGTATATACATATACATATATACATACATATATGTATATGTATATACATGTATGTATATATATACATACATATATGTATATGTATATACATGTATGTATATATATACATACATGTATGTATATATATACATACATATATGTATATACATGTATGTATATATACACATACATATACATATATATATATATGTATGTATATATATATATATACATACATATATATATATATGTATATGTATGTGTATATATACATACATGTATATACATATATGTATGTATATATATACATACATGTATATACATATACATATACATATATATATATATGTATACAGATACACACACACACACACATATCTGTGTGTGTGTGTATACATATATACATACATATACATATATATATATATACATATATGTATATATATACATATATATACATATATGTATATATATACATATATATACATACATATATATACATATATGTATATGTATATATGTGTATGTATATGTATATATGTGTATGTATATATGTATATGTATATACATATATACATACATATACATATATGTATATATATGTATATATGTATGTATATATATGTATATATGTATGTATATATATACATATATGTATATACATATATGTATATATGTATGTATGTATACACATACATATATACATATATGTATATATATTTATATATATACATATATGTATATATATATGTATATATACATATATGTGTGTGTATATATGTGTGTGTGTGTGTATGTGTATATGTATATGTATATGTATGTATGTATGTATATATGTATGTATATATACATATACATATACATATACATATATATATGTGCATACATACATACATACATACATACATACATATATATATATATATATATATATATATATGGTGGTCTCAAACTTCATGTTATTCTCCTTATCTGTTCTCGCTCTGCTTCATGTTTTTAGTCATTTATAATTCCTTTAATTTCCACCCATCGATATATGGCCTAATACCAATATAAAGTTTAGCGGAGCTTATGAATTATTAGAAAATAATCTTAATTTAAGTGTCAAAGCACCCCTTTACGTACTTAGCTTATATATATAGGCGTTTTTAATGCTAATGTAAGCACAACAAATGAATTTTCATTACAATAATTGCTTTTCATTGGTCTATATAAGCTAAGTACGTAAATAATTGCTTTTCATTGGTCTAAATAATTTTTTTTAATAACCATATAAGCACAACAAATGAATTTTCATTACAATAATATTGCCTAATGACAAGTACTAATAACGTGAAGTTTGAGACCACCACAGAAGAATTTATCATGCCATATATTTCATTTTTATTGAGATTCATTCAATTAAAAAAAATTGAAATAATGAGAAAGATGATTCTTCTAGAAACTTCAGAGGGAAAAGGCTTTATGTGTGACCTTCATCTTTGCCCAAAGAAAGGCAAATTTGGGTGTGATTATTGAAATAATGAGAAAGATGATTCTTCTAGAAACTTTAGAGGGAAAAGGCTTTATGTGTGACCTTCATCTTTGCCCAAAGAAAGGGAAATTTGGGCGTGATTCTTGGGGGAGAGGCTCGACAACATTTTTGAGGTATGATTTTGGTGTGGCCATGGGAGGAGATGTTTTCTGTTGGGTGTGAAAAGGAGGATACGAGGAAAAAAAGAAGAAGACGAGCATGGTATTTTCTAGAAACAGACGTATTTTGGGAGAGGGAGGAGGAGTTCGCTCTCTCCGTCATAATCACCTTTCGTGGATTTTGCAAAGAATAGAGGAACGGGGAGACGGGCATTCATTTTGTGAAGGATTTCTCCTTACTAAGTGAGGGAAAGCAAAAAGATGAAGATGCGACTTCCATAACTTACCATGGAAGCTAGGAAAATTAGTAGGAGACCACAGGGAGATCACATTCGCCTATTTACACCAGGTCATGTAGATCATACCCAAGCCTATCAAGGTTTTGTGTAAACATTCTTTCCTCGAGTTAGATTTATATTAAGAAAAGTTCACATTCGCAGTTCTAATAAATGTATAGTTGTGTCTTCTTTCTTGTTAGCATAAATATGTGTGTGTGTGTGTGTGTGTGTGTGAACATGATGTGAATACACAACATGGCCATGAAGGCCTTGTTTCAAGAATAAAATAATACACTTAGAATTTCTCTTTAGGGGATGGTTGTGAATTGAACCATTTGGATACGGGAAGAATGTATACATTTTTAGTATCTTAGAACGTATCGCCATGATTATCATTATGTAAAAAAAAAGATTAATATTCACTATGCAAATTTTATAGAATGGTTGTAGCTTATATTTGTTGTTAAGAAAATATAATCTCCTGTACCTTATAATGTCTGGTTGGGATTATTTCTTTTGTAGAGGAAGAATACCTTCGACTACACATTATAAGGTAAGGTTGTGATGATTCTTGGAACAATAGAAAAATCACATTTACCGTGTAATTTACAACATGACTGTACATACACAGTACGACTGTGCATTTACATCATGACTATGTATACACAATATGGATGAGGATTTGTAGTATGGCAGTGCATTTACCATATGGTAAAATTTAGTTCTTAGGTGGGATAGAAAGATATTCGCCTAGATTGTAAACTGGTCTTTGTGGTCTTGTTTTAGGAACCTCGGTTGGGTTCTCAATTAAACCTTAATAATCGTTGAGGTTGCATTAATACATAAATTTATGCAAGAAGGAAATGAATGAGCTAGTTAGATTCCATTCTTAGCACTGACAGTATGGAATACAATAGGTGAATACTATTTTTCAGCTAAGAGGTTGTTCTAGAACTTGAGTTTAACCTTGGCTGATAAGATGGCTAATTTTCTCCTTAGTTGGAAAAAAGGAGGGTAGGCAAGAGTAGCTTTTTAGTGCTCATTAATGCAGTTGGGCATAATAAACATTATAGGAGCACTTAGACTTTTAGTAAAAAAACTATCTCAATGCATAAAGATTTGAAAGACAAGGAAGCTTAAAAGGCCTCTTAATACAGATAGTCATATGTATGGAAATACATAGCTTCATAGCTTCCTAATGCAGTTTCACATTCAAACAAAATAAATAGTTTCACTGAACAGTATAGTAGCAACACGAATGCTCATAATATGCACATAACATAGAAGCTTATGTTGATGAGGGTGATAGTACTCTGTTGTCTATCTCATCTTTTCCTCACCAAGGTAAGTTTACCGATTAAAACCATGCTTCAATAAAACCTAAAAGGAACAGTTTACAACTTATATAAAGTAAGGCCTTGAACCTCAAGATGAGGTAGAGTACCAACTGATACAATCAAACATGCCAGACTAAGGAGAACTATTGACTGTTGATATTCACCTATTATTCATGTGTAGAGAAGGGCATTATATGTTTATCATTTGCAACTTAATGACATATGCTTTTCAATAAAGGCCAATATGGGTTACTTCTCTTGTGTAAACAACATTGAGACCATGGGAAATACAAACTAATCAACTATTGTACTTAAGATTGGTAAATATGTACAAAACATTAGTTCATAAAAAGGAAGATTAATTCTACATATTCATTAAGCTTGAATTCATCCTTGTTCATGTGAGAGAACGAGTTGATAGCTCAAGGGAACAAGTATGAACTCTGTATTATATTAACCTAGGGTTTGACAAAGAAAGGTTACATTATAAGAGTGTAAGTCATCTCAAGTTTGTTGACCATCATGGGAAACTTGAGTCCAAACATTTATGATAGCCAATGAGTCTCATAGAGTCAGAATGTACTAACATAGAGATAGACATGAGGACTTAGATACCTTCAGGAATTTAATCCAACCAAGCAGGACGATGAACAATTAACTTCATGATCTAGCGTTAATGCATTAACATAGAAACCCTCAACCAAGGTGATGTTATCTCTGTAAGCGTCAACCAGTTTGTTAATCCAAATACACAATCCAGTCAGAGGTCATACTAGATAGGGGCAACCTACAATGTATGACCGACTAGGGATCTGTGTAGGATTATCCACCAGTTTTGATGGCATGAGTTAGACTCCTGTTACCTCCCTGTGAAGGGTCGGGCCAATCCAATTGGATATGGTATGAGGGACTAGTTAGTCCGTGGTTGGGAGGAAAAGCACCTTGATGATACTTTCCCTCCTCATTGGTTAGTTGATAAAGTTATGGAAGATCATAATTTTAGCATCTAGAGAAATGCACTTTCTAAACCCTTTCTCTTTCATTTAAAATGAAATGTTTTAAGTTACATTTGTATCTTTTGTTCATGCCTACAACATAGATCTTGGTTAATTCAAGCTATCAGTTAAGATCTAGTTTCATTTTAGTTATTGATGATAAAAAAAAATGGTGGTTTTTCCCTCTTTTTTCTGCTGAAAAAGATATAAAAGTTGTTATTTCCAATTCACATAGGTTGTTGCATGTTATTGTAGTGTTATAAAATTGCAACCCTAGCAATTTTAACCACGTTTTAAGTCTTCACCTTGGCGACGACATCCCCCTTCCTAGTCGAGACTGCTTTCTGCACCTTCACCCTTAGGTTCTTCCTTACTCGGGCCTGTCCCTGCCTCTAGACCCTGTTTGGGCCTCAAAATAGGGCACGACAAGGGCATGGCGCCCCTCTCCCCACCTCTTAGGGTGGCCCTATGATGGGTTTGCCCGGTCCCCTATGCATAATTTGACCTTTAGGGTTTGCATTTCCTCTTTGGTGGCCTTCAGTGATTGAAAATTAATCCTTGAGGCATGTATAAAAGGAGATTCAATTCCCTCATTTGAAGGAGGTGATACAGGAGCAAGATAAGGATAAATTCAAGCAAAGGGTCTTCATTACCTAACATTCAAGCTTTCAAGTCTTCTCCATTCATCCATTGGAGCAATATTACAACATTATTTTGCAAGCATGTGTGTGTGTTAGGGTTTTGTCATGTTACATGCCATTTCATGCAACACTTGTGATTACATTCAAGAAGCAAAGCAATCATCATCGAAAAATTATAGATCTGCGAGGTATACAATTCCATTATTTACATTTCAACATTTGCAATTACTTTCTTTCAAGGTTGATTCCTCAACCGGGGTTTGACTAAGGCAAACCCCTATCCACAACCCTTCTCCCCTTCTTTTATGTGTGTAGGTTGCAGGTTTGAGCTTCATTTGCAAAGACAAAAGAACCCTTTTCGTTTCACAAATTTTGTGGAGGACCATGTACACTATCACCACAGTCTCGATGACTTTTCTCCAAATTTGTAGGACAAATCCGTATTAGTCTAATTATCTCAGATTTGAAGTTACAACGTGATCCCGAAACGGTAGCTCCTCATTTCACCCAATTTCTCTCTTTGTTCCACATAGTCAACAAGTCAACTTTCCTATTTACAAAAGAGGGCAAAACACACATCAACCCTTGCAATCCACTTGGAATTCATATCCTTGCCTCCCTTGGATTTCGATCTAGTGGATTCAAGCCCCTCTTTTGAATGTAAAGTTCCTCCAAGCGAAAATCATCCTAGTGATTTCTTTTCTCTCTCTTAGGTGGGGAGTCACCAGGGTCCAATTTTCCACTTTACATTTTGGTGAACCCGACGTATTACACATTAATTCTGATTTCTCATTATTAGATCTGATTACTTGCTATTTCAAATTCAAATTTTCATTTCCAAGTTTGATCTATTTGCAAATTTTAGAGGTTAATGGCACAAAAACCCTAATTTTTCATTTTGATAAAATTAAGCTTGTGAAGTGTAAAATTTTAATTAATTATTTCAAATCTGATTTCTATTGCAATTCAAATTTGTCTCTTTATTATGAAAATTCAGTGGTTAAATCATAATACCCTAATTTTTAAGATTCTTCTATTTTTGACCTTTGACTGCAAGTTTGACTGATCTAGACATCTCCAAATCGACTGTTTTTTTGGATTTTGCATTAAAATCATAATTTCTATCATCCCTGAATTTTTTTTTAAAAGTTGGTCGGACCATGTGCACTTTCGCCACGGTCCTCGACTTTTTTCCCAAAATTTCGAGAGATGGAATTGACTGTATTTATTCTGCTCAAATCCAAAAAACCGATGCACTTTATCAATTTTAACACCCTCTAAGGTCAAACACAAATTCAAAATTCATCAAATTCACAATTTCAAATAATTTTTATAAACAATTTCTAATTTTAGATCTTCTTTTCCAGCAAATTTAGATTTTAATTGAGAGACTTTCAATGACAATTAATAAATTGGATTTACTTGCTCTTTCGCATATGATTACATTGATTTTTGCATATATTTACTACAATCATGTGTCGGATAAGAGTTTCTTTCATTTCTTGTTGCTTCTCTTTATTCATAACACTTGGTCATATTGTGTTGTTAGGATTTCCAAATTATTTTATTTTCAATTAGATCTCGAAGCTTTCATGTATCATTTATGTTGCATTATGGTGATGTTGTTAACAAAATGCATTTCCTATGTTAATCACCTTAAAGCTTTTGTAGATACTAAACCTAGAGATCCTAACCTTTGTACCTTTCCTAGGGTATCTTGTGTGGATGAGATGAGACCTAATTCTTTAACGAATGATCTCTCTAAAAAAGAGCAAGCATTGAAAAGTAATATGAATCCATCTTCTTCTCATACACATACCCTTGAGCAAGGAGGGCAAAATCAAAACATCAACATTCTTACATCTTTAGATCCTCCTTATTCTCCTAAGACCTATCTTCAACATCAAAGTATATGTAGGGAGGATGATGTCATGCATTTTATTCATGACCTTTCCCTTGCATAGAAATAACTAAAAATGAGCTTTTAGATGATGAAGATGTTCCTCCCCAATCTTCCAAATTGATAAGCTTGATAAAGGAAATGAGATTGTAATTTCACATAATACTCCTTCTTCATCTACAAATCCTTTTATTCCTCCTTACACATCAGAATTCAAAGAAATTCACGATCATGTTCCTCCATCTAGTCAATTGCAACATTCTTATAGTTGCGGCTTTCATATAATTACAAAACAAGGTTTTAAAGGACAAGGAATTGGGAAATTTGAGCATGGAATTTGTGTCCCTATAAATCCTCCCACACAAACTAATACAAAAGGCCTAGGAAGTGGTACCCCTCTTTCTATGGACAAACTCCTTAGGCTCCAAAACTTTAAAGATTATCTCCAAAAACAATAAATCAAAAGAGCTCGTAAGAATGCTTCTTCTTCAAAGCGTCCATTTTGTTCATTTCACCAAACTCATGACCATAATGCTGATGATTGCCCTCATTTTCAAAAATCTATTCAAGATGGCATAGATAGTGGCAAAATTAGAATTGTCAATAATAAAACTTCTTCTCCCAATAAACCCTCTCCTTTATGTCAAGACGATATTTACCATCCTGACAAATTAGCTGCAAGAATATATTGGAGATTGAAATATGACAAGAACTTTTCCTTTCCTCCTCAAAATAAAAACAAATATCTTAAGCAAGTGAAAGGAATTGAATACTGCATTTTTCATGATTTATATTCACATTCTCTTGGAAAATGTTATGCATTTAAGAAATTTGTTCAACTGCAATATGATCTTGCACAAATTTGTCTCACAACAGATCTAGCTATATTTCTTGGTAAAAATATAGTGCCTTAGCACTTCTTTTCCCTCCGTGTTGCTCTTCACCCTATGACATAACTAGCCCATTTATCGAGATCTCTTTATCATTTGTGGTGGTATTGTTTCAATTTTACATACTTTGGGGCAGCAACATGGAGTCCATTTTCCTCCTTCTTTCTATACACTTGTCTTTGTCTTTGTGCATTATTCATTATTAGATCTCTTTTTTAGCATAAGAATCATTCCTATGTGAGCATATAATTGTTCTTGGGTTTCTTTGCTGAAGAGAGGCTTCTTTAATGGATAGTGCCCTTCTTCTCTTTCTTTCATTCTCTTGGAAAATGTCTCTTTTCTATGGTTGCGATTATTCTCAAACATGATATGCCTCCTTGCATGGAATGATCTCTTGAGAAGTGCATATTCCTTCCTTTAGAGAATTTGTTCCATTAGGAAGGCATATCACTTGAAAATAAACACCATTGGAAAATGTGTACCCCTTTTTCTCCTTGTCCTTCTTACTTGGGGGGCAAGGATTTTCACTCCTATCTCTTTCTCTTTATCTCATCCTTATTTTCTTTAGGGGCTGCCTTTTTCAAATGTGCTTATCATTTCTTACAATGGTATGTTTTCATGATTAATCCCCTTGGGGAATATGCGATGCTTTATCTCTCTTCCTTTCGAAGAATACCACTTCTTGAGATGTGTATTTTACATATAATGTCTTTTCTTGCATGCAAGTACATTGTGCATTTGATTATGTTAATCTATCTCTAGAAGACTGTGAAGTCCTTCTCATTGTCCCTGCACTTAGGGGGCAATTATCTCTCTCTCTCTCTCTCTCTAGGAATCCACTTTGCCCTATTTTGTGGATGGTGTGAATTATATTACTTGATGTCATTCCTTGTGCGCAATTGTTGGTTGTTGACTCAAGGATTCTCTCTTATACAAGAGGTGTAAGTCCTGGTTTGAATTATATTACTTGATGTCATTCCTTGTGCGGAATTGTTGGTTGTTGGCTCAAGGATTCTCTCTTATACAAGAGGTGTAAGTCCTTAACTACAACCTCTTTCACACTTGGTAATGTACATCTATGATAAATTCACCCATCCCTCTTGGGGTTAAATGTGAGTCATCCTTCATCAAGAATCCCTTTCACCTAGCAATAGGAGGAAGGATTGTGGTCTTGTTCTCTTCTGCGCTTCATTCTAGAAGATTTTATATTTGTCTAAGACAACTCCTCTCGGGGGTAGATGTATTTTGAACAAAGATCTCTTCTCCTCCAAGGATCTCCTTTACACTTACAACAAGATATCTCTTTTCAACTATCCTATCCTTGCTTGAAGAGTATTCCCTCTCCTGCTTGTATTTATGGCATTATTGCATGGCGAATGTCTTCTTTGTGATGAAGGTAGGTATCCTTGTCATACTTTCTTTAAGATATCAACATAAACCTATGTTGACATCTTAAGGGGGGGGAACCTACACTACTCCATTGTACCTGTATAATTTTCTTGTACAGTGAGACATTCTTGGAACTAGAGGGAGGCCTCTTAGAGCAAGATGTTGTCACTTTTCTCTTGTACAATAGGTCATTCTCAGAACCAAAGCACAGACTCTTAGAGCGAGATGACACTGCTTTTTCCTTGTACAGTGGGTCATTCTCGGAACCAGAGCATAGAATCTTAGAGCAAGATGTCTTCACTTCTCCTTTTCTTGTACAGTGGGTCATTCTCAGAACCAGAGCACAGACTCTTACAGTGAGATGATGCCACTTTTCTCCTATGCAGGATGATTATTCTCAAAACCAAAGCACAGACTCTTAGAGCGAGATATCATGCCTTTCTTGACACTTGTACTATACATTCTATACAAGTTGTAGCGTACTCGGGCATAGACTCCTATGAGGCGCTTCGAACCTCACTTGCACACATGCACTTGAGGTTGGGTGGAACTAACGGTATTCTCACTCTCCTCCCTTACATGGATCACCCAGATAGACTCTGGGGGATAGATTTCCATGTCCTTATCTCCATGGATCACCTAGTTTTAGGGGCAAGATGTCCATGGTTTCTCTCTTGTTCGCCTTTCTTCTCATGGATCATCAAAGTGTGTATTCGTGTCCTCTCTCCTTCCTCTCATGAACCCATAGTTTTGCTATTGATGGTTCATGGATGATGTCAACTTTTCTCCTTTATGTGATCGCTCGTGTTTATGTGATGGCATTGGTCTTTGTGTCCTGATTAGTTGTTGAGACATCTAAGTATTGAGGTCTCTTCGGCTAGTTGGTTTGTCGTCTTGTGTCTTGTTCTTGTCGTGTGTCTTTTGCACTTTGTTTTTGTTTTGTGTGCTCTTGCATATGTTGGAGTGAGTTAAGATCCTAGGCTTGGGGGTTTTTGTTCCTCAATATTAGTGATGTCTTACACTCCTTGTGGTATTGCTTTGCATCTCTCATCTTCATCTCTATTTCTTCTACTTTATCGACAATATTGGCGTAAGTCGTACTCCTGCTGAAGTGGGGGCTAAATGTAGTGTCATTAAATTTCAAACCCAACAATTTTAACCACATTTGAAGTCCTCACCTTGGCGACGACATCCTCCTTTCTAGTCGAGACTTCTTTCTGCACCTTCACCCTTGGGTTCTTCCTTGCTCAGGACCTATTCCTGTCTCCAAACCTTGTTCGGGCCCCAAAATAGGGAAAGACAAGGGCCTGTCACCCTAGGATAGGGGCGTGGCACCCCTGTCCCCACCTCTTAGGGTAGCCCTATGATGGGTCTACCTGGTCCCCTGTGCATAATTTGACCTTTGGGGTTTGCATTTCCTCTTTGTCAGCCTTAAGTGATTGAAAATTAATCCTTGAGGCATGTATAAAAGGAGATTCAATTCCCTCTTTTGAAGGAGGCAATACAGGAGCAAGATAAGGATAACAAGAGAAATTCAAGCGAAGGGTCTTCATTATCAAGCATTTAGGCATTCAAGTCTTCTTCATTCATCCATTGGAACAATATTACAACATTCATTTGCAAGCATGTGTGTGCGTTAGGGTTTTGTCATGTTACATGCCATTTCATGCAACAATTGTGATTGCATTCAAAAAGCAAAGCAATCATCATCGACAAATTACAGATCTACAAGGTATACAATTCCATTATTTACATTTCAGCATTTGCAATTAATTTCTTTTAAGATTGATTCCTCAACCAGGGTTTGACTAAGGCAAACCCCTATCCACAACCCTTCTCCCCTTCATTTCTGTTTGTAGGTTGTAGGTGTGCAACTGTAATTGCAGGTTTGGGCTTCATTTGCAGAGACAAAAAAACCCTTTTCATTTCATGGATTTTGTGGAGGACCATGTACACTGTCGCCACGGTCCCGATGACTTTTCTCAAAATTTGTAGGGTAGATCCGTATCAGTCTAATTCACTGAGATCCGAAGTTACAACGCGATCCCGAACCAGTAGCTCCTCATTTCACTCAATTTCTCTCTTTGTTCCATATAGTCAACAAGTCAACTTTCCTATTTACAAAAGAGGGCAAACCATACTTCAACCCTTGCAATCCACTTGGAATTCACATCCTTGCCTCTCTTAGATTTGGATCTAGTGGATTCAAGCCCCTCTTTTGAATGTAAAGTTCCTCCAAGCGAAAATCATCCTAGTGAATTCCTTTCTCTCTCCTAGGTGGGGAGTCACTAGGGTCCAATTTTCCACTATACAGTTACACTTTAGGCCAAGCTATTATTGATGAGAGCCAATCCACAATCAATGTTAAGAAAATGATCCCCATTGTTAGTGGACATCTAGTTGTCCTTCAAGGACAAAAAGGCAGAAAATGAGTTCATGTCATTTCGCAAGACCCCTGTTCTGAACAGTTCCCATGCATTCTCCCTTAGTGATAGATCAACTTTCTTTGGATGACACCGGGTTGAAGATCCTTCCCCTTTGTCTGTCTTTCTCTCATCCTCCTCAACCGTATTTGGCTCACTGTCCATTTTAAAGAAAACCTGGAGATAGGTCACACACTTTCCTCGTTCCACCTCCATTATAGCATTTGCTATAGTAGGCCGATTGTAATCCACAATGAAGAGATTGACTAGATTGAATGCTCTTTCTCTTGAGCCAAGGATGTCAATCAAACAAAAAATAATGGTTTCATAGATGAAACCATCACACTAGTGGATGCCCGAGCTTAACCGAGCTGCAATTACCTACCTTAATGCACCCACCATGTTTGGGTCATTGGTTATAAATAGTCTTTTGCATTAATCATCGAGGAGCTCCTCCCGACACAAGCAACTGAGCTCGAATTGGTGCACCATGATGTGTCTTGCATACATTTCAAGAGTCTGATTGCCATACATAACCTGCCTGTTAGAAGTTTCTAGATACCATGAGATTTTTCAAGGCTTCAATCTTGCCAGATCCAAAAAAAATTAGAGCAATTATAGCTTTTGCCTCTAGTTAAATAATAATATCCATTTTGTCTTGAGTCCTTCCAATAGATATGGCATCTCAAAACTGACCATGTGAAGTCCTTTTTGGATATCATGTGACTGTTGAGAGACAAAATAAAATCTTTTATAGCGTAGAAATCCATGATAAGGTGCATGGCGTATAGATGAGCACACTTTGGTCAACGAGGGCCAATCTTTGGAATTGTTGCTTCTAAATATTTTGCTGCTTTGTTCTATATTGTAGTTTGCCAATATGTCTATTGTTTTATTTGCATCACAATATACGTGCTTAATAATATAATCCTCAAACCCATCTAATAATTCTTTGGCCAACTCTAGTCACCTTCCCAGTCTCTAATTAGGGGTGTTGCCTCTAATCACTGCTAGAGTGACGATTTGTGAGTCGCCTTTGGTATCAATCTGTTTTGCCTCTATGTCCTTGCATAGTTCTAACCTGGTTATCAAAGCTTTGAATTTGGCTTCATTATCAGTAATGCACCCGATGTTTTTAGATACACCACCAATGCATATTCGCATACAAGCCACACCTGCAACCCCTAGATTCCCTTTAGATGTGCCATCGAAATTAAGTTTCCATCTCCTTGAGATTGGACGGTCTCATCTTGCAGATTGTCGTTTTGACTTCTCAGCCGAAATACTAGGTCTTCTGAGCTCTGTCCATTTTCGTTGGATTAGTTTGTCCCCCAATGTGAATTTGGTTTTCCTCTTACATTTCACATTTGTATTTACCAACTCAGTGACTTCATATTTGATTCTTTTTAAGAGCAAGTCCACAGACATCTCTGAGTTTTTTAAGATACACTTGTTTCTTTCCTTCCAAACATTCCAGATGAGTTGTGTAGGAGCCAATATCCAGATCAATACCCATAATGAATTTTTATGTTTATGGCCAACTAATTAGAAATTTCAAGAGGCAATCATGTATGGGCCCAAACCAAGAAAATTCATTTAAAAACCAATCCCAGCAACTGGAAACATACTCACAATTCATGAATAAATGATCAGCTATCTTAGAATCTCTTTTGCAGAGAACACATCTGGATGGGCCCGTGATACCAATTGAATTAAGCCTATCACTGATCAAGCATTGTTTGTGGAGTGCCACCCACAAGAATGCTCCAGTTTTTGGCAAAATACTAGGATCCCAACATAACTTGTCCGCCCCAGAACCATTCTCCTCAATTTTCATATGGATTAGGTATCCCATCTTAGCTGAATATTCCCCAGATTTGGCACCACACCAAATAATTTCGTTCTCCATATTTGTTAGAACGATTCTCATTTTGTCTAGCTCATCTTTTAAATTGTTCCATAAGTCTAGTGGCAGACCATAATCAGAAAGGTTGATCCATTTCAGCTTTGCATCCCATGAGTTAGCTTTGACCACAAATCTGCAACTTTGCATCCAATTCTACTAATCAATCCCTCCTTATATGGCAATATGACATCCATATTTTCCAATTCATCATAACTGTTCTAGGATTCTACCTAGAAATCTACTAGTTTGTCGTTGTTGATACGCCAGGTTAGATGATTGGTAATTGATTTCTTGGCATCCCACAAGAACCTCCATACAACAGAACCCCCGCTGGAATTCTCCATGGCGATGATCCGATTCAGGTTGTCTGTATCCAAATACTTCTTTTGAAATTTTTTGCACCACAATCGTTCAAGATGTCTATACATCTTCCAAGTCATCTTTGCGCCGAGGGCTAAGTTCTGTCAACTAATTTTCCTTAGACCAACACCACCCATAGTCGTATGCTTGCATGCCTTATCCCACCAAATTAATGGTATTTTATTATCTACCTTTGAGCCTTCCCATAAAAAAATATTTGAATATACCTTCCAAGTCTTTTTTAACTTTGTGAGTGGTCCGAAGACACGACATGGTGAATTCTCCTTGCCAAAGTAAGCCACCAATTTTTCCACGAGGCTTCTTTACTCCTGCATTTATCCATAATCTCCTCCTAATTTCGAGATCTGTATACACCATCAATGGTGGGAGCCTCCAAATTCTTAGTTGGAAGAGCACCGATACATGTTCCCAATATTCTTGCCATTCTCCTCTGCAAACATGGTTTGGTATTGAAGAAATAAATAGTGGACTTCTCCATATTCATCACTTGCCCAGACAACCTCTCATATTCACATATTGTGTGCTTGATCTGCTCAGCCTCAGTGACACTGGCCATGTCAAATAGAGTAGTGTCATCAACGAATTGAGCGTGGGTGATGACTTCATTGGTAACATTAATTCCACTCCAGAGACCCCTGCTTCTGCTAGCCTTGATTGCCCTTCCAAGAGCCTCAGCCATGATGACAAACAAAGATGAAGAAAGCGGATCACCTTGGCGCAACCCATTTGTTCCATTAAAGAAGCCAAATAACGAACCATTTGCAGAGATTAAGAAACAAGCAGTTGATATGCAAAATTTAATCATTTCAGTCCACCCTTGACAAAAGCCAAATTTTTCCATGAACCTTAATAAGAATCGCCAAGCAACTCTATCATATGCCTTTGAAACATCCAATTTAATCATCACACCTTTGATCTTTTCTGATTTCATCGAGTGAACAACCTCATTAATCAAGATAATAGAATCTGCAATATCTCTCCTAGAACAAATCCATATTGCTCTTTCAATACTATCTTATGCAAGACCTTCTTTAGTCTATTTGCAAGGACCTTGGCAATCGGTTTATATATTGTGTTGCATAATGAGATTGGCCAGTAATCATTGGATGAGGTATAGGCTTGTTTTTTGGGAAAAGAGCTATGGTCGTGTTATTGAGGTATCTCTCAAACTTCTTGTACTTGACAAAGTCATCAACTAATTTTCATAGATCATTCCCCGTAAAGTGCCAACAATTTTGAAAAGAATCTTATAGGGAATCCATCCAGCCCCGGTGCTCTGTCCGGTTGCATTTGAAAAAGGGCAGATTTAACATCCTCCAAGGACACGGGCTCACATAACATCCTATTATCTTCCTCCGAGATCAGTCATGGAATATTCTCAAGTGCCAAAGGAGAATCATGTGCAGTGCAATCGCTCCCCAGAATCTCTTTGAAGTGTTCCACTGCGAATCTGCCAACCTTTTCAAGGCTAGAAACCTCCCCGCCATTTGAATTGGTAATCTTATCGATTTTGTTAATAGCCCTATGCTCATTGGAAGTGGCATGGAAAAATTTGGTGTTCGCGTCACCCTCCTTAAGCCAACATTGTCTTGACTTGTCCCGCCAATATATTTCTTCCCTTTTAAGTAATTTAGAGAGTTCTTTTAGTTGTTTTTCCCTATTGTAGTCTTCTTTAAACATACCATGACGGATGATCTTGTCATTGAGAGCCTCCAATTCTTGTTCAATTTTAATTTTTCTGAAAAGATGTTCTTGAACACTTTTTTATTCCAGTCCTTAAGCTTGTTCTTGATATGCTGTAGTTTCTTATGAATTTCGAAAACTTATCGATCCTCCAAATTTAGCCTTCATCCACCATGATTCGAGCAATGAGATTAGGCTTTGGTCCCTCCCCCACATGTTTTCGAATTTGAAGCATGACTTAGTATTGTGGGTGTTTCCTTCAATATGTAGTTCAATTGGAAAGTGATCTCAAATGAAATATGGGGTAATTTTTGCTCTTACAGAGGGGCCATCTTGAAGCCAATTTGAAGAAATGAGAAAACTATCCAATCTTTCAGAGATGTTTAGAAAATCCCTCTTGCGATTGATCCATGTGTACATGCCATTCTCAGTGCCAATGTCCATTAGCCCCGAATTGCCACCATTCCAGTGATGTGATTATTACCGCCAAGCTTCTCTAAAGCATCTAGTATTGAATTGAAGTCTCCCCCCATAATCAATTTCCCATGCCTTTGCTTATTGATGAAGTGAAGAATCTGAAGCTTTTTCCTCAGTCTTGATGGGCCCATATATACATATTCCAATGAAATCCATGTTCAAGGGTATGCTGACTACTTTGACAACCATCCAGTTAGAATGCGTCTCCAATAAAGATGCCGATATTTCCTCGTCTCCATAATATACCAATACCACTCGCCTAGCCATTAGATTGCACTAGCCAACCATTTCATCCCTTGGAGTATGCTGAAAACCGTTCACCATCTCTAATATAAGTTTGTCTCTTGTTAAAAAAACCATATCGTCGATGAAAATTTGCAATTGACGCTTCACCAGGCATCGCTTGTTAGGGGCCCTCCGTGATAGCAGCCTCATTGGTTTCCAAGGGAGGCCTTACAGCCCTTGGTACTAGCCAAATTTTTTTGTGATGCTGGTGAATTTCTTCTCCTTAGCCTCAAGTTCCTTGAGTTCTTTGAAGGATCTCCTCCCTTTGTGTTTTTTGTTAGCCTCCGGTTTATGTTCTGATTGCTTTGTAGTCTGCAACATGTATCTCTCCTCAATGATATCCAGTTCATCCCCAGAAGGCTCATCTTACCTGCTTCCATCATCAGACCTAATGTAGATGCTATATGAGCATTCTTTGCATATTCCCGGCCTGCCTTGATCGCCAAAACAGGATGATATGGGGCATCATTCATAACCTTGGTCTAAACAGGCTTTGATTGTGTTTTGTTTTGTTGATTGGCAATCGGTCTCCATACCTTCTTGATTTTAGGCTTCTGAGGGCAATCAGTTTCATTGTGTTTTCTAGATCCACATTTCAGGCAAACTTTTTTTGTCATCTTCAATCTCTATTTGTTGAACCCATTTTCGGTTATTGATTATTAAGGATAGGGTTTTAGGGATTCTCTTGATTGGCGTGATTTGGAACTGAACAAACTTCCCCATATTGCCATCGATCACATCCCAGTCAATATCGATCAGGGCACCCGATGCTTGGCTAATTTTCACCAAACAATCCTCCGCCCAATATTATAATGGCAGGTTGTACATTCTTATCCAGACAGGGTGGTTGATAAAAACAAAAATACACACAGAAATACAGAGGAGAAGAGACATGAGAGAAACCCATAAATGGGCTCTACTGAACACAGGCCCTTACAATTGAATTTATAGGCAAAAACACATTAAATGTTCTGTCAACTGTAGACATAAGTTAGATGCAACATTAATGGTGGGCAAGTGAAGGAAGTCACTGGAACAACTGCACGTGAAAGCCATCAACGTCTAGAAGCTTCCCTTGCTCTGTGTCGACAGTTGATTAGCAACAATTAATTTACCTTCTAACAGTGGTTCGTGGGATGAAGCTTAGATGGATAAAAGTTCTCACACCATTGTTGAATATATAGGGGCACACCTTTCATTTTCCATAATCCACCATTTACGAACCTTTGTTTATTTGCCCCGTCAGTGAATACTGTCATGCTGAATGGTTTCGGCAAAAGTTTGATAAAAACATCCACTTGCCACACCTCCCATATCCATTTCTTAATTTCCTCTCTGGATGCCCTAAGGCTGAAGAATCGACATATGATAGCTTGATCACGCATGATGTTGATGTTGTCTTCAACCTCTACTGTGACATCGATTAGGGTTTCTTCGCATACTTCACTGAATTGGGGTTTTCGTCATCCGTGTCTGCCCTGCCTTTTCTCATTTGGCTCGCCATTTTTCTTTCTTTATGAATTAATTTTATTTTCAATTTAAATAAATATTTTTAATAGCATTTAAGCATAGAAACAAATTTCATTGCAATACTATTGCTTAATGGAAAATACTAATAATATAACTATGTTGCATTAAAATTGCGAAGCAAGAAAAAATGAGGGGGAGAAAAAAAGTTAAAGCGAAGGTGAAATGAAGTAAGCATGTATCATATTAATGAATTAAAATATTAGAACATGCAATCCATCTTGTTGTCTTATCCTTTGCTTTATCCTTTGCTTAATGAGAAAGGATGATGTAATAAGTTGTTTTTTGTTTTTGAAAATTTACATTTTATATTTGTATAGACTAATAATGAAAAAGAAAAATATGTAAAAATTAAAAATAGATTATAGAAATTTTATGCAACAATTCAAAATAATATAATAAAGAAAAATATTACTAAAATTAAATAAATGAATACAATAGATATCCCCAAAGAACAAGATGACAACTAACTACCTACATATAAACATTTTCACCCTTACAAAATTAAATCAATCTCATCAACCAATCATTTAAAAATAATAATAAAAAACAATTTACAAAAGTAGATCAATCTCTCCAACCTCTTCACACAAATTCAGTGAAGGAATACCCATCATTGAAAAGAGTGCATTCGAAGGGTTTACCTGTCGGTAACTGCAAGCTGTCATTTCGCCGTCATATTCCACAACCCATGGAGGGATATTATTAAAATCAGCCGTCAACCTGGTTACTCAAAAACACTTTCTTCTAATGCTAGGGTGGCTTTAAAAAAGAAACGTCGCACTCTCTCTCTATATATGTGGGTGTGTTTCCAGAATTAACAAGAGCAGTGGTGAAAGCACATTTTAGTGGGCACTGAGAACCATTAGAGGAAGGGTTTTCTTTTTCTGAATTTGGTGAAAAGGGTGGTCATATGAGTACGCACAGAGAAGCAGAAGTGGAAGTAGTTAAAGATGATCTCCGTTGTAGACGGTCAGACGGAAGAGGATGGAGGTGCGGTGCCCCTGCCATGAGTGGCCGCACTCGCTGTGAGAAGCACTTCAAAAGGAATCAGGGCCGCGAAAGGAAGAAAAAGGGTGAAAAGTCTACCAAAAAAATGAAGAGCTTAGAGGCCGTTTCTGGTTTTGCCCAGGGCAACCCGGATTTGTTCGGCAGTTCATTGAAGCCCGAAGCCAAAGATGGAAATGCTGGTTGCCAAAACGAACAAGAGTCTCTGGAAACAAATTTCAATGAAATTAGTGGGCGCTGCAAGTCTGCATTTGTGATTTCCGGCCATAATGTGGAAGCCGAAGCAGCAGAAGTGGACATTGTCGCACGGTTGAAATCCCTCACCAGAATGGTACTTTGGGTTCCTTATTTCATGTTTTTGGTTTTTTATTTTAAAGCTCTCTATAATTGTTTCTACCTTTGGTTTATGGGTGAATTTGAATAGTTTACAAAGAGGAAAATAAGTACCTCATATTAAGTTTGAAAGAAAATCAATTATAAAGTGATTCCATGCTGCTACTTATTATATTTTTGTTATTATTTTTAAAAATGCGATTTCATATGTACTTTAGCCAAACACAAAGATACTTTATAATATTTTCTTAAAATGTTGGCTTCTTTAATGGTGGCCTTAATAGCACGTGTTTCCATGTACCTTATAATCTTCTCTTATAATGCTGTTTTCTCTAATGGTGGCTCTAATAACATGTGGTTTCATATACCTCTGGATAATGAATGCTAAGTTTGAAAGAAAATCTATTGTTGAGTGATTCTATGTTACTATTTAATTGATTGTTTGATATTAATTTTTAAAGAACATGAGATTTCATATAATATTAATAACTAGAGAGAAAGGATGATTTATAATCTTCTCCTAGAATGTTGGTTTCTCTAATGGTGGCCTTAATAGCACATTTGGTTTTGTGTAAATTTTCAATTAGCACAAAAGATAAATTTGAAATTTTCTTCTGTAATATTGGAGTTGTTACAATTTAGAGATTGAAATTTCATCTAGAAATAAATAAGAGAGTTGAAAATATGCAGCCATTGCATGATGAATCATGCATCTTAAATAATAATAATATATTTATGAGTTGTAACTGTTGGAATGCCAAGTAGTTCTTTTTATGTACACGGATCTGCTGACCTCCTATTGTTGCCACTATTACGCCTCTCAGCATAAAATTATGTCATATAATTGTACATATTTCCTTTCTTTCTCTTTTATCTTTCCATCCAAATTTCACTTTCAATTATTTGCTATGTTCCATGGGGACACATCCTTGCCCTAAAATCCCCCCATCCCTAATGATGTTTTAGTTATGGGGGAACTGTATTAGATGTTCACTTGCCATCCCCAATCTTCAAATCTTTGAAATGTTTTTGAAACGTGTTGCAAAAATAAGAAACACCACAAGAACATTTGGCTATGTTTGAGATTGTTGAAGATGTTTGATATACCCCTCAACTGCCCTAGGGACAACTAGACATCCCTCATGGCAAGGCAAAATTTTATTATATTTAAAAAATAAAATTGTTCATTACATTAAACAAGAGTGTAAAATATATCATGGCAACATTATAATAAACAACAATAAATATATCATGATAGCTGTTAAATTTTAATGATCAGACAGTAAGTCAAACATAAATGCACAGAATATATCCTGGGAAAACCTTCCCCTAGAAGGTGAAAAACCCAGCAGTGAATGTCTCGGATTATATTTGTCAAATAAGGATATGATTTTACAAGATTGCTTCTCTTCTTGAAGCTATATGAATAAGTCAATCATTCTAGACTGTTGTGATATAATCCAAACTCTTGTAGGATTCTCGGACTGCAGAAGAATGAATGATGATCTTCGATCTGACTTGAATATATTGCATAATCTGCGGATGAAGGAGGTTGATCTGCTGTAGGATGAATCCGATCCACTGAAGGTCTGACAATTCGATCTGCTTCAATCTGCTTATCGTATATGATCTGATAATTGTATATATTAAATCGTCCTGTTGGAATGTGTGGCAGATTGAATTATATATCAATATCAAACAACATGACTTCTTCAAAGTCGGTACTTCCCAAACATCATGTCTTTCCTCAATGCTTAACCAACACGTCTCTTTGTTAAGGTGAGTTCGGTATTAGTTAGATATATTAATAAACTGTTTTATTAATCTGCTAGTATAAATAAAATATCGGCATTATAGAATTCAAACTTTGAATTAAATGTGCAAGACCAAAAGGTCCTTCACGCATTTGATGGTAAAGAGTTGGTACCAAGGATCCGACTGACACTATCCATCAACAATAGCAATATTCAACAACAAAATTGATTATGACAATGGTGACAACAACAATTGTATAACAACAATAAATATATGATGATTCAAATTCGTTGCTAATGATACAAGTTACATAAAACACTAACAATAATATGATTTCTGTTTTCATTGTTCAAAAAAGCCTCAAACTTAAAAAATTTCAATATGGTATTAGAGTCAAGTTGCAAAAGAGATTAAAGGTGCATTGGCCATAGTATGGTATAGTGTGGTGTTGTATGAGGAATGCAGTCAAACAATTTCTTCTTGGAATGTGGTTGACATGCAGACATTCATTGACATCGTCCATCACCATTTTAATAGTGTCAATGTTATATTGTTGTTGTTATACTATTGTCTATTAACTTGTATAAATTTAGGTATCTCTCTTTTTCTTTCTATATATCTATATATATATCCCCTTACTGCCCCCCAAAAATGGTTCTCAAACTGCCATCCCCAAAATGCATTTCCTACCATCCCGTCATCATCATTTTCGAAATATCATGGATCATAGATTATTTGTTTTTTTCAAATTGACAAGGTGAAATCTTTATATTTTGACATTTGCTTAAAATCATGGGACCACTAACTCTAAAAATTGCTCCTTGAAAATTTGAGTATTGATTGCTAAATAAAATTAACTAAGCATTTTCATGGCTTGACTTTATTATTTGGCTTTTCTTAAAGATCAACTAATTAAATGATCAAAGTATTTGAAAATAAAGTGATTGTTTACCAATTTTGTTCATGAACTAGGTGAGTGGTGGAATGGTGATCGTATTTTTTTTAGTACTTCTTGATTGTAGTCTGAAAGCATAACTCTATTGTTTGTTACTATAAATCCTCCTCATCCTCCTTCCAAACCCAAAATTCTATCATGTGGCTATATATTGGATAATTTCAATTGCTCATTAAATTATTAAATAATTTAATGTTTAAGGAGCAATCCCAAATATGTCTATGCCTAGCTGAATTTATAAGACCATTTCCAAATTGTATGTATAAATATAAACGTAGTTCAAACTATCATATGGTCGAACTATTGTTTTGGGTAAATCTAGTGAGCTGTGTTGTAGAGAAAATTGCTCGCATGTGTTTTAGTTTCTTGCAAAATTCTTTTTTTTTTTTTTTTTTTTCTCTTTGCCCTTTTTCCTTTCTGAAACATATTGAAGTTGGTTAGGGGACATAAAAGTTATGACCTATTGCTTGTATGCTTATGGATTTGATTGTGTAATCATACAAGCAACATTTTCATGGATTGTGGAAATTTGCTATTAGTAAGTTATGACCTTTTAAAATTTCTATAGCTGCTTCTAGATTTGATTGTGTGACTTTTTTTGCATCAACGTTTTGGATCACACTCTGTGATCCATCATCAGGATGTCTAGAGAATGCCAAGATATGAAAGAAGGTAAATTTGTCCTTGCTACTGCAAATGGTAGATTGAAGTTGTGAATTGATTTCTATGGTTCTAATATACAAATTTAGTGATTATTATCTTCAATCATTAATGAGTATACTATGATAAATATGGTTGAATTCAGTAACCTTTCATTGTATTCTAAAAGGGTTTCCTTTAATTAGACTTGGAAATTAACAAGTAAGAACCTTGTTTTCTAAATCACCTAGTAGTCAGTGGATTTGAGGAACATGTGGGTTATGGAGTAGCCTTCGTGGTGTACTATTTAATAAATTTCATTACCTTGAAATTATATTATTGAACCAATGCCAATATGGGTTTTGTCTTTGGGTTACTATTTATTCATCCTATAGAATGTCAAAGCATCATTGTGAAATGATTGAGATATGTTATGCTTTGAACATTGAATGCCATTTATTTCCATGCATACATGCATTACCTGTTAGATTTACGATCTCTTCCATGATAAATTAACAATGGACAAATGTATTAGATATGTGATGCATGAGCATATAGGTATGCTAATTGCCAATAACTCACAGTAAACTAGATTCCTTCATGCATGTTGGCCACATACTTCTAGATTCTTTGTGGTGGGTCGGGCTTCTCCAATGGAGTAGCACGATGAAGCTAATGCTTTGTGGTAGGGTGGATATCATTGCAATGATGCTCTCTCTCTCTCTCTCTCTCTCTCTCACTTCAAGTTACAAAAAGGAAACGATAAAGATTCAGTAATGCAAATGATAACTTACTGTTTATCTCATCTTATTGATTGAGATGAGTAGACGACTCTTACTAATTGTTTTGTATTTGTCATTTACAATACAATATCTTTGAAATTTTATGAGAAGAATGGCTCCTCTCATTTGATTGGTTGCATATGTCATTTGGTTTCAAAGTGTGTTTTCTTGTATTTGTAACATATAATGATTGAGTTTGTAGTTATGCCAAAGTAAGGTAAATGGATTTGTACAAATTATAATGATTGTAGAATCATTTTATATATAGAAAGGAAAAAATATAGTCTAGTATTTGACTCTTGACTCTAGATTAAATTTTCTATTCTCATTAATTACCATATTTTGTTAGTGATTATTGGGTAGGTGTTACACCAATTATTAGTTTGTGATGGAGATTCATGCAAGGGAATGATAGGGAAATCATATATCAGCAAAGGGAGGAAAAAAAGTAGCCATGGGCTACTGAAATGAAGAAGTAAACATTCAGGAAATCATTAGAGATGAAAATAGGGGGAGCTGACCAAGGAATTGCATTGTTCTATGAGAGAATCCACGGTAGAATAGTTCAAACTTGAGGAATGAATCAACAACGAAGTGTTGGTAACCCAACCAAAATTTTGTGGACTCAACTTGTGATAAAGTATCAATTAATCCTCTTATGAAATTTTTGCAAATAGAAGAAGAGGATCATTTTAAAGAAGAGTAGCAATTATCCTCAAGACAAGAGGATGGGATGGCAAGGTATAAGTCCAACAATCCATCATGACATGGTTTTCATTGAGTACTATGAGATGAAAAAAAGGAGTGGGCATAGAAGGGGAAGGAGAGATCATTTGGATCAGCCCAAAAGAGACACAACATTGGTTGGGGAAGTTGTGATGTCCCCTTCTAGTTGACATCTGTCAGCTGAGTAGATTAGCCTATCACTGACCCTCTTTGGCTGATGAGGTTGGGTAGAGGGTCCTCCAGAGTTTGATTCACCACCTTCAAAGCAAGCACTCTAGGTTTGGTCTTCGTTTGAGGTCTCCAGGTGTCCGTTTGAGATACTTTCTATTTTTAGTAGTCCTGCTATTTATAGCCAGTAGGTTGGGCAAGGACAGATTATGGTTTGGCAGTCTCCAGTTCAGACGGTAGGCATTTCTGATGAATACTTAGAGAGATATTAATATTTAATTATTTTTAATTAAATATTAAATGGCGAACTTTAATTTTTTGATGTTTTAAAAAGTCACTTTAAGTTATAACTTAAGTGAGGGTCTATTTCTCATCAGATGGGGCCAGTGTTTATATTAAATGGAAGATGATTTATATTTGACACTTCAATAGTCAAAAATAAATAATAAAAGTTAAAACATCATTAAAGGCCAAATCGCACCTTTCTTGGGAATCGCGCCAACCCTAAATGGAAGAAAACAGTGATCAGAGGTATCGGTACAGGGAAACGTGGGATACTTGTACAACAGCATCAGAGGCTGTGAAATATCAGTTGATCTTGCTCTTACAGTTGGTTTCATTCAGGGACCAAGTCTGTGCTTATTAGTTAGAGAGGCACCGTTATTTATCAGTATTTTGTTGCTGCAACAAACAAGGAAACAAAGATACCCAAAGGAGATATTTTTTGATGGCTGTACGGTTGCCTGGGGAGTAGCCCCAATCACCTAAGGGGCTGCGATTTGCATGTTGGAAGGATCCAAAAAAATAAATAAAATAAGGAGAAGGTGCGCCTAGCCTAGAGTCATCCATTGAGCTACCATGCAAGCTATTTGGGTCAGTCTGAAGTGAGTTATAGCATGCTGTCATAATGGACTGTGTATGACCAGCAAGGAAGAAATAAGGGTTTCCAAAAATTCTTGGTATTTTTCAGTTCCTATCTT
Organism: Cryptomeria japonica; assembly: GCF_030272615.1. NCBI lineage: Eukaryota > Viridiplantae > Streptophyta > Pinopsida > Cupressales > Cupressaceae > Cryptomeria > Cryptomeria japonica. The sequence goes on along the minus strand of NC_081407.1, from coordinate 639,525,796 downwards.
TTATTGTTTGTTTATGTATTGAGGGTAAATAAAGGTTGAATACATGCAATAAGGGTTTGATCAGTTTATTACTGAATTAGAATTGATTTCTAGCATTTCCCTATAGTTGCTTTTTGTGCTTAAGTTTGTCAAGATTATATTTGCTGTTACAAATTTGCAAAGAACACACTTGAAACGCAACAGGTTCAGTTAAACGTCAGTTGTCTCAGTTGAGGACCTTTTAAGGTTCTTATAGTGGTATCAGAGCTAAATCTTGCCATCCTAAGGGTTTAGCAATTACATGCAGTCGCAGGAAACGGGTTCACATAGGTATTACACACGCAACAAAGCCTTTCGTGAAGGAGAATAGAGTTTTAATAGGCAGTCAAATACCATGGGTGAAAGGCATACAGGCAATCCAACCAGAGGTCACAGAGCTGAGGATGAGGAGACAAGAGAATTCTTTAGGACTATGGCCACTGGGCAGCAACAAGTTGCTCAGGCTTTACAGGCACTCACCACCATGATGGAGCTTATGAATCCTCCAAACCGAAACAATCAAGAACCAGAGGACAATAGGAGTGTAGCCAATATTCCTAGACCTCACAGGGTAGCTTCACGCACAGTTGACAGGCCTTCAAGGCCAAATTTCTTGGCAGAAGAACCTGAGGATGTTGCCAGAGCTGAGGCAGAACCTGTCTCTGTTGATAATGTTATGACGGTACATGATGAGTGGAGTCTTCTTCCACCTGATGTGAGGCAGAATCTGAATTTTGATCTGTTCATGAGGCAAAAACGGGAGGTAGAGAGAAACAGGCAAGAGAGGAGGCCTCGTTTCCAACATAGAGATCTTGAGTTTGCCACAAGCAAGCTCACCCTACCTTATTATGATGGCAGCGGTGCAGTTACAGCTAGATCTTGGATCCATAAACTGTATACATACTTCACACTGAGACCCATGATTGAAAGGGATGCAATTAAGTTTGTAACCTTACACTTGGACGGTACTGCACATGAGTGGTGGCGTAATGGACTCATCACTCTCCAACATGATGAGATTACCACCTACCAGGAGTTCGCTGATTCGTTAGTAGAGAGGTTTGATAAGAAAGACCCTGAGTCATACTTTTGGGAGTTAGCACAGCTGAAACAAACAGGGAACTTGGAGGTGTATGTTTTAGAGTTTTTGAAGCTGGCATGCATGGTAAATAACATGTCAAATCAGCGATTAGTAGTTTTGTTTATAGAGGGACTCATGGAGCCTTTGAGAGGCTGGGTAAAGGCATTTGATCCCCCAACACTTCTACTTGCCATTAAAAAGGTACGGAGTATGGATGTGACAACCACTCAAAATAAATTTGGGACAAAAGGGTCAACATCTTTCAAAGATAATAGGAATTTCAGCAAAGGGAAAGAAAAATCAGACTTTAGAAATGATTACAAGCCAAAGCCAGCAGCCCCTCCCTTAGATCGGGAGACACTTAACGATTTAAGGCAAAAGAAACTCTGTTTTTATTGCAAAGGTCCATATGATGCCAACCATGACTGTCCTTTGAGGCCTAAGGGCAAGGCAAACAGAGTAATGTGGGCATATTATGAAGATTCTGAATCTGATCACGAAGGTCAGCCTGCTGGTTATGAGAATTTAGAGGCTGAAGATGACACATAGGGTCCTTCGAGACTCGACAAAATGGATGCAGAAGGTGATGAGCACCTTAAGGAGGCACTTCTCACGAGTATTCAGCAGGAAGGGTCATTTAGAATGAGAGGAGTACTTGCTGGTCAGAAAGTTATTACACTGCTGGATACCGGAGCCACACATAACTTTATTGATGCCAGGTTGGTGGAGAAGAGAGGAATCCAAACAGAGGAGTTTGAGGGCATTTGTGTGACGGTGGCAGATGGTTACACTTTAAAGTGTAATAGGATGATCACACAACTCCCATTACGTGTAAACAATTATGAATTCAAGATTGATTTCTATGCGGTTCAGATGGGAGACACAGATTTGGTCCTTGGTATGAAGTGGTTGCATGAACTAGGCAAATTTACACTTGACTTGCAGGAGATGGAGATGTCTTTCACCATTGATGAGAAAACACATGTGCTGAAAACGATTAAGGACAGCAATTTCAGAATGATTACACTCAGGCAGATGGAGAGGCTCGTACGCCATGATCAGACTGAGTGGGCAGCAGAGTGTATGATCATGCCCATACAGCAGGATGCTCAAAAAGTTGAATATCATCCGGACATTTAGATACTGAGAACCAAACATAGCAAGGTTTTCAGTGACATACCATCCAAGAGGCCGCCAGATAGGGGTTTTGGGCACATCATTGAGCTAGAGGAGGGAGCGAAGCCAGTGATGATTACTCCATATAGACATCTGAAGCGCCTGAAAGATGAAATAGAGAAAACCATACAGGAGCTTTTGGCCATAGGACATATTCGGCCTAGTAAGTCCCCCTTTGCTTCTTCAGTTGTTTTGGTGAAGAAGAAGGATGGCACATTGCGGATGTGTATTGATTACAGGGTCCTTAATAAGCGGACAATCAAAAACAGATATCCCATCCCGTGTATTGATGAGCTCATAGATGAATAACATGGGGCCTGTTATTTTTCAAAGATTGATTTGAGATCAGGCTATCACCAGATCAGTGTTCGTGAGCAGGATATTGAGAAGACTGCTTTTCGTTGTCATTATGGACATTTTGAGTTTGTGGTTATGCCATTTGGGCTAACCAATGCTTCTGCTACTTTCCAGTCCACAATGAACAAAGTCTTCAGACATCAGTTGAGGAAATCAGTATTGGTGTTCTTTGATGATATATTGGTTTACAGTCGTACTTGGGAGGAACACCTCAGTCACCTAGATATAGTTTTGAGCATTCTGAGCAGGGAGTCCTTGTATGCCAAGGAATCCAAATGTGACCTTGGAATGACTGAGTTATTGTACTTGGGCCATATTATCAGTGCAGAGGGAGTGCGGATGGATCCCGAGAAGATCTGTGCTATTGTAGATTGGCCTACTCCAGTGAACCTCACTCAGTTGCGTGCGTTCTTGGGCCTATGTGGTTTCTACCGCCGTTTTGTTAACGGTTATTCGCGCCATGCGGCACCTTTGACAGACTTGATGAAAAAGGGTGCCTTCTTATGGACTCCTGAGGCCCAGGAGTGTTTTGAGAGGTTCAAGGAGCTCATGACTTCATGTCCAGTACTTGCTACACTGACTTCTCGAAATCATTTGAGTTACAATGTGATGCCTCTGGTGAGGGCATTGGGGCGGTGCTTATGCAGGACAAGCACCCTATTGCTTATGAGAGTAGGAAACTCTGTGGACCTGAGAGAATTTACAACATTTATGATAAGGAAATGTTGGCCATAATGCATGCACTGGCCAAGTTTAGACAGTTCTTAGTGGGCAGCAAGTTCTGCATTAAGACTGACCACAATAGTTTGAGACATTTCCTTGGGCAGCGTGACTTAAATGACAGGCAACAAAAGTGGGTCAGCAAACTTTAGGCTTACAACTTTGATATTTCCTATATCAAAGGCACACAGAATGTAGTTGCAGATGCCTTGTCACGTCGTCCCCACCTGAATTCTATGGTCCAAATAGCAGAGGATTGGCGGCATATTATAGTGGCCGAGTACGTCAAAGATAGCTGGGCTGCAGGTGTGATAGAGGGGTCAGTAGTGGACAGCAGGTATACAGTTGTAAATGAATTGATCATTTACAAGGGGAGAGTGTACTTGATCTCAGGATCAGAGTTGAGTAGGGTACTGCGGTTCCGTCATGATGAACCGATAGCAAGACATCCTGGGTTTTTCAAAACCTACAGACAGGTGCGTGAGTGCTTCACGTGGAAAGGGCTCAAGGCGGATGTTCTACAGTATGTTAGAGAGTGCCCTGTTTGTCAGCAGAATAAACAGGAGCATACATACCCTGCTGGTTTACTTCAGCCACTTCCAATTCCTGACAGGAAGTGGGAATGTTTGTCTATGGATTTCATCACAGGGTTACCGAGAGCACAGGGACGTGATTGCATATTTGTGGTTGTGGATCGTTTGACGAAGTATGCTCACTTCTATCCGATCACCACCACTTATTCAACTATTCAGGTAGCAGAGTTATTCTTCAGAGAGGTATTCAAATTACATGGGTTGCCTCGGACTATTGTTAGTGATAGGGACACGCGGTTTTTGAGCCACTTTTGGAAGGAACTTTTCAGACTCTGTGGGACCGATCTTACACCGAGCACCAGTTACCACCCTCAGATTGATGGCCAGACTGAGATAGTTAACAAATGGGTGGAGGGATACCTTAGGAACTATATTTCAGGGCAGCAAAAGGTGTGGGTGAAGTGGATTTACCTCTGTGAGTACTGTTAAAATACCACTCACCACATGTCCATTCAGATGACTCCATTTACAACACTGTACGGGTATGAACCTCCCAGTTTCATTGACTTATTGCTGAGTGACAGTAGGGTGCCTAGTGCGGGAGACATGATACAAGAGAGTCAGGACATTGTGAAGACTCTTAAGGAAAATATAGCCAAGGCACAAAATCAACAAAAACAATATGCTGATCAGAAGAGGACAGAGAGGTCATTTGAGGTAGGAGACATGGTGTATTTGATGTTGCAGCCTTATCGACAGTCTACTCTCAGAAGGAGTGGAGCAGAGAAGCTCAAGCCTCAATATTATGGCCCTTTCAGAGTAACCAGGCGTATAGGTGAGGTGGCTTATGAGTTGGATTTACTGGCAAATAGCAGAGTACACAATGTGTTTCATGTGTCACGTCTCAAAAAGGCGTTGGGACACCGTATTGTTCCTTCCACGGTCTTACCACCCATGGATAATGAGGGAAAGTTGATACTCGTACCTGAGGCTATCATTGAGTTCAGGGAGAGGAATTTCAGGAGACGAACTATCACAGAATACCTGGTGAAATGGAAGGATTTGCCAGTAGAGGATGCTACTTGGGAGAGCGAGGAGATTTTACAGCATCCGGAGTTGAGATTGCTTGAGGACAAGCAATTTCGGGAGGGGCGGACTGTGATGTCCCCTTCTAGTTGACATCTATCAGCTGAGTAGATTGGCCTATCACTGACCCTCGTAGGCTGATGAGATTGGGTAGAGGGTCCTCCAGAGTTTGATTCACCACCTTCAGAGCAAGCACTCTAGGTCTGGTCTTCGTTTGAGGTCTCCAGGAATCCATTTGAGATACTTTCTATTTTTAGCACTCCTGCTATTTATAGCCAATAGGTTGGGCAAGGACAAATTATGGTTTGGCAGTCTCCAGTTCAGACGACAGGCATTTTTGATGAATACTTAGAGAGATATTAATATTTAATTATTTTTAATTAAATATTAAATGGCGAACTTTAATGTTTTAATGTTTTAAAAATTCACTTTAAGTTATAACTTAAGTGAGGGTCTATTTCTCATCAGATGGGGCCAATTTTTATATTAAATGGAAGATGATTTATTTTTGACACTTCAATAGTCAAAAATAAATAATAAAAGTTAAAACATCATTAAAGGCCAAATCGCACCTTTCTTGGGAATCGCGCCAACCCTAAATGGAGAAGATTAACGAAGATTTTAGGTCTTCTTTTCATTATGCTAAGTTTTGATATTTTTGTTTGGAGCTTTGAGAGGAGTTTTGGCCAAGGGTTTCAACAGAAGATTCTTCTGCAGTGATCAGAGGTATCGGTACAGGGAAATGTGGGATTCTTGTACAATAGTATCAGAGGCTGTGAAATATCAGTTGATCTTGCTCTTACAGTTGGTTTCATTCAGGGACCAAGTTTGTGCTTATTAGTCAGAGAGGCACCGTTATTTATCAGTATTTTGTTGCTGCAGCAAACAAGGAAACAAAGATACCCAAAGGAGATATTTTTTGATGGCTGTACGGCTGCCTGGGGAGTAGCGCCAATCACCTAAGGGGCTGTGATTTGCATGTTGGAAGGATCCCAAAAAAAAAATAAAATAAGGAGAAGGTGCGCCTAGCCTAGAGTCATCCATTGAGCTACCATGCAAGCTGTTTGGGTCAGTCTGGAGTGAGTTATAACATGCTGTCATAATGGACTGTGTATGACCAGCAAGGAAGAAATAAGGGTTTCCAAAAATTCTTGGTATTTTTCAGTTCCTATCTTTTATTGTTTGTTTATGTATTGAGGGTAAATAAAGGTTGAATACATGCAATAAGGGTTTGATCAGTTTATTACTGAATTAGAATTGATTTCTAGTGTTTCCCTATAGTTGCTTTTTGTGCTTAAGTTTGTCAAGATTATATTTGCTGTTACAAATTTGCAAAGAACACACTTGAAACGCAACAGGTTCAGTTGAACGTCAGTTGTCTTAGTTGAGGACCTTTTAAGGTTCTTACAGAAGTTCACTATACCCACTCATTATGGATTGAATAATTATACAACTATCGCATGGTTGTAGAAGTTGGATACCTACATCTCATTGAATCCTATGTAAAGGAAGCAATTAATTTTGTTAGCTTACATCTAGAGGGTGTGGCTCATGAATGGTGGTACCGTGACATGGTGACTCAAGGGCATGGTTCTATTACTACTTGTTAATTTGTTTTTATGCACGATCAAACACAGAATAAAATACGAAATTATTTTACCCTGTCTTGAACAAAATCACCTCAGATGCTAAATATTTGATCAACTAAGATGATTCCAAGGTTTCTACAGTCAGTTATTGACATGCGGGTAACTCAATGGCTGATGTGATTTGCTTTTGTCACTTGGAGACTTACGCAATTGTTCGGACTTGTTAAGCTTATTCATGAATGGGAATTGGTTGCCAATGACTTTGAATGATTTTGCAATTATAGCTCTTGATCTAATCTAACAATGATTTTCAAATAAAATTCAAAAGGATGAGGGTTTAGTAATTCTATCCTAAAACCTAGAATGCAAGACGTGAATGATTCAATGAAATTCAATTAGGCAAGGTTTCACCATCAATGGAAAATTCAACACATGCTTAGGGCAATCATATAAGGTAGCGTTAGAGATGTTCAAATTATCACCATTGACATCAATACCATCAAGGCAATGCATATCGATGGACATGCAATCATTGAAGTTAAGTTGAATTCAATTTCCAGTTGACCACACAAGGCAAACTTATAATCAGTAAGAAGCTAGTGGTATGGATTATACGAATCTCATTCAAATGCATTCAACACTTCTTTCATCCAATCTAAAATACTTGAAACAAATTCTAATCTAACTTATACAATAAATTTTGGAGGTAATTAGAATCACAAATGCGTACAACATCTAAACAAAACCACCAAGCTTCAATGATTTGTATTCTCAAATGAAATGAATGGCCAAGATTCATTTAGAATCAAGGGCCAAGATCTTTCCAACACTGCCCTAAAATAACCCTAATATGGATTTGCAACAAAAAAGAAGAGGTCCACTAGGATGACACCTAGTCATCAAGCAAGGAATCTTCTAGAAGATTCCGACTTGTATGCCTCTCTCTAGTTGCATACCCCACAAATCTGGCTAAGACTGAATTGAGTTCTTCCATGGTGACGTTGGGTAAAGCTTCTTGTTGCTCATCAATCACATCCAAGGCATTTGAGCAAGCATCAAAGACACTTTCCCAATCCAGTATAAGCTTCTGTAAATTGTAGATGTGAACCACGAGAGAAACCAAAACATCTATCCGACTCTTCTTCAAAGATTCTAACTGTTTGAAGTAAACAAACTTCATCTTTTCTTTCAATTCTTCTAAGTCTAAGCTGTTGGAAGAATGGACATCCATTCCCAATAATTCATCAATAGATGTAAGGATCTTGGATTGTATCTCTTGGATCGATCCTTCCATCTCTGTGCAATCTTGTCTTGTATGATCATAAGCGAACTTCCGCATAGCCAAAGAACAATACCATCCCTGGAAATCATAAACATTACTTGCATGCTCAACTCCCTCCTAGATCAACGTAGGCATCAGGATTCGCTTCAACACTCTAAGGCGAGGAATTGTCTTCTCTTGCACAGGTTGGAAATCATCCCAAACTCCCTCCAAATACAAGCATTGACGTTTTGTCAAATGCTTGGACAAACTAAGCTAGGAAATCATTTGCTTGTTTCGAAACATCTTCAATCCACTCTCCAACCTCCATTTGTGTATTCCTCACTGCCTCATAGTCAAAGGGAATCCGCGATCAATAGCAATAGGTGAGACAAAAGTAGGATCCTCACGCATTTGGGAGTTCATCCCTTCAATGTATTCTTTGAGTCTCCTATTCTCATTTTCAAGCATCTTCTTCTCAATAGTGCCTCAATTGTCGTGGTAGTATCATTCAACTCTTGGAATTCTTGCTTCTGTGTAGTTGGTCCAAGGTCAATTGTGGTAACCTGATAATCCATAGGAGTGACAACATCTTTGGTCTTATTATCCATCGGGACAACCGCTTGTGCAATACATGTTAATGCATGATAGCTTCGGTAAGATAAATGATTGAATGAGAGATAAATGAAGTCTCTCATTCAATCATTTATCCTATCGATAAACCATCAAGAAAAACTTCAAGCTATTTTCATTTGATAATCATTCCTCATTTATATATCAAATCTTCTTAGTCGATCAATATCGATAATCATATTATAGCATGGCATATTGGTGATCATCGATGGTTATCGAGTTAACCATGTATTCCGATTCACAGTGGATGTGTTCCCAACAATAAACAAATAATGATTATCGTGTTGCTTTCGAGTGGCAAGGTATGCACCGCTTGACATATATAACCTTTAGTTAGTGATCGGTGTCGATTAACTTAGACATCGATTCACGTCGGTTAATATGCCACGCCAACACCATCGTGAATACCGATTGGCATATACACTATGTTACGTGAACCCTGATTAGTATCGAGCTGGTAATTAATTAAACACCGGTTGATAACATATATCAAAGGGTGCGATCAAGTAGTGTCTTGACCGGTCATGTCCATAAGACATGACCGGTCAAGGCACTGGTTGATCCTCCCCTCTTGCATATATATAAATATCATTTGATATTTGTGAAGAGGATATTGAAATCGATAAATACTCCTCTCACCTATCAAACAAAGAAGATAGTCAGATATATAATAGAGATAGAAAATTACATAGATATAGAGAATACAAATAAGAATACGTCTTGCATATTGAATTGTAAATTGAACATCATTTACATGGTATCAGAGCTATAGTTAAATCGAACCCGAGGCTGTTCAATTTTACGTAAAATTCAAATCAAGCATATATTCAACATAACAATTCTCTCAATGGCTAGCGCTATCAGATTTGAAGATAGACTCGGAGGAGGTGATGACTTCTCAGCATGGAAATTCAGAATTCAAATGATTCTAAAAGAAAATAAAGTCGAATCATTTGTAAAGACCAGTGTTCCACGGGCGTCGGGGACGGGGGGACGCGGGGACCAAGGGTCTAAATTTGGGGACGGCGGGGGGGACGGCGGCGGGGGGGTGGCGGGGTGGTGGTGCTCATATACTTATACATATACATATAGTACTTGAAAAACTAGTTTTGAAAAGATGTATAACAGTATAACAGTATAAGAATTAGATTTCAAATGAAACTATAGGAAATACCAAGATTACTTAGATTAGTGATACGTAACTAATTGCTAAAAGTAAATAAAATTTGACAAATGAAATTGTCAAATTGGAGATTTCTCATTTCTATCATATGAATATCGAAAAAGGAAAACGAAAATACGAATATCTGATGCCATTGCAAAGTCTATAATAATAAAGATGATTACATGATTCATCATTACAATGAGTAGCCAAATACAAATACGTGTAGCAATAGCATTACAATACAAAATGACAAAATTGAAAAGTGAAAACTGAAAACTCAAACTGTAGCTAATGGAGGCCTCTAATCATCTGCGAACTCCTCCTCACTGGAACTGCTGGACTCCTGAGGATCAAGGTCCCTCAAGCTCACACCAACTAGCCCTGCATCTGAAGTGGTAGGATCATCCTCATCAATCTGTGAAGGCTCCTCTGGCTCTACATCCCATCGTGCCGCTGGACTCTCCTTGTACATAAGTGTCTTGCGGTCAATGAGACGCAAAGCACTGTGTACAGCCACAAGCTTCTCTGCTCTCTTAGAGGTAAGTCCGTTCCTCTTAAGAGAGTGGATGAAGCTATATGTAGACCAATTCCTCTCAGCAGCTGAAGAACTGGAAATCTGGGATAGCAGACGGATGGCTAGAGTGGTGGTCAAAGATTTCGGGCCATGACAATTCCACCATAAAAGTGGGTCCTCCTGTGCCATGTTGTCTATATCCATCTTTGCCGCATCTGAATAACCTCTAAGAGTGGCAAATCTTCCCCACTCAGTGCGCATTGTGCCGACATCTTTGGAATCAAACATCTTCTCTATGCACTTAAAGAAACCCGCCTTCACCTCATCATCCTGAATCGGTGTCAATCTACCCGGTCTAGCCTTGTACCACTTAGGATTCAAGGCAAAGGTAGCCATATGCAAAGGAGTGTTCAACTTGTCCCATCTACGCTGAATGATAGGCTGGATTTGCTCATTGTAGAATGCTAAAGAGGGGTCCTTCACTCGCACAGCAGCCCTCATCTGGTCAAGCATAGAGTCAATGCACTCATACACCTCTCCAAGGTTAGGTGCATCCCCATCCCCATATCTGATCACCTGGAATACTGGAGTAATGATAGAGACAATGTATTTCGCATCAGTCCAAAACACATCACTCTTCACTATCTCCTTCACCCTTCTCCCTTGCTCTTTCTTGGCCTCAGCCCACCTATTCCACTCTTTAGTCATAACCATGAGTTGCAATGCCTCTTGCAACTCAATCATTCTCTCCAAGAGAATGAAATAGGATGCATATCTAGTCTCAACTGGTTTCAAGAACTCCTTCTTCGTGAAGGTCCTGAAGAGTGCATGTGAAGTGTGGTGGTTGCAGATAAACATCTGCACATCTCTCGCATCGGTGACCACTCCTCTAATCCAGTCTATCTTCCCCATGTCCTTGAGTGCATTGTTCATGGCATGCACACAACATGGGGTCCACCAAATGTGTCTATAGGCTGCCTCAACGAGTCTCCCTGCTGCTCTACACACATGGGCTGCATCTGTCACTACTTGGACCACATTTTGTGGCCCAACCTCCTCAATAGCCTCCCTAAGGACCTGAAACTGGAAATCAGCATCTTTACGATGCCCTGTACAATCAACTGCTCTAAGGAAGTATGGGCCCTCTGCACATGTGACCATGACGTTGATGAGTGGACGATGGCTAATGTTCGTTCACCCATCCATAACTATGCTGCACCCCGATGCCACCCAACATGCCTTCATCTTCTCCATCAAAATATTGATCTTGGAATAGCTTTTATCCAAGATCGAGGTCCTCATTTTCGTCTCCCCTGGTGGCACATAACATGGTCCTCCCTTGGCCACCATATCCATCATCTTCCTATAATAAGGAGACCGTGTAACATGAAATGGAATGCCATTGGCAAAGAAGAAATTGCCAATGGATTCATCTATCTCATCTCTCAGTTGCACATTAAACATATCAGTAATGGGGTTGCTCTGTGTTGTCTGCAACTTACGTTTCCCAGCCCTGGCGGCAGTAGAAGTGGAAGTGGATGGAGATCCAAACATCATTCCTCCCGTCTGCGAAGCATGAGAAGTATGAAGTGCTGCCCTAGCAGACAAAGTAGTAGGCATTGAAATATTTGTGTCATCTGGAACCCCCCAAATCCTGTTAAACTCAATTCTGTACTGTATATTTTTGGCTTCCTCCAAAAACTTACAATGTTTCACGCCTTTTCCTCTCCAAAACAGAAAGTGTGCACACTAATGCTACCGAACCATTCTGTGTCACAAATATTGCACTTCCACTTCCTTGTTCCCCCACTTGAATGTGATGCAGTGCCTTGTATTGATATTCGTGAAGCAAACTGTTTTAGAGGAGACTTAGGATCAAAATGACCCCTAGCATATGGTGCCAACAACTCTGAAGGGCAACCTGTACTAGCTGGTGCACTTACCATAGAGCTAGATTGGGCTCCAGGATCAGCCCCATGGTCACCCCCCTCATTTTCAGGTTCATATTCTGAATCATTCTCACTATGAGAATGGATTTCTATGTCATCTTCACTCATGCCTTGGGAGCTCATTGTGAAATTGACACTGCATTTGACAAAATGAAAATAAAATCAGCCTAGTTTAACAATATATTTTTAAATTTTTTTCCTATTCATCTCAAAATGAGATTTGATGTTGAATCTTGAGGGCAAAATGAGCTCATTGTGAAATTGACACTGCATTTCACAAAATGAAAATAAAATCAGCCTAGTTTAACAATATATTTTTAAATTTTTTTCCTATTCATCTCAAAATGAGATTTGATGTTGAATCTTGAGGGCAAAATGATGAATCATTTTGCCCTCAAGATTCAACATCAAATCTCATTTGAGTCTTGAGATGAATAGGGAAAAAAAATCCAAAAATGACATAGAACAATGAAAATCAGAAAATATTAAAAAGAAAACAAAAAAAAAACAAGAAAAAGTTGAAAAACCCTACCTTGTGCTTGAAAAATCTCTCCAAAATGTAGAAGAATCTTCTTCTTCCTCTTCTTCTTGCTTCTTCTAGCTCCTATCACACTTGCAATCAGTTTTTCTCACCCCTTCAATCAGTCTTCTTCAAGTTTTTCCTCCTCTTTAGCTTGCTGGAAAAAAAAATCAGATTACCAAAATGAGAGTTAAATCTAAAAAAAACATGCTTTTGTGTTGTTTTGGGGGGGTGGGTGGAGCCCACGTCCAATTAGGGTTACCCCTTAATCCCCCCAAAAGGCAAATGTTTTTTAAAAAATTGCTTTTTTTGTTTGTTTAGGCGTAGGGACGCGGGAGACGCCTGGGCGTCTCCCCGTCCCTCGAGAGACGCCTAGGTGTCTCCCTCAGAGACGCCCAGACGTCTCCGAGGAGACGTCTCCCTGTCTCCACGTCTCCCTGGGAGACGCGGAGACGGGGAGACGTCTCCACGTCCCGACGGCGACTGGGTGGCGGTGGCGGGGGTCCCCCCGTCCCCGAGACGTCCCTGACGGGGGGACGCGTCCCCATTCCGAGACGTGGAGACAGGGAGACGTCTCCACGTCCCGGCGGCGACTGGGTGGCGGTGGCGGGGGACGTCGCGTCCCCGTCCCCCCGTCCCCGAGACGTCCCTGACGGGGGGATGCGCCCAAAAGGGGGGGGGGACGCGTTCTTGTGGAATGGGGGTAAAGATTGAAACTGCAGAACCGAAGACTAAACTTGACAAAACAACTTGGAGAGAATGAAATAATAAGGCTATTAAAATCATAGTTGATGGGGTAAGAAACAATATTATGCCCATCATAAGGAAACATGAAACAACCTTCAACATGTTCAAAGCACTTGAAGATGCTTTTGAGATATCTAATGCTAGTAGAACCTTGGCTTTAATAAGAGAAATAAATCACATAGCCATGATAAAACGAGAATCAGTCAATGCCTACTTCATGCGAATATCTGCCCTAAGGGATGAACTGGCAACCCTTGGATATGAGATCCAAAGCAAAGAATTAAACCTCATTGCTCTAGATGGGCTGCCTAGCATATGGGAAACATTTGTCCAAGGCATCAGTGCAAGGGATGAATTCCCAAAATTCAATAGGCTAAAGGCTGTCTGTCTCTAAGAGGAGTCAAGGCAAAATAAGAAAGGGATCAAACAGAAGAATAGAGATGAAGACCTTCAAGTTCTAAATACGAACTCTAACAAGAAAGGCAAGCAGAAGCAATTCAGGAAGAGAAAAGGTCATCACGGCAAGAACTCCTTCAAAAAGGACCTTTCTTAGATTCAGTGTTACAGATGTGACAAATCTGGGCACTATGTTGCCAAATGTCCAGAAAGAGCTAAGCAAGCCACATTTGCCAAAACAGGAAAATCTAAAAGGGAAGAGGACTCTGAGAAGTATGTACTCTATTCAACACTCACAAACCAAGCATCAAACAAAATGAACTCTTGGGTGATTGACAGTGGCTCATCCAGACACATTACAGGATTCAGAGAAGTACTAGACTCCATGAAAGAGGAGAATGATGAGGAAGTAACTATCGGAGATGATTCTACACATCCAGTCAAAGGAGTTGGAACCTACACCATCAAACTAAAGTCGGGTGTATCATTACAACTTAGAGGAGTACTATATGTTCCAGGCATTAAGAGAAATCTAGTCTCAATATCAGCACTGGAGGACAATGGATATAGAGTAACCTTCATGGACAACAAAGTATTGGCTTGGCCAAAGAACTCATCCATCAAGAAAGCTAAAACAATTGGTCAAAGACAAGGCTACTTGTATGAGCTATGTACAGAGCCCGACTTAGCCCTAATTCATGAAACTACAGATGCCAATGAAATCTGGCATAGAAGACTAGGCCACCTAAATTTTAGAGCTTTATCATCAATGGGAGACCTTGTCATAGGTCTACCTAAGTCAAAGCAATATCATTTAGGGGCATGCACAGGATGTGCCCTAGGTAAAAATACTAAGGGTGCTTTTCAGAATAGTACTAGGAAAACAAGTAAAATTTTAGAGTTAGTTCATTTTGATGTATGTGGACCTATGTCCGTACCTTCATTGGGGGGATTTCTGTATTATATAATATTTGTTGATGACTACTCTAGGAAAACTTGGATCTACTTTCTGAAATGTAAAGAATCAGAAGAGATCCTTAATAGGTTTAAAAAAGTCAAATCACTAACAGAGAACTACAAAGGAAATAAAATTAAAACCCTAAGAATTGATAATGGGGGGGCATACACATCAGAATTATTTAAAGAGTTTTGTAAAAATTTGGGGATTAAGAGGGAGTTAACAATACCTTATAACCCTCAACAAAATGGGATAGTTGAAAGGAAAAATAGGACAATCGTTGAAGCTGCCAAAGCTATGATTCTTGATTAGAATCTAAATGTCAATCTTTGGGCAGAAGCAATTAGCATTGCTGTATATATTCAAAACATATGTCCTCACTCTCATCTTGAAGATAAAACCCCTGAGGAAGTATTTACTAAATCAAAACCTGATATTAGCCACCTTAGGATATTTGGATGTCTTGTCTATATTCATATACCTGAGGAGAAAAGATTAAAATTAGAGCCTTCTGGAAAAAGGGGAATCTTTGTAGGATATAGTGAAACCTCTAAAGCCTACAGGATCTATATACCTGGTCAAAAGAATATTGAACTAAGCAGGGATGTGATCTTTGAAGAAAACTTAGAGTTCAAAAGAGCCCAAAGCTCTCTAGACTCTGAAGTCTATATCCCCACCCCTAGCATAGATAGAGATCCTATTCCTGAGCTTCAGAGGGAGAATCCTGAGGAAACTATAAGTGAAACTCAAAGTCCACCTAGAGAAAACCTCAAGAAAAGACCACTATGGGCCACCAAGACTGTAGCAGAAGCTCAGAAATTTGTTGCTCCTTCAGGGACCTTCAGGGAAAGCAAAAGGCTTAACAAATTCACTAGCTATGTTGCCCTTATGAATAATCTCTCTAAAGCAGAACCAAACAATGTATCATAAGCTCTTGAACATCAAGTATGGAAAGATGCTATGTCTGAAGAGTATCAGTCTATTATGAAAAATGATGTCTAGGAGATTGTTCCTAGGCCAACCAAGAAATCTGTTGTTTCATCTAAATGGCTTTTTAAGATCAAACATGCTGCAGATGGTAGTATTGAAAAACACAAGGCTAGATTTGTAGCTAGAGGATTCTCACAAAGGGAAGAAATAGATTATGAAGAAACTTTTGCACCTGTTGCCAGATATACATCAGTAAGAGCTGTATTAGCCATTGCAGCAACTAAGGGTTGGAAGGTACACTAGATGGGTTTGAAATTTATAATGCAGAGTCTCATGTGTGTAGACTCAAGAAAGCTCTCTATGGACTTAAATAGGCTCCCAGGGCTTGGTATGAAAGAATTGACACTTATCTCTTAGGACTAGGCTTCTCTAAAAATGATGCAGATCCTAATCTCTATTACAAAAGATATAAAGGCGATATGCTAATGTTGATTTTATATGTTGATGACTTATTAATCACAAGAAATGATCATCTTATAGATCAATGCAAGAAAGATCTATTCAAAGAATTTGATATGAAGGACTTAGAACTCCTTCATTACTTCCTAGGATTGGAAGTATGGCAGAATTCTGACAACATTATGCTAAACCAAGGAAAGTATACCTTGGATATTTTGAAGAGATTCAGAATGCTAAATTGTAGGCCCATGACCTCTCCTATGGAAACCAATTTACATAAACTTAAAGAAGCAGCAACAGAGTCACAACCCATTGACTTTACTCTATACAGACAAATGATTGGGTCCCTGATGTACCTGGTGAATACAAGGCCAGATATCTGTTATGCAGTTAATGCCTTAAGTCAGTTCATGTGTGAACCTAAGGAGATACACCTAGTTGCAGTAAAGCACATCATGAGATACCTACAAGGTACTCTAAACCTTGGTCTCAAATATGAGAAAGTTGACATAGACCTACATGGATTTACAGATTCAGATTGGGCTGGAAGTGTAACTGACAGAAAAAACACTTCAGGGTGTTGCTTCAGTCTAGGTTCAGCCATGATATCTTGGATCAGTAGGAAGCAGTCCTTTGTAGCTCAAAGCTCCACCGAGGCAGAATACATTGCAGCTTCTATGGCTGCTCGAGAGGCAGTATGGCTTAGGAAGTTGCTTGTGGGGTTGTTTGGAGAACCTATGAAACCCACTATTATTCATTGTGACAATCAAAGCTGCATAAAACTTTCAGTTAATCCAGTGTTCCATGACAGATCCAAGCATATTTAGATCCCATACCACTATGTGCGAGATATGGTAGACAAAAATGTGATTCAATTAGAATATGTTTGTACAGGAGATCAAACGACAGATATTTTGACCAAATCTCTTTCTAGAGTGAAGGTTGATCACTTCAGAAAAGGTTTAGGTATGATAGAAAGGTAATTTGCTTTGTAATTTGTATTTACATATCAATAAGATGTTTAATGCGTAAACTTCTTTGTCATGATAGGACATTTTGGATTTTTATCCCTTGGGTTCATATCTAAGAGGTGAAGAACTCTCAAGATAATGAACACTTGTATGGAGACATTATAAGGTGATGATCTTATAATGTCCAAACCAGTTATCATGTTGGATCTCTGGTGTGTCATGGATGTGCCATGATTGTGTTGTGGTAAAACATTTATATGAGATGTTAGTGCACCTACCACAACTTGGATAAAGATGAGAATTGAATATTTTCTCATATGATTATCCTTAAGTATTGCGTGCTTAGGCAATACTGATATCACATGCTAAGGTGATATCCTGTCATCACAAGATTGATGTGATGGACATTTTGTATCACGTGTTTAGGTGATACTTCATATCATGTGATTAGGTGATATGATTTCCTAGAAAGTTAGATTGTGTAAAGAATGCTAACTATCATTTGAATTGTGATGTTTGATACACTACTCTCATTTATCTTACCTAGTTAAGAGGGAGTGTTAATGCATGATAGCTTCGGTAAGATAAATGATTGAATGAGAGATAAATGAAGTCTCTCATTCAATCATTTATCCTATTGATAAACCATCAAGAAAAACTTCAAGCTATTGTCATCTGATAATCATTCCTCATTTATATATCAAATCTACTTAGTCGATCAATATCGATAATCATATTATAGCATGGCATATCGGTGATCACCGATGGTTATCGAGTTAACCATGTATTCCGATTCACATCTGATGTGTTCCCAGCAATAAACAAATAATGGTTATCGTGTTGCTTTCGAGTGGCAAGGTATGCACCGCTTGACATATATAACCTTTAGTTAGTGATCGGTGTCGATTAACTTAGACACCGATTCATATCGGTTAATATGCCATGCCAACACCATTGTGAATACCGATTGGCATATACACTATGTTACGTGAACCCCGATTAGTATCGGGCTGGTAATTAATTAAACACCAGTTGATAACATATATCAAAGGGTGCGATCAAGTAGTGTCTTGATCGGTCATGTCCATAAGACATGACCGGTCAAGGGACTGCTTGATCCTCCCCTCTTGCATATATATATCATTTGATATTTGTGAAGAGGATATTGAAATCGATAAATACTCCTCTCACCTGTCAAACAAAGAAGATAGTCAGATATATAATAGAGATAGAAAATTACATAGATATAGAGAGTACAAATAAGAATACATCTGGCATATTCAATTGTAAATTGAACATCATTTACAATACACACACCTGCCTCGTCTCTAGTTATCTTTGAGAACACCTTAGCCTTCTTCTGTTCCTTTTCTTTGCTAGTTCTGGCTAAGAAATCATCAATATCTTCTATAGGCTATACCTCTATCATTTTCTTCTCCATACTCTACAACAACCAATCGGGAATAGTAAAAATTTTCATCTCGTCCTCAAGGCTCATGTCCTTGTCCTTAGTTAAATCCACCACATTGTTGCCAATTTGACCTCTAATTGGATTGTAGGAGATCCCGACTGTTCTTTATCATCATCATGCAGTGCCGACTATCCTGTAGCATGTAACTCCTAATTATTCTTAATTATTCTCTGGTAGGATTTCCGTATCAGAATCCTGTCTGGACTCATCATCCTTCTTTGTCATATCATTCTCCTTCATAGATGAGGAGCTCACAATGGATAAAGGAGTGTTAGACTTGTGCTTTTTCTGCCTTGACTCTTGGCTAACAGTCTCCTTGCCTTTCGCTTGTGATTCTCTAGGCATACCTTTCCTTCTCTTAGGAGATTGACTCTCCTCATCATCATGTGGTCTAATATCACCGACTGCCCTTTCATCATCATTGAGGGAGGACTCCTCATTTCTCATCTTCTCATAGGTAAAGGTGACCTTCAACTTTCTTAACTCATTGACGTACTTGTCCACCCTTTCCTTGGAGTAATCATTCACTTCTCTCATTAACACATTCAAATCCACCAACATAGATTGTGTCCAACTGGGTAACAAGATAGGCTTGTCTTTTTCATTTACGTACTACGGATGGACAGGGTCACCATCATCTTGAACCTGATCTGGAATGGAGAGAAGATTACACTTCCTCATTAAGTCCATTGACATACGAGACCACATCCTCTTCTTAACTGTGTGCTCATCCATAAGATTATCCCAATAGTCTTCAATGCCAATTTTGTGTGTAAATCTTCTTTCCTTGATATTTACAATATTCTGAAATGGATCAAATTGATGCCTGCTCTTGTAGGTTCCAAGGTGATAGAACTCTAATTCTTCAATTATTGAATCTGTTGCGGCTGCGGTGTGGAATAACCTCTAATGTCTTTCCAAGTGCAATTGGGAGAGTTATCCCCATTCTATGCTTTTCCTTTTGGAGGAAATCATACTCGAAAAGTTGTCTCACTACCTCAAGTAAAATCATCTTATCTGTCAGATACCTAGGAAGCTTGTATGGTTCGGATTGAAATCCTTGAATCCGTAGGTATGTGAAGGTAGGAAATTGTATATACCACAATCCATACTTCTCAATAAGCCTTGTTGCCTCCTTGGACAATCATTTGTGGATCTCGCCTTGCAGCAGTCTAGTGATGTACATAGTGAAAGCATTTTTCACCCTTCTATAATGTTCAATCTTGTGCATATGGAGTTGTGGATAACACTCATAAACTCTATATTGTCCTGGCCAATTCTTGACTTCGCCCTTGCATATCGGTCATTTGTACACAACAAATTTGGCTAGTGCGTGCACAAGGTAGGATGTCATGTTGAATGTCTGTGTTTTCTCCAAACCTCTCAATTGGAAGTCAAGGTTATCACTTATTATTTTGGCCCAGTTGATCATTGTGCCATTTGACATCTCCTCAATAAAATAGTACATCCAATTCTCAAATAGCACGCCTTGAGGTGCTCCCATCACTCAATTGAGTAAAATTATCAAGTCACTATATTCATCATTGAAGTCCGAACATAGGAGCCTCTTGGGTAGGCTAGAGTGGTGATGCCTTGGCTCAATAACCCACTCGCTGTTGGCAACTATCATACATGCATTTGCTCTCTTCACAAATTTTGCTAAGGCTTCATCCTTAGTCCTCTCTTGCATATCCGCACAGCACACTTGGGAATTCCAAACACTTCCACAATTGATTCTTTAGCTAAGTTTGCAAGCACTGTCTCCTTGAGTGATTTGATCATCCTGGTTCGCGGATCATACTGATTGGCAAACTCAATAACAAGCTCACTGCATTGGATAGATGGTGGAAAGCTAGCTACGTGGTAGATTCCACTCTTCATGATATTAGCCGATAGGGTTGAAGGAAGATGATTCTTCACTCCAAACATTCTTTGTCTCATCTACTTCATGTCCAGGTACTCCATGGTCGTATCCGTGATCTTTTTTCATTGGGATGATATCAACGACTCTGGATGGAATCCTTCTTGTACGATTTTCAACTGGTTCTTTCTTGCTTATATTCTCGCCTTAGACATGGTACCTGTATGAAGCTCAAAGTTAATATCATGGAAAAAAATCTCTAAAAGTTTGTTTTCAGAATTTCCTAAGTTCTGATTTTTAATGATTTTGTCATTTTAATGGTCTAAAATTAGAAACTTAATTCTGAGAACAACATGATTTTTGACATAAATTCTGATTTTCGGACTTATTTAAGGTCTGATTGTGAAATATAAGTTTGAAGACACCCTGGCATACTCTGAAAATGAAGAATTTGGAGCTCAAAATTGTATACCCAGGTCTGAAAATGTCGCTCAGAGGTCTGAAATTGATCTCCAAAAGTCTGAAAATATTCAAAGAATGATCCACATCAATGGCTGGAAGTTATCACAGCCATGGCACGCCTTCACTCTTAAGTTGTTTTGTCTTCAAAAACTCCTAAATGGCCACACCTGGGCACAAACAAGTGGCTGGGAATGATGTATCAATCTGAGAATAATTCTGAAAATGGTGCTTAAGACTTGCACCAGCAATGGTGTCCTCACAAAATACCTTCAATCTCTCAACAATGGCATCCAAAACAAAGTTGCCTTGGCTGGGAACAATAGTTCAGATCTGGAATTTCAATGTCCTTGGCAAGGACCAGCAATGGCGCCCTCCAAATGATATCAAAGTTTCTAACCATGGCACCAAACTAACACTTAGGTGAAATCATAATCATTACCAGCAATAGCGCCAAATGAAACGTTTACAAATCACCCCCCAAATGTGAGGCAATCAGCCACACACAAAATCATAGCTCCCAATAATCGTGGTGCCAAACATAAAAATCGCCCAAATCACTTATGGTGCCCCCCAATCAGCAATGTAAATCCTCCAAACATGGCACACTTTAACTCTTGGATAAAAAAATGCCTTCAATCTGCTGTAGCACACCCTCAATCAGCCCCTTCAACTGTCACATCGAGGCAATTTAATATTAATGAAGTGCTAGCTGGGTAAATTAATTCTTGTTCTTGCCTTGAGAGTTCACCACACGAGCAATGTGGTATAAAAAAATGCCTTATAACAGCCTGGTGGAAAATCAATACACATTGGGATAACACATTTGACATTAATTTGTTTACACTTGATCATTAAATAAGTGTGACAAGGCAAAATTAAATCATTTGGGGCACACTTGTGATTAAAATCCTTCACTTGCATTAAATTTCAGCCACTTGGGGGAAATCGATCCCTATCTGGACAAGATATTTTCACTTAAATTCATCTTAACTCATCGCATAAAGCCTTGGGGGAATAATGGCCCTCATTTGGACTCGAAAATCATCATCATTTCACTCAATTTGTCCAAAAATATCACTTTGGAGAAAAATCAATGGCCATTTGGATTGTAAAAAATTCATCAATTCATGCAAAGGTACATCCTAGTGGAAAATCGCCCTTCATCTAGACTCAAAACTTGTCAAAATCATTAAAACAGTTGCCAGGGGAAAATTGATCCTCATTTGGACAATAAAAGCTCATTAAAACTCATCAATTCATCCTAGTGGAAAAACGTGGTCCATCTGGACAAAATAATCTTGTCCACACTTAACTCCATGTCACTCATTTTCTTCCTTTGGTGGAGATTGAAACCTCATCTGGACAAATCATAGCACTTAACTTCGTCATTTTCACCCCTGGTGGAAATACATGGTCCATCTGGACAACTGCAGTGGAGAATCGAGATGCATTGGGATTTTCCTCATAAACACTTGCAACTTGGTGGAAAAATGCCCTTTGTAATGTCCCAATATCTTAAGACTTATGAAAATAGGGACAATTAGCTTATAGGAATCAATTGCAAGAGACTTCTTCCTCCATAAATCAAATAATGCTTAAGGTAAGAATAATAGAAATTACTTGATTGCAAAATAATGATTTAAGATATCACTTAATGACTGATTGTCCTTATGAGATATAATCGATACCACTTATATTCAAATATTATATGTTATATGGTAAACAATGTTACTGTGTAATGTATGCTTTGAATCTCCTTAGATTATAGTGATAATGCTATGCAAGCTGTGTCTGATTTGGCAATGATATTATGCTGTTAAACTTTCCCTTTCCTCTATATTGATGAAGGATGAATTGTTGTCTCCGATTTATACTTGAGAACTATTCAATGTCTTGGTGCTATATCTGACGTAGACTTTTGAAGAATGCAACCTGATTTGTAAAGGCAATAATATTCAAGAGAGCCGATCCAAATGGGATATAAAATAACAAACAAGTTCCCTTTTTCTTTTCCTTGATTGAATGGGTTCGAACTGTGATATATATCTTGCACGATGGGATGGGTTGCCGTCTTAACTATGCCTCTCTATAAGCAATTCACATCTCTTCATGACAATATAAATTGATCCCTTGATTTAATCACACTCTTTCTCTAATTAGTGATTGTTGGCAACATTAATTGATAATTAATCTTCCTTTAAAGGTAGCAACTCTTGTATTTGCTAAGTCCTTAGCATTTTTATTGCTGTCAACATTAGTTGTTACCAACATTATTAATAATGTTTGCAATTATGGCTCTTAATAGTGTAGACCAAATATTATTCGTCTAGTGCCCTATTCGATGTCTACGTACTCCATGTGTATGATCGTTGCATGAGTAGTTTACTAATCTTTCTTTGTTATCATCTCTCCTTTATCCAGGTACTTGGAATTTATCAATCTACGCTTTATCTCTCCAGACTATCAGTTCCTTGGCACGACAGATAACATCCTTCATTTGATTATAAATTGCAGCGATAGAGATAGTGTGATCACCTTGATCGATCTAATCAAGCAATCGATATTCATGATCACCTCTATAGACATCTCTCATCTCTATGATCGAGTGCTTCTCTTAATGATCACCCTCACTCCTTGCTATTATTGCATTAACTGTATATTTCATTATTTGTCTACCTTAGTCCTTGCTGTCCGAGTATGGTTCATAACTGCACATCGTACCATACTTTAGAGTTTAGTTATTCTTTAATTTCTATGCTTGATCTCAATCATTCTTATCAATGCAACAATAATATGTCCTGTTTTTGGTCCTCTTTATTCTTTGAAGACTATACACTAGCAACGTTTGAGGAGAAACTATTTCCGTGAATTTCCTTCTGTCGAATATGTTATTATTTAGTGGCTTGATCTTCCACATCCTCGAATATTTGCTTGCCTCAAAGTTTTAGTACCGTGGTGGCTTGAGTATGGGCATTTTATGTTGTAGAGGAAGATGCAACATCGCTGGCAAGAATATTTCATCTCTTCAAAAGGTGATTGTCGTCATCTTCGATAAATTGCGTCACCACCATATATTCTTTTGATTAATCAAATAACTATATCGACTTCTACTTATTTCCAATATGGAGTCTTCAGCAGTCTTTAGAGATATGGTTATAAAGTTCATCGAAGGTCATGGGATATGATTCTTTATAAGTCGATTATACTCATCTCGTTGTTGAATGTCTTCATTATAATTATCTGGAGAATATAGATGATGACCGACAGTGGTATTGCTATCAATCAATATGTATTGATGGTCTCTTAATATCCAACTTGTAATTAATTGTTTTCTTAATAATAAGTTTAAATATTTTTAATTAAATATTATTTTAATCATATATCTTAATGTCCTGAATTGGGGACATTACACCCTCCATCGACACAAAGTCCAATTTTCCTTCAAAACTTGGTGGAAAAACGTCCAGATCTCCCATCTGGACAACTTGATTTTATGCCTTATTTTCATGGGGTAGAAACGTTTCCCATCGGGACTATGGTGTTTTTCACATTGAAAAAGTTAAAACTTATCAAACTCTATCATTCTGCATCGAGACTTTCATCATTTTAACTGGATTTGAGTGGGGAAAAATAGGAGTCCATCAGGACTTTGTGCAAATTTGACCTAACTTAACCTTCTAGGAGCGGGATAATGACTCCTATAGGACACTTGAACACTCTAGCACAAAATAACCCCGACCTGAAACATTTAGACATATTTACGCTCAATTTACAACTTGTTGCAATCTAAGACCTAGGCAAAATTTAGGATCATAAAAACATTTGGGCATTTAAAACATATGATCCTATTGAACTCAAAAATTCAAAATTCAAAACCCTAATTAGGACATTGAAAACCTTTGGGCAAGATCATTTCAAAAACGAGACTTAGGCACCTGAAAGCTCAAAATTGCCACCTGACTGCCAAACCCTAAACTAACAATGTGTGGCAAGCGGGAAAGAGGGGGTCCCCGTTTGCAATGGGGCGATGTATGAAAAGGTCACAACACTACTCTAGAAGAGTTCAACTAGAAATTGATAGAGAAGTTTGATAGGAAGATTCTAAAAATTCATTTTAGAGAGTTAGCATAGTTGAGGTAGGAGGTTAGAATTGAGCATCATGTGGTAGAGTTTCAAAGGCTATCAATGATGCTTCTAGCTGTGATGAAGAGGAGACTCATGGTACTATTTCTGAAGGGTCTAATTGAACCGCTCAAGGGTTTGGTGAGGGTATTTGATCCAAGGTCTTTATAGGATGCCACTAGAAGAGCTATGAATTTGAAGGGTTTGGTGGCCAAGAACAAGTTTAGCTCCAAGCCTCTCCCAATAGGACAGCAAAAGAAACCCTTTCGAAAGAGTTTTCCTCAACTTGAGGTGTTACCTCTAAGGCCTAACAAGCAATGAGGATTCAAAAAATGAACTTTGAATGAAGAAATTATATTTTTATTTTAGTGAGCCTTGGGAGCATGGGCATAGGTGTTTGGGAAAAGGACAAGTGCATTACATAGATGAATTTTTAGATGAAGAAACACAAAAAGAGGAGCTAGAATAAGATGTTGAAGAACGAGAGATCCAAGAGTATATCATTGCTTCTATTTTAGGTGCTCCTAGATATCGTCTATTTTGAGTTTGTGGAGTGTTGCATGAGCAAAAGATTAGAGTGTTGATTGATACTGGAGCCACTCATAATTTCATTGATGAGGATTTGGTATTTAGGAGGTGACTAGCCATAGAGGAATTTGAGGGATTCAATGTTGTACTTGCAGATGGCTTCACCATTACTTGTACTAAGAAGATAGGGCAACTTGACATCACCTTGAGAAGACATAAGATGTGTGATGACTTCTATGTTGTTGGATTGGGATGGACTAACATAGTTTTGGGTGTACAATTTCTTCTTCCCTTGGAGAAATCATCCTATACTACCAAATTTGGAGCTGAAATTCAAACTAGAAGAGGTAGTGCTTCATAGCATCAAGGATGGAGCTCCAAGAGTTGTCAAGGCCACAAGATGGAACATCAATTGATGACAACAACAACTCCATACATAGGTTAGATACTTTTTTGTGGTGGTATTCAATCTATTTTGGATTAGCATAGTAGGGTGTTTGATGTTGTGACTCTAGAATGGCCAATGAATAGAAAAATTCATCAAGAGACAGATAAAGGATATGTTGCAGATATCTTTCCCATCAAGGAAGTAATTGGCACCATTAAGGGATATCAAGGTGTTGTGACGTTTTCACACATCGCCCATTGCAAATGGGGACCCCCACTTTTGGCTTAGGCTTAGGTGTTTTGTTGGGTCGTCTTAGCTTGGTAAGTTTAGTGGCTGTTAGCCCTCTCTCATGAGAAGTGAATATGTCTTGTCAAGTCAGGATTGAAGTTGTGTTGCCAACCTTGCTAAGGTGGTTTATGCTGCTAAAAGTTGTCAATTTGCAAGAAAAAGTCTTAGGATTTGAAATCTCATGTCCTAGGTTAAGTTCGGATAAAAATAGACTAAGGCATGAGTTAGCTCTAAGAGATGAATTTGACAAATGCTTGTTTAGCAGGTTCAAGTTTGTGCAATTAAGAACCTTGATATGCGAATTTGAACAAGGTACGAATGAAGGTGAGAATTCCGCCCTTCAAGTTGAATTGTTCAAGACTTGGAAGAGGTATGAATGAAATGAGGAACAAACTTGGTACAAATGAAGGTGAAAATTGCCACCCTTCAAATTTTAAAGTTTAGGACTTAGACATGGTACAAACGGAACATGAGACGACTTTGGTACAAATGAACATCAAATTTCCGCTATTCTGAGTTAAGATTTCATAAAATAAAAGTGGTACAAATAAACCATGAAATCAATTTAGTCCAAATGAAGAAGAAAATGCCGCCCTTCAAGTTCGAAAATTTAAGACTTGGAAGTGGTACAAATGAAACATGAAGTGAACTTGGTACAAATGGATGTCAAAATGCCGCCCCATTCAAGTTTGAGATTAATGAAGAAAGAGTTACGAACAAAATGCAAAATGAAAATGATGCAAACAAAGTTCAAAACATTGAAGTACAAATGAAGCTTAAATGGCCGCTCAAGTCGCTAAGTACAAATGAAGCCCCAATCACCGATTTGAGAAAGAGGTTTTGATCAATTTCAAACGAAAGAGCTTCCAAGTCCAAACGAAAGAGGTTTTGATAAAGTCCAAACGAGAGAGCTTCCAAGTCCAAACGAAAGAGGTTTTGATCAAGTCCGAATGAAAGAGCTTCCAAGTCCAAACGAAAGAGGTTTTCATCAAGTCCAAACGAAAGAGCTTCTAAGTCCAAATGAAAGAGGTTTTCGTCAAGTCCAAATGGACTCAAAAAAGCCGCCAAGATCATCAAGTCCAAATGAAGATGCAAAAGTCGCCAAGGATATCAAAGTCCAAATCAACTCAAGTATGCTGCCTAAGTTTATAAATGAAAGTGAAATTGAAAATGATGATCAAGATCTAAATGAAAGAGAGATAGGCAATTCATAAATGATAAATTGAAGATGATAAAAGTTGATCATTTCAATTGGAATGCACAAGTGAGTACAAGAGGGTGAAATGCAAATGAGAATAAAAGATTGATCAAGGAAAGATAGAAAATCAATCAGATCAATGAATTTCACCAAGAAATTTTTGACAGAGGTGCAAATGAGAGCCTAAATGCCGAAAACCTTGTGCAATTGAAAAGGCAAGCACTGACTTAATAAAAAGAAGTCGTTGGCCATGAAGGATAAGCGCTTAGCAAAGAGATGAAATAAAATGTTTTATTTAGAATGGAAAGTCGGCCTAACAAGAAGTTGAAATGAAAAGTGGCAACTTTTAGCCCTTAGTGCCTATAAAGGATGACATTTGCAATTCATTTTGTCACACATCAAAACATTATTCAAGCAAAACTCCATCTGCACTCCAAAACATCAACGATTTTTATCTTCAACACATTCAAGGTGATAATTTTGAAAGGCGATTCTCATCTTCAAGACAGCAATAGGACAAAGAAGATCAGCGATTTGGACAAAGAATTTTGATCATTTCATTGATCAAAATATACTTTTGAGGGGGGCGATTTGCATTATAAATGTTCTGATCCCAATCTGGAAATTTTTCAGTCCAATTTGAAGGCAACATAGACAAAATTTGGTCAAATTCTGTGCATCATTAGACCTATAGCAAGCATAAAATCAGGCATATAGAGGTGGGATGTAAGTGAAAATAGTATGTATTCTATGTATTTGACACCCTTTTGTTTGCTTTGTAGGTAATTAAGTACGGAATCAAGGACAAGTCAACATCAAGATAAAGTTCGAGTCATGCAAAGCTGAGATCAAAGTCAAGAGCATGAAGGAGACATCTTATTTGACGAAGGAATGTTTTACAATCTTGAATTCCCTTCGGGAATCCAAGAATCAAAGTTAGTACATTGAGAAGCTAAATTCAATTGGGTGTATCATTCATCAAATGTATCATGAACAAAGGAAGGTCAATCAGGGTCATCGCATAGTCTACATCAAATATGAGCAAGGAAGAAGATAGTTTCAGATAGTCAAAGTTTTCTTAATCACAATGATGCTTCCTATCATCACTGTCACATCAAGCTTGTGATATTGAGTATCAATAGATATTGCTCAAGGTATCAACCCTTCTTCACGATGACATGTCAAGTTTACAAAGGCAAGTTGAGGTGTCATCCTAGTCACCACTCAATCAATCAATAGATTCCACATCAGCATGTCCAGATGCAATGCACCTGACTCATCTTATGGAGGCACAAACTTTGAGCTACCTACCCTCATTTTCTATTGGTTCACATTCAATATTGAACCTAAATGTAATTTTCTCATTGGTTAGAGGAGTTTGATGTAACAAACCCTAATTAGGGTTTTCTATCATGTAATCTCGGCCATTGATTTGTGAATCAATCCGAGCCATTGAATTGTATTGAGAGCACTATATAAGGCTCAACTTTCTCATTTGTAAGGGGTTAATAGAATAATAGGGGTTAATAACAGGTCAACGATAGTATAAGAATAGAAATAGTTAGCAATTAGAATAGAAATTAGATTAGGAGAAGGCAAAGATTGTTGCCAAGATTTTGTTGTAAAGAGCATATGATTTCATTGAAGACATGGTGAATTTGATGTGTTATTTCAACAAGTTGCATGGTCTTTACTTCTCAATTCACATTCATGTTGTTTAGATGAATGAAAGAACTTTGTGCATTATGAATGGCGAAATTCATATATCCATACTGCTAGCAATTTGCTGATTGTAAGTTTGCCTTGTGTGGTCAACTGGAGTCTTTAAATAAGCTTAACTTCAATTGATATTCACACTTTGATATGCATTGCCTTGGTGGTATCGTTGTTGTTGATAGTGATTTGAACATCATTTTGTTCTCCTTAGAAGATCACACTAAGCTTTGTGGAGTTGTTGCTTTGCATGTCAAAACAAAGCTTAGTCAAGTTTCACCAAAGATTGTCCATCGTTCCTAAATTTTTAGGATTAGATTAACTTCTTTAACCTTATGTCTTTTGCCCTTTTTTTATTTTATTTCCAAGCAAATAGTTAGAATCTAAGTTCCAGCAACATCCAAACATTCAAGCATTCAAGTATTCAACGCAAGTCCCCTTGGATTACCAACAATCACATCAACCAATTGAGCTTATCCACACGTCAAGATGTGACCGTATAAACCTTGGAGTTGTCTCATTTGATTGCAAAGCATAGAATTTGAGAGACTTTATTCAAGAGAGAATAAGATACCTTGGTATTTTATTATGTGTTCGATTGTGCTAAAAGACACATCAACATAAGGGATGCTCATAAGTTCGGTGGAAGGGCTTCAAGCTTTGATATATTTGCAAAGGATGACAAAGGGGGCTTAGTGGAGAAGAGTAGTGATGACATATTGCAAATTTGATGTGAGTAAAGCATGACCAAATCCACTATCATCATAAATCCTAGCTTAAGAGAGGCTACCTTTTGTTACCTTTTCACACATCGCCCCATTGCAAACAGGGACCCCCCTCTTTCTTGCTTTCCGCATCATGTTAGTTTAGTGTTTTGGTAGTTCGGTGGAAAATTTTGAGCTTTTCAATGCCCGAGTCTCAAGTTTTGGTATGATCATGCCTAAAGTGCTATTAGGGTTTTGAATTTTGAGTAGGATCAAGCATATGAAATGTCAGATTGTTATTGTGATCCTAATTTTGTCTAGGTCTGGATTTTGAGTGTCAATGAGTTTAAATGAGTCTAGGTTGGTGATATTTTTGTGCCTAAGCATCAAGAGGTCCTTTAGGAATTGTTTTTTCATTCCTATTAGGTAAATCAAGTCAAATTTGCACTTTGTCCCAATGGAATCCTAATTTTCTTGCTCAAAATCTAGTTAAAATGTGAATGTCCCAATGTGTAACGATGAAAATTGACATGTCTGGATACTTAGTGGTGTGAAAATCATAAAAGTTTTGATGGGAAACATGAAATCAAGGTCTAAAAATAAGTTTTCCCGGTGAAACGATGTCCCTTTCTGAGTTTTTAAGGCATAAATGGACTTTTTCCCGATGAGTCATGATTTTCCCCACTCATTTTCCTAACGAGGGGCGTTTTTCCCTAGGTATCCTGATAATTGTCCTGATGGACCATGTTTTTCCATTGGGAGGCCTAAAATTTCTCTATGTTGGAAATTTTCCTGATGAAGGTCAAATTTCCCTAGGAATGAATGATAAAGTTAATGCGGACAAAATCCTTTGTCCTGATGGAGGGCGCTTTTCCCCAAGACCAATTTCTGGACAAATTTAAGGAAATGAATGCAGATGATTGTCCAAATGGGGATATATTTCCCCCAAAATGGAATTTATGGATGAAAATGTATGAATTGGGTATCCAGATGACATGTTTTTCCCCAAAGTGAATTTTTCCGGACAAAATGATGGATTTGAAGTGTCTTGATGAGGGTCAATTTTCCCCAAAGTGAATTTTTGGGACTTAGTGAGTGAAATAAAGTGATTTAATACTTCCAGATGGGGATCGATTTTCCCCAAATGCCAATTGTGATGAGTTTTGAAGAATTTTAATGCAAATTATTGGCCAGACATGGATCAATTTTCCACAATTGGCTGGAATTTGATGACTGTGAATGATTTTAAATTCCAAGTGTGCCAAATTTGATTGTTTTTGCCTAATTATATAATGCCTGGAAACAAAAATTAATTATCCCAAGGCAAATCGATTTTCCCAGACAAGTATAAAAGGCAAGTTTTTATCCCACATTGCTTGTGTGGTGAAGTTTCAAGGTGAAAACATGAATTAAGGGACCCAGCCAGCAATATGATATTAGTATATTTTGCTGATGTGACCAATTGAAGACACCATTGGAGGCTGATTGGACTTCCCAGCTGAGCAAATTTGTCTAAGTGTCATTTTAGACACCATCATTGAAGGTTGAAGTTACAGATTGAGGGTGATTTTTGCTGAATCAGACTTGGGTGCCATCATTGGAGGAGAGTTGCAGTAAGTTCAGTGACTGGTTAGGCCACATTTTTTGGTGATTTTGTAGAGGTGGCGTCATTATTGGATGCCACAGTTTTGTGTGTGGCTGGTCCTTCGACTTTTGGGTGATATTTTGAAGACATGGTTGGGCGCTATTGTTAGGGTGTGCTGCCATTATATTCAGATCTGCATTTGGCGCCATTGCTGGAGGTTATCTTGACCACCATTGTTGGCTGGACTTTCATTTCCAGGCCTGATTTTCACTTCCAGCCTTAAGGCGATTTTGTCTACACATCAAATTTGGAGACTTTTGGGGCCATATTGTGGCAGCACCATTGCTGTTACAGTCTGAAGCTTCATATTCAGCTTTGTCTTCAGACTTGGTTGTCATCACCAGTCACATATTTATGCCCAGACTTGGCCATTTTGACCTTGGAGAGGTAAAATGATTCATATGCAAACATTTCACATGGCCGTGACTACTTCAAATGATTGATTCATGTTAGTTGTAGGTTGTCTTCAGACTTTTTGGAGGCCATTGTTGACCTTGGAAGGTGTATTCAAACATAGAAAGTTGAAAATCAGACCTTTGCACACCTTTTTCCAAGTGTAATCAGACTTGTGGTATATTTACGAACCCCATGTTGACATTTTTCTGAGTATACCAGCTTGTTTTCAGACTTAAGTTTACATGATCAAACCTTATAAAGTCTGAAAATTAAGGTTTATGGTTTTGTACCTATTTTATCAAATTTTTATTTTATTTTCAGAATTTGCAATGAATATTGTTGATTTTTGATCCTAAATTTGTCTAAATCATAAAAAATCAGAACTTATGTAATTCTGAAAATAAACCATCTTAGTATTTTCCATGATATGGACTTAGAGTTTCATACAGGCGCCATGTCTAAGGCTGGGATTGCTGCAAGGAAGGAAAAATTGAGGATAGTGCAAGAAGGTTTCTATTCGGATTCATGGTTGTCATCCTGATGGAAAAAAATTACGGATACAAATATGGAATTCTTGGAAATGGAGCGGATGCGGTAAAGGATGTTCGGAATGAAGAATCGGCTTCCTTCCACACTTTCCGCCAATATCATAAAGAGTGGCATATACAAGGCGGTTGGCTTTCCTCAATCCATATAATGCAGTGAGCTAATCGTGGAGTGTGCAAAGCACTATGACCCGATGACCCGAATGATCAAATCAGCTAAAGTGGCCGTGCTTGCATGCCTTGCTGAAGATGCAATTGTGGAAGTGTTTGTGATCCCCAAGAATACGGATATGCGGGAGAAAACCAAGGATGAATATGAAGCCAAGTTTCTGAAGAGGGCAGATGCATGTATGATAGTTGTAAATAAAGAGTGGATAGCTGAGCCTAGACCTCACCATTCTAAGGTTCCCAAGAGGCTCTTATGTACGGATTTCATAGATGAATATAGCAACCTAATATTTTTGCTCAATTGAGTGATGGTGATGCCTCAAGGTGCCCTATTTGAGGGTTGGATGTTCTACTTTATCCAGGATTGTATAAAAGGAATAGTGGTCAATTGGGCCAAGATTATAAGTGATAATCTCGATTTCCAATTGAGAAATGTGGAAAAAACCAAGTCATTTGGAATGACTTCCTACCTTGTGTACTTGCAAAATTTGTCACATACAAGGGACTGATATGCAAAGGAAGTCGGAAATGGACCAGGACAGTACATAATCTACGAATGCTATATGCAACTTCATATGCACAAGATTGAACATTATAGAAGGGTGAATGATGCTTTCACCATGTACATCACAAGGCTACTGCAGGGTGGAGTCCACAAGCGGTTGTCCAAGGCGGCAACGGAGCTTATTGAACAATATGGATCGTGGTGCATTCGGTTTCCGACTTTCACATACCTACGGATTCAAGGATTTAGATCCAAACCTTATAAACTTCCTAGGTATCCGACATATAGAATGATCCTACTTGAGGTGGTGAGAGTCCATAGATGAAAAACTCTGCGGGTTTTTCAAAAACTCGCGAGTACTCGCGGGTCGAAACCCTAGCCGAGTCACTTGCCATTAAACTTGGCTCCGAGTTTCTATAAAACACGTAGCGTTTTTGAGGAAATACTCGTGAAATCTCGCGAGTTAAACCCTCTTTCTTGAGAAAAACTCGTCAGGAATTACAAATTTGATTCGCAACTTCTATTTTTTGGCCATGAGACAGGATGCGCTAAGGTTTTCATCAGGTTTTTGATCGCGAATAAAAATGTAATATGATTATATGAATGAATAACTAGTTAGAATGTAATATGATTATATGACTGTATTTTCAAATGTTTGATAAAGTTACCGAGTTATTGCCGAGTGTTTTAAATTTTTTGGGCTTGCCAAGTCATTGCCAAGTCTGAGTTTTTCAACTATGGGTGAGACAACTTTTGGAATTTGATTTTATCCAAAAGGAGAAGCACAGAACAGGGATAAATCCCCCTATTGCATTAGGGAAGACTTTGGAGGTGTGCCATAATGCGGCTGTAGCTAGTTCAGTCATTGGGGAACTTGAGTTCTATCATCTTGGAACTCATAAGAGCAGGGATCGATTTGATCTGCATAATAATGTTTAAAGGTCAGAGGAGAAAAGTTCATATATAAGGTTGACATTGAGGATTACTAGGCTAATCTCATGGATGAGCAAGTAGTAAGGAAGAGAATGTGGTCCCAAATGTCAGTAGATTTCATAAGGAAATGCGAACTGTTTTCCATTCCTGATTAGGTAGTTGATGATAGTGATCATACTCATTTGCAGTATGAAAATGAAGTGAGCAAGCCTATCTTATTGCCTAGTTGGACACAACGTGAGGTGGTGGACTTGAATGAACTTATGAGAGAAGTTAATGATTTCTCCAGGGAATGGGTGGACAAATATGTGAACAAATTGATAGAAATGGGTGTCACCCTTATGAAAAAATGAGACAAGTGGAGCCTTCTCTTGACGATGACGATGAAATAACACCTACATATATAAGAATACATGCAGATGAAGAGAGTCATACTCCCAAAAGAAGGAAGGGTATGCCTAGAGAGTCTAAAATGAAGGGTAAGGAGACAGTTAGTCAACCATCAAAGAAGAAGAAGCATAAGCCTAGCACTCCTTTATCCACCACCAGTTCCTCCTCAGTAAAGAAATAGGAATGCCAGAAAAGAGTAAAGAGTTTAAATGATGTTCCAATGCAGAGATCTTGTTGGAAAAGATTCAGGAATTACAAGCTACAGTGCAGTTGGCACCGCCGAATGAGGATGAAGAGCAACCTGGATCTCCCACAGTCCATTTGAATGTTAGTTTGGGCAACAACGTGTTTGATTTGACTAGGGATAAGGAGGATGACGATGATGCCATCTCAACATTGAGAGGACTAGATCGAGAGATGTGCCTCGATGATGGGATGGGTATTTCCACCATTCCCGATTGGTTATTACAGAGCATGGAGAAAAGCAAGATGGTAGGGATGCAACCTTTTGAGAATATTGATGATGTCTTAGCAAGAATGAACAAAGAGAGAGCAGAAGAAGGCTAAGATATTTTCCAATGTGGCTAGAGATGAAACAGGTGTGCAAATTGCACAAGTGGCTATCCCAATGAGTGATATGACCAAGGATGTGGCCGCTCCCATGGATTATTAGATTACTTTGATTGCTCTTGGATGAAATACAAAGAAGTAGGAGTTCCAATAACTTGATGATATGGTCCAGGCAATCAGGGCATGACTGGATAGGACAACTGAAAAGAAGAATATGTATAAGGAAGAGAATAGGAGACTTAAGGGATATATTGCAGGGATGAGCTCACATAGGAATGAAGATCCCACTTTCGTCTCACCTATTGCAGTTGATCGTGGATTTCACTTTGATCATGAGGTAGTGAGGAATACCCATACAGAATTTGGGAAGTGGATTGAAGATGTGACAAAGCAAGTAGATGATTTCCTAACTTAGCTTGTCCAAGCATTTGATAGATCGTAAATGCTCACATTCAAGATACAATATTTGGAAGTAGTTTGGAATGATTTCCAACCGGTACAAGAGAAGACAATTCCCCACCTCAAGGTGTTGAAGCAAATCCCGATACCCACATTGATCCACGAGGAAGTTGTGCACAAGGGTGATATTTATGACTTTCAAGGATGGTATTGTTCATTGGCCATGCAGAAGTCTACTTGTGAGCATGCAAGGAAAGATTGTGCAGAGATGGAAGGATCAATCCATGAGATTCAATCCAAAATCCTTTCATCCATTGAAGAATTGTTAGGGGTAGATGTCAATGCTTCCAGCGGTCTACACTTGGAAGAGTTGAGAGAAAAGATGAAGTTCATGTACTTCAGCTAGTTGGATTCTTTGAAGAAGAATCAAATTGATGATTTAGTTTCCTTGTTGATCCACATCCGCAGTTCGCAGAAGCTTATGTCAGATTGGGAGAATGTTTTGGATGCTTGTTCGGATGCATTGGATGCGCAACAGGGGGCTTTGCCTAGCATCACCATGGAGGAGCTAGATTTAGTTTTGGCTAGATTCTTGGAATATGCTTCTAGAGAGAGGAATGCAGGCCAAAATCTTCTAGAAGATTCCCTATTTGATGATTAGGTGTCATTCTATTGGATCACATGTTGGTGATTCCTTTTTTTATGTAAACCCTAATTAGGGCAAATTTAGGGCTGTGTTGGCATGATCTTGGCCCTTGACTCTAAATGAATATTGTCCATTCAATTCTTTTGAGACTATATATATCCGATTGCCTCTCATTTGTAAGAGAGATTTTTGAGAATTGTCGTCGACATGCTGCAGATTTGAATACAATCATTGAAGTTTGGTGATTTTGTTTAAGTTTTGTATGCATTTGTGGTTCTCATTGCCTCCGAGTTATATTAGAATTTGCTTTCAAGTATTGTAGATTGAATGAAAGAAGTGTTGAATGCATTTGTGTGGAATCAATTTAATCCATACCACTAGCTTCTTGTTGATTGTAAGTTTGCCTTGCGTGGTCAATTGGAATTTAAAATTGAACTTAATTTCAATTATTTCATGTCCATTGGCATGTATTGCCTTGATGGTATTGATGTTGATGGTGATAATTTGAAAATCTATGAAATTTACCTTAGATGATTGCACTAAGCTTGTGTCAAATTGCTCTTTGATGGTGAGACGTTGCCTAGTAGGATTCCATTAAATTGTTCAATGCCTCTTGCATTCTAGGTTTTAGATTAGAAATTCCTAAATCCTATTCCTTTTGTCCATTTAAAAAAAAAAACTTTGTTAGATTAGATTGAGCTCAATTGCAAAATCTTAAGTCATTAGCATAACCAACTCCAAATCCATGATAAAATTGATCGATCCAAACAACTGTGCAAGTCCCCAAGTGAAAACAACATATCACATCAAGCCATAGAGTTACCCACATGTCAAGAACTGACCGTAGAAACCTTGGAATCATCTTAGTTGATCAGATATTTAGCATGTGAGGTGATTTTGTTCAAGAGAGGGTAAAATACTTTGGTATTTTATTCTGTGTTCGTATGTGCATAAAACACACATCAACACTACCCTCATCATTTCCAGCCATTAATCTAGTGATTTTCAATTTGTTGCTGCTATTGAACTGTTTTCAGTCATTGCATGGCTGTTTCCAACTTCTTTGTTGCTGTTTTTGGTAAAGGATTTTCAGTATTACAGATTTTCTACCAGTTTTATACTGCTGATTTTCAAGATTTCTGATTTTGAAATACTTTTATCAATCATATTTAGCTACTAGTTTGCAAATCTTTGGAAAATTTTCATGTATTATGTTGTTTGTGAAGGATTTCAGCCATTGGAGTTGCAAAAAACAATTGTTCCAATCACTGCACTGCTGTTTTGGATGAGGTTTGGAATGAACTTTGGCTGTTGCAATTTTGTTTCAGCTTGTATGCTAGGAGATTGGTTCAAACACTTAAGGGTTTCAGCCTACAATACAATGTTAAGGTCCATTGGAATTTGGGTGAGTTATCATGTTCATTTTCAGATTAGAGTGGTGTAACAAAAAGGTGGTGGTAAATTCACGGAGTTGTCTTTGGTTTTGTGGTTTCTTGAAGATATATTAAAGCAAGGAGAAGAAAGCATCATAAAAAAGGAGCATGTTGTGGGTTGGCTACTAACATTTCTTGATCCAAGTCAAAGGTGGGGAAGTATCATCCCAGAAGTTTGCATTTATTCTATCGGGAGTCATGCACACTACTTTGACGTCAAATTGTTGAAGGTTTATAAATTGCATAACATGATGCATAGTGTTGGTACAATAGTATTTGAGCATTCGAGTATGCTTGGTGCTCTTTGGCAAACGTTATTTCATTTGATAGGGACAAGATCTAGACTCTATGGATATTACAACATGATTAGTCATCCGAGTTTACAATTGCTTGTGGGCAAGCAATTCAAGGAAGAGCAGAATGTCATGTCCCCTTTTTTCAAATTAAGATAATTAATAGTATTGTTTAAGTAGGGTCCAATAATCTCTTATTTTAAAGGCAACTTAATAATATTATTATAACTAAAAGAAAAGTTGTGTTTAAACAATAGTATTAAAATCGAAGTATTTTCAAATACTTAAAATAAATAAATAAACTAAAATAAAAATTAAAAGTATATTTAAATTCTTGAAGGGTAAGTAGGAACCAAGGGCCCAATTTGAAAAGGTATATCAAGAAGGTGCCTATCTTCATTTGGCATTCATTCAAGTTATCCTTTGCATCTAATTTTCAGATTTGGGCAGTTTTTTTAATCTAGGGCATCCAAGGTCTAAAACCCTTGGTTTATTTGAGGTTTGAGAGGACAAAAACCCTTGTTTCTCATTTTGTGTTATTCCATCAAGGGATCACAATTGTGTTGATATGTTGAGGATTTGAAGACATTTTTCATTTAGCTCTAGTGTTTATCATTGATTTGTGGAGATTTCAAGCAAATATTCCAATGAGAAAGTGATTAGTTTGCAATAAAAGTTGGCAATTGGCAATTGGACAGTTTCATTGTTGGTTTTTCAAAATCAATTGCTGTTCATCATCATTTTCAACTAGATCTGAGGTGCTATATTGAGGAGGAAATTTATTATCATTGTCTATTTCTCTTTCAAATCCTAGTCATTAGATTACAAGTAATTTCTGCATTTTTTGGTGGTTGATAATCAACATTTTATGCTGGATTTGAGTGCCATATCTAGGAGATTCTAATCATCATATATTATTGATTTTTCAATGGTTTGCATGCATGTTGATCAGTGTTTGCCTAGAATTTATTTCAGATCAGTGGAATACTAGTCCTCGTGGGTCAAATTGCATAAGCCATACAACCTTTAGATATCTAGCAGCCATTTATCATCATTCTATATTGTTTACCAGCATCAAGGAGGGTCTGATCAGATTTGGAGGAGCTATAAGCACTGTTTGTTGGTATACAGAAACTTTTTACACCATTTTACTAACTGCTACAATTCTA
The DNA here is from genome assembly GCF_030272615.1 of Cryptomeria japonica. Classification (NCBI taxonomy): domain Eukaryota; kingdom Viridiplantae; phylum Streptophyta; class Pinopsida; order Cupressales; family Cupressaceae; genus Cryptomeria; species Cryptomeria japonica. The sequence goes on along the minus strand of NC_081407.1, from coordinate 639,486,906 downwards.
AAATCCCTGTCGTGACCTACAACAATTCATACCAGGTATTTGAGGGTTTCAAGACAAAATGATATTCTTCAAGGATGTCTAGGTCTACAATTTGTGAGTGATCTTTTAATGCTAAAATGAAAAAAGTATATTGTTACATGCATTGCAATAATTTCCAGCTCAGTGGGTAATTAAAATCAGATCCCTGAAGGTTCCTAAATTGATTGTGTGATGTGGAATGATGTTGAATTGAGTATTTTAATTCAGATATGAACGTTTGGAGCAATCTAGGGTTTATACCAGCAATTGTAATTGATGTGATTGATCATATGAAGTCTTGTATCAGCAATTGAGGGTTTGCTAAAGTGTTTCTAGTCAATTGTTTTCAATTTTTATTTTCTGTTCTATCTTGGCTTGGTTTTCAAAATTTAGAAAAAAAGAAATACCAAATTTCGTAAAGCTGCACAAAATATTGCATGATTTTAATTGGGAACTTTACGTGATCTTTGAGTAGAGTGCCATTCATCCTGCCTACGAGAATATTGGGGATGTCTATTCTTCCTGAAAAATGATTCCATTTAATGTGTATCATTTGATTTCTTTTCATTGTTTTTAATTTTGCAGACACTAGCTTTGCTGCTACAAAACTTGACAAGAGATGACTTTATCAGGGACATTGTGACATTGAAAGTGCAATGTGAAGATGATCCTGGTGCGACATGGAAGGTTTTCGAATGCAATCCCTACATCTTGGGTGAAGCAGAAAACCCAGATATGTATATTTCGTTTCTAAACTACCTATGCAAATTGGCAGAAGAAGACCATAATGTTGTTGGTAAGTACTAAAAAATAAAATGATTAAGAGTATACAATGCACATTTATAAATAATACTCAATTCACAATTGAAGAACATCAAAACCATTATCTAATGCAAGGAGTTCTATAAAAAAACAAGTTATGAAGACCAAGCAACGTCTAGTATATTAGAGAAATATGTCACACCAAACCTTAATAAAGAGTCTATAAAAAAGTCCCTGTCACAAAGAGGGTTGGTAACTTGGTGGTATAACAAATATGTTTATGGAAGGTTGTAGGTTCGAGTCCTGATCTGTGGACACTAACACAATAATATAAGAACTCAATACTCAATTATAACAGTATATCACCTCATGATTAGAATGGACAAGGAAGAGATGGAAAAAGGATAACAATATGTTTAAATATCAGTAACAAAAAGAAAATGGATATAACATCAACTATGGCAGGATCTGAATCATGAGTCAGCATTGCATCATATCTCTCATACTTAAAAAAATTCTAAACTTCTTGATTCATGAGAATCTGGTTCAATAAATGTGATGATTACTTCTATGATCTTGTTTGAATCAAGCAACCTTACCATTTTGATAAATATGTTCTGTAATTCTTCAATCTTATAACAGTGAGCTTAGTGTCCACTATTCTTTCAACGTGCTCCCTTTGTTCTGCAGTAGCTGTAGCATCCATTGTTCATGCACATTCGCTTGAATTCAATTCATTTTTACTTGATAACAATGCATATCAACAACGTTAAGGATGGAATTGATGACAAATTCTTTAGGCAGAGCTACCAAATAGGCGATTCTCATTTGTCTGCTTGAATATGCATGACCAATTTTCTTTGGTTTGAAATTGTGGTAACCTTGCAGGAAATATCTATTTATGAAGGTAAACATGACTTGTTCACTTCATAGTTGCCTTTGCTCTTTGATGTAAATCTGCACTTCTCTTATACTTGTCTTTCATGATTTGGAACTTGAGCTTAATTTCTTATAACACTCCATGCACATGCTTTGCAAATTCCTCCTTAAACTAAATCCTACTGTTTTGGAATCTCACCAACTAGGCACCAAAGTGAATTGCCCAAATTTCTCGCCACCTCTGGTTGCTTATCCATTTGTGGGTGGTAGGCTGAACAATACTGCGACTTGATTAAGGCTAGTTTGTCCTGCAAGTGAAACCACATCCCATTGACATATCTAGCAATAGGCTGCTCTTTGTCCTTTTGCAAATTTGCTCTATCTGCAACTTCATAAACTGCTTGATAACTTTTAGCACTTTCAGATTAATATAAACTCAGAAAACAGATTTTAGTTTCTAACTAAATTGATTAGATGCAAGATTTAGAGTTTTCTAGGTTTAGGCATCACATAAAAATGAACAAAATAAGAACAAGACACGGTTACCCTGGGAAAACCTCCTAGGAGGAAAAACCCAGCCAGAAAAGATCCTTAGATCTGATTATGGATTATATTCATATGAAGATTACAACACTTATCTTTAGTACTTGAAGATGATTGCACATAGGGCTGATAAGGTCTTCAACAAGTCTGCACTTTTGTAAGTCTCAAGCCTGCCCCATTTAACACAGTAATCAGCAATCAGATCCACACCCTAGGTCAGCACTTTATTGTATCTTAAGTCTGCCCCTTTGCCTGAAATTGGACTGCAACCCTAGCTGTTTGAATCTGGAATAGTTCGCCCTCCTTGTAATGGTATTTGCATAATAGTTCGCCCTCCTTGCAATGGTATTTGCTCTTGATATTATCGCCCTTTTATGACAGATACAAATCGCCAATATTACTTCTTTAAACTTCACATTTTAGGCAGAGGTATAATTCGCATGGAATGATGAATTGGTGAATGATAATGTGAAGTTGTTCTTTATTTATATGGTGAGCAATGACTTTAGTCATGTTGGCTTGCTTTATAATTTATTTATTTATTACTTTTCCTTTTTAGCCTTGATAGGGTCGGCCCTATTTTGGGGGAGCACGTTGAGTGTGGCATGAGCAAGTTTAAGTGGTGCCGTGGGGTTTAGGCAATGTTACCCCGAGTTTCCGGGACGGGGACGGCAGGGGACGGCGAGATGTGTTTCCGGGACGGCAAATTTTTTTGCCAAATTTGGGGACGGCGGGGGACGGCTATTAAAATATAGGAAAAATTTAAAATATATAGGAAAATTTCAAAATTCTAAATGTTCATATGAAAACATGGATAAAGCATGCATACACACATTATATTCATATGAAAACAATAAAACATGGAAATAGCATGTGTATGATACTATGAAAAGTTGAAGACATTTTAGAATGAAAATTCTGAACATACAACATTGTTAATACTCAATAGACAATATGCAATTATGCATTCATAAATCAGAATTTCAATTCATTCACATTGTCAATATGCACATCATAATAGATATTAAAGAAATAACATACAAAATGTCAAAACAAGGAGGTTAAATTTTCCCTACTTCTATCGACGCGGTTTCCCCCCATATTTTTCAACGGGGGTTTGGGGGCAGCGCCCCCAAGGTGGGGTCAAGGGGCAGCGCCCCTTGCGCGCTCCCTGTCGCGATATAGGGCGGGTTCGAGGGGCAGCGCCCCGCGAGGCCAAAAAAACTTATTTTCATAAAGGTGTTGGGTGTTATTTTTCTATTAACTCGCCGAGTTTGGCGATTTCCTAATCTCTGTGTCAAAATGCCCAAAGGCTACACTGCTGCCATATAGTTTCATTGTCAAAATTATAAATTAAATTAACGTTATCTTTTAATTTTTTTATTTTTAATAACAATTTGAATTAATAAGGGGCCTATATTAGAAAATTTTAAAAAAAAATTGAAAATATAACTTTTTTTATTTTTTTAATATTTTTTAATGGGCTTAGATAAGGTGGACGTCTGGCCGTCCCCGGGACGGATTGGGGACGTCCCAGCCGTCCCTAGCCGTCCCCGGGACGTACGGACGTCCCCCAAGGCTAGGGCAGCCGTCCCCCCCGTTTCGGGGACGTCCCCTAAAAATATAGGGCAATTTGGGGACGGGGGGAAACATCCCCTGGCCGTCCCCAAGTCCCCGAAACGTCCCTGGGACGGGGACGGGGACGGGGATGGGGGTTTTCAGGTTGGGGACACGTCCCCGGGTAACTCTGGTTTAGGGCCCAGCCCTATACGTTGGAGAAAGGGGCCAGCCCTTTGGGCGGATTCCAATGTTGCCCAAGGCAATTGGAATCCGCCATTCCCTAATTACAATCAACACTGCTCTATGACTTAAACAAAAAAGAACTTCCTTTGCCTCAAAATTTGGAATTGTTTGAACTTTGAATATCTTCTACAAATAAACTGTAGGTAAGAATTTGGCATGCAGCTCTTTTAATATCTTGGGGCAGAATTTAATCTTGTCTTTACATTGTCCTCTCTGAGTATTTTGGAGATTATGCCACCATAAGGCGGCATGCAACTAATTCTTGCCACTATCAAAATACATTGCTAGTTCTTGTAGCCAATCCATTAACAAGTCAGGGTTCAAATCACCACAAAAGATTGAAATCTTGGCCTTAACTTTTATCTTCTATTTTGAAATAAAATAGCTTGTATCAGTCTTTCTATGGGGTATGCTGCTCTAACTCATGTTCCCAAATCTTCTTGTTCATCTTTGAATTCATTCAGTTGGAATCTTGCATCAATTCCTTCTAATCTTCTAAGAAATCCATCTCCACCATTCCTATTTCTCCTAGTTCTCTTTTCCTAGTTCAAGGTCATTTTATAGTGTTCTTTGATACCAACCAATGTAGAATATTTCTTCTTTCTGCCGCAACCAATGCACAAAATCTCTCCTTTATGCTGCACTCCTAAAACAACTCTTTGATGTGGTAACAGTATATAACAAAAAAAAGAAAAATCCATAGGACACCAACTGCCAAGTAGAATTTCTCTATTTTTATTAAGCTCAGCAGAATAAAATGGATAATCTCTTTATTTATTGGAATATAAAGTCCCCTGCAGCAACTTTTTCTTTTCTATCCAAACTATTCTACAGAAAACTTCTATCTTCCTTGTAGGAAAATATTTTTGATTCTCTGAATAGACTCCTTTATCCAAGTTACTGGCTAACAAAATTTCGTAATTTTTTTCCTTCTTATCACAACATGCAACAACTGGCAAGATCTCAATCAAAATTAGTCATTTTCATATTTAATCATAGCACTTACCTGTATCGTTTTTAAACCTTGATAACATGTCTTTTGTCCTCTCATAACCATAAACTTGCTCAAGTTCTTTCTTTAGAGACAAACAAGAAGTGATGCAATCCATGCATTGTCTTGTTCTGCATTATAGATATTTTATATTAACAATCTTACTCCCCAGGAGAGGCAGTTCCCACATTTCCTCTCTTCTCGGTTTCCAATATGTCCATCTTGTTCTCAGCAATATGTGGAAACACTCTATTGTAAATTTAGAAATTACTTTCAAAATACAAAATACGTCAACTCAGAAGCTACCATATCCCAGATATCAAACAAATTTGTTTTAGGTTTAAAGCGAGGAAATTGACTTGTGCTCGTATGTCTGAGAAATTTCTGAGTCTGCCTTGTGCCCCTCAATAGTGCTCTGCCCCATTCTTCCATGGCCAAAAAATTGTATTCCATGGTTCAGAATTGTTAATTGCAATTTGTTCTTTCCTCTTATTTGAATCAGGAAATTTTTCAGATTTTCTCTAATTTGAAAGCTTCTTGAAGCCTGCCTCAGAAAACATGATAATGAATAATCATGGTTAAGAGAAATGATTTCAAAATGGTCGGCTTTGTTTTTCTTTTCCATTAAATATTTTCTTGTTCTTTTTTAATCTTCTATAATTCAACATCGTTAGTGGCCACTTCTTTCTTTGTAACCCTCCTAGAAATAAAATTTTCTGCTGCAATTGCTCTTACATTTGTAGTCTCCTTCCCAGCCTTTTCCACAAGCATCTTCTTCTTCATTAAATTTTTAATTGAAACCATTTCAATGGGATGCTCTGTTTACCTCACTGGGTAAACAGGAAGAGTACAGAAATCGAACAGCAATGCACAATGCAAATACAAAAGAAGTACTAGAATAGGCTTGCCATTAATGTCAAAAGATGTTCATAGTATAATCTGTCGTCAACATTACATGTCCCCCAACACCCGGAGGTGGTACAATATATGACAGCCGAAGGGGTGCGACACAACCGTCGCGACTCCAACTACCTACCCGTCGGCTAACTGACTATCAATAATTAACATTACTAAACTATACATTTTTTCCGATAACATCATCCCCCCCCCAAAAAGAAGTCGTCTCCGACGACTAACAAAATGGAGACAATGCACATATACACCCAAAACAAAGTCAAGGAGGGGGCTGAGGAAGCGTCCCTGAAGTCGAAGGCTGGGATGCTGGTGTCTGGGCCGCCAGGCAGGCGCTGAGGTCATAAACCTGCTGAGTGCGTGCTGCCACATCCTGCTCCGCCACCAACACCTTCTCTAAAGCCGTCTTCACCATATGCGCAGCTGCCAGCAACTCCTCCTTGGTATCCGCGGACTCTGTCATACCGACCAATTGAGTCTGCAACAAACCCCGCTCTGCAGTAACAGCATCCAACTCCTGCTGCACAAGGCTCCGCGCACTCTGCTCCTCCGACAGGCGGATGTCAACCGCAACCTTCTCTGCACGGGCTGTCTCAAGCTGTGCTAACAACTGCGTCCTCTCGGCTGCCCACGAAGCTTGCTGTCTGGCGAGATCTCTCTCTATCTCTACACGAGCAGCCTCGCGGACCGCAGACTCATGCTGCGTCTGCCGTAGTGCATAGTAGGCATCCCTGTAAACCTGCTCAATCTGTCGGACGAGAGTAGTCACCCTACCCTCCACGACGGGCTGAGGCACACTCCAAGCCTCAAGCATTGCATCTGTCTGAATAGCTGGCCACCCCTGTGACTCAAAGCATGTAGCAAAAGCTGTCGAACAGCCTACCCGCATAAATTGGAGGACCTGCTCTAATTCCTCCACAACCTGCTGCAAAGCTCGCGTCTGAGCCGTTGCCACCACTCGCCGACCCCTCGTCACCATATCTGCTAAGTAAGCCTCAATGTCCTCCCCATCCTGCCCTGAAGGCTGGGACCCCGATATCTCGAGTGGGACCAAAACTGTTGCATCCTGCTGGCACAAAGGTGTCTCCTCTACCCCCGCCTACTCCTGGATAGCAGGGACGACTTCTCCTATCTCATGCCCTATTGCGGGTACCGGTGTCTCACCCGATGAATCCTCCAAGTCTACCACCTCCGTCGGAGGCTCTCGTCGGGGTGAGAATACAACAGCTCCTACTGGTGGCATCACCGTCATCTGAAATCGCCGGGTCAGCCAACTCCCCATAGCCTCCACCGATGGATCCGTATTGAACACCTCCGGGCCTCTCTCCACCTCTAAAGTGTGTCTCTCCAGGGGCTCCTCCAACAAAGAGGCAGACACAGTCACTACTGCCTCGGATCCCACAACGTCCAACCGCACCTGAGGCTCTGCGTCGACCACCTCCCTGTGCTCCTCCTTTGCCACTACTTGCTGCGGTGATCCACACGACTCCGTCATGCCTTCTGTACGTGCCTCTATGGCCGGAGGCGGTCCCGCGGGTGGCGCACTAGCCTGCAGAGGTGGTACGATGGAAGGTGATGCCACCTGCTGCATTGGCCCAAGTGCAACGGGTGTGCAGCCCTCCCCAAAAGCTGGAATCGACGTGCCTCCCACTCCCGCGGATGACCTCACAAGTGTGCCAAGTGGTAGTGAGGGTGGCGCAAACAAGACTCGCTCCCCCGCGGGCTCCATCCTCCCCTCTTCTGTCACCCTACTGCTACTATCCTCCACCGAATCCTCCTCCTCCGAAACCTCTTCGCTGCTGGAAGTCTCTCTTCCACTATCAGGTTCTGCCGAGGGGGTCTCTACTATCCTTTTCCGTTTCGCGAAAGAATGGCCAATGTCAAGGTGTCTCCAATGCATGATAGGAGGCTCACCTACAGCCAATGGTCTCTGCGGCTGTATCTCCAATTCTGCCTCCGATACTACTTCTCGCGTGGCCTCTAGAAACAATCCGATGGCATAGTGGGGCATGTAAAACGTGCGATGCTCCATCATCAAAAACTCGCACATCCGCTCTGATAACAATGTAGCCCAATCATACACAATGCCATTCAGAAGTCCATTCATCAATATGATCTGTGGGAGAGCGATGTCCGATGCCCTACCAGACCCCGTCAACCTGCTCTTGATGACGTCCATTATGCACCGCCAATGGCCCTCTGCAACAAAAGACCTACGCATCCCACGGCTCTTCGTGGCATCAACAATGCTCTCCAATTCTGCTGTGGTCAAGTCTCGGGATACTCGTTTAATCCAATATTCTTTTTCCTCTCGCGTCATCTTCTTAGCTTTCGATTCCACTTTCTTGCCATGTACTCCTGGAATGCCAAACACTCTCGTGAAATCTGCCGGTTTGAAGGATATCGTGATATCCTTCCCAAGGTACTCAAAAGTACTCTTCCGTGAATGGCTATCAAAGGTATCAACCATGAACCGTAATGCTCCCTCATACTCACGGATAGCAAACACAGGCATTCGGATGGCCCACTCCACTCCTGCTTTCCGAAGGCTCTTCTTCACCAAATCATCATCTGGTGTATCCTGCCACCACTTCCTGCATTCGGACTCATTCAATCCCTCAAAGGTGATATTATGCGGAGTCCATGTGTTCTTCCCTCTTGCGGCATGCTGCTGTGGTGTCTTTCTCTTCTGCGTGGCGTCCATTGTGCTACCTGCTATGCGTACACCCAAAGGGAGAACTCGCTTATCTTTATTCATGTGGCTGCCCTGCTGCAACCGTTTTTTCCAATTCCTTTTTCCTGTAGACTCCATTATCTCCCTGTAACTAATTTGTTTAGGAAAAACTCTACCCTTCGTAACCGCCCTCTCTTTTTTTGGCTGCCGCCGTGCGGCTGGTTGGTCTACCTGTGGCTCTTATTTCTCCCTTTGCGCCTGCTGTGCGTGACCCTTGCTGTTTGGTCTACCTGTGGCTGCGTGGGATTGCTGTAGTTTTTTTTTTTTTTCCAATCTTATTGCTATTTATGCTTGGTTCTAGTTTGCAATTAAACTGCACAAGAGTGCAGGTTTTTAACCTTAACCAATCAGTCCAGAACTGTGGCAAACAATTGATTCATTTCGGCGCCATTCACATTTGGTGATGGAGATAGCGGCTTGCATGAACCCATCAGTATTTGCAAATATTGAACAACCCCACGAAAAACAGAAGAATCTGAGCCCCCGCCTTCAAAATTTTTTTTACCGAAGTCTCTATTTTATTCACGGACCACGGCCATTGTCTCCAAGAAACTCCCTTGCTGTGCGTGGTTGTGCGGTGGTCTGGCTGTGCGGTGTGGTGTCTCCTTCGTTTGGTGTGCGGCGTGGTGTCTCCTGCGTGCGGTGTCTCTTCCTTGCCTCGGCGTGGCGTTTTATCCCTGCGGCAGTGTCTCCTTCGTGCGGTGTGCGGCATGGCGTTTTATCTCTTTTTAAGCGGCCTACGGTGGCTTCCACCGCACGGTGGCTCCATCGTCGGTGGTCCCACCGCACGGTGGCTCCACCGTCGGTGGTTCCACCGCACGGTGGTTCCATCGTGCGGTGATGCCGCCTTCGGTGGGCCCACCGTACGGTGGCCACTTTTTTTTTTTTTTTTCTTTTATATTTTTTTCCAAATTTTCTTTTATATATATTTTTTCGAATTTTCTTTTATATATATTTTTTTCAAGTTTTCCAATTTTTAGCAGCCGCTGTCTGACTGGGGGTTCCCGGTTCCCTCCGTTCGTGATAGACCTTTAATTTCGACCCGTTGACTGCGTCTGGTATCTCCTTCCCGTCCAGCGTCCATAACTTTATCGCCCCGTTCGTATTGACTTCACGTATCCGGAAGGGCCCTAACCATCGGACTTTGAATTTCCCCGGTTTAATTTCGTTTCGTCCATTATATTTCAAGACTAACTGCCTCGGGGTGAACCTCGCCCGCCGAATGTGTTGGTCGTGCCAATGTTTCCTTCGTTGCTGGGCCACGTCTGTCACCCATTGTGCCATCAGCCTTCGTTCATCGAGTTTGTTTAGGGCATATAGGCGCTCCCTCAGGCTCTCCATATCGCCAAGTTTATTCTCAATAGCAATTCGGAGACTTGGCACCATGAACTCCATCGGTACTACTGCTTCTTGTCTGTACATTAATTGAAATGGTGTCTGGCTCGTCGTTACTTTGTAGGTGGTGCGGTATGCCCATAACACCGACGGTAGTCGCTCCTCCCAATCTTCCTTTTCTACCCCGCACGACTTATAGATGACCGAAACCAGAATCTTGTTGGTCGCCTCCGCTTGACCATTGGCCCTCGGATAATACAGACTGGACAAGGAGTGAAAAATTTTGAACTCCGTCGTAAGGAGTCTCACCACATGGTTCACAAAATGGCCTCCTCTGTCACTGGTTATCTGAAGCGGAATTCCATATCTTGTGATGATTTGTTCATAAATAAATCTGGCTGTACTCACCGCGGTGTTATCAGGTAGGGCCCGTGCTTCAACCCATTTTGTCAAGTATTCTGTAGCTACCACGATGTATGTACATCGCCGCGGTCTGCTGACTTTTAAAGGCCCCACAAAATCAAGCCCCCAACGTTCGAATAACTCTTGTGCCGCTGAAGGGTTTAATGGCATAAAGTCTTGTTTTAGTGGTTATCCGGCCCTCTGGCATGTATCACAGCTTCCGACCCATTCTCTGGTGTCGCTGTGTAGCGTCGGCCACCATAGTCCGGCTAACAGTACTTTCATGGCCGTTGTGTCCGGCCCCATATGACCTCCTGCGGGTCCTTCGTGTGCTTCCTTCAAAATCCCCGGTATCTCTTCCTCCATCACGCATCGGCGGAGTACTTCATCTGTTCCCATTTTGTAAAGGAGTCCATTGATCAGTTGGAACGTTCGGCTCCTTCGGACCAATTTGTGTCGTTCCCTTGGTGGCATGTCCTGAGGGAACTGGGACGTCGATAGGTACTCGCCAATATGAATGTACCAGGATGGTAAAGCCGCAATCTGGAATAAGTGCGCATCCAGGAAATCATCATTCACCCCCTCCGCTCGTTCTCCCGACTTGATTCGTGACAGTTGGTCAGCGATCACATGGCTCTTCCTTGGCTGTACTATAATGTTGAATGTGAATTCTTGCAGTAATAACAGACACCGACTCACCCGTCCTTGAATACTAGGTTTATTCACCAAGTACATCAAAGCTTGGTGGTCTACATAGAAGGTGAAGGGTGTCGCCAACAAATAATGTCGGAACTTCTGTACTGCGTAAACCATGCCGAGCGCTTCCCGTTCAGTTGTACTGCAATTCCTCTCAGCTTTCGAGAGTAGTCTATTGGCGAAGTAGACCGGGTGATCCAACCCATGATCCCCAACTTGTGCTAATGTTGCACCTATTGCGTAGTTGGAAGCGTCGACGTGCACATGAAATTCTCTGTCCCAGTTTGGGTAGGCCAATATTGGTGCCGCCAACAGTCGTGATTTCAATTCCTCGAAGGATTCCGACTGCGCCGTTCCCCATACGTACGGTTCCCCTTTTCTTGTGAGGTTATCCAGGGGGTAAGATATCTGGGAGAAGTTTTTTATAAACCTTCGGTAATATCCGATGTGTCCCAAAAAAGATTTTACCCCTGAGACATCCTGTGGGGGTTCCATCTCCACAATCACCCGAACTTTATTCGGGTCTGTTTTAAGTCCCGCTTTACACACTGTGTCCGAGTAGTCTACCCTAAGGTACCATGAATCTGCATTTCTTAGGGTTCAGTGCGAGTCGTGCCCTCCGGCACCTGTCCATACATTCTCCGAGTGCCTTCAGATGCGTCTCCTCCCCGCTGTAGATGGACCAATCATCTAGAAACGCCTTGAAATTACCCACGGACATCTTATCAAAAATGTGGAGAATTATTCGTTGGAACGTTGCCGGAGCATTGCAGAGACCGAAGGGCATCCGGTTGTAAGCATATACTCCGTCCTCCACCACAAATATCGTCTTCAGCGTATCTTCCTCCGCTATTGATATTTGGTTATAGCCGGAAAATCCATCCATAAATGAATAGATTTCATGGCTGGCCACCTCTTCAAGAATAGAGTCCGTGAACGGTATGGGAAATGGATCTTTGATGGTAACTGCATTGAGTCGCCGGAATTCGACACAAATCCGGATCTCGTTACCATCCTTTTTGAGAGATATTACGATGGGGGATACCCATTCGCTATTCTGCACCCTAAAGATAATCTTGGCCTCCAGCATTCGTTCATTCTCTTTTTGTACTTTTGCAGCATAGTTTTTATTCATCCTGTACGGTCGCTGCCGTACTGGTACTGCGCCTGGTACCAACAAAATACGATGAACACATAACTCCGGTGGGACTCCCTTCAAATCCTTATAAGTCCATGCGAATACATCTTTGTACTCGGTGAAAATCTTGAATGCGGCCGTTTTCAGCACTGGGTTCCAATCATCTCCTACCAGAATGATTTTCTTATCCATCTCCGTACCTAGATTCAAAGGTTTCACCGTCGGTTCTTCATACTTCATGGCCTCCTTGTTTCTAAATTGATGTGCGGGTACGGTGTCCATTGTAGCTTCTCTTTCCTTATACTCCTCGTATTCTGGAGGATATTGATCTGGCTCCTCTCCTTCGACGCTTAATACGTTACAGGAGGGTGAGAACATCTCATAGTCCTCCTGCTGCCAATGGAACAATCCATTTAGTGAATCTGTGTCATCCTTTGAATAGCAACCTCCGATTTTTAATATGCCTTCGGCATCTGGGTCCATCCCCTCTCTCCCTTCGTCTCGTGGGTCATTTTCCCTCTCGGATTCAGATCCCGAGGAAGAGGCAAGTTCCTCGCTCACCAACTGCGTCCGGAGATCAATAGTGAATTTCTTGCCTTCGCTCTCCATCGAGAGTGTATTTCGTTTCCAGTTGTGGTTTGCTTTCGCTGCCACCAACCATCCTCTTCCAAGTATGGCGTCATACCCTTTCTGTTTCAATGGAATGACCACGAAGTCGAGTACAAAAGGTTGTGCACCCACGGTGACTTGCTGTGCCATCAACATGCCGATGGATTTAATCCCGTGCTGGTGTGCACCTAGCAGATTAAACGTAGGTGGCCACAGAGTGGGCTTTCCTAGCTTTTTCCATGTGTCCTCCGGAAGGACATTTACTCCGGAACCGCCATCTACTATAGTATCTGTCAGGATGGTGCCCAGGATGCCCATCTCCACCACGGCTGGGTGTCGGCCGTTGTTGACGGTAAGTACAACTGGATTTGTTGCCGAGCTTCCTAGTATGGGAGCGTCCATGTCTCTCAGTTTGGGTTTATCAACCTTTGTGCCCAACAACATCTTCCCCAATTGTGGTATGGTGTGTAGGAGGTCTTCCAGTTTCACAGGTACCTCCATTTGGAGCATCTGCCGTACAATGTTCCTCTCCGCATCTGTGCAGTAGGGTCCAGATGACTCGTGTGTCTCTCCCCGTTGGGCTTTCATGGCCCTTTCTATTTCCTCCCTTGCCTCCGTCATTCTCTGCTTCTCCATGCGGGGATGGGGGTATCGGGCTTCCTTTGCCTGCCCTCGGGTAAGAGCAAGGATGGCTTCTTTACCCCGTGTGTTGCCTTGGATATCAATCAGATTGGCCCCTACGCCAGACTTCGGACAATCGACATCTTCATGGTCACCGGGGCCACACCACCGACATAGCTTTTGAGCGGTGTCATTGTTCTAACACTCTCGTGCGTAATGACCCCATTGATTGCAAGCCCTACATTGAATCATCGGGCGTCCCTTCGCATCGTATTGGACCCTGTTTCTGGTGTAATTATTATTATTCCCCCGTCCGCCTCGTCGGTTTCCTTGGTAGCCTCCGGACGATGCATTATTGTTTGAATCCGATGTGGAGGGCTGCTCATGTGCAAAGAGCACTTGCTGGTTACGTGCCTTCAGATTGTATGGGCATTCCTTCGTAGAATGTCCCATGATCTGGCAGATGTCACAAAATGCCTTCTTGGGACAGGCACCCTTTGTGTGGCCGCTCTCCTTACAATCCGTGCACCACAGTTCATCATCCTTGCTTGTGGTCCCCTTCATTGTCTTAAACTCTTTTAACATCCGTTCCATATCCTTCTGAAGGGCCGTGACTTTCTTCTTCGGCTTCTCATCACTGCTACTCTCTTCTTCCGACGTATCATCTTCAGAGGATGACGAAGATCTATTCTTCTTCTTTTTGGCCGTCTTATTTTCACTTTCCAAGTCCATGGCCCGGTTGTATGCATCATCGTAGGATGTCGGAGGCACAATTTTCATCTTTCGTCGTAGCTTAGGGTTCAAACCCTCGACAAACCACCGCTTCTTTAAGCCATCAGCCGGTTGGCTTTCCATCTTTCCGACTAATTCCTTCAGCCGGCGGCCATATGCCCGTACGGTCTCCTTCTTTCTTTGCTTTGTTCCATAGATTTCAGAGACTATCTCATTATCATCTCGGAGAAGTCGAAATTCCTTCTCGAATGCTTTCTTCAATTCATCCCACGTAGTTACCCTGGTTTTATCCAAGTCTGAATACCAGTCAATAGCCACTCCTCTCAGTGTGGCGGGAAATTGCTTCATCCATTCATCCTGGTCAGTCACCCCGTTGGCTGTCCAGATGGTTTCGCATGTACGGCAATGCCGTGCGGGATCATCTTTGCTATCCCCGTTGAATTTGGGCAACTTCTGTTTGGTCGCCATTGATGGAAATCGTCCACTTGGAGGTGGTTGTGGCTGTGTCTGCCCTCCGGCCTCCGGCGGTGCTCCCTCCGATGCCGCTGATGTCTCTTGTGGTGGTGACCGAAGGTACGGTGTTTTGCCTTGTACCTATCGTGCGGTTAGCTTCCCCTTCGTCGTCACCCGTGCCCGGCTCCCTTCGGTGATCCTCCCTTTGTGGCGTGAGAGATAAGTTTTTGAACCGATCTCGAGTCTCTTCAACTAGTTCTCTCCGTAACCTAGTTTCCTCTAGAAACTCTTCGAGGCTTCTCGCTTTACAGTAGTCTGGTGATGCGTAGAAATTCCCCTCGGCTTCTGCACCTTCCGTGACACCTCCTTGGTTCCCTTCGGGCAACCCTTCGGCAGGTCGTCCTTCGGCAAGTTGCCTCAGCCTCCGTCTACGTTCTACACGTTGTTCTAGAATCAAAGCCTTCTACGCAGCCTCCCACTCGTCGGTTTCTAATTTCTTATTTCTGTCTTTATTCAGTAAATTGGGCATTAATTGTGGTACAATTTCATGTTTCACAACACATAAACCAAAACACAACACGTCTTTATTAATTCATTCTTTTGTATACAATCAACATAATTCTTCTGCTTCTAACAGTGTTCTTTATTTCTCTCCCTTCACAATTTAAGGATTATTTGTCCTTCGTCGGTCTTCTCTACGTCCGTCATCCTGGCGCTCATGAAATTCTCGTAAGATTTGCTGTCGTCGGTTCTCACGGTAGGTGTCTTCTCTGCGGTTTTGAAGAGCCAAAAATGCTTGAGCCAGAAGGTTAGGCAAATTGCTCATCAACCGATTCACCGCCGGGCTTACACCAAGCGTGCTCCACACAACATCCTCTGGAACCGCCTCAATGGTGGCTTCCCTCCGTACGTGTGTTTCGATGGCCGCCTGAAGGATGCAAGAGAAATCTTTTGTGAGTGCTCGTTCTCCTTCGAACAGTTCTTGGTGATCTTCGTCAGGGTTACTGCTCGTCCCCTCGGGCAATGGTTGTCCCATTATCCCTGTGCCATGTAGTATATTCCCGTCCCTCTCGAAATAATTTCGGCAACGGCGCCAAATGTTTACCTCACTGGGTAAACAGGAAGAGTACAGAAATCGAACAGCAATGCACAATGCAAATACAAAAGAAGTACCAGAATAGGCTTGCCATTAATGTCAAAAGATGTTCATATTATAATCTGTCGTCAACATTACATGTCCCCCAACACCCGGAGGTGGTACAATATATGACAGCCGAAGGGGTGCGACACAACCGTCGCGACTCCAACTACCTACCCGTCGGCTAACTGACTATCAATAATTAACATTACTAAACTATACATTTTTTCCGATAACATGCTCCTCCTTCATCTTACTTCCCATTGCAATCTTAATTATGTGTTAGACATCTAAAAGTCACTCTTTTGTAATGTCCCCAATCGAACAACTCTAGGAAATTAGTGATTTATCAAACATATACAAGTTGAAACAATAATCAATTACCAGTGTAGATTCCAAACCCTAGCTGACTAGCAATAACGCAGTATTGTAAACCTTTTTAAATTAAATTTACACTTCCAAACAGTAAATCCAAACTCTCATAATGTTAGCGTACATCTTCAAATGTAACATAAAGAGCAGATCTGAATTGTAAGTGTCAAATATATTAAATATGACTGTCAATTTATGATTCGATACAATTATTCACCAAGGTTTATATAAAATTCTTATTCAATTAAATCGACCAAATATGAAAGTAGATTTGGATAATGAGTTGTTGGATAAATTATGAGACCAGCAATAAACATGCAAACATCAACTTAGAAACACCAGATCTGATTTTTATTTGCAACAGCCAATGTAATCAGCAATAATGTATGTAAAAGCAGCAACAAACCCTCATAAATTACCAATATTAAGTCTGTAAATGATTTGAAAATTCCTTTCAATCATCCAATAAAATAAATATAACTGATTTGCTTGCAGATATTAATCAATTCAAATCTCCATAAACTGAAAATTCAATAAATCATTGTAGCGACATTGTAGCAAACTAAAAATGACTTCAAATTACTATAGCATGTTGAACATGACTTCAATCAATAAGCCCAAGTGCAATCCTTGACTAGAATCACTTCAAATGGAGATGACAGTCTTCATCCTCAAATCCATAAATGGAAAGTCCAGAGGATTTAGATCTTCAAAACCAAGAATTTTCATCTTTAAATGCTTCAATCTCCAAAATGGAAGAAATAATGAAATGATAAAATTAGATGCTTCAATGTGAACTTCGACATCTCTTTTCTAGATGATTTATTTTGGGCCCTTTATTTTATTTTTCTTTTTCCCTCCAAGTATAATATATTTTTAAGCTACATGCAAAGGCTGTTTTTCGAATTCCATTTGAATAAAGTGTAAAAAAAACTCTTTAAATATTACATAGGACCTAGAATATATAAAATGATTGGGCTCGTTTAAAATAACATTATTTTTATTTCCCTTGTTCTATCCTTTAGCCTATGGGAAAAGGGGATCGGCTAGAGGTCTTCTCCATCGATCTAATCTTGAAAAGGGGACATAACATCTTCCAACTTTGAAATCTCATGCTTATCCACTCTTTGATCTTCATCCAAACAACACAGTAGTGTTCCCTTGTCTTCATGGATTGTTAAAGTTTATGACTTATCTATACTAATGTTGTCTAAAAGTTCTTAATCCATTTGTTCTGATTTTATAAGAAAATTCTCATTTAAATTTTTTTGTTTTCCTAAAATATTGCCCAGCTTCTTTAAATAATAAATCCCTTGTCCCACGAAACAATATTTAGACATTTTCAAGGTCTTAAGAAACTCTTTTCTTTGTTCCAAAGATGCATGGCATAATCCACGCCATCTTTCTATTCTTCTTCTCTTCTCCCTGACATAGATCAAGATTTTTCCTCAAAACCATTTGTTTGAAGTTACTGATTTCCCCCATTATCTTCTCATTGTTTTTCTTCTTTTTTTTGTATGCTTTTCTTCCTTCATCATTAGGTGCAACCCCAATGGGGAAATCTTTTTTTTTCTTATGACATTTCCTCACCCCTAGCTTAATCTCTTTAATCATTAGTCTCTCATCTTGAACTACTGCCCATCACCCTCCATTGGGAAATAACTTGTCGTATCACTGCAAAATCTTGAAGGCTCTGATATAAGAATGATGCTGTCCATGCACTGGCTTGTTCTTCATAGCATACATCTTTAACAAGAACAATCATACTCCCCAAGGAAGACAACTTTGTCATCTTTCCTCTCTTCTTCCTCAAGTATATATCTTCTCACCCATAAACATATTGAGGCACTTTATTCTAAAAGTTGAAACTGTAAACCAGCTAAAACAAAACATTTTCTAAATATATAGAAAATATTTCAATGTGGAGAGTTGGATACTTCAGATATCAAACAGATTTATTTTGCATTAAGGTAAGGGCATTGACTTATGCCCCTAAATTTTAAAAACTTTTTGGTTTGCTTCATATCCCACCAATAGTGTCCTGTACTAACGAGGGAGTGAACTTGTAAGCTATTGAATAATATTGAGTCTTTTTGTTCAATTTAACATTTATTGTAAGATCAAGTTCGCCGGACATAGAACTGCTGCTAAAAATTCTCTGAGTAGCAACTTGAGAATCAGAACGTGAGCTATCCACTATAGGAGGAAGAACTTGAAGAGAGAGTCAGGGTTTGATCTACCATCTCAATAGGAGAAGTGGGCACAATGGATGTCTGATATTGAGATGTAAACTGATTCCGTCAAGGTAGGGGTTCCAGTTAAGGACTGCCTAAACTTGCAGCCTAAATACCTCGTTTTAGTACAAACAAATTTATCTCTGAACATGAAAAAAATGAAAATTTATATATTTTATTTAACATTATTGCACCTTCTGGTTACCACATATAAATCAGTCTCCAACGTACAAAACAACTTACATAAAGTACCTGGGCATAAGCTCACAGTCATTGTCAAGAACACTCCAACATGATACCAACGTTGCTGTTGCAGATGAGACCAAAGAAATACTCCTACAATGAAAGAAGCTCCTTCCAGCTGAGGATGATCCTGCCAGACTTGCTGCAGCTGTTTGGGCTACCAATCAAAATCAGGTTTCATTTGTGAATTTTGTCAAAAGCATTGTTCCCATTTCATCTGCCTCCAGCAAGGTCTTCCTTTTTTGTCTCTTTACTAAGCACTTCTGGACTACAGTAATACACTAGCCCTGCACATATGGACACATGAAATCCCTTTAAATGGCCCACACCCCACTTTTGCTGCATTCCTCTTCCTTGGCCTTTTCTGAAAAAATAAATTACTTTTATCACCCCTCTCCTTCCCATGCAGCCTTATTTTGGCTTGGAATTTCTGTACTATATGGACAAAATTGCCTTCGCTGTGGCTATAAATGCTCACTCTTCTTCTGTCATGTGGTCTTTATTGCTTTCCTTTCGCACCCAGACAAAAGTGTCTCTTATCCCCTCCACATTCTGTTCCATTTGATCCCTAAATGTTTTTGTTCCAATCGATCCATAAAATGTTCTGTTATGCCTTTCTAATCGTCAATTCTCTTTTCAGTTTTTTTGGTTTTGTCTCCTGCCAAAATACAAGTGAATTGAGTTGCTATTTATGGTTGCCCTCTTCTTTCTCTCCAACATATGGTTTTAATCTGTCCATCCCCTGTTATATACACAAGCTGCATGTGGAAATTAAATGACACTATTGGAATCATGGATGAAGTTAAGCGTTTGAGAATGATCAGAAGACAAAGTCAGGGTAGTTATTCCTTTATTTATTTATGTTTTCATTTTATTTTTATGGTGATGAGGATTGTTGCATGCTGAGGATGCTCCTGCATCAGATACTCTGGGTAAGAATTTTGTGACTTTAATGCTCACCAACATAGGCTGAGTGGTAGAACCATTCTTTTGGCCAACTACCATGGCCATGGTGTTCCTTTCCACCATTTCAAGTGTGACCGCTTTTGTCTCCTTCCTTTCTATCTCCTCTTGATTATATTCTAATTCCTTCAACTTTTCTTTTCTCATCTCATTTCGGAGACTACTATTAGACTATAAGTCTTATCACCAAAATCTGTGTACAGCTTTCACCTCTTCATACTTGTGCACTACACTTGGCACATGCTTGTCTCTAAATATCCTTAGGAGGAATTTATTTTTCTACATTATTCTTGCTTTTCAAAAATGACTGTAGTTGTTTAAAGAACAATTTATCCTCTACACCTTGCTCTAGGTGCTCCTATAGCAACACTTTTCCTTTCACCCCACATATGTAGTTTTGAAAAGCCGCAACTTTTTCAGCTATTTATGCTGGATCAATACCCTCATCTGCGTTCTCTTGGACTGAACTAAACTTCAACTTATTTCTGTCATCTTCTCATTGCCTTCACTTATCCCGTTAGGCACTGCAGGCATGCTCTGCATGAAGTTATCTACACTTTATTGCTTGTATATGAACAAAGCAATTTTGAACACTTCTTTGTCATCATCTGTACAATGTTGTAACACCATTTGCACCCTTTATTATTTCTGAATGATGTGTCACCAATTGAACTACGTCTTCCTCTACCATATTTTCCTCCCCCTCTTGGTAGATATGTTCCTTCTCTAGATAGCCAGTCTTGTGAAGTACTTAATCAGCTCCTTGCAAATCTTGATTCTTCTAGTGCCTTGCATATTTTCATCTCTATAAAATTGTGCAACACCTCTTGCTGTACTCTATTGGTTTCTAGATAGTTTCTCCTCAGATTTTAAGCTATATTGATATGCCTCATCCATAGTACCATCTTTGATTATAATTAATTCAATGTAGAGCTGAAATCTTAGGCCATAGAGGTATATAGCAGCTGCTTTATTTTTTTTTCAGTGTACTGTTGTACAAACAACTCCTGCTGTCGCAGATTTTGAAATTATTTAAACTTTTGTTGGTGGTCTAAGGGCAAGAACTTTGCCTTAAGATCTTTTAGCATCTTAGGCCATAACCTTAATTGAAAAGAGCAAAGAACAAAACAGGAAAAAATAGCTGAATGACTTGCTGCATACTTTTATTCATTTGATGATACAGATAAATAGATACAGTAACCTCCGGTAACCTCAACAGTTATGCTATAATTCTGTTGTGGAATTTGCTGATAAACTAATATGACTGACAGCAAACTAAGACTAAAGAAAACGAACTGCACTTAACATTCAACAACCTGGACACATCTACAGTTTTTTATTTCTATGTTCATCCTGAATGAAATTCATTTATTAGTTATTCTACATTTCCTCTTAAGGAATAACTGAATTTTGATGATTTCCTAACATATCTCTATGTAGTAAAAAACTGACTAACAACATAAAACAAACTAGTATGTTAGGTAGAAGCTATCCTTTGAAAACAGTTCTTGGACCAGTAAAACTTCTTCAAGCTGCTCCCCAAGTATAGTTGCTCAGCTATCATCCAAGTTCCCAACATCATTGGACACCATTGGCACATGAAGTGTTTCGTCACCTTCATAAAGGTATGATGCTGAATTTTCAGGTTTCATGTAAACCATTAGACACCAACCTTCACATGTATGTCTCATAACCTCAATGAGGTATAGTTTCTCCAATCCACAAGTACCTCAGATTATTGAGCATATAACTATTCTCTACTGCATGCTTCCTTGTCTTCAAAGTGTTGGCCTCTTCAAAATAAAACAAGTTCTTCAACAATTATATTTACTATCAACATTTGGTGGTTCCTCAACAACAATTATATCTACTAATTCTTTAATTTTCTCTTTGGGAAGGTCACTTGCATGAATTTTACAATTAATTGCAGTATGACCCGTTTTCTCATAGTTGTAACACTCAATCTAATTCTTGCCTGAGATTCTCTTTCCTATCCTTTTCTTTGAGTATAATAAAATCTCTTGCTGAGTATCTCCTCCAGAATTCCCTGGAGTTGCTCTCTTTTCTTCAACTAAGAGCATTTAAATCACATCTTCTAAAGTCTATGAAGGATGATTGAGAGTAAAAATAGCATTGCTATATTTTGAAGGCAAACTATTTAACAAGATAGTTTTAGCATTTGTAGGTACTACTGTGCTATTCACTATACCCCTTCAATTTGTTTTCATCAATTGCATTTGTATTTTCACCTTCCCTGTGAAAATCATGACCATTAAATTTTTCTATTGGTGTTTCCATTTTGTGTTGGAAAACAAAAAAAAATACTTTATGAACATATCGCAATGGAAGGATTTGCAGCAGCAATAGGGGCTTTAGCGACCTTTTTGGACTTTGTACTCTTTTTCTTCCTCTAGCAGCCATCAACCACAGGTAGTTCTCTGCAATATTTTAGATATCTACCAAAAGGTCCACGCAGCAGCTGTAATATCCCCAAATAGGGGTGATAAAAACAAAGACAAAATTTTGCAAACTAGGGCACAACTGATAAAAGAAAACAACTCTGCAAACTAGGGCATAAATCTGGAATGAACTTGCACATGATTACATCTCAGATTTATGCCAGTTTTCAGATCAGATTTAGGACCAAAAGCAGAAATTTCTGTTTTTTATTATACTCAGAAATTATTACAAAATAACCCTTGTAATAGCCCAGAATTTTCCGAAAAACATGTCTGATTTTCCCTAATTTTTTTCTGAGTTATAGACAGGAAAATAGATAGATTTAGGCACAAGAATACCTCAGATTTATTTTTGAATTTTATCAAACCCAAGCCATCCCTCAAACAAGCACTAGGCTCTTAAAGAGACCAGCAAATAAACTGATGTAGCTGTTCCTTTGCAGCCGTCCCAAAAAGGTGCTCAGAAAGTGACAATGTACAGCTGTAGACGTTCACCAATCTGAATTTTCAATGCTGGTGTCTTCCTCTAATTGGCCTCCAACCTGATAAAGACTTGCAGCCCAAAATTTACAATGTGCTAGGGTTTCACAAACCGGAGTTATTCTATTGAAACACACTCTTTCAAATTAGGGAGAGCCCGTGTGTCTCAACAAAACTAGGGATACTCAAGGGTTTGAATCCTCAAGCCAAGTTGCAGCAGCAATAAGTAGAAAACTTCATCACATAATGATCTCAAAATGAGCCCTTAGGATGTTTTATAAGAACTTATAAAAAGATGGAATAATCTCTACCCTTGATAGTCCACCTCTTAATTCAAGGCTCGAAAATAAAAACCTAAAATGTGCACCAATAAGAACTCTTGAAGGTAGGTGTCCACCTTGGCTTTTGTCACATGTTTTAATTAACTCACTTCAGTACATAAAAAAGGGGACAACTTAAGTCCCTTGGGCAGACATCATTTAAAATTGCCTAAAAAAGTTGTGCCTAACTTAAAATAACTTAGTCTCTGAAATCGAGTTCACTTAAGTTGTATCAAAAGACATACACTCAACTTAAAATTAGAAATTAGAACAAACCAAGGACTCCATATTTTACCCAATGATGCTCGATGTCCTCTTCCACTTGGGTAATCCAAGGAAATGATGGCCAAACTACTTCTAAGCATCTTGATTTGAGTTGAG
The DNA here is from genome assembly GCF_030272615.1 of Cryptomeria japonica. Classification (NCBI taxonomy): domain Eukaryota; kingdom Viridiplantae; phylum Streptophyta; class Pinopsida; order Cupressales; family Cupressaceae; genus Cryptomeria; species Cryptomeria japonica. The sequence goes on along the minus strand of NC_081407.1, from coordinate 639,463,688 downwards.
GACATTACAGTCCTCTCAACCCAAAGAATGCTTGTCCTCAAGCATTTGAAGACTAGGATGCTTAAGAATCTGCTCTCCTTCCCATGTTGCATCCTCTAAGGGCAAGTTTTTTTCATTTGATAAGATATTCATAAATTACCTTATTCCTCAATCTTTTCTCCCTTGTAAACTTGTTTCTGGAATAAGTATCAATTTACCCTTTTCATCCATTGGAGGCAATTGTGTTGAAGGTATAACATGCTGTCAAAGTACCTTTTTGAAGCATGACACATAGAATACATTATGAATCTTGCTGGTAAATTGTAGCTTCAACTCATATGCCACCTCTCTTATTCTCTTACTCACCTTGAAAGACCCATAAAATCTGGGTTTAAACTTTTCCACCCCACTTATCTTCAATGAAGATTGTCTATAAGGTTGAAGACGCACAAATACGAAGTCTCCCACCTCAAAAAACTTCTCAACTCGATGGCTATCATCATATTTTTTCTGTTGTTCTTGTGCAATCTAAACATTCTCCTTGAGTGCTTTGAGGATATCTTGATTTTCTTTAGCCCACTCAAGAGCTTTTGGAGCTCTAGAATTAGAAAAGACCAAATCCACAAATGTAGAAGCTTCATAACCATACAAAGATTTGAAAGGAGCCATGCCAATGCTCACATGATATGTAGTGTTGTAACAAAATTCTGCCAAATGTAACCATGTTGCCCATGCTTTTTGCTGACTCAAAACATAGTTCCTCAAGTAACTTTGAAGCCACTTGTTTACAATTTCAGTTTGACCATCTGTTTGAGGATAATAACTAGTACTATGGTCAAGTTCCGTTCCGGCCAATTTCATCAATTCTTGCCAAAAAGTGCTGATGACTATGCGGTCTCTATCACTTAAAATCCTCTTTGGTACTCCATGAAGTCTAAAAACTTGGTCAAAACACAAACCAACAATTTGTGGTGCCTTAAATTTGAAAGGTAGAGGCATAAAATGAGCATATTTCGTAAGTTTGTCCACCACAACAAAAATACAGTCCTTACCATTCGCCTTAGGCAGCCCCGTAATAAAACCCATAGATATTTGCTCCCACTTTTGATTAGGAATAGGGAGTGGTTGTAGCAGCCCTGTTGGAAAACAAATTTCAGCCTTGTTTCTTTGGCACTCTAGACATTCTCTCATGTACTTAAGAACATCATCCTTCATACCCTTCCATGAAAATCTTTCACGATTGTACTTATATGTCTTCAAATAATCAGGGTGACCAGCAAATTGATTGTTATGAACAGCAACAAGAATTTTATGTTTAAACTCACTTTCGGACACTAGGTAGATTCTATCTTTGTAATAGATGATATCATTAATCACCTTGTACTTGTCATCTACAATTTTACCATCTAAAATATCGCAAGCATGCTTTTTTTTGGTATATTTTGCTAATATGTGATCCTTCCAAGTGGCTGAAATTTTTGAAAGTGACCAAAATGTAGGATTTCTAGACAATGCATTAGCAACAATATTATTTTTCCCCTTGACAATTTCAATATCAAAATCATACCCTTGTAGCTTACTTACCCAACGTTGCTGTCTTTCATTCAATCCTTTTTACTCCATGAAATACCTGAGGCAATTATGATCAGTCCTCACTATAAACTTGGTGGCCACAAGGTATTGGTGAAACTTTTCAAGTGCGTGCATGATTGCCAACATCTCCTTATCATCCATCCAAACAAAACCATCCTTCTTGGTCAAATTTGTCAAAGGAGCGGTTAATGAAGAAAAGCCCTTTACAAACCATCTATAGTATGTTCATAGATCAATGGAGCCCCTCAATTGTGACACATTCTTCGGTGGTGGCCAATCAAGTATGGCCCAAATCTTCTCCCTATGTGCCTTCACTCCACCATTCCCATTGACATATCCAAGATACAATAGCTCGGTCATGCTGAACTCACACTTAGAAGCTTTTGCAAACAGGGAATTATTTGCCAAAATACTCAATACCTCATCAAGGTGCCGAAGATGCTCCTCCCACGTCTAGCTATATACTAGGATGTCATCAAAGAAAACCAACACAAATTTCTGCAATTGCTTGTTGAACACATGGTTCATACAAGACTGAAATGTAGCCAAAGCATTTGATAATCCAAAGGGTATTACCAAATACTCAAAATATCCATAGTGACATTTGAATGTTGTTTTGTGCACATCTTGCTCCCGAAATCAAATTTGATGGTATCCTGATCGAAGGTCGATTTTGGAAAAATAGACCACTCCATGTAGCTCATCCAACAACTCATCAATACGCGAAATAGGATACTTGTTCTTGATGGTTTTCTTATTAAGTGCATGATAATCTATGCACATCCTCATATTACCATCCTCCTTCACCAAGACAATAGAAGAGAAAGGACTAGAATTGGGCTGTACATGTCTTGCATCCAACAACTCCCTAATAGTCTTCTCAATCTCATCCTTGAACTGCTTGGGATGACGGTAAGGATCTGTGACAACTGGCTTGCTATCCACAAGCTCAAGGACATGCTCAAAACCATGATTTGGAGGTAAACCATGTGGTAAATTTGAAAACACTAAGCCATGCTTGTCCAACAAGCCTTGTATCAACATGATATCCTTGTCCTATATCTTTGGACTTATCTGTAATAAAACACTGCACTATCCACTCAGTCTCTGAATGTTGAAAAATGTAATGTCCCCAAGTAAGTTTAACCATTTAAGACATCATAATTTGAACATTCTCAAAGCAAATAGAAATAGAAATAGAAATTAACATCACGATGGAGTTCAACGTAAAAACCTTACTACTAATGTAAGTCTCGAAAGGATTATGATCTTTAATAGGACACTTTGATACCTCAGCGTGACGACTCCTCAAGGTTTTGGATCCAAGCCCAGGCCTATTTTTGGGACGACACCCTCAAGGTCTTACATGGGTCGCTGATCTCTACCCATCTTGGGATAGACGCCCGATGGTTTTACACAAGCCTTTCCCTATTCATTCATACAACCTTCCGACTACATTCATATTAAGGATTAACAATTTGTTTTTGTTTTGTTTAATTGTTCTATCTTGTTCCTTTGCTAGTTACGGATAAGAGTTGGTATGATAAAGAATATATAGTTCTGGATTCCTAACCTTAAGATATATGAATTTCAACAATTTCTTATAAAGTCGTGACTCTAATAAGAAACACATCTTTATGTAGAGGCGTCTTCTATCGGTGATTAGTTATTATTGTAATGGTGGGAGTAAATTACATTAGCAACTTTATGTATAAACAACGATTTCCATGATAAACATGTGATCATCGATTACCATTTTGATCTTAGACTTCCTTAATATAGGTGCTGCCTTAATCTATGGTTTATTTAAAGGATGGGAAAGCAGACAGATCTGACATGTGTCAGATCTTGTCTGCCACTATATTGTTATATATTGTTTATTAATGTTTCTTTAGTCTTATTAGTTATTGTTGCCTTGTCAATATTACATTATGATTACCATGTAAATAAGAATATTAATATTATGCAATATTTAATGAACATGTATTATTAATGTAAATGTGTGTAATAATCCATTTATTATGTTTATGAAACTGATTACATAATACTATAGAGTTTCAGTCATAAACTCATACAATTATATAACTAATACGTAAGTATATTCAGATATCAATCACTATTATGGGGACATCACAAAATTTTTTCTCCATCCTCTTAGCTGAAACAACTCTAGGTGCATCTGAAGATAAGCCTCTCAATACCACTTTTTTACCATTCGTTGTAAAACTCAATTGCATAGTTTTGAAGTCTGTCAGATATGGACTTATAGAATGCAACCATTGAACTCCTAACACAAGATTAGTTTCCTCAATGTCAATCAAATAAAAGTCCTCAATAAGGGTGTAATTACCCAATGCCATGCTCAATTGTGGAACAAGATTTGCACAACGCAATGTGCCATTTGCTGTCCTCACACGGAAACCTTCATGTTCCTCCACTTTCGAACCCCTCTTTTTCACATAGGACACATCAATGAAGTTGTGGGTAGCCCCACTATCAATTAATACAAGAATCCGTTGTCCCTGCACAACACCATTAACTCTGAAAGCACGATAATGAGGAGCAATTGCACCCTCCATTTGTGGCAAATCATCCTAATGCTTGTCTTTGCCTAACTCTCCATCCATATTCTCTTGTTGCTCATCACAAACTTGTGTCTCCTTATCACTGGGCTCCTCAAAGACCTCAATCTAGTGGGCTTTGCCCCCACTCTTACACCTATGTCTAGGTGTCCAAGGTTCACGACAATCAAAGCGAAGCCTCTTTCGTCTTAACTCATCCCTCAAATCATGAGATGTCCTACCAACTGACTTAGATATCTCTCTTGCTGGTCTAGTATATTTTGGTTCTTATCCTTCTTCTGCCGCCAATTCTACGGTGAGGACCTCTACGGAAATTTGCTAGGAAACCTAGCCTATGGTGTAGATAACTCCATATTCCTTGCTTGCTTAATAGCATCTTCCAAGGATGGCGGATCAAAAGCTTTGACCCAACCTCTGAGAGGTTCTGACAAACCTTCCATGAACGAAGAAATCAATCTCTTCTGTGACACATCAGTAACCATAACTGATAATCGCTGAAACTTTGAAACATATGCATCAAGTGTTCCAATCTGTCTCAACTGAGCCAACTATCTAGAACGTGCCTCTGAATCCTTACGGTCAAATCTCTCTATCAATGTAGCGCAAAACTGGTCATAAGAAACTATTGCACCATGTCCTTGTGTCACGAAACCATGATTCCACCACTCGTGCAGCCCTTTCAAGGTGAAGTACAAAAAATTTGATGGCATTAATCTCCCTCATCTGGTTCAAAGAAAGGTAGACGTCCAACTTTTGAATCCAAGCTATAGCCGTACACTTGAATGATCCATCAAATCTAGGTAAGGATAGTTGTCTCAACCTCTTTTGTAGCCCATAATTTTGCTTCTCGTGACTCATTGTTTCTGCTTTGGCTTTGTTGGTTTGGTGACCTCCAAGTAGTCTTTAAAAGAGAGCTGATTGAAAATCTTCCCCCAAAGCTTGATACTTAGCCAAAATCTCAACATCCTCATTGTCCTTTACAGGTTCCTTTTGCATAGGCTTATCTTCTTGTATAAAAGTGGGCATAAAATGTTTGGATTGTGACGAACCTATGGATTTGCTAGTAGAATGTTCCTTGTTTTTTGCAGCTTTGCTACTTTCTTCCCTTTCTGTATGCTCCAAAGTCCTTCCATATGCTGTGTTATGCGCCAACTGACTCAAGTAAAGGTTGTTTATCATTCAACAGTCTTATCATGTCTGAAAACATTTGTTTTGCTTCTTCATCACTTGATGATGGGGGTTGATCTGAACCCGCTATTACTCCTTTCTCTTTTCCCAAGCAATGACCACCTTTTCCATGCATGCAATCAACCCAAACAGGCTGCCAAGTCTTGCATCTCTGATACCATAGTATTAAATTTAAATAGGGGTGCTAAAAACAAAGACAAAATTCTGCAAACTAGGGCATAAATCTAGAATGAACCTGTACATGTTTACATCTCAGATTTATGTCAGTTTCAGATCAGATTTAGGACCAAAAGCAGAAATTTCTGTTTCTTATTATACTCATAAATTATTACAAAATAACCCTTGTAATAGCCCAAAATTTTCAGAAAAGCATGTCTGATTTTGCCTAATTTTTTTTTGAGTTGTAGACAGGAAAATAGATAGATTTAGGGACACGAATACCTTAGATTTATTTCTGAATTTTATCAAACTCTAGTTGTCCCTCAAACAGGCGCTAGGCTCCCAAATAGACCAGCAAATAGACTGATTTAGCTGTTCCTTTGTAGCCGTCCCAAAAAGGTGCTAAAAAATTGACAATCTACAGATGTAGATGTTCACCAATCTGAATTTTCAATGTTGGTATCTTCCTCTAATTGTCCTCCAACATGATAAATACTTGCAGCCCAAAATTTACAATGTGCTAGGGTTTCACAAACCGAAGTTATTCCACTGAAACACACTCTTCTAATTAGGGATAGCCCGTGTGCCTCATCGAAACCAGGGATACTCGTTTTGAATTTTCAAGCCAAGTTGCAGCAGCAATAAGCAAAATAATTCATCACAAAATGATCCCAAATGAGCCCTTAGGATGTTTTTAACAATTTTCAAAAAGATGAATCAATCTTTACCCTCGATAGTCCACCTCTTAATCCAAGGCTCCAAAATAAAAACCGAAAATGTGCACCAATAAGAACTCTTGAAGCTGGGCACCCACTTTGGCTTTTATCACATGTTTTAATTAAGTCACTTAAGTACATAAAAAAGGGACAACTTTAGTCCCTTGGTTAGGCATCACACTCATGCTAGAATTCTCTTAAGGAATTTGCTGGTAAACTAAATATGATTGACAATAAACTAAGACTAAAGACACTGGACTTAACAGTCAACAACTTGGACACTTCTTTATTTCCAGGTTCATCATAAATGAAATTCATTTATTATTAATTCTAACAACCTTAGCTTCTCCTTGCCTTGTCTTCTCTGTAATTGTTGAATGTTGTCCCACCATAAGGTAGCCCTTGACTCTCTAAGAATCATCCTCACCTCTCAAAGCTTACCATATCAAGCTACCTTTCAGGCTCAATCATCCAATCCACAAAGAAATCTAGGTTTTAAATCCCCTGTAAAATTTCGATATATCATCTTTGTTCTTTACTTGGTTATAACTTGAATTAATCTCTCCACGGGTTCTATCTTTAGCAAATTACTTATTACTTATTTAATATTTCACCTCATCGCAACTCTTTTCTTTTATACAGATGTACAAAAGAATTCACCAAAACACCTCTACGCATTTACAAGCCTGAGTTTTGGTAAACTTGCCTGTAGTACCAACAAGATTCCCATTGTGTAAGGGTAGGTTATCATGCGGCTGGTTAGTTTATTTTGGCTAGCAGCCAAATTTTGGGGGGCTAGTGGCCCTATAAATATTAAATTTTGTTGCTTATTTTTAAGCAATTGTATTAAATGGTATTCTTAACTATAATTGTTGTAAATAAACTTTGGAGAAAAAATTGGAGGCAAATTAAAAGGAGAGCTCAGAATTGTGAAAGCATGTCATTTTTCCCAATAATAAGTTGCTTCTCATTTCTAGCCCCCCCCCCCCCCCGCAGTTTTTCAAAGCTTACCCCATGTTCCCATGCTGCTGCTTATGAACAATTTCTGCTTAAATTTAAGCAGCTAGAGTGTACCCATGTAAATTTTTAATTAGGGGAAAAGGATAAATTGGAATCTTCCCTTATTTCAGTGAATTCAGTGGAGCATCTGCTGCTTAAAAATTGAAAGTAAGCTCTGAAAAAAGAGGGCCTGGAAATAAGAAGCAACTGCTTATTAGGAAAAATGACATGTGCTTTCATCATATTTTTCTTCTTCCTTTTAATTTGCCTTCAACTTTGCCTCCAAATCTTATTTGCAAGAAATATTATTAAGAATTTCATTTAAAAATACAATTTAAGAAGATTGCATAAAATTAAGTTGCAAATTTTACTATGCATGGGGCCATTAGCTCCACAAATTGATTTTAAAAAAGCTAAGCAGTTGCTGCTAGCCAAAATAAGCTAAGAAGCCGCATGGGGGCTCGCTCTTACCACATTTCCCCACCACATTTCCCCATGCAGCTGCTTAAGTGCAATTTCTGCTTTAATTTAAGAGACTCCAGTGTTCTCGTGCAAATCTTTAATTACAAGAAAAAGATAAATTGGAATTTTTCCCTATTTTAGTGGAGCAGACACTGCTTAAAAAATAAAAATAAGCTAGGGAAAAATGTCACATGGCTCCACAAAGTGTTTTCCCTCATTTTTATTTGCTTCCTACTATTTCTTCAAATTTTACTAGCAAAAATTACTATTAATAATTTCATTTAGAAGTGCTATTTAAGATGAATGATTAAAAATAAGCACCAAAATTTAATAATTATGGGGTCACCAGTGCCACAATTTGAAGCCTAACTAGGGGGACTTGCCCTTACTACCCCAAGTACCCATGTTGTTGCTTATGTACAACTTCTATAAATTGGAACCCTTCCCTATTTTAGTGGATCTGTTGCTTAAAATTTGAAAATATGTTTTGATAAAAAGAGGGGATTGGAAATAAGCAGCAATGAAAAAATGACACATGGCTTCACCATATTTTTCTTTCCCTTTTATTTGCCTTCAAATTTTATTTGCAAGAAATATTATTGAGAATTTCATCTAAAAATATCATTTAAGAGGGTTGCTTAAAAATAAGTAACAAGTTTTATTATCAATGGTACTACTAGCTCCACAAATTGTTGCACAAAAAGTTGAGCGATGGTTGCTAATCAAAATAATCTGCTCCACTAAAATAGGAGAAGACTCCACTTTATCTTTTTTCAGTGATTAAAATTTTTGCATCATAACACACCTACTTAAATTTAAGCAAAAAATGCAAATAAGGAGGCTACATGGGGACATGAGCAAGGGTAGGTCCACATGCAATTGCTTAGCTTATTTTGGCTAGCAGTTAGTTGCTCAACTTTTTTTTTTTTTAAAGTTAGTTGCTCAACTTATCGCTGCTTAGGATAGTAAAATTCTCTTAAATCATTTTGTAAATGAAATTATTAGTAATATTTGTTGCAAATTAAATTCAATAAGTAGTTGCTTATTTCTAGCTCCTCTTTTTTTCAAAGTTTAGGTTGGGGTCCCATGGAGGGGGGCTTTCTAAAAAATAGAGTTGGAGCCAACTTAAACATTTAAGCTCCTAAATTTAAAGATGTTGGGAGTCTCATCTTAAGTTTAAACTTCTAAATTTAAACAAGTTGATTGTAAAAAAAAATTAGTTTTCCCCCGAATTATCGACAAATGGCATAAAATATTCCTAAGCTGGTGGGGCAATTTCTAGCCCCACCCCATTTTCACGTGCTTAAAATTATAGGCTTAAAAAGTAGGGTCTCCTATTTTTTGGGAAAAAATTCTAAATAAGGTTGGGGTCCCATGGAGGGGGGCTTCCTAAAATATAGATTGGGTGCTACAAAGATTTTTTAAGAATTTTTTGAAGTGGGTGGTTCCATGAAATTGCTTAAAAAATTTAAGGTTCTAAGCTGCAGCCGTGAAAAATGAAATAATTTTTTTTTAATTTTTATTTTCCCTCTAAAATTTTTGGTGGGACTAATCTCAACTCTTTTCTGATTGCCAAGTGGCAAATAAAATTTCTAACCCCCTGTCCCCATGCGGCTGTTTAAGTGCATTATCTGCTTAAATTTAAGCAGCTGATGTGTCCCCATGCAAATTTTTATTTAGGGGAATTGGATAAATTGGAATCTCTCCCTATTTTAGTGGAGCAGCTGCTGCTTAGAAATTAAAAATAAGCTTTGAAAAAAAGGGGGGGGGGCTGAAAATAAGCAGCAACTGCTTATTGAGAAAAATGATATGTGGCTCCACAAATTTCTTTCCCTCCTTTTTATTTGCCTCCAATATTTTCTCCGAAATTTACTCCAAAATTATTACATACATTTTTTCATCTAAAACTAAAATTTAAGGTAATTGCTTCAAAGATGAGCAGTAAAATTAAATATCCATGGGGCCACCAGCTATATAAATTGCTCCTAAAAATATTGAGCAGTGGCTGCTAACAAAAATAAGCTTAGCAGCGGCATGGGGACCTGCCCTAAGCTCCCCACCCCATTTTCATAGGCTCAAAAATAGAAGCCTAAAAAGTTAGGAGCTTCTATTTTTAGAAGTAGATTTCAAATAATCCAGTAGTCCAATTTTTTTTTTCTTCATTGGACCACCTCTTCCTTAAAAATAGAGCTTAAGCCCCTCCAATGGGACCCCTACCTAATCCCCTAGCAGAATTTTTTTTTTTTCATGGGACCACCTCTTCCTTAAAAATAGAGCTTAAGCCCCTTATGGTACCCTGCCTTATTTTCAACTTGGGGTCCACTAAAATAGGGAAAGATCAATTTATATTTTTCTCCTAATTAAAGTTTACATGGGAACACTCTAGTTACTTAAATTTTAAGCAGAATATGTTCATAAGCAGCTGAATGAGGACATGTGGGAGCCCAATGGGAACATGGGGGAGTAGGTTTGCCAATTAGACATATAGTCTTACACTTGGTCTTAACCCATGTAAAGACTGGAACGGAATTTATCAGATTCTTGATAAGTTTCCATGCTTTTTAAGCAGTTACAAATTTCGATATTACTGATGAATGTTTCCCTTACCATACACAACGCTTGAATTGCAGATGACATATTTGGTGTTGCAGAGAAATGGAGCACCGGAGAAGGTGATCGTATCGAGTATTTATTCAGAAGTTTTTCTCCGAATGAAGTTGGGACTCGTGAAGTATTTGAACCCGATGAGGGTTTTTATATTATGGGATATTCGAGGCAACTTCCATCGCCCAAGCAATGGGCTGGAATGAGGGTGTATGTACATCTAACGATGTCGCAGTTTTTGAAAGGGGAAGAACACCTCTCAGTGTTGAAAGGTGCTGCTCTGCCTATTGCCCAGCTGCTGCCTACCGATCAGTCTGGGATTACCTAATGGAAATGTATTATCGGTGTTTTGGTTTTCCATTTGTGAATACTTATACCTCAAAGCAATAGAAAATCTCTGCTTTTATTTTGCTGTGCAATTTTGAAACTCTACAAAGTGCGTTAACTTTACAAATATATGTCAATATCCCTCAGTATAATGTTACAGTTGGTCTTTGATTGTCTGAAAACTGCTGCCTAATTGATGAACAGGGTGAGTTGGTCCCCTATATTGTACAAATGCAGACAAGCTTATAATTACAGTGTCTTTCAACTTTTTTATTGACAATCTCCTTTTGAGCTTGATTGGTAGATAGAAAAGAAATTAGCTGTAAGTTCCTCCGTTTTTGTTTCTTGGCATCGATTTACTATGGTTGTTATTTCCAAATTTTGTTGGGGAAAGTACAGAGAGTTATTGGCGGCTGCTGGAAGCTTCAATTTTGTGGAAAGAGGCCAAGTTGTACATTTTCTGAAGTGGCAACGTCAAAGAAAGGAAGTTTATCATAAAAATTATCAGTATTTGATACGACTTCCAAGACTAGCAGTAAATATTAAAACACTTAAATCCTCGAGATTTTTTCATTTTTAGTTTGAAGTTGAATTTGTAGCATTTTTAATCCTAAATTCTGTTATAATTTGAGTGCATGAAACATCAGAGGTACTTATAAGCATAGGAGCAAACAGCTAAAAAAAAATTGTAAATTGGCTTCTCAGGAGAGATTTTTTCTCCCAATTTGTTTTTTAAAATCTGCTGACTGCAATTTTCAATAATACCTTAATCAATCTCTCGCCAACCTATGAAACCATGGAAACCCACAGAATGATGAAATTTTATATGAATAATGTAGTTCTGTGACATTTTTTTATGAACAACTACAGCTAATGGTGCCTCCCATGGAGGGAGGCAGGGCTGGAGCTACTGAGATTTTTTTGGAATATTTTAAAGTCGCTGATCCCATGAATTTTGTAGTGCAGTTCAACTTAAAAGTTTAAGTTCATTTAGGTGTAATCTCTCATTCCTCAAGTTGATCCACATTAATTAAACAACTGCCTCGATCTATAACATGCATGAAGGCAGGCTTTTTAATTAAGAAAGGGAGTTTTCCTAAATCATGGGAAGGAGCACTTCATTATTTTTGTAGCATTATTATTACCAACGAAAGAACTTTGCCATTATTTTGTGGATTTTGAGGAGTATATTTTTCACAGTTTTGCTCTCCAAACCCTCCTACATTCATTTTTTGGGATTTTCGTTGAGGAAATATTTTTGTGGGTAGCAACTCAATGGATTTGTCTACATGGATTCTCCCTATTGTTCAAAGGATTTGACTTATGAAGTTTTGCTCAAGTTGTTGGAGGAAAACTTTGATTTTTCCCTATTTCGATTTGCTTGTAGATTTCTGGCTTTGATTGCATAATAGTTTTTGAATCAATGTTTCGGATAACACTCCCCATTTGCTCATTCATTTTGATTCTTTTTTTTTAGATTTAACAATATGATCTAGAACATTTCTCCAATTTGGATCAAGTGGTTTTATGCATTGTATAATTTGTATTGATTGATAATTTAAAATGATGTCCTAGCTAGGGATATGCTGCAAAAATCTGTATAGATGATTGAATAGTGAATTTTATTGTTGGAATGTGATGTTCATATTTGAACCAATGGGTATTGATTACATTTTGGATTTTTTTGATCATTTTGCAAATGTAGTATGATATTCATATGCTCGTGTATATACTAATTATTTATTGATATAAAAGTGCATGGGCTAATACCCTTGTATCCTCTTGAAATTCTCTTGTTCATCCACCTAAGCGTTTGCATGCTTATTTGTATGTCCGTAAGCTCTTGTGTGCACTTATGCACTCTTATGCCTCTGTACACTCATTTATGTTTTGTGAATATTTATATGCATTGTTGTGTATTCAATGATTGTTTATGTGTTTATAGATGATGTTGAATATGGAGGAACAAAGAAGGATAGATTATCACCCTATATCTATTAGTCGACAAACAACTTAAAAGATGCTTTGACCAAAGTTTTGTTTGATTAATTATAATATTAGTCTATGCTACCAATTTTGACCATTGTCTTATTACTCTTTACTGTATCATGATATCATTATATTAACATTAGAAAGTAGATATATCATGTTGCACAAATGCCATTACTACCACCCATTTTTTATTGCTAGACATCCTCATGTTGGGTCGGATATTCTTCATGTTAGAAAGAATTTCGAGGGGTGTAAATATTTTGTGGTTGGGTGGATAAGCACTACGATAATGTTTCCACCCGTGATGTGCTTGAAAGAGATAGATGTTGAGAGCACCCATCACCCATCACCCATCATGATGTATTTTATATATATTAATTTCTTATGGTGGCTAGGCTTTGTGATTTGTGTTGCTAGTCCTACGATGTGATATTAATGTCCTCTATCATGTTTGTAATGAACATTGATAGAATGTTGAAGGAAGTAGATAATGGAGAACGTGCCAATCTTGAACTTGTATTAGTATCCCGATTGAACAAAATCTATTGTTTTATGAAATGTTAGAGATGTGAAACATTGCATGAAGTAATTAATGCTGAACGATATGCATGTTGATGTGAATTTCAAATGTTGTAAGACGCATTACATGGATAGTGATGCGATAATGTAAATGTTCTACATGTTTGATATTGAATGAAGTAAATATAATTTTACTCTAGTATATATTGATGTTTCTGATTACATTTGAGTCTCTACATGAATATGATGTCAATTTAGAAATTTATGTGTTATAAGCATGATGTGTGTTGATGGCCATAATGCCTAGGTTGTATGATTGGATAATGATTAGATGGGCATGATTCATAGGTCACATGAGCTAGCTAGGTGGATCCACTAACTATTCAGGTTATTTGCGAGTATCCATGGATGATCTATTAACATACCTAAGTATCATATGTGAAAGGGCATGTATGAACAAATTATCTGTATATGAGCAAGTTGTGATCTAGTTTATTGCAATTCTTAGTTGGACAATTTTAATCTTATATGATTTTTTTAACATGGAAATATTGAATATCAAAATGATCTTTCTTTGAGGTATTGATATTTGTGAATGAGCTAAAAATGGTGCAAGTGTGTTAGATACATGATACACCAAGAACGATGTTAAGGAGTACATAGTAACTTGGTCAAGTTATTGAATTGTGAGGGTAAGTGCAAGTATGTATGATACATAACTATCAAGTTATGATCTTCTATAATGATTCCTTGCTTATGCATGAATGCAATATTGAATATATGGAAAACATGCAATATATCATTTCTTATGAGATAGAGAGTATATTTTAAGCACGAGTTAAATAAACATTACTTAGACAAGAACAAGTATGTTGAGAAATTTTTGATTTATGGGAACTCACTTAGGATATGTTAAATATTTGAATGAATTTGCATGTTTGTTTTATTTTAAGAGTTCTTGCATTAATTGATTGCAAAAGTGAAGAACAAATTGCATGCAACTAATGAAAATACTAACCATGTCGGGCATGAATCTTGTTGGCCTTATTTTTGGTATGATGATAAAACTTTGATTGATGCATCAAGACGATGCATATTTTTAGGAGGGAAGTATATCATAGCCTTAAAATTCACACTTTATTTTAAACATTTCTTTTAAGTTGAATTAGAATGATTGAGAATGAATTTCTTTACAAATAATAAAGTATATTGGGATGTTATTGTCATTCAAGACATCAAAAACATTAAAAATTAAAAATTTCTTGTTCATATGTTAATGTTCTATATCATTACAAAAATAAAACCATTACTTTGCATTTATGCTACTATCATACATGTACATGTTTCACACACACACACACACACACACACACACACACACACACACACACACACACACATATTTGTGTGTGTGTGTGTGTACATACATACATACATACATCTACACACACACACACACATGCCTAGCTTGGACAACATATACAACCTATATCTAGAACAACCCCAACAACCCCATTGACGAGAACCATGCAAAACCAATTGAGATTGCCCTACAAAGATACCATATGACTATAGATACAAGAGCCATTCAAAAATTCACCAATTCAAACCATCATCGCAAGACATGACCACCTTTTGCATGACCACCATTAGCATTCTTCGGTTTGCAACCTATAAGAGAAGAGGAACCACTTAAGCCATCGTGCCACCCAACCAAAAATGATATCGACCATGAGTGTTTAGCTCATGGACAAAATGAGCTTCAACAACCATAGTGCTTATGGCCACCCACTTCATAATTGCAAAAAAAACATAATAAGTACATTAAATAGATCCAAGTTTATCTCGAGAAATCATCAATGAAGGAAACATAATATTGAGATTTACCCAAAGAAACAACATTTTCTAGACCACACACTTCCAAATGAATAATCTCCAGTGATCTAATTGCCTTATAGATTCCTTTAGGAAAATGATGTATTATGTTTACTAAACAAACAATGCTCACACAAATATTTTTTGCCAATCGAATAATTGGAAAGATCGTCAACTAACTGTTTATTTAGAATGGTCCTAAGACTTTTTTCACCAATGTGACCCAATCTCTAGTGCCACATCATACATGTATTTTCATCGATAGTTACATTGACAAAGTTACAAAAAGTACATGCATTAAGCCTAAACAAAGGCCCTATTCGAGATTCTTTAGCTATTGTTTTTCACGCTTGAATGTTGTAAATGCCGAAATAGGGAATAAGGATGATCACAAGATCCTTAACCATCAAAGCAATTCCAAACACAAATCAATGAAATGAAATGCACAAATGAAAGAATTAAACAATTATCCCAATTGAAAACCCCCTCAATTGCATTGTAGCTTCCATTGCTCTTCTCTTTAGTTGTTGTTGAATTGGCTCTTAGGTATTGCTTTGATTTCCTACATAGAATAGCAACTATTTTGAAGACCGTGATTTAGCTTGAAGATGAGAAAAGGGATTTAATTTATAGATTTTCAACACAAAGGAGGTGAGAATTTGAACTTCAATGTTGATTGATAGATAACTAAAATTGATTGATCAGTGAACTCAATAGATTGATTTGTTAACATAATTGATTAGAGAGTGAACTCAATCGACTAACCAATAAACTAAATAGACTAGTTAGTTGACTAAATTGATAGAGAGATAACTGATTAGATGGATTAGAAGACTAAAATGATTGATTAGTCATAAAAAACTGATTTTGAGTGAAAACGGGAGATTGAGGAGTAAACCGATTAGTCAACTGGTTTGATCAATCAGTTTGATTTCAACATGTGCTATAGAATTTTGAAATTGAAATTGATTTTCATTTTCAATTTGGATTTGAATTTGGACTTTCGAAAGTTGAAATGCACATGAAATTAACTGAAATTCAGATTTGGTGAAATGTTAATTTGGAAGAAATGAAATTAAGTGAAATGATATGAAATTCGAATTTGGGAAAAATGAAATGAAATTAATTGGAATTAGAATTTGGGGAATTAGAGGAATAATTAAATAATTTAAATGAAATTATTTAAACATTAGAAATGAAATTTAATTAAATAATTAGCAATGTAGGAGAGGATTTACCGATTAAATTGATTTGAGCATAGAAATTGAATAATTAGCAATGTTGAATGTGATTGATAAGAAGAAATAATTAGTTTAATCAAATAATTAAAGAATTAATTAAGTAGACGAATAATTAGTATGCGATCAATGAGACATTTTTAGGTGTCTACATTTTCCCCTCTTTGACACAATGTCGAAACGACGTCATTTCAAAAAAAATGAAAAAAAAACTGCCCTTGTATGTCCTAATGATGCTTAGGGTGTAAATATGCCCCCTCGAAAAAAGTGCTTGAAAAATTGTGAAATTAAGACCATTTTTTCGAAAATATGCTAGTAATCGTTCGTGTGAAGTTTGGCGAGGTTTCGATCTCGGTTGATATGGCTACGATTGCGTTGAAGTAGGAGGGGATCACGACCGTTAGGGTGGCCAAAACCCTAATTTGAGCTAAAAATTGAAAATTGGTTTTGATTTTAGCTCATTTGTACTCATTTGCTTTGTAGGAGTTCCTTTGAGATTTGAGTGCTTTTAGCGTCCTTGGATCAAGATGGCGGGTCATAGAGCGAGGCTGCATTTGTCTGAGCGAGTGCAATCATATCAGAGACCTCTTGACACTGGCAGCATGGTGAGTCATTAAAAAAATATGCACATTTTTGTCTGTTTTTTCAAAAAATTTCATCTGTGTAAATGTGCAAAAGATTAGCTAATTCGCTATTGAGTGTCGTTTTATTCACAATTGATAATTTTTGTTCGCAATCGACAGTAATAATTCACAATTGCTTTTTTATCTCGCAATTGTTAATATTTATTTGCATTTGAAAGTTTTAGTTCTCATTTGCTTTTAACAGTTCGTACTTGCATTAAATAGTTCGCAAATGTTAATTTTGATTTGCAATTGACAAAATCGGTTCGCTTTTGACTATAAAATTAAATTTCTTTGTTTTTTTCTCGTGATGGGAATGATGTATCTAATTCGTTTTGCTCTTTCTTTTTTCAAATGCAGGAGAATTATCCAGTCTTGGTTGCGAGACAAATGAGGCCAGGCGGTCTTGATCGACGTCATGAGTTAGATGCCGAGGATACAACTCTGCTCTGACAAGTTAGATTATACCATATAGTGCACTTCCCTGAGGTTATGACCAACAGGGCCATGATTATTGTCTTAATTGAGCGATGGCATTCAAAGACTTGCTCATTTCATCTTTCAATAGGTGAGGCATCCATCACACTTGAGGATGTGTGGCGTATTATACACATTCCCATATTCGGTGCACGAGTTACAATTGATTGTAGTGATGGAGAATGTGCCTTGTGCGCTTTGTTTGAGTGTTCCGAGGATGATCTTCATATCCGAGGTCATTATCAGATTCATTGGGATGATCTAGATTATGATGATCTCACCATTGTTCTTTGTTGCACTGTTGATCCTTGATAGACATACCCATGGTTTCCTTGTTGGATGTGGACGAGTGATTCATGATATGGTTATTGATAGACGAGTGTTTGCTCAGGGTCCCTGTCTTCTTGCCACTTTATATCATCAAATGCATGAGATTGTATATTTGTAGCAGAAATCCATTGGATGTGGTGTTACTTTGCTCCAGATATGCGCTTGGGAGCACATTTCTATATTTCGGCCTATGATACATGTTGTTTTACAGCCAGAGCAACCATACACTTATAGATACACTATTGGAGTGAGACATAGGGTGTCGGGTAACATTTTGTATTGGCGTCATTAGATTGATACATTACAGTACTTCCCATGGAGACCTTATCTTACTTGTCCTCGTTGGGCTGATGATGCCCAACATCTTCCTTTTTGTTGACAATAGAGATACCTTATTGGGCGAGATGTTGGTGGTCACGGGGTTATTGATATACATCTTCCTGGTTGTGTACTCTGACAATTTGGGGAGATACAAGGTGTTCCAAATGTGATAACCTATTTTGCTCGTACTACTTGTGAGATCGGTGATTGGGGTGCATGTGTAGTTCCATGCTCTTGCTCCTGTTCAGTGGGGTTGGTTAGTTGGTGTTGCAGATCCAAGGACTACAACATAGTATAGTGTATGGTGGATACACCATAGGTCCATACCTTTGACATATCCTACAGTTCCGATTGGAGCTCAACAAATTAGGCATAGCAGGAGTCCCAGGGGGAGAGGGAGAGGACGAGGTAGAGATGGAGGAGGGAGAGATGGAGGTCGAGGAGGATGAGATAGAGGAGGTAGAGATGGAGGTTGGGATAAGGGTCAGATAGATCTGATAGCAGCAATTGCAGAGTAGGTTGAGAGTGGAAAGGAGGATGTGGATGTCGGTGGAGACACTGCATCTATGAGCAGTTCTGGTGAGAGTGGGAGTGATGAGTCAATATTAGGTTCATCAAGCAGTGATGGAGATGAGGGTGGGGATGGTGGACATGATATTGATATTCCCCAGGCCATGGAGACAGGAGGTGTGGAGGGAGGCGATTTGGAGGGAGATGATGAGGAGGGAGTGAGGGCTCAGGTTAGGAGTTTGGAGGACTTGATCGCTACTTTGCAGCAGCGATGGATGGAGGATAGAGATTAGTATCGACGGGTGATGGAGGAGTTGACTACAGAGAGGGATTAGATAGCCTCAGAGAGAGATCGACTACAAAGAGAGAGGGATGAGGTAGTCAGAAAAGCTGAGATCACCATGGATGCATATGACCAATTATTTGGGTTAGTGACAAAGGCACAAAGCTAGACAGATAGATATTTTGCTGTTGCACAGGAGGCTATTTACTATAGGTAGGCTTATGAGAAAGCCATTCTGGAGGGCCAGAGAGAGCCTAGTTTTAGCACTTTCATGGGAAGGAGATTGAGTCAGTCTACCTCTCGACAGACTAGCAGTGGAGGAGTGATGGGTCCACCTAGGGCGCCGTCAGGACAGACTGGTGTTTTGCGAGGTACGCCTACTAATAGGGCAACATCAGTTGAGATGATTTGTTATTGATGATGTATCATAGATACAATGTATTTCAACACATTGATGTGATACATGACATGCATTTTTTTGTGATGAGTTATGCCTTATTTGATGGTGCATTCTATGATCTAATGTTTTTTATTTTATTTTATTTTATGATGAATGAATCTATGTGCAATAATGATCTAAAATTGCCTAAGTGAAATGCATTGTGACAATGCAAATGTTATGCAAAATGTGAATGTGCAAAAATGATCTAATGCAACATTATATGCAGATGTGATGATTTAAATGAAAATGCAATGTGATATTTTTGTTGTGTCAAAATAGGTGTTGAAAATTTGTGAATTTTGGAAGAAATGTTAGTGGTTAGATGGAAAATAGATAAGAAATGATGAACTAATTGAACCAACCTTTATTTATTCCAGAAATAGATTTGATAAGATCAACTTGACTGATAAAACGTTGATGAGAAAGTCTTCGTTGCTTTATTCGTAGTGCAATACATTATCATCATTGAGCTTTATTATGTAACAATGAAACTTATTACACTAGGGTATGAGGAACAAAGATGTATAGATATATCATTGCAAGAAACAAACACATAGCAAACAAGGAATGAGCCTTCCATTTCAGATATTATGTTGGGAGTCGAGGTATGTGTGGCATTAACATAGCGAATGTATTTATCACAAACACCCACAACACAATTGTGCTGAAACTTCATTGGTTCAAACCACAAACAACAAACAAAGAAAATGATCATGCCCATCACGACTCCTGTAGTCACTTTCTGGACATCCTTGAGTATCTAAAAGCAATGATCTTCACCAAATTGATAAAAAGATTCAACCAAAATAGACAAAACTCAGTAGTTGGACTGACTGTGTCTTTGCTTTAATGTGTTTGATGTGATTTTGATAATGTCTAGTTTCAAAAGTTTTGGACCCCGTTTAAGACTGACCTGTATGGTTTCGAGTGTACCGATTCTGTTTAAGACAAGATGTTGATCACGTTGATAGTTTGATAGTGATTCGATACATTAGATAGGTGATCCGCTTGATTGCAGATGTTTTTGTTGGGAATATGCCTTGAATTCTCCTGACCAGTGTTCGGGTTGATCGATGTAACTTACCCCGATGGAACAGCTTGTGGGAAGGTATTGGGTTGTGGAATTTTCCTATCGGTGTAACTCTGGCCGATGAACATGTTGCGGACAAGTATCAGGTTAGGTCTACCTGATGTGTCCTCCTTGTTTGGTTATTGGGAAGCAGTGTTCGGATCCATTTTTTGGTCATCGGGTTAACATCGACTTTCGGGTTAGCAGGTTTGAAGTCATCCTGATGACTCGATAAAGTCGACTTCGGTCATCGGAGTAACTTTGACTATCAGAAGGACTGCATGAGCATTATACTGATACCCGATGGAGTCGCTTTAAGCGGTTGGGGTTTGCATCGGCTATCGGGTGGACCCGATCAGTGTTATGCCAATACTCGATGGATCCACCTTGGGTCATCAGAGTGCTATCGAATATTGGAAGAGCTTTCTGGATGTTATGTCGAAACCCGATGGAGTCGCCTTAGGCGATCGAGTTGACATCGACTATCAGAGGTCTTGGTTTGAAGCTACGCCGATACTCGATGAAGTCGCTCTCAGCGATCGGGTTGATATCGGCTATCGGGTTGACGAGAAGATAGTTACATCGAAGTCTCGATGAGCCCGCTTTGTTCTGTCTTGGAGTGCTTTGCTTATCAGGATAGCATTTTTGGGCGTGAGCCGATGACTCGATGGGACCTCCTTAGGTTATCACAATGCATATCAGCATAGCCCGATGACCCGATGAGACCACCTTAGGTTATCGGGATAACAATGCATGATCAGGGTAACATCTCAAGGTTGGTTCCAATGGGCCGATGAGGTGCGCTCTTGGCTATCGAAGATCGGGATAACTTCTCAAGGTTGGTGTCGATGTCTCGATGAGGTCTGCTCTTGGTTATCCGAGATCGGAGTAACATTTTACATGTCTTGCTGATGACCCGATGGAGTTGCCTTCGGCGATCGGGTATCATCGGGCGATCGGCTCTACTGGTTGAAAGCTATACCGATGGCCGATGGAGTGGAGACCAACTGTGGGTGTGCGATCCAACCAAGTTCCAAAAAGGTGAACACTTGGATACTGAAGATAGTCTTGTTGGTGTATTTGAATAGGAGCCGACTTGACTTTCGGATGAATGTGAGATATTTGGTTTCCACGAGTTCATGAACCGAATGGCAGTTGCTCGACGGTTAGACTTCCTGGTGGTTGGAGCGACTAACTGTTAGAGTGGTAAGATGAAACCGAAATGCAGTGTAGCCGTTGGATGGATGGAAGACTGTTGGATTCCATAATGGTTATGCTTAATCGATACATTGTAATCTTGGTTGGTATATATGTTGCCATAAATGTAACTGAGATGTGACAAAGGTTGAACTATGGCTGAGTAGAATAGAGTGTGAGTCTGAACGGTGGTTGATCATAGCAGAACGAAGTGACTATGAAGGAATGTAGAGAGGCTACGTAATTGAAGTCTTGCATGTCTGTAGTCTTGTACGTTCTGCATGATGTTAAAGCGGAGTTCTAAACTTGTAGACTGAGAATGGATATCTTCTCTATTAAGACTGTAAGTTTATTGTAATCATTTTACTGTGAATAAAGTAGTCTTGCAGTTGGGTGGTGGGTTTTTTCCCGTAAGGGTTTTCCCACGTAAATCTTGGTGTCATTTATCTGTTTGTTTGGAGACTTGAATCATCTATTTGTGTCATCTTAATGTGTTGCAAAAGAATTTTAAAAAGGCACACTTGCTTAATCCCCTATTAAATTGACGTTAGGAAGACGTTTCCGCACTGTGTTTTCCTTACAGTTTTGACAAGATAGTCGTATCCTTTGTTTAACTTCATGGGAAGTGTTTGCTATATATCTGCTAGGGTGTTTGATTCTTGCGAGATAATTTATTGCAAGTTTTTTAATTGATTTTTAAATGTTTTTGTATTTTGTGGATTGATATTTGAATTTTTCGTTTCTTTTTTCAGGACTTTATGTGAATGTTTTTGATTGATTTTTTTAGGACTTTATCTGAATGTTTTGGATTTTTGTCAGGATTTTATCTGAATGTTTTGATTTTTTTGTTAGGACTTTATCTGAATGTTTTGATTTTCTTAGGACTTTATCTGAATGTTTTGATTTTTTCAGGAATTTATCTGAATGTTTTGATTTTTTCAGGACTTTATCTGAATGTTTTTATTTCTTCAAGACTTTTTGCTATTTTTAGGACTTTTTTAGTTATGCTCCCAAGTATGCAAACCTGCATGATATGATGATCTGCAGAATGTGGTGGAGATAATGAATTTTCAAATGCAAATGATGCTAATGCGGTATGCGATATGAAGATGCAGTACCTATTCAAACAAGGATGACTGTGTGTGCTCCTCATTCTGAAATGCACTGATTGAATTGAAGGTGTGAAACTTTTCAGAGATAGGAGTTAAATCTGTTCTCAAAAGGCTTTAGATCATCCAATCTAATACACTGTGTAGCCAAGATTTATGAATGGAGGCGCAAAAAACTTCTCCATCAATTCTTGAAGCTTTGATCTTCTTTTGCCAATGTGTGTGCATTTGAATTCGTTCTGACTCTTATAACCATCAAAGACCCTTGGAATCCTATGTGACTAGCTATGTGAGTTATTCTAACTTCAAAAGCATCCTGGATAGAGCATCGCTGCTAGCAAGCTTTTAGGGCTCCGATGAGGTTATGCACTGTAATCTCTCAAATATTGCTCCATTGTCAGCAGGTGTCCATAGCCCTAATGGAGTTATTTGCATGTTCCCATAGTCAATCTTTTATTGTCGCACTTGTATGCGTGGTATTTCAATAATATATCATTGTTTATTTTGCCTTGAGATGGATACTGGCATAGTAATTTTCTTTTCTTTTATTCATTTTCTTGCGTTGACTTGTAAGTGATGAAACCTACATGGGTATGACAATTACATCGACGTTGAAGTAGAATTTTGGATTTTCACTAGCCACATGATCAACTAGGTATTTGTAATGACTTAGAGCTATTGATTAATGTGTGAGATATAACAATTGATAGGTTTTGAGTAATAAGGCTCAATAGTGAAACCTCTACACAACTATGGATAAAGCTCAATGACAAGGTGACACTGAAAATGAATGACTAAAGGCCTCCTAAAGACTTCATGATCAAGTATCTAGGAAATGAGACCACCTTCTTTCCTTTCAGTGCAGGCAGGTGAATGACTAAGACAATCATCCTCTTTTATTTATGAAATGATATGCTATGCAAACTATATGAGATGCAATGCTTTCAAAATGATATGCAAGTACAGAAAGTAAATTCTAATTAAAACCCAACCTTTTAGATATAGTATCTTTTTAGGTGCATGCTGTTGATGGGATCGAGGAGTGGATCTCCCTCCATTGTTTTCAAATGATAAGCGTTGTTTCCAATACCTTGGTTATAACAAAAGGACCTAACCAGTTAGGCTCAAATTTTCCTGGTTTTTCGCGTTCAGTGAGATTCCTTTGATTTTATTGAAGAACAATATCTCCTACCTCGAAGAAACGTGGGTTTACTCTTTTGTTGTAGCTTCTTCTTATTCTGTTTTGATACCCTTGTAAGTGATTTAGTGCACTTTGCCGTTTTTCGTCTAGGAATTCTAGTTCTTGCAAACGTGCTACTTTGTAGTCTTCTTATGATATAATGTGTTTTAGAGAGACTCTTAATGATGGCAATTCTACCTCGATAGGCAAAATAGCTTCTAAACCATAAACCAAAGAGTAAGGTGTGGCACCAGTGGTTGCGCGGACACCAGTTCGATAGGCCCAAAGAGATGGATTTAGTTGAAGATACCAATCTCGTCCAGTGTTGTTGACAACTTTCTTTAAAATTTTCAAAATAGTCTTATTTGTTGCCTCTGCTTGACCATTGCTTCGGGGATAGTAGGGTGTCGCAAAATGTTGCTGGATTTGAAATTGTTTGCAAAGTTCACTCACTTCTTGATTTTTCAAGGGTCGCCCGTTGTCAGTTACAATGCACATGGGTACTCCATATCTGCAAATTATGTAATTCAAAATGAACTTAGCTATTTGCTTCCCTGTTGTGAAGGTCATCAGGATTGCTTCAACCCATTTGGTAAAGTAATCAATAGTTGTGAGTATAAATTTATATCCATTGGAGGAGGTAGTATGTATTTTCCCCACAAGATCTAGTCCCCACTGTGAAAATGGCCGTGGTGATGTTATTGATTGAAGATCTCGAGCAGGTGCATGGATCAGGTTTCCATGTATTTGGCATTGTTTGCATCTTTGGACATACTTGTAAGCGTCCTTTTCCATTGTAGGCCAATAATTATCTGTTCGTAACAGTGTTTTTTCTAGGGCTGGTCTAGAAGAATGTGCCCCACATATGCCGTGATGGACACATTTAGGGTGATTTGTGTTTCCTCAACATTGAGGCATGTGAGAAAAGTGCTGTCTACACTTGTTCTGTATAAAGTGTCAGTAATGATTGAATGTCTCTCCGATTGTTGGATGAGTGACTTTCTTTGATTTGGTGAAAGATTAGGAGGTATATATTGATCATGAAGGTATGCATATATATCTTTGTATCATGGGGACTCAGGTCCTATTATTATACATACATATTCAGTGGACGATATTTCATAAGCTGGCACAATGAGTTGTTCCACTTGAAAATCAAAGTGAGTTCCATTGTTAGGCATATCCAAGAGAGAGCCTACTGTTTCCATTGCATCGGCTGCCTTGTTTTGCGCTCTTGGTATTTGTTCAAATGTTATATTGGTGAAACATTGTTTGTATTCGTCCACCTTGTTTGTAGGGTGTCAGTTTATCATCTTTTGTACTGTAATCATCATTGACTTGGTTAATAATAATTTGTGAGTCTCCGAAGACTTGTAATTCCATGATCTTCCATTCTAGTGTAGTACGAAGTCCTATCACTAGGGCTTCATATTCAACAATGTTATTGGTCCAAGGGAAGCTGACCCTGAATGATCTGGGAATGGAATCTCCTTGAGGAGTAATGAATAGAATTCCCGCTCCTACTCCATGACTTATGTGAGACCCATCAAAGTATAGTTTCCAGTTCATTTGTGCTGATGATGCAAATACTGATTCATCTGGAAAATCTACCACCATTGGATGACTGTCTTGTAGGGTTCTACAAGTTGATCTGCTATGATCTGTCCTTTGATGGCTTTTGTGTCGACATATTTAATGTTGAATTCACTGAGTATCGTGACCCACTTGGCAAGCCTTCTGGTTAATGCTGCTATGTTCATCAAGTACTTGAGTGTATGGAAGTGTGCATCGAGCTGGACATTATGACTCAACATATAGTGTCTTAGTTTTTGTGATGCAAAAACTACTGGAAGACATGCTCTATCTATTGGTGTGTAGTTGAGTTCATATCCAATAAGTGTTCTACTGATGTAGTAGACAACTCTCTCTTTTCCTTGTTCATCATGCTGTGCTAGGAGAGCACCTAAGGAGGAATTTGTTGCAACTATATACAAGAGTAATGGTTTCCCGTGCATGGGTGGAACCAAGATTGGTGTAGACAAAATATATTCTTTTAGTTTCTGGAATGCATCTTGTCATTGTTGTGTCCATTTGAATGTGACACCTTTCTTTACAAAATGTTGAAAAGGTTGGCACTTTTCTACTAATTGGGCAATGAAACACCTTATGGATTGTAATCTGCCTTGCAGGCTTCTGAGTTGCTTGAGTGTAGTGGGTGACGACATGCCTAAAATGGCTTTTACTTTTTTTGGATCTATTTCACTGCCATGATTAGATACAATGAATCCCAAGAGTTTGCTGCATGTTACTCCGAAAACACATTTTTTTGGATTGAGTCGTACATTGTACTGCTAAAGTCTATCAAAGGTTTTAGCCAATATATCTAGATGTTCATCCCTTGTGCTGGATTTTGCTAACAAATAATCCACATAGTCTTCCATGATTGTATGTATCACATTATGGAATAAGATGGTCATTGCCCTTTGATAAGTAGCGCCTGCATTTTTAAGGCCAAATGGCATCACATTCCAACAATATGTTCCCCACAGACAAGTGAATGCTGTCTTAGGTTGGTCTCTGGTGCAATTTTGATTTGATTATAACCAAAAAAACCATCCATGAGTGATAGCATTTCATTTCCAACTATTAAGTCCACTATCATGTCTATGTTAGGGAGTGGAAAATCATCCTTTGGGCAAGGCTTGTTGATATCTTTGAAGTCGGTGCAGATCCTGATACCTCCAATATGCTTGGTTACTGGACTAGATTTGAAATCCACTCAACATAGTCTATGGGTCTAATGAAACCCACTTTCAACAATTTTTGTACCTCAATTTTGACTAACAAAGCTATGTAAGGGTGCATCTTTCCGAGTTTTTGTTTGTATGGTTTTTCTCTTGGCAGTAATGGCAAATGATGTAAGATCAGTTCAAGA
This sequence comes from Cryptomeria japonica, assembly GCF_030272615.1. Classification (NCBI taxonomy): domain Eukaryota; kingdom Viridiplantae; phylum Streptophyta; class Pinopsida; order Cupressales; family Cupressaceae; genus Cryptomeria; species Cryptomeria japonica. Next base: position 639,436,979 of record NC_081407.1, on the reverse strand, counting down.
TCTAACCCTGGCATATCTTCATAAGACCATGCAAAATTGATTGATCTTTGTTTAAAGAATTGTATAAACTTCTCTTTTTCTATTGGATTCAAAGACTTTGCTAGGTGTATATTACGAACTTTTTCATCATCACCAATGGTGATTTCTTCAATCTCTTCTACCAATAATGTTGATTGTTCTTTATCAATATGAAGAGTGTCCATTCTGTTATGAGAAGTATGTTCAGCTTCATTGTCATTGTCTTGAATTGAAGAGGAGCTTGCTTCTTAGAAATATGCAGTTCTATCTAGATCTATCGCAAGACCAGCCTTGTGATCATCATAAGGGAAACCATTTCTTGCACCCAGGAATTTAGCTATGGATTCATCTTTTTGAAACCAATCTAGAGTTGGTTTCCCTTCTTGCCCCCAATCAAACAACTATGAATTTATATGGGGTAAGTCATTGTTCCCTTCTGTTGTAAAAGATCCTGATAACATTCATACTTGGTTATTTGGATGATCTAATATATCTTCATCATAAATTGCTTGTGGGCTGTCATCATGATCAGATAGGAATTCATAGTCATGAGAATCTGTCACACTTTCTATGTATGTTTTACCTTCTGAGGATGTGTCACTTATCTCCTCTTGTTCTTGTAACTGAGTTTGTTGTAGATTTGTGGACCTCCTTTGTATGGTAGATATCCTTCTTAAGCCTTGTATCAGTCATTGTAGTCTTTCGTCATCTGACTCAAATGGAGGAGACTGATTTGTTTCCCTTGGAAAAGGTATTGATAGCAACAAAGGATTAGGATCATTTACTGGTGCTAAGCCTGTGTCTATTACCATATTTGCTTGTGTAGATGTTTTAGGTAATGTATTTCTAGATGATTGTGTTGGTTTCTTGTAGAATTTGCCTCATATCTTTACCATCTAATTCCATACTAGGAGATCTTGGTGGTTTCTTTCTTCTCTAAGATGAAGGGGGAAATACTCGTGTTGATAACTGATTTTAAGGTATATACTCTGATGGTAGTCTAGGTTTGTTAATTATATCTAGTGTACCTTGTCTTTCCTCTGTTATCTTTGGTACATGTTTATATCCTAGCCCTTGATTCTTTCGATTTTCATGCGGTAAAATAGGTTCTAATCTTCCTTGCTTCTATAGTCCCAATCATGTGGTACCATCATACCCATGTTTTTGTAGCATCTTGAAACCGTTGCCATATTGGTCTAAAGGTAACCTAGGTATTGTCATGCCATCTTGTTCTCTATATATCCAGTGATTGACATCTTCATTTAGAGATTCTTCTTGTAAGTCTCCCCATCTAATGAAAGAGCATGAATTTGAGTACTTTACCATCTCTTTTGCTTTATCTTGTTTCATCAGTGTTTTCTGAGGCTTCCCAAAAGATGTAGGAGAAAGAGATAATTGTCTGCCATTCGAGGTACTTGAAATGGAATATCCTCCACAACCAACCTCCTTAATCTATAAAGAAGATGCAGTAGGTGTATTATTCTGTGTTTTTGCAATTGTCAATGACTCCATTTGTAAGTGAAGTGGAGCTACCTGATTGATTGGTACTTGATTATCTGTGCTTTCCCTTAAATAATTGTAGTGTTGAAAAGGGTTTGGGTCGCCATGAATGGTGATCTCAATGCCATTGTATGGGAACTTAACACATTGGTAAAAAATTGATGGTATGGAATGTATCCATGGGCGGCCTAACAACATGTTTTATCCCAACTCTCTATTTAGGACTTGAAAGGTGATATCTGTTGTAACTGGTCCCACTTGTATTGGCAAAGTCACCACACCCTTAGAAGGGCGTTGCTCATCAACATAAGCTTTGATATTGATTCTCTTGGTAGAATCAATATAAAGTTTGAAATATCCTAAATCTTCAATCAAATGCAATGTGCATATGTTAAGGCCAACTCCACCATCTATAAGTACTCTTCGAACTTTCTTTCAGTGAATCAAAGCTTCCAAGTGTAAGTGATCATTATGCATGGGTCAGTTTGTAGGTACATCCTGCTCATTGAATGCAAACTTTGAAGCCTCCAAGTTTCCAGCCATGGATTGGAATGTGTTCTCATCAGTATCTCTAGCAACAACTGAATCTTGTAATGCTTTGTCAAGGATTGCCTTATGAGCTGTCGAGATGCACAGTAACTCAAATAATGAAATTTGAGCTGGAGTTCGCTTCAACTGATCCACCATATTGTAATTGCTAGTTGTTGAAGGGGGATTTGAAGATACCCCTTGCAATGTGACCTTTGATATTCTAGTGATGACAACACAGTCTCTACTTGTGGGATTTATTGTGATTGTAGCCACTATGTCATCTCCTGCACTAAGTGCGTTTATGGCAATAATCAAATGCCACATTGGTATAATTGGTAGTATTGTTTTGTGCATTGGAACTAGAAGCCTTTCCTTTGTCATGCTTGACAAAGGGATCCTTAAAGATGGTATGATATGTATTTGGTGTCTTATTAGCATCCACAATAATGTTGCCTTGATCAATGAGATCTTGTATGAGGTTCTTCAGTTTGTAGCAACTTGCTGTCTTATGACCTTTCTTGCCGTGGTATTCACAAAAATCATTGTCATTCTACCAAGCGAGCTTGGATGGACCTAGATCATATGGTCTAGCTTCTGGTAGAGTTATGATGTTACTTTGTATTAAATTTTTGAGTGCCGACTCAATAGGTTCACCAAGGGGTGTAAAGTTTCTTTTGGGTGCACCTACCCTTGGCGGTCTTGGATTGGTTGCCTGAATTGCATTAGTGTTGCTTATCTGATTTTGATTCTTACTGGCAAAATCGGCTAGTCCTTGTAGAGATACTGGTGGTTGAGCTCTATTTATAACACGAGCATCAACAACTCCGTCACTTATAACATTTTTGTTCCTAGGCCAAAATTTTGGCCTTTCATTGTTTGTACTTGTGGTTGGCCCATTATCTTTGTGGTGTTTCAGTATCCCTTGCTCTAATAAGCCTCTTTCACATTTGATGCCTTTTTCCGTGATGTCATTAAAATTGTTTAGGCATTGTATTTGTAATGGATACTTAATTTGAGGTACGAGATTTTCATTGAAAATGTCCACTTGCTCAACTCCAAGGATGTGACTAAGACATCTGCGGTATAAGCCCCTCCATCTTTGCAAGAATGTAGCGAAGGTTTCTCCTTCCTTTTGCTTTGTTTCACATAAATCCATCAAGGTAATTGGATTATCTATATTGAATGCAAAGTTTGATATAATAACTCAGCCAGTTCACCCCATGAAGCAATCTTAGGTGGGAGGTGTGAAAATCATTCCAATGCTGTCCCTCCAAGATTTTTGGAAAATAACCTCATTAAGTATGTATCATCGTGGGCTACCTCGATACATGTCGTGAATAATTCTCTAACATGATCTCGAGGATCACCTTTCTCTCTATACTTGTCGAACCTTGGAGTTTCAAAATGTGGGGGAAATGGTGGCATGTATATATTTTTGTCAAAATGATATGGATGGAGGTCCTCCATTGTATAGCTCTTTTTGTCATTAATTTTTTGCATACTAGTCATCTACTTCTAAAGATTCTCCATTTGTTGAGTCAGGATCTCTATTTGCATCAATGGTGTACTGACTTGATGAGTGTTTCCCACAAAAGGGATAGTGTTGGAGTATTTTGGAGCTTGCTGAAATGTGGATTGACCATGTAGTTGTGTACCATAAGTCCCACCAGGTGGTGTAAAGTATGCAAATTGTGTATTGACATTCAACTGAGTTGAGCTAGTTATCCCTTGATTCACATTTTGGCCACTGTAGGTGGATCCAACTGAAACTGAGGGTTCAGTTATACTTGCTGAAGCAGTGTTTTGAGCTATGGTAGCTTGCATTGTTATGTTGGGTGTTGTCTAAGATGTAACATTAGTACTTGCTGATGCAACTGTTGACGGTGCTGAAGTTGTAGTCGCTTGAGTATTTTGAGATACACCTTGGGTTGATGTAGCAAGTGTTGCTTGAGTTTTTGTAACAATAGGTACTTGAGGAACATTTTAATTCAATGTCACACCTAGCGGCAATATAGCCAAAATATCCATCCCTGGAGGTAACTTGGCCCTATTTTGGACTAAGAGTGTGAGCTATCTGTCTCTATCATTGTTGATGAGAGCGTTGAGAATCATAAGCATTGCAGGATCTTGTTGGGCTACTTCCAATTCTTCTTTTGTCAAATTAAGTTTTATTTCATCAATGGAAGGCATCCTGTTTGTGTTTGTTGATAAGGTTGCGGGTCTCTGACCCGATGTTTGTTGATTGTGGACAAGTTCATTTTCCATGTTGAGTTAACCGAAAGGTTGTTGTTAGGTTCCATCTACTGTTTTTCCTTTTGAGCACATGTTAATGACATGAATGTTATTCCAACGTGATCTTGACTCTTTAAGACTCTCTAAAATGCGAATGCAAGGCTCAACTAAACGTAGCTAGGTATGCTTCTAAGACTTTCTAAAGAATAAAATGCAGACAATGCAATCTATGAGTGAAGACTTGTTATTAATGATTTCGGAATTCAAACACAATGTTTTCAACGTATTGCCGAAATGCTTCTAGTTCTGCCTCTTCTTTGATATTATTTTCGAGGTCTATGTCAATTTGTACTTGTAGTGTCCTAAAATTGCAACCCCCGCAATTTCGACCACATTTTAGGCCCTCACTTATGCGATTGCATTTCTCTCTCTTGATTGAGACCTCTTTCTGCACTTTTTTCTTGAGTATCCTCCTATTGTGGCCCTTATGCTGCCTTAGGACCCTGTTTGGTCCCCAAAATAGGTTAGGATAGGGGCGTGGGGGGTGGCGCCCTTGTCCCCCCTCTTAAGATGGCCTTAAGATGGGTCCATCCGGCCCCTTTTGCTTAATCTTCTCTTCGGGGATTTAAATCTCTCGTTGTCGACCTTCGATGGATGAATAGAGAGACAAAAAGAAAAAAATAGGCAAGATAAGGATAACAAGCAAAATTCAAGTGAAAGGTCTTCATTAAGCATTCAATTCTTCTTCTTCATGTGTCTTCTTCATTCATCCATTGGAGCAACATTACAACATTCATTTGCAAGCATGTGTGTGTTAGGGTTTTGTCATGTTACATGCCATTTCATACAATATTTGTGGTTATATTCAAGAAGCAAATCAATCATCATCATCAATTGTAGATCTACAAGGTATACATTTCCATTATTTACATTTAAGCATGTTGGCATTTGCATGAAGATTGCATTAATGATATGTTATGTTGTCATTGATGTCAATTAACCGATAATGGTATTGTTGTTATTTGTTGATATTGTCTTGTAACTGGTAGGATGAGCTTTGTGAAGGATATTGTAAACCAGTATGTAAGTTTGTGAGTTGAACCGGTAACCAATAAAAGGTTAAACCCTATCTATTTGATATAATCGGTAAAACCTACCAGTTGTTTTTGTTAAGCCCTAACCGATTAAAGTTGTTGAATTGATTACGTTGGTTTGTGATCTAATGATGAGTGGTAATGATGGTGACACGTATGGTCATTGTATGAAAATAATTTCAAGATGTTTTTGGCATGTTGATTGTAAACTTTTGTCTAGGGAATGAGAAAAGTGTATTGCATCTAATGCAAAGTGCATGATGAGTTACATAAATCGAATAGGTGATCAAAGAGCGGTCAAGGCTTTCTTGATTAATGTGCAAGAGATTGTTATGTAATCCAATGGTCATACTTGAACTAAATTTATTTGTAATCTCGATGAGAATCAAGTTTTTTTTATGTTGTTGATCTAATTGATTTGCTTATAAGGTCGATGAAGTTGTTTTGTTGAAGGTGGTGGCAGAGACCGGTTGAGTGTGTGGTTGCCAAACCGGATGACGAGTTTGTAGTTTGAGTAGAGGCAGATGGAAGCTTAAAAAGGATTTGATCAAGCAAGTGTAGTGCTATTCAGACAGATCAAGAAAGTGTAGTGCTATTTAGACAGATCAAGCAAACCCCTGTTGTTTTCTAACAATTATAGAAGAACTGAAATCCCCTAACTGGGTAAGCTCTAACAAGCTTGGTAACTTTTTAAATCCTCTAACAAGGTGATCCATTAGCTTGGATTTTCAAATCCTCTACTGAGGTTACTCCTAACATGGTATTGCTTCTAACAAGACATTTGTAGTCAATCCCTTATCCGGGTGATTCTTAACAGGACTTTTGTAAAGCTTTAACAGACTTGGCTCCTAACAGGGCGAACTTCAGAAGAGTTCATATATTTATTTTGTGAGTCTCATCTCATCGTGGTTTTTCCCATTTGGGTTTCCATGTCAAAAATATTTGAGTGATGTGGTGAATGTTTTTGTGGTTATGATCTTATGGTTGATTTGATTAACTACTTAACTATTTTGATAGAGTCATGATAATCAAAAGCATTGAGAAAGGAAGTTTGTTGACATATGATAAAGCATTTGGATGTTTATAAGTTTGATGTTATTTATTGTTAAGTTGCAGTAACAATCAATCGGTTTATATTATGAGTTTTTATCTTGACAGTGATATTTCATTGATAAGTTGACTTTGTGTGATTGAAATTTGGATTGGGAAAGTTTATATTAGTTTTTTTATTTACTGATTCACCCCCCCTCTCAATATTTTATCGGATACTTATTCTTTCTTCATACCATCAATTGGTATCAGAGCATCTCAGGTCCTTTAAGATCTAAGCCTAACAAATTGAGGTAAAGACCTTGCAGATCATAATGAATAAGGAAGGTCCGTAGTTTAACAGAGAGAACTATAGGATATGGAGCGACAAAATGAAAATTTACATCAAGAGTCTGGGAAGTCAGTATTGGGAACATGTCACTACTAAATATGTTGCACCCACTAGGATTTTGACTGATGATCAGAAGAAAGTGTGAGATTTTGCCAAGATCAAGAGACAATGGAAAGCACAAATAAGAGAGAACAAAATAGATGATAGAAATAAACTGTATTCTATCAAGATGAAAAATATGATCAACTGGATCATTAAGCATTTGTTGTTACCTACAATGAATATGAACCAGGCTTATGGATATGTGAGCACACAAACATGACATGTGGCTCAATAAGAAACAAGGGTAGGTAGGAAATAGGTGTGGGTAGGTAGGAGAAATAATATAATAGTCCACATGAGGTGGATCACCCACTGAATGTGGAGTGTAACAACAAGATCAACACCATAAAAGGTGGAAATTCTCCTACACACACTATCCCAATGTGGCACAAACACCCAAGTGTCTCATACCCAAACTACTATAAACTAATGGAAAAATGACTCATTCATTATGTAAATGAAACTATTACAGCACCACCCGATCCTAAGGCTGATCCTAATGCTCAAATTGAATGGCTTACTAAGAATGCTATGGCACTTGGAACACTTAGAAAGTATGTATCAGATGACCTCATTTTTCATATTCATAAGTGTACTAGAATTAAAGAGGCTTGGGATATTTTTAAGAAATTGTATGGTCAAGTTGATGAGATTAAGGGCTACAAGCTTGATAGTGAACTCACAACTTTGGATACCAAGGATTTTGATACAATCCAAGATTATGTCACAAAAGCAACTGAGCTAAGAGAAAAGATAAAGGATTGTGGAATTGACAAAAAGGATGCTCAATTGGTTTATAACTTGTTGGACAAGCTTCCTTCAGAGTATGCAGCCTTTGTATCTAGCTTTCACACCCATAGGTTAGCTCAAGGTTCCTCATACACTTCTCCCTCATTTGATTCATTCACGGAGATGTTGATACTTGAGCAATCTAAGTTGACCACAATGGGGATTCTCACATGTGACCCCATTCTTGAGCCTTGTATTTCATCTCCTCATATTGATATCACATCACCTATTGCACCTGATGATGCAGATAGTGCGACAGTTTTGCCTTCATGTGATTCAGTGCAGCAGGATATTCATTGTCTTCCAGCTTTAGATTCATGGGATGATTACTTGACAGACATTGCAGGTTTGTTTGTGGAATCCTACATTGCAGATTTGGGAGACATCATTGATGACATTCATCTTCTCTTTGATGAAGGTGATCCTTCTTCGATTGTTGTGAGGGAACACTCTGACCCTCTTGTTCATTCTCTACATGATCATTCTTTCGAGGTTGACATGATTGTGGATACTTATGTACAACAGTTGGAGGAGGTCTCTTTATCTTTTGAGGAGACATGTGAGTCTTTGGGACATGTTCTACATCCATCTCCACTAGATCTTTAAGTGCCTTTTTCAGCAGTGTGGCACAGTTTACCACCTTTGGAGGGGGTATCTTTCAACATCGACATGGGGACACTTGAGCAGTTTTTAGAGATTCCTTTCATCATGAGTTTCTTTTATACATCTTCCCTTCATGATTGGGGAGACTTTTTGGATACACCTTTGGTTTTGTTTCTTCCTAAGGGGAGGAATGTGGTTCGACGTTCGTGGAGTAGTTTCTTCATTCATCTTCGAGCTTCTATCATTGATGCAGAATCCACATTGAGGGGGGGCTTCCTAGCTTCTCTTCTTCTCTCATATGGGGGGGACTTTTTCCTCACATGGGGTTTTGTCCTTCACATTCTTCTATGAGAGTTCTCTTGTATGTTTTCATCTCTCTTTTGGGGGAGGGTTTTTTCCCATTGCGTTTTTCTCTCTTTCCCCACTTTGTGAGAGATTTCATTGCATTGGTTTGCATGCATTTACATTCGTACATGGGTACCTAACATGGCCTCATAGCCAGGACTCATCTTGCATTGCTTAGTTGCATTGTAGACTTAAGTGCATTCCCCTAAGTTGCACTTAAGAGGGGGTGTTGGTGTAAATAATTATTCATCTTGGATATTATTACACTTACTTAAGTTTGCTTAGGAAATGCATTTCATAGTAGTTTGGGTATGAGACAAGTGTCTCATACCCAAACTACTATGAAATGCATTTCCTAAGCAAACTTAAGTAAGTGTAATAATATCCAAGATGAATAATTATTTACACCAACAGAAAGAACAACAAGAAAATTATCAAGCATTAGAGGCCATTATCAGTTCCTTGTTTGATGCTGAATATGTAGATGTTCATGGTCTAGAGACTGCACATGAGGTATGGAAAAAACTTGAAGAGATTTATAGCAGTGATGAACATGTTAAGATTGCTAAAGAGGAGAGTCTAAGGGGAAAGTTTGATGACATGCAGATGGATGAAGGTGAGAATATCGAGCAATATGGTCAAAGGATAAAAGAGATAGTCTATGAAATTAAGAGTGCAGGAGGGAAAGTGGAAAATGCCATAGTGATCAGTAAGGTACTGAGAACCCTGCTACCGGTCTACGCTATCCGAGTTGCAGCTATTCAGGAGCAGAAGTCCATAGACAAAACCAATGTAACTCTTGACTCTATCATTGGAAAACTTACTGCTTTTGAATTAAACAGTTATGATGGTAGTGTACATAAATTTGAGTATGCATTTAGAGCTTCTATCTCTAACCCATCTGTGAGAAAAAAGTAAAGATACTAGTCATAGTTATGAATCCAGATCCAGGAGAGATGCTGATGATGAAAACAATTTAGTGGAGCTTGAAACATTGTTGGAAAAGCGGTTGCCTAGAGGCACTGACAAGTATAGAGGTAAATTACCTTTAAAATGTTTTGCATGTAACAAGATTGGTCACATAGCTTCTAACTGTCCTAATGGTGAAAATGAACATAAGCGAGATAAATTCAAGAAGTATAAGTGTAAAGGAAAAAGAGATTGTCTTATTGTTGCTGATAGTGGTATCGTTGATGGAGAATCTGATGGTGATGCTAGTGAAGATATTGTGTTTGTAGCTATTAAGGAAGAGATATCAGACCAGAAGGCATTAGTGTCTAGGATGGATAGCTCAGATGATTGGATCATTGATAGTGGTTGTTCACATCATATGACCGGTGATTGGATAAAATTTCTTTCCTTGAAAGAATTTGATGGCGGAGTTGTAAGATTTGGCAATGACTCACCCTGCATAGTTAAAGGTAAGAAAGTTATTTCTCTTATTGGGAAGAGCAGTGCAGATGGTGTTTACTGGGTTGAAGGTCTAAAGCACAATCTTTTGAGTGTGGTACAACTTAATGACATAGGATACCCGTTGGAGTTTAAAAATGGTATGTGCAAAATGTTTGACAACAAAGGTGAATTGATTGCAACTGAGAAGAAAACTAAAGGTAACCTATTTCACCTCAATCCTAAAGTTAGCAACTGTTTAATTGTAAAAATAGATGATAGCTGACTTTGGCATAAGAGATTTTGTCATATAAACTTTGATAACATTGTTAAAGTGAGTAAGTCCAAGAGAGTGAGAGGTTTGCCTCAGTTGGACAAACCGGTTAATGCTCTTTGCAAAAAATGTCAGTTAGGAAAGATGACTTCTTCAACTTTCAAGAGAAAATCCTTTTCAGTGGAGCATTTGTTAGATTTGGTTCATACAGATCTTTGTGGACCAATAAGAACAAAAAACATTCAAGGTGACAGATACTTCATGATCCTCACTGATGATTGCTCAAGGATGATGTGGGTCACATTCTTGGAGGATAAGGCTAAAGCTTTTGGTAAGTTCAAGGCATTCAGGACCTTAGCTGAGAAGGAGAGCGACAAGAAGATAAATTGTTTGTGGACAGATCAGGGCAGTGAGTTTACTTTTGAGGAATTCACTAGGTATTGTGAAGAGAACGGTATCAAACGACAACTTTCTGCACCAAGGACACCACAACATAATGGTATCACAGAGAGGAACGACCGGCCAGTGGTTGAAGCTACTAGGACAATGTTGATACAAGGAGGTGTAGAGAAAACATTTTAGAGAGAAGTTGTCAGCACAACTGTCTACACTATGAACCGAGTTCTGGTAAAAAGAGGTAAGGACAAGACTCTTTATGAATACTGGTATGGGAGATCACCTGATGTTAGTTATTTTAAGATATTTGGAAGAAAATATTTTATTAAGGGAGGTGATTATATTAGCAAATTTGAGGCTAAGAGTGATGAAGACATATTTCTTGGCTATTCCACCAAGAGTAAGGCCTACAAGTGTTTTAACAACCTTTCATAGAGAATTATTGAGAGTGCTGATGTTCGAGTGGATGAATATCCTAAAGTTTCAAAGGAAACCAGTTTGGAGAAGAAGGATGAAGATCCGTGCATTTTTTTTTTGGAATCAGAAACTGTGAAATCTAAAACTGACAAAGCAAATTCTGATGCACTTGTTCAACCGAAATAGATAAATTCAGAAGATGATGATAATGATGAAGCAGAACCTGAAGAAAATGATCATGTCATTCCAAGATATGTGAGATTGAATCACAATCCTAAACAAATTATTGGGGATAAGGATGCTAGAGTACTAACCAGAAGAAAAATAAGAGAAAACTCTTGCATGATCTCCACCATTGAACCAAGAACTGCAAAGGAAGCATTTGGTGATGATTATTGGGTTAAATCTTGGGAGGAGGAACTGGATCAAATTGAGAAGAACAACACTTGGACCCTAGTACCTCGACCGGTAAATAAAAATGTAATAGGTACTAAATGGGTATTCAGGACAAAGTTGAATGAAGATGGTGTTGTCATTCACAATAAGGCTAGGTTGGTTTACAAAGGTTATGCACAAGAGGAAGGAGAATATTATGACAAAAATTTTGCACCATTAGCAAGACTGAAAGGTGTCAGAACTTTACTTGCATTTGCAGCCCATAAGAAATTCAAGGTATACTAGATGGATCTTAAGTCTGCATTTTTGAATGGGATATTGGAAGAAGTATACATTGAGCAGCCATATGGTTATGCTTGACTGATGAGAAAGACATGGTATGCAGATTGCATAAGGCTTTACATGGATTAAAGCAGGCACCCAGAGCATGGTATGAGAGGCTTCATACATATCTGATGAAGATAGGCTTTCTGAGAACCAATGATGATAGTAACTGTTTATGGTAAAAATAGATATAACTATATTGAAATACTGAATAGATTAAACCACAAAACCCTAGCCTAACAACAACAAAGATCCACCATAACATATGAAGATTACCTAAGACAAATGCAAGTCATTCAAAATCACAAAGATGATACCATCACATGTCCAATGGGGTTTGAATCTCCATTCTTCCTATCTCCATTGATCTTGCTTGATATATTTGCTCTCAGATTTTATGTGTGCACAAGAGCTCAACAAAGAACGAAAATATGGTTGCAAGTAGGCTTGATCGCATATGAAAGTTCAAATGCTAGAATGATTGGGAAGGGATTGATAATGAGAGAAACATCTCCTTATATAGAAGACACTGTAAGAAATTGAGGGATAAGATTAAGAGGTGTAAAAGATAAATGGTCGGCTAGGATAAGAGGGTAGGTAAAAGAAATAAGAAAATAATGAGAGGGTAGGTAGTGTAGGAATTAAGAGATAAATGACATGTGCTATAGGTAGAAAAAGCTAATAAATTAATTAAATAAATAAAGATTTATTTAATTAATAGAAGAAATGGGAGCAATTAAATAAATAAAATATTCATTTAATTTAGGAAAAATGATAATTCAAATAAATAAATGTATTTATTTAAATGAAAAATAAAGCTAGAAGAGGATAAATGAATGAATTAAATAAATAAAGATTTATTTAATTAATAGAAGAATTAGGCTTAAAATAATTAAATAAATAAAATATTTATTTAATTAGACATGACAATTTTAGGTGTCTACATTTTGCCCCTCTTTGAGATAATGCAGCTTGTCGCGTTGTTTCAAAGAAGATGAGATGAACTGATACAAAGTTGCTCCAATATGGGAATGATATGCCCCCTCGAGAGATTGGATGAAAATGTCTAAAAAGATCACAGACAACCTCTTGATAAGAAAGAAAGTCTAGAAATGACTGACAAGATAAGATAGAGTGATAGAGTCATGGGATAAAGAAGACTGACTCAGGAGACTAGGGGCTAGGGTAGTCTATAAGATAGACTACGAGGGAAAACATCCTCATTGTCATCCACACATCTAAGAGATTAAAATGCAGAGAGAGCAAAGAGCAGTCAACAACGATGACATTGGTGCACAAATTTGATCGCGTTCACCGATATCAGAGGCAAGCAAATGCAGGAGAGCCAGTGAGTACCACAAAACCTCCTTGTACCTTGTTGCATGAATTTTTTGTCATAAATACATGTTAGGTAGGGTAATAAATGCATATTAGGTATATTGCAAAAAAATGTCAAGCGGGGGAAAATGGAAAGGCGCGTCTGCATTGGTGCCAGGTGCGTCTACGTAGAATGTAATCGCGTCTATGATTGTAAAAGCGTCTATGTCAAATGCGAGCACATTTATAAAATACAGACACATTTATGTAGGGCAGGCACGTCTATGCAGAACATAGGAACGTTTGTGAAATGTAAAAATGTCTGTGAAGTATGTAAGCGCGTTTGTGTCATGAATGCACGTTTATGTCTTCAAGGTCAAATCGACAATTCTGTGATCAACATACGTTGTCGATTGGATAAGCTGCTGAGAGGATACACTCAAACAGGTCCTCTTAGGGAAGGCTAGGATAACAGGTGGGCTAGGATTGACAATTCTGTGATAGAATATATGTTGCCAATCAAGAAACTACTCAAGATGATACACTCAAACAGAGACCCTAGTATAGGATATAGCGAGACACTTTGCGATGAATAGGGAGTACCAAAGAAATTGACAATTCTGTGACAGAACATACGTTGTCAATTGGATTAGGCTGAAATTGACAATTCTGTGATAGAACATATGTTGTCAATTGGATAAGCTAGTCAAGATGATACACTCAAGTAGGTGCCCTAAAGATAGGATAAAAGCATCACTTTGTGATGAACAAGGATTACCATTAGGATAAAGGAGCAACACTTTGTGATGAACAGGAAATACCACTAGGATAGAGTGCCATATGATAGATATAAGCACTAAGATAAAAAGAAGCACTTTGTGATGAATAGGGAATGCCACTAGGATTGACACAATTGATTTGCTTGACTGCAGGAGGACCTGCCTATGCTAGAGTCATGGGAGAGATACCCTTTGACTCAGAGTTTATGACCAAAGCTGACATTTGAGGATAGAGCAATAGTTGAGGCTATGAGATTGCAATACATTATGTATGTGCTTGAGTTTCAGGCGAACATGGGATTGCTGACTGAATTAGCTGGGAGATGACACTCAGAGACATGCATATTTCATTTGTCGATGGGTGAGATGTTAGTCACATTAGAGGATGTGTACAAGATATTGAGGATATCAATTGATGGGGAGTTTGTTTTGTATGATCGAGAGGGAGACAGGGATGCACTGAGATGAGTGTTTTAGGATCCAGGACTGGAGACGAGGGCATGACATGTGGCTTGGGACACCATGACAGCAATAGGATTAGCACTACCAGCGGTGTTGGCATGAGTTATCAATGGGTTCCCATGTCTAGATAGGGTGACACGAGGGTTGGCTGTGGGATGGGGGAGGACACTGGAGACATTGGTGATTGAGCACACCAAGTTTTCATGGGGGTTGTGTCTGCTGGCACACTTTTACTATGAGCTAAATCAGTTTGTTTATCATAGATCAACAGGATTGAGGTGTAGAGTGACATTACTGCAGGTATGGGCTTATGAGCATCTTTCGATTACACGACCGATACACTTTAGAGGCCGGGGATATGGACACAGTTTTGTACATCTATATGATATGATTACTTCATATCCATAGATTGGGAGGCTAGAGTACTAGAATTGGGTTATCAATGAGATATATATTGTGGTATGGAGGCCTTACCGAGAGTGTGAGGAGTGGGAGGATGATGCAGTGGAGCTGCCATATGTATTCTGGAGTAGGTATCTGATAAGGAGGACACCATATGTCATTGAGTGAAAGTGGATAGATAGGGTATGCATGAAATTTGGCAGGATACAATGGATGCCACGGGGGTCAGGGATGTATGCACGAATGGTGAGGGATCGGGTTCATTTGGATCCATTACTGTCTTATGATCAGGCAGTGACACAGATGCAGGAGATGGTTCTGATGCCTTGGGATATATGAGAAAAGGTGGAGGATGTAGGGATGGATGCAAAGTACATTGCATATTGGGCAGAGCATCCATTTCCACGACTGATGGATCTAAGGGAGTTGATAGAGGGTGATGGTGGAGACGGTGGAGATGATAGTGGAGATGGTGGAGGCAAATGCCGACAACAAAGGGGGGGGCAGTAGTAGAGAGGCAGATAGCTCAGAGGAGAGAGAGAGGACATGAGAGATAAGTGCATGTAGTGAGGGGTAGAGGTGGATTGTTGTTATAGGTGCCAGCAACTCAGGGTTCCAGACATGTACATGGACAGGGATAGGGACAAGAGCAGCCATAGGAGCAACCAAAAGAACAGGGTGAGGGGGGAGGAGAGGAGGAGGATGAGCTACTATCCTTGAGGGATATTTTCTAGGGATAGGTGGATGAGATCCAGGATCTAGAGAGAGATTTGGCTAGGCTTAGGAGATAGCTGAGGGACACTGAGCGGGAGAGGGATCATGCTATTTAGCGCTATACAGAGGTTGCAACAACACCGAGGGCAAGCAGACAGGAAGCAGAGGACACAGGGGCTAGATACGCCTATGTTCTATGGGTAGGGGAGGAGATAGCCTACTGGAGAGACCTGTACTATAGAGTAGTGCCACCGGATCAACAAGCTAGGAGCTTTCGGAGACCATCATAGACTACAACGACCACTGGAAGGAGAGACATGAGACAAATGTCTAGTGGTGAGGTCATGGGTCCTCCACCACCACTAGATAGAGGGGGTAGAAGAGATGATCCTGGGGCAGGGACTTCCAGAGCTTAGACTTTGTCGAGGCCATCTGGCTCCGAGGGAGGGAGTTCATCATAGCCTTAGAGGGCTCCCTATGTATCAATTTTTGTACCATTGTTGTATGATGATGTAGACACCTTTGGGTGATTTTGTAGCCATATGTATTTTGACATCATTGTATCATGACACTTATGATTTTGAGATAAATATATATGAGACGAGTCATTCTTGCGGCAACTATATGCATGTGTACTTATGGGATGCATGTTTCTATGTGATGCATGTTTCTCTGTGATGCATGTTTCTATATGATGCTTATGATATGGATGCAAATATGTACATGATGAAACGCAATATTTTTTTGTTCTTTTATGTTTTATATGTTACGCATGATGCAAATGTGAATGTATGAAATTAAGATGAAAATGATAATGCAAAGGATGAGATACATGAGGAAAATGTGAAATGTGCTAACATGCGTTGTGTGCAAGATGTGGTGCAATTGTGATATCTATATGTATGAAATGCTAATATGTGGTAATGCAGGTGAAAAACTACATGAGATGCAGATATTTTTGGCATGTCATTATACTTAGTCATGTGATAGTAGGCTACATAGACTCAAGAAGGACAATGGAGGTCAATCAAGAAAGAGGGATCAAAGGTAGAAGATATGGAAATGAAAGAGCTTCTTGTGCGTTATCATCATTGAGCTTTATTATGGCAAATAGGCTATGACAATCCAGATGTAGGTTTGACCCAGAAAGTCATTTTACCCGTTTGCATGGAGATCAGATAGTTGCAAACAAAGAATGCCCTAGTTCATACTAGACTCATAGTGTCCTCATATCCTTGGAAAAGTCATAGTATTACTAAGAGACAATCCATAGACAACAAAGAAAAATAGGTGACGATACCCCATCCTTGCCTTTCTAGTCAAAGACATCTTAGAGATAAAATCTGTAGTTAGAGACATCCTGAAAAAGCTAAAAGAAATGTCACCAAAAGATAAAATCAAAAGAAAACCAAGACTCAACACCAACATCCACTGTAGTCCTCAAGTTAGTGTCGGATAAGTATATTTGATTGTGGTTACAATGTTTTCCTTCACAAAAGGATACATAGCATTGAACCATAATGTTGTCCGAGTCTGTTGATAGATTTGATTTGTTGAAGCCCATTGCTGTTGTGTCTCATCTAAAACTGACTAAATCCATGAAACTGATACTTTATTGCAGAGAAGATGAAACTTTATTGCCGATATGTGATGCAAGTGCTGCTTTATTGTGGATTGTACACGGATAGACTGAAGAAGGCTGGATGAAACTGTACTCCTCAGAACGTGTGATGCTCTCAGTTCCACACCCATCACTAGACTTAGGATTTGCCTTAGCTGAAAGATAGGAGATGATTTATTATGGATGGAAAGGGGTAAAAAGGAGGGATTATTATGAATGGTTAACCAATATTAGGTAGATCAATAACAATCCATGATAAGATTGGATAAGTTTATTATGGATGGATAGGCTGTGAGTGTGTGCAAAGTGAAAGGATGAAAGTAATCCTGAAGGAGGGAGGTGAAATGTCTCTACACATGGCGCCGGTAACCCGGTTTTCACCATGGTACTTGCCCAGGGTGCCATTGAAGTGGTTTTCACTGTTGGATGAATTTATTTCTCTTTATTTTTTTTTTTCAATTTTTTCATTTTTTTTTGATATTTTTCTATTTTTGAATTAGGATATTCTGAAGAGCTACATGTAAAACCTACAAAGGTGCATGCTGTTGATTGGATCTTCCAAAGGTTCTCCATCTGGGGTTGAAAGCTGATATGCTCCTGATCTGTAGACTATTGTGATGATGTAAGGACCAAGCCAATTCGGTTCAAACTTTCCCTTCTTCTCTCTATCTTGCTGATTTTTAGGTTTTTCTTTGAGAACTAAGTCACCCAACTCAAATGTGTGAGGCTTTACCTTATGATTGTAGCTAGACTGTTTCTTGACTGAATGATATGTAGCTCGATTAACTGTCTTCCTTGATAAAGGAGCTGATATATAATTACTAGTGTGTGAACTACGTAGGCCCATATATGTGTCACCTAAAGAAGTTTGGGCATCCCTGATAACAAAGTATCTTGAGGAAGCTCCATTAAAGGTCCATGATGTATCACCATAAGGGAAAGGATGTGTGAAACAAGTGGATGAGTTATGAAGGCTTATGATTGCGAGAAGCACTGAATGTAGGATAACATGATGGAGACTTAGGATCAACAAGTATGATTTTTGACTTAAAATTTTAGAACTTTTTCTCCCAGTTATTTTGATATCAAGGGAGATCAACTCTTGTTCTTTTTATTTCATAGGATTTTTATCCTTGACTTTTATTTTTTCAAAGTCTAGTAGCTGTTGATTTTGATTTGAACTAAAGGACTTTTCTTCATTTTTGACTTTTAGATTTTTCTTTTCAAAGCTTGATTTTTGATCCCCAATGAGTAAGGAGTTTTGTGACTCTTTCTGATCTAAGTCTGGGAGAGGAGTGGAAATGGAATGAGTGGATGAAATCGTAAAGCTATTTGAGTTTTCAAGAGGGTTGTCGATACACACAATAGATTCTTTGTTGGAACCACTCTTAGGACTATTGATATCAAGAGTTGCTTGCACCACTAGAGGAGATTTGCATTCAGACTTAGCAGCCATAACACTAGGTGCTTCACACCCAATTCCTTACAAAATTGTTTATAGATTGTTCATGTTGATAGAATTCCTTAGGAGATAGTGGGAGTTGATCAACATGAAATATATACTCACCACATCCCATGTCTTTAGCCTTGAATTTTTCTTTTAGCTCTGATTGCTTTGATGTAGAAGATTTTAATGATTCAGGATCAACATATGTTGATGAAGGAATAGCCTCTCGATTGACTAGGATTGTTATTTTTGATCTAGGTCGTAGATTGTTGCAATATATGAATCGGTTTGGATAAACTGTGACGGTCACTTCAACTCCATTGTGTGGAAACTTGATACATTGATGATATGTTGAGGGAACAACTCTCATTTCGTGAATCCATGGGCATCCCAAGAGTATGTTGTATGCAAGATCTAGATAAGGGACTTGACAAACCACATCCTTTGTAACTGGCCCAACTCTAAGAGGTAAGGTGACTGTGCCCTTGGATGAGTGCTCTTTGTCATCATATGCTTTGATGGTAATTTTGTTTGTAGCATTCACAACTTTATCAGAATATCCCGATTGTATTATTGTGTTTAATGTACAAATGTTCAGACTGGCTCCTCCATCTATCAAGACTCATTTTATTCGGTGTTTGTGTAAGAAGGCTTCAATGTGTAAGGGTGCATTATGCGGTTGGCTTACGGATGCATTGTCAACTTAAATTAATGTAAGAGAATGTGGAATGGAAAGGTATCTCACCATGGCTTGAAACTGGTCCACGTTCAAATCAGTGGGGAAAAAGGTTTCTCTCAAATCTTTATCAAGGATGGGTTTATGTGTAGGGGATATGCGTAAAAGCTCAAGGATGGAGATAAGCACAGGTGTCTTCCCTAACTATTCTACTAGGTCGTACTCAGGTTTGGTTGATGAGGAAGCGATGGTTTTAGCTGGAGCACCTTGAAAAGTGACCTTACCTCGTCGAGTTGTGACATTACTTTCAAAGGTAGATTCAGAAGAAGGTCCAATGCCTTTTAGGACAACTTTGGCTCTTTGGGTAGAACTTTCAGGTGTTTTGTCCTTTATGAGAATAGTAGAAACATAGTTGTCCATCGAAATGTGGTTAACAGTTGAATCATAGTTATAGGATGCTTTGTTATAGTTGGCTTGCTCATCTGTGGCTTTGGCTTTTCCCTTATCATGTTTAGGGAATGATTCCTTAAACATCTCATGTTCTTGATTGGATGTATGTCCCTCGATCTCAATGTCACCTCTATCAATAAGATCCTGTATAATGTTCTTCAACTGATGACAATTTCCTATTTTATGTCCCTTGCTCTTATGATATTCACAATACTCATGATCATTCTACCAATTTGGTTTGACCTTTGGCTCATATGGAGGATTGGGTGGAATTGTTATTATCTTGTTTGCCACTAGCTTCTTGAAGGCTAACTCAAGTGGTTCTCCCAATGGGGTGTACTTCCTTCCTGGTTTTGAAGTTGCTTGAGTATTTACTTGGTTGTTTGTAGAACTTGATCCAGAAAGAATGATTTTTGGTTTAACTGTGTTAGCATCAACACCATCATTTACTGTGTTCTTGTTTTTGTTCCAAAATCATGGCTTGTCTTTTCCTTTCAAGTCCTCTTTATTTTCTTTGAATATCTTGATGACTCCTTGCTCAATTAAGACCTTCTCTGTCGCTAATCCTTTCTCAATGATGTCCTTGAAAGTGGACAAACAAGCTTTCCTCAAATCATAACCAATTTCTTTGTTGACATTTTGTATAAACATCTCTACCATTTATTTTTGTGGAATTTCACAAGAGCATCTGCTGGCTAAATTCCTCCATCTTTGTAGGAATGATGAAATTGACTCCCCATCTTTCTATTTAGTGTTGCACAAAGTGGTAACTGATATATCTATCTACATGTTATATGAGAAATGTTGTATGAAAGCTTCTGCTAGATCACCCCATGACTTAATTCCAAGTGGAAGTTGGGAGAACCATTCCATAGCTTGATCACCTAGCTTTGTGGGAACAATCTCATCAAGTATGTTTCTTCTACTGCTACCTCAATGCAAGCTATGAAAAATTGTCTTATACGTGCCTTAGGGTCTCCATTGCCTTTGTACTTATCAAACTTTGGTGTTATGAAGTGTGTAGGAAATGAAGGAATTGGAATGATTTTATCAAATGGATGGGGACACATATCTCTCATTGTGTAAGCTGGATTTGATGTATTAATGTCCATTTTCTTTTGTAAGTCCTTTATCTGCTATTCCAAATTGTTTTTGGGTGGAGACCGACTTCTTGAACCATATCCCATGCTTGAGCCACTGGGTGGAGGAGGAGGATACTGCATATATGGATGGTATTGATTGTAAAAATGCTCATATGGAGGAGGTCTATAATGATATTGCATATAGGAACCACCTGGTATAGAGTCATAATGGAATGGAATATCTTCTTTTTCCATGCATATCATATTCTACAGGCATGTCATGAGTTTGATCTTGTGTAGTGCCCCCAAATTTAACACGGGGTTTTCTTGTGTCTTTGAGCATGCCTCTGGATATCCAATTATTTTAGAGGTTGGTCCTTGGCATTAGTATGCGATTGAGTGTATTTTTCTACATAAGACTTTCATAAAGGTCCGCGTAGACGGAGTTGTTCATGAGATGATTTTTCATGAGTATCATAAGCTTGACCATGTATATTTGGGATCTCAGGTTTTTGAAACAAAGATGATGGTGACTCACGCACGAAACATGGTCCTCTATTATCTCCACTATTAGGCCTTCTTTTATCCATGTTGAGTTGAGTTTCTTGCATAGGTCGATTTTCTATTATTTGAGATATGTCAAAATCATGAGGTATCATGGTTCGACTTTGTGCCATCACTTGTAGAAATATTGTCTATCTCTTCTCATGATCTCTTCAACCAATCTATTAAAATGGGGATCCATAATAGAGTCTTCCACTTCTGCTAAATGTACTGAAATGTTGTCCACATTGTCATTGTGTGTATCATTGTTGTTTGTATTATCCGTGTTCCCAATATTTTGAGTGTTTCTATAGATGTCCATGTTAGGTAATGTGGTATGATCAGAATTGAAAAAGATATCGTTGTCATACTCATAGCCACTCATGTTTGCAGACTCTTGAGCCTCTTTAGCTTCTCTCCTAGATTTTTGGGAATGGGTTTCAACCATGAACTAGGTCTTGAACAAGATGTGTGAGACTAGATGAAAATGGAAAGAGTATGGAAGACCAAGAGTTGGATGGAATATAAATGAATTTGAGGTGTACTAGCAATGTCGAAAGTTTAAGACCAAGTATGTATGTAGTAGAGTAGGTGTGACTTCCAAAGAGATGATAGATTCTCTTGATGAGGTAAGTTGACCTTGACTCTTATAAGTAAGACCAAATGAGACCCAAAGATGACAGACTTTGATGAGGGACCACTTAGCAAAATGTTGTTGTATTTAGTGTGTAGACAAAGTAAGATGAGGACAAGCAAGTGACCTTTTGAGTCAAGTTTAAACAAATGTGAATGTAATGCAAGGTGTAAAGCAATGATGAACTTTGTGAGATCCAAAAATAGGCTGAATTCTAGATGAAAACTGGGAGAAGTAACCTAGGAAGCTCAAGAATTCTAAAACTGATTGCTCTTGTTTGCTGGACTGTAAATTTTTCTGATTCTAAACATAGACATGCCTGTATACTTCACAGATGCGGTTACCCAACACAGACGTGATTAAACATTGCACAGACACGTTTATGAGAATCTTGTGAATGGAGTTTGCTCATGATAACACATATGCATTTCTATCCTACATAGATGCAGTTACATGACACAAACATGTTTTTGTCAAACAAACACGTTTCTGGAATCTGAGTGCAATTTTTTCCAATTTGTGAAGTTGTTGTTGTGGCCAAATCTGAATTTGTGACTGTTTTTCGTGACAAGAGGACACAATATTGATGAGGAATCAATGTTTGCAGATGTTTAGACTCAAAATGACTCAAAAGAAAGTGTGTTTAATGTAAAAATGTTTAGCATACACTTGAAGGCACAAAAGACACAAAATTTTGATGTTTGAATGTTTAAAAGAAAACAAGCACAATTCCTATGGTTGGCCAGGACAATAGTTGTTGATCCCACATGGGGTTTCCCCCGAGGCTACGCTATTCAAAGTGGATACTTAGATGCTTGACCCCACTGGCTCCACCCTCGACACTCACTTCTTTGGGGCAGCCATGCACCAGTCCCCACTAAAATTCCCCATGGCGAACTTTGTATCTCTACTAAGAACCGTATGTGAGTGGGCTGCTGTAGAGATCCGACCTCCTGCCCCAACAACTAGAAGGATTTTGTTTGTTTAAAACAAAAATGTGCTAGTAAGGGACATGCGACACTTTCATCTCTGTAAATACAGAAGGCTCCCAATCGGTATGGGTTGCACCCTACTACTAATCAAATAAATTTGATCAAACGGGTTTATGGGGAGACATAGTGTCAGTATGAACTAATCAACACACGTTACCCATGACTTTCACCATTGATACAACTATTTATAGTGGTTCAGAAGAGGGGGGTATTTCTTTGCTACCAGTTGCGTCATTCTCTCCTCACTAGTATTCCTAATGACCACACGAGGAGGCATGCCCTTTAAAGATGAACACAAAAGAGACTGGTTCAATTTCAGTTCACCAATTGAAGTGTTTGCTAATCTATGAAAACAAGGCACACACTGAAAATCAAAAGAAAACCCTTGCCAAGATTCTGCAATAAAGATTTGTTAGTAGTTTTGCAATAATACCCTTCCTGCAAGCACACAAGTTAGGTAAATTTTAGATCCAAAAGACTGTGAAATAGGGGCCTTCGATAAGACCTTTTTTTGATAGATTCAAAGATTTGATTTTTCCATACGTTCTTTTGCATCATTAAAAAAGACCACTTGTAAAATTTCAAGACATTTCCAGAAATGTAAGAAAATCTAAAATATTTGCTAATTTGCTCCAAAAATCATTTTTTTAAGAAAAATCATAAAAGATTCATATAGAATGCAATATTGATCCAAAAAATCTTAATTTTTTATGGGAAACTCCTGATAGCTTTTCCAACTTGCATAAAAAAATTCCTGCAAAAATTCCAAGCAGTTTGTGAGATATGATTGAAATAATGCAAAACCCTAATGTTTAAAGATTTGATTTTTAATGAAATATTTTGCATCAAAATTAAAATCACAAAGAATAGATCTTATTTATAATTCTGAGAGATTTACCAAAATATAACAAAATCCGAATTTTTTTCTCATTTGCTCTCAAAATGAATTTTTTATGAAAATGATTAAAAAATTCATAGAAAATTCAAATATGCTCCAAAAAATCTATTTTTTTACTAAGCATGTCTGATGTTGTTCTTGACCTGCCAAAAACATTTGGTGCAAAAATTCGAAGCTGTTTGTGAGATTGGATCAAATCTCTCCAAGATCTTGATCTTGTGTCCAAAACCCTAGCATTAGAACGTTATTCTCCAAATTGTTTTACAAAACAACAATATAGGGTTAGGAAAACCTACAAAAAAAATATAGATCTAACAAAAATCCATGTCCCATTGGGCGTGTCAAAATATTTATGGTGAAAATGGAAACAACAATATTGAAAGACTAAAATAAATTCAACCACAAAATCCTAGCCTAACAACAACAAAGATCCACCATAACATATGAAGATTACCTAAGACAATGCAAATCAACAAAATCACAAAGATTATACCATCACATGTCTAATAAGGTTTGAATCTCCATTATTCCTATCTCCATTGATCTTGCTTGATATATTTGCTCTCAGATTTTATGTGTGCACAAGAGCTGAACAAAGAACAAAAATGTGGTTGCAAGTAGGCATGATCGCATATGAAAGTTTGAATGCTAGAAGTGCTTAGGAGTGCTAGGAGATAATAGAATGATTAGCATAGATAATGAAGGAAGCATCTCCTTATATAGAAGACACTATAAGAAATGGAGGGATAAGATTGAGAGGTGTAAAAGATAAATGGTCAGCTAGAATTAGAGGGTAGGTAAAAGAAATAAGAAAATAATGAGAGGGGTGGGTAGTGTAGGAATTAAGAGATGAATGACATGTGTCATGGGTAGAAAAACCTAATGAATTAATTAAATAAATAAAGATTTATTTAATTAATAGAGGAAGTGAGATCAATTAAATAAATAAGATATTTATCTAATTTAAGAAAAATGACAATTTAAATAAATAAAAGTATTTATTTAAATGAGAAATAAGGCTAGAAAAGGATAAATGAATGAATTAAATAAATAAAGATTCATTTAATTTATAAAAGAATTAGGCTAAAATAATTAAATAAATAAAATATTTATTTAATTAGACAGGACAATTTTAGCTGTCTACATTTTGTCCCTCTTTGAGACAATGCAACTTGATCGCATATGAAAGTTTGAAAGCGTAGTTGAGGGAGAATGCGTAGGAGATAATAGAATGATTAGGAGGATTGATAATGATAGAAACATCCTCTTATGTAGAAGACACCGTAAGAAATGAAGGGATAAGATTAAGAGGTGTAAAAGATAGATGGTCGGCTATGATTATTATGAATGGCTAACCAATCTTAGGTAGTTCAATAACATGCCATGATGGGAATGTGTAAGTTTATTATGGATGGACAGACTGTGAGTGTGTGCAAAGTGAAAGGATGAGATTGAATCTTGAAGGAGGGAGGAGAAATGTCTCTACACATGGTGCCAGTAACCTGGTTTTCACCATGGTACTTGCCCAGGGTGCCACCGAAGTGGTTTTCACCGTTGGACGAATTTATTTCTCTTTACTTTTTTCGATTTTTTCATTTTTTTGTGTCACAAGGCGCCTGTTTGCCAGGTTTTCACCAAGTAATGATTTTTTATTTTTATGTTTTTTTTGGTATTTTTTATTTTTTTATTTTTTTGTAATTTTATTTTTATTTTTTTTTTAAATTTTTTTTATTTTTTATTTTTTTTATTTTTTCTTTATATTTTTGAATTAGGATATGCTAAAGAGCTATGTGAAAAACCTATGAAGGTGCATGCTATTAATAGGATCCTCCAAAGGTCTGCCATAAGGGATTGAAATTTGATATGCATCAGATCCATAGATTGTTATGATGATGCAAGGACCAAGCCAATTCGGTTCAAACTTGCCCTTCTTCTCTCAGTCTTGTTGAATTTTAGGATTTTCTCTGAGGACTAAGTCACCCACCTCAAATGTGCGAGGCTTAACCTTATGATTGTAGTTGCATCGTTCCTTGAATGAATGATGTGTAGCTCAAGTGACTATCTTCCTCGATAAACGAACTAAGATAGAATTACTAGCGTGTGGACTACACAGACCCATATGCGTGTCACCTAAAGAAGTTTGGCCATCCTTGATAACAAAGTCCCTTGAGGAAGCTCCATTAAAGGTCCATGATGTATCGCCAGAAGGGAAAGGATATGTGAAACAAATGGATGATTTATGAAGGCTTATGCTTGCGAAAATAAGTGAAAGTATCATGACATGTTGGAGACTTAGGATCAACAAGTATGCTTTTTCACTTGAAATTTTAGAACTTTTGCCCCCAGTAATTTTGATATTAGGGGAGATCATCTCTTGTTCTTTTTTATTTGCAAGAGTTTTTTCCTTGACTATGAATTTTGCAGAGTCCAATAGCTTTTGATTTTGATTTGGACTACAGGACTTTCTTTATTTTTGACTTTTAGTTTTTTCTTTTCATAGCTTGATTTTTTATCCCCAATTAGTAAGGGCTTTTGTAATTCTTGTTGATCCAGGTCTAGGAGTGGAGTGGAAATGGAATGAGTGAATGAAATGGTAAGGCTATGTGAGTTCTCAAGAGGGCCAACGATACATTCAATAGATTCTTTGTTGGAATCACTCTTAGGACTATTGATATCAAGAGCTGCTTGCACCACTAGAGGAGATTTGCATTTAGACTTAGTAGTCACAACACTAGGTGCTTCATACCCAGTTCCTTGGCATTGAAAATTGTTTGTAGATTGTTTTTGTCGACTAAATACCTTAGGAGATAATGGGAGTTGATCAATATGAAAGATATACTCACCACATCCCAAGTCTTTAACCTTGAATTTTTCTTTGAGCTCTGCTTGTTTGGATGTAGAATCTTTTAAGGATTCTGGATCAACATATGCTGATGAAGGAATAACCTCTCAATTGATTGGGATTGTTATTTCTTATCTAGGTCGCATATTGTTGCAATATATGAATGGGTTTGGATCAACTTTGACGGTCACTTCAACTCCATTGTGTGGGAACTTGATACATTGATGATATGTTGGGGGAATAGCTCTCATTTCATGAATCCATGGGCATCCCAAGAGTATGTTGTATGTGAGATCTAGATCAAAAACTTGACAAACCACGTCCTTAGTTACTGGCCCAACTCTGGGAGGTAAGGTGATTGTACCCTTGGATGAGCGCTCTTCATCATCATATGCCTTGATGGTAATTTTGTTTGTAGAATTCACAACCTTATAAGAATATCCCAATTGTTTATTAGTGCTCAATGTACAAATGTTTAGACCTGCTCCTCCATCTATCATGACTCATTTTATTCGATTCTTGTGTAGGAAGGATTCAATGTGTAAAGGTGCATTATGCGGTTGGCTTACGAAGGCATTGTCAACTTCGGTAAGTGTGAGAGAATGTGGAATGGAAAGGTATCCCACTATGGCTTGAAACCGGTCCACGTTCAGAGTAGTGGGGACATAAGTTTCTCTCAAAGCTTTATCAAGGATATCTTTATGTGTAGGGGATATGCATAAAAGCTCAAGGATGAAGATAAGTGCGGGTGTCTTCCCTAACTATTCTACTAGGTCATAGTCAGGTTTGGCTGATGAGGAATTGGTGGTTTTAGTTGGAGAGCCTTGCAAAGTAACCTTACCTCATCAAGTTGTGACATTACATTAAGAGGTAGATTCAGAAGAAGGTCCAATGCCTTTCAAGAAAAAATTGGTTAGAACTTTCAGGGGTTTTGTCCTTTATGATAATAGTAGAAACATGGTTGTCCATCGAAATGTGAGTAACAATTGAATCATAATTATAGTACGCTTTGGTATAGTTGGATTTCTCATATGTGGCCTTGGATTTTACCTTATCATGTTTAAGGAATGGTTCCTTAAACATCTCATGTTCTTGATTGGATGTATGTCCTTCGATCTCAATGTCACCTCTATCAATAAGATCTTGTATAATGTTCTTCAAGCAATGCCAATTTCCTGTTTTATGTCCTTTGCTCTTGTGATATTCGCAGTACTCATCATCATTCCACCAATTTGGTTTGACCTTTGGCTCATATGGAGGATTGTCTGGAATTGTTATTATCTTGTTTTCCACTAGCTTCTTGAAGGCCAACTCAAGTGGTTCTCCCAATGGGGTGTATTTCCTTCATGGTTTTGAAGTTGTTTGGGTATTCACTTGGTTGTTTGTAGAATTTGATCTAGAAAGAATGATTTTGGGTCTCACTGTGTTAGCATCAACAACACCATCATTTATTGTGTTCTTGTTCTTGTTCCAAAATCGTGGCTTGTATTTTCCTTTAAAGTCTTCTTTATTTTCTTTGAATATTTTGATGATGCCTTGCTCGATTAGGACCTTCTCTATTGCTAAGTCTTTCTCAATGACGTCCTTGAAAATGGACAAACAAGCTTTCCTCAAGTCATAACCAATGTCTCTATTGACATTCCGTGTAAACATCTCTACCATTTGTTTTTGTGGAGTTTCACAAGAGCACCTTCTGGCTAAATTCCTCCATCTTTTTAAGAATGATGAAAAAGACTCCCCATCCTTTTGTTTGGTGTTGCACAAAGTGGTAACTGATATGTCCATCTCTATGTTATATGAGAAATGTTGTATGAAAGCTTCTGCTAGATCACCCCATGACTTAATTCCAGGTGGAAGTTGGGAGAACCATTCCATAGCTTGATCACCTAAGCTTTGTGGGAACAATATCATCAAGTACGTTTCTTCTGCTGCTACCTCAATGCAAGCTGTGAAAAACTGTCTTATATGTGCCTTAGGGTCTCCTTTGCCTTTGTACTTAGAAAACTTAGGTGTCACGAAATGTGTAGGAAAAGGAGGCATTGGAATGCTTTTGTCAAATGGATAGGGACATACGTCTCTCATTGTGTAAGATGGCTTTGGTGTATTTATGTCTTCCATTTTCTTTTGTAAGTCCTTTATTTGCTATTCCAAATTGTTCTTAGGTGGAGACCGACTTCTTGGACCATATCCCATGCTTGAGCCGCTAGATGGAGGAGGAGGATACTGCATATATGGATGGCATTGGTAATAAACATGTTCATATGGAGGAGGTCTATAATGATACTGTGTATAGGGACCACTTGGTATAGAGTCATAATGAGGAATGGAATATATGCTTTGTCCATTCATATCATATTCTACAGGCATGTCATGAGTTTTCTCTTGTGTAGCGACCCCAAATTTGACACGGGGTTTTCTTGTGTCCAAATTTTGAGCATGCCTCTAGATATCCAATTATTTTGGAGGTTGGTCTTTAACATTGGTATGCAATTGAGTGTATTTATTTGCATAAGAATTCCATAATGGTCTGCATAGATGAAGTTGTTCATGAGATGCTCTTTCATGGGTATTAAAGGCTTGACCATTTGTATTTGGGACCTCAGGTTTTTGAAACAAAGATGATGGTGACTCAGGCACGAAACGTGGTCCTCTAGTACCTCCACTATTAGGTCTCCTTTGATCCATGTTGAGTTGAGTTTCTTGCATAGGTCGATTTTCCACTATTTGAGACATGTCAAAATCATGAGGTATCTTAGCTCCACTTTGTGCCATCACTTGTATGAAATATGGTCTATCTCTTCTCATGATCTCTTCAACCAATCTATTAAAATGGGGATCCATGATAGAGTCTTCCACTTCTGCTGAATGTACTAAAATGTTGTCTATATTGTGATTGCATGTATCATTGTTGTTTGTATTAT
Source organism: Cryptomeria japonica (assembly GCF_030272615.1). NCBI lineage: Eukaryota > Viridiplantae > Streptophyta > Pinopsida > Cupressales > Cupressaceae > Cryptomeria > Cryptomeria japonica. The sequence continues at coordinate 639,407,408 of NC_081407.1, read as the reverse complement.
CCATGTTCTCATATTCTAAATGTTTCTATAAATATCCATGTCAGGTAATGTGGTATGATCAGAATTGAAAAAGATATCATTGTCATACTCATAGCCACTCATGTTTGCAGAATCTTGAGCCTCTTTAGTTTCTCTCCTATAATTTTGGGAATGGGTTTCAACCATGAACTAGGTCTTGACCAAGATGTGTTAGACTAGATGAAATTGGATAGAGTATGGAAGACCAAGAGTTGGATGGAATGTAAATGAATCTAAGGTGTAATTTCAATGTCAAAAGTGTAAGACCAAGTATGTATGTAGTAGATTAGGTGTGACTTCCAAAGAGATGATAGATCTCTTGATGAGGTAAGTTGACCTTGAGTCCAATTAAGACCAAATGAGACCCAGGTGTGATAGACCTTGATGAGGGAGCACTTAGCAAAATGTTGTTGTATGTAGTGTGTTGACAAAGCAAGATGAGGACAAGCAAGTGACCTTTTGACTCAAGTTTAAACAAATGTGAATGTAATACAAGGTATAAAGCAATGATGAAATTTGTGAGACCCAAAGATAGGTTTAATGCTAGATAAAAATATAGAGACTGTAAATTTTTCCAATACTGAATACAAACGTGCCTGCATAATTCATAGATGCGGTTTCCCAAGACAGACGTGATTCTGACAGACATAGATGCGTTTTGAAACCTGAGTGCAATTTTTCCAATTTGTGAAGTTGTATATTGTGACCAAATATGAATTTTTGACTGTTTTTTGTGATAAGATGACACAATGTTGATGAGAACTCAATGTTTGCAAGTGTTTGTACTCAAAATGACTCAAAGAAAAGTGTGTTGTTTGATGTAAAAATATTTTGCATACACTTGAAGACACAAAAGACACAATGTTTTGATGTTTGATCTTGAATGTTTGAATGTTTAAAAGAAGACAAGCACAATTCTTATGGTTGGCCAAGACAATAGTTGTTGATCCCACATGGGGTTTCCTTCGAGGCTACGCTATTCAAAGAGGATACTTAGATGCTTGACCCCACTGGCTCCACCCTCGACACTCAATTATTTGGGGCAGCCAAGCACCAGACCCCACAAAAACTCCCCGTGGTGAACTTTGTATCTCTAGTAAGAACTGTATGTGTGTGGGCCACTCCAGAGGTCCGACCTCCTACCTTAACAACTAGAAGGATTTTGGTGTTCTAAAACAAAGAGGTGCTAGTAAGGGCATCCAATCGTATGGCCATACATACGACACTTTCAGCTCTATAAATACAGAAGGCTCCCAGCTGGTAGGGGTTACACCCTACTACTGATCAAATAAATTTGATGAAATGGGTTTATGGGGAGACATAGTGTTGGTATGAACTAATCAACACACGTTACCCATGACTTTCACCATGGATACAATTATTTATAGTGGTTTAGAAGAGGTGGGTTTTCCTCGCTACCACTTGGGTCGTTCCCTCCTCCCTAATAGTCCTAATGACCACATAGGGAGGTAGGCCCTCTAAAGATAAACACAAAAGAGCCTATTTCTCAAGACACAACAGACACTGGTTCAGTTTTAGTGCACCAATTGAAGTGTTTGCTAATCTATGAAAATAAGGCACACAATGAAAATAAAAAGAAAACCCTTGCCAAGATCCTGCAACAAATATTTGTTAGTAGTTTTGCAATAATACCCCACCTACAAACACACAAGTTAGGTAAATTTTAGATTTAAAAAACTTTGTGAAATAGGGCCTTCGACAAGATGTTTTTTTTGATAGATTCAAAGATCTGATTTTTCCATGAGTTATTTTGCATCATAAAAAAAGTTCCTCTTGTAAAATTTTAAGAAATTTCCATAAATGTAAGAGAATCCAAAATATTTGCTAATTTGCTCCAAAAATCATTTTTTAAAGAAAAATTATAAAAAAATCATAGAAAATGAAAATTTGATGTAAAAAATCTAATTTTTTTATGGAAACTCTTGATATTGTTCCTTACTTGCACAAAAAAATTCCTGAAAATATTCCGAACAGTTTGTGAGATATGACCAAATTTAATGCAAAACCCTAATTTTTAAAGATTCAATTTTTATCAATTTTTTTGAATCACAATTAAAATTCCAAAGTTTGGATCTTGTGTATAATTCTGAGAGATCCAAAACTGTAAATAAATTCAAAAAATATGCTCATTTTCTCTCAAAATTAATTTTTTATGAAAATGGATAAACAATTCATAGAAAATTACACTATGCTCCAAAAAATTTGGGTTTTTTACTAAGCATGTCTGATACTGTTCTTGACCTGCAACAAAAATTTGATGCCAAATTTCAACACGGTTTGTGAGATCTGATCAAAATAATGAAAAACCCTAATTTTTAAAGATCCAATTTTTTAGAAAATATTTTGCATCAAAATTAAAATTACAAAGAACATATCCTATGTATAATTTAGAGAACATTCCAAAAATATAAGAAAATCCAAAAAATTCTCTCATTTTCTCTGAAAAATTAATGTTTTATGAAAATTTATAAAAAATAAAAATGTAAATATGCCCCAAAAATTCTTAATTTTGGAGTTAGAGTTCTTGATACTGTCTTTAACCTACCAACAAAATTTGGTGCAAAAATTCCAAGCCATTTGTGATATTGGATCAAATCTCTTCAAGATCTTGATCTTGTGTCCAAAAGCCTAGCTGCACAAGGTTATTCTCAAAATTGTTTTACAAAACAACAATATAGGGTTAGAAAAACCATAAAAAAACAAAGAGCGTAGATCTAACAAAAATCCGTGTCTCACGGGGTGTGCCAAAATGTTTATGGTGAAAATGGATAATGGAAACAATAATATTGAAAGACTAAATGAATTCAACCACAAAACCTTAGCCTAACAACAACAAAGATCTACCATAACATATGAAGATTACCTAAGACAATACAAATCAACAAAATCACAAAGATTATGCCATCACATGTCCTATAGGGTTTGAATCTCCATTGATCTTGCTTGATATATTTGCTCTCAGATTTTATGTGTGCACAAGAGGTCAACAAAGAATGAAAATGTGATTGCAAGTAGGCTTGATCGCATATGAAAGTTCGAATGCTAGAATGCTTGGGAAGGGATTGATAATGAGAGAAGCATCTCCTTATATAGAAGACACTGTAAGAAATGGAGGGATAAGATTAAGAGGTGTAAAAAATAAATGGTTATTAGGATTAGAGGGTAGGTAAAAGAAATAAGAAAATAATGAGAGGGTAGGTAGTGTAGGAATTAAGAGATGAATGACATGTGTCATAGGTAGAAAAGGCTAATGAATTAATTAAATAAATAAAGATTTATTTAATTAATAGAAGAAATGGGAACAATTAAATAAATAAAATATTTATTTAAATTAGGAAAAATAATAATTCAAATAAATAAATGTATTTATTTAAATGAAAAATAAAGCTAGAAGAGGATAAATGAATTAATTAAATAAATAAAGATTTATTTAATTAATAGAAGAATTAGGCTTAAAATAATTAAATAAATAAAATATTTATTTAATTAGACAAGACAATTTTAGGTGTCTACATTAACATATATCTCAAGTCTGAAGGAGATGAAATACTGGTTAGTGAAGTATTTGTTGATGATATCATATTTGGAGGTAATGATGTCATGAGCAACAATTTTGTAGATGAAATGAAAAATGAGTTTGAAATTTCTTTTGTAGGGGAAATAATTTTTTTCATAGGCTTGCAGATACAACAAATGAAGAATGGTATTTTCATTACATAGTCTAAGTATGTAAAAGAGGTCTTGAAGACATTTGGCATGAGTGACTGTAAACCAGTTAGGACACCAATGGTTACAAGTTGTAAGTTGTCTAAGGAAGATGAATCTAAGTCTGTTGATGAGAAAGAATACAAGTCAATGATTGACAAATTGCACTCTTTTGTTCACAGTAGACCGGATATAGCTCATGGGGTTGGAATAGTTGCTAGATTCCAAAAGAATCCTAAGGAAACATATTTGATAGCAACCAAGAGAATTTTTAGATATCTGAAAGGTACTGTTGACTATGGTATCCATATGGAGGAATCTTTGATTTGAAGATGTACACAGATGTTGATTGGGCAGGAAATGTTGATGACCAGAAAAGCACAACAGGTGGAGATTTTTTCTTGGAGGAAGGCTTGTTTCATGGAGTAGCAAGAACCAGAGTTGTACTTCACAATCTACTACTGAAGCTGAGGATGTTGCAGCTTACATGAACTGCACACAAGCTATTTGGATGGGCACATTTTGGAAGGTTTTAAGATGAAGATTTCAGAACCCATAAAGATTTTATGTGATAATACAAGTGCCATAAATATTTTCAAGAACCCTGTTTTGCATGCATGAACCAAGCACATTGAATTGAAGTATCATTTTTTGAGGGAAAAAGTGCAGAGCAAAGATGTTATCTTAGAGCATGTTTCTACCAAGGAGTAGCTTGCAGATATTTCTACTAAACCTCTACCTAAGACTACATTTGAATATCTTAGAAGTCAACTAGGGGTTGTACCCATTCACGAGGTTATATAAGCATGATGTAGATTACATCAGTCCCTGAATCACTTACAAAATTTTATAGAAGGATTGGTGTAGTAGTGGAAGCTATTCCACATGGGGAGCATTAAGTTGCATATTATTGTTGTTGTACAGTGAAATTTGACATTACATGTTTTACTTTCAAATTGGCATTGCTATCAAAGGGGGAGAAGAATTATGTGATTATGAGGAGGAGAACTAGTGACAATCTGAAGACATGGAGTGCATGGTGAATACTTGATAATATAACCAAGGATTCCTATTCACAATCAGAGCAATAATCAATAGTGTTGGTATTTGTATTGCCATCAATGCCAAAGGGGGAGATTGTTGGCATTTGCATGAAGATTGCATTAATGATATGTTATGTTGTCATTTATGTCAATTAACCAGTAATAATATTGCTATTATTTGTTGATATTGTCTTGTAACTGGTAGGATGAGCTTTGTGAAGGATATTGTAAACTGGTATGTAAGTTTGTGAGTTGAACCAGTAACCGGTAAAAGGTTAAACCCTATCTATTTGATATAACCGGTAAAACGTACCAATTGTTTTTGTTAAACCGTAACCGATTAAAGTTGTTGAATTGGTTATGTTGGTTTATGATCTAATGATGAGTGGTAATGATGGTGACATGTATGGTCATTGTATGAAAACAATTTCAAGATGTTTTTGGCACGTTGATTGTAAAATTTTGTCTAAGGAATGAGCAAAGTGTATAGCATCTAATGCAAAGCGCGTGATGAGTTACAGAGATTGAATAGGTGATCAAAGAGCGGTCAAGGCTTTCTTGATTAATGTGCAAGAGATTGCTATGTAATCCAACTGTTATACTTGAACCGAATTTGTTTGTAATCTCGATGAGAATTAGGTTTTTGTTATGTTTCCGACCTAATTGATTTGCTTATAAAGTTGATGAAGTTGTTTTGTGATGATATGAAGAAATAATAAGTATATGGTAGAATACTGAGAGGGGGGGTTGAATCAGTATACTCAAAAAATGATACAAAGTTCCCAAACTGAAACTCAGTCAAATAAAATAAACATATCTCAATCAAGATCAATATTCATAAGAATACTTGACATTAACTGGTTTAACTGTTATGACAACTTTAACAGTAAACAACTTCAATCTTGTGAATATCAACAATGCTTAATCATAACTCAACATATTCATCTCTCAATGCTTCTACTTAACATGCCTTATTAGAGATTAACCAAATCAATAAATAAAATCACAACCACAAAAACATTCACCACTTGACACAAATATTTATACGTGGAAAACCCAAATAGGTAAAAACCACGGTGAGATGAGACTCACAAGGATAGCTATTTGAACTCTTTCAAAGTTCGCCCTGTTAGGAGCCAAAGCTTGTTAGAGATTTACAATAAGTCCTGTTAAGAACTAATTCCATTTACGAATCATGTAGTACCTCTACTCGTTTGAACTCATTGAACTCATATTTTATTATTGGTTGCTTTCAGTAGATACATTACCATGATTTGTTATTCAGACTTATATGACATTATTTCATGCTTTATCTGGAGATGAGATGCATAATTTATTTGTAGTATTTCAGTACTTGTGATTTATGGCATTTTATGGATTATTGTTATGTACTGACACTTTACTTTATCTATGCAATGTGGAATTATATGTTGTGTGTCTACGAGTGTATTGGATGCAAGGGGATGATTTTCCTTCACTCATTTCGGTGAGACAGGGAACGTCACGATTCTCCTTCATCTGTGTGTATGCTGTGTTTTCTATATTGTATATATGCATGTGTGGTTCGGTGATGCAGGATATTGCAGGTACAAGCACCGGGTAGATACGGGGTATCATCTCCACCTGGCTTCACAGGTCTGAGCGTGCCTTATAATTTCCGATGGAAGTGGAGGAGATAGTAGTTGACCCTATTCAGTTATACTCATGTGAGTGTCATCAGTTGGTCATCCTGTTAGTTTGTTCGGCCTTCGTATTTTGTTGTTTGATCTTTTATGAGTATTTGCTTGAGGTTTGGTCAGTTTGTGTGTTTAGTGATTTTAATTATTGCATGTCATGTTTTATTTGTCTATGAAGGGTGAAAAATTGTTAATAATGATCGTTTTGTTTACAATGATACAAATTTAATATAAATATTAGTTAGATAACTTTGGGTTCGATCGTATATATATATATATATATATATATATATATATATATATATATATATAAAACATGGTTCATGATTAATTACATTGATTATTTTAATATGATTATTTGGAAGTCGAATAAATTGGATTTTACGACCTAACGTACCATATATCGAATGATTATCGTCTTTTGTACAAAAAGAAATGCATCTTTATTAATGATCATTTTTTGATGCAAGTTAAATATATTTGGTAGTTAATAACTTTGTTTTTATCAAACACATATATATACGTATATATAATTTGAGGTGAGTATTTAAATTAAATTTATACGATCATTGTTTTTCGATACAAACATAATTATTCATAAAACACGTTTATGAATATCGGCATATACGTAAATTAGGATTATATGTTATAGGCATGAAGGTGACTTTTAATTATGTGTATTTATTTTAAATTATGCTTAAATGATTGCTTTATCATTAGATAATCTGGTCAATTCAAGATATTATATTTTTGAATACGCATGTATATAATTTGGATTTATATATATATATATCCAATTTTATTAGGTTTTTCTTAAATATATCATATATTATAAAGTCATGTATATTATTATTTATCATATTTGAAAAGGTGGTGGGTTATAAGTTCGACGATTATTGAACTGGTGGTTGAGCCGATAGGGAAGCCGATGTAACTAATCAACTTGTCACCCCATGGACCACGGTAAGTGACAAAGTCAACTTGGCATCCACGAATGTTGTGAACAACAAGTCGATGGTCTATGGACAACCCGAGAGACATGGCAACAAAGATATTTAACCACCTCTCCTCCCTTTTTATGGAACATACTCTAGGTTGCAAGAAGAAACTTTGATGGATAATGCTGTCCCAATCACCACGTAGTAGATCCAATACGGTAGTGGGCAAGTTTAAAGGTAAGTTGTTTGAATTAAGGTAGGTGTAGTTTAGGGGAAGTAGACACCATCGACTACCACTCCATTTTATTTATGCTACAAACCACGTACAAATACATAAAACGCCAAATAGGAAATGGTTAATAGGTAACGTGGTTTACCAGCCCACGTAAACCCACCAATGTTTACACTGTGATCGACAAGTGTAGAAGAAATTAGTTTTAGTTAACTTTGCATGTTTTAAGGAAATCATTTTTAGTTAAGTCGACTTAGTATTGGAGTCAAAAGCCACATGTTTCATCAATAATTATGAATTTAACAACTTTAGTGGTGTGGTGTCATGAAATGGATAATGAATAACTTTACATGGTGAACACATAGGTGTTCCAATACGATTAGGACTGTTATGATGCAATTAGATCATGAGTGGTGTCATTTAAAATCAATCCACCACTAGGAGAGATAGCCCGAAAGTAGGAAAGTGGGTAGATGACAACACTATATATATATAGACCATTGAGTTGGAAGAAAGGGGAGGATAGCAAGTTAGAGAATAGCAAGTTAGAGGATAGTAAGATAAATAGCGATATGAGCTTGAGAGAAGGGTGAACAAGAATAGTAGAGGGAATAGAGAAGATACTCTTATAGTATCAAAGAAAGAGAGAAGAGAATTGTTTTAAGAATAGAGTGATATGATAGATTGGTTTGAGATTTGCAAGCAAGGCATAGTTCTATTTGGCGGAAGAGCGTCAGAAGTCTCACAAACCAATTCAAGCTTGCAAAGAGGTCGGAATTTCTTTTGATTTTGGTTATTATTTAAGGAAGTGTTAAATTGGAAGTTTTAGATATAGATTACGATTATTTATATGATTTTGCTTATATCGTTGTTTATTGAAAAATGTAATTATTAATCGTTTGAAATAGAGGAATGGAAATCATAGTGAAAGAGATGTTAATTAATTTAATTGCTATAGTGGTGAATAGGGATATTTAATCTCTTAGTTATATTATAAGGTTAGTTGATAGGGAGCATATAGAAGTTACAGAAGACGTAACATTGCAAATATGTTTCTTTTTCGCTAAGAAATATCGACATTTCTTATGGTTTAAAATTCTAAGTTTATATCGCCTAAGCTCTCTATATTCCCATGTGTCTTGATTCATTTACCTCTTTTCTCAACAAAATGACAACATTGATTTATTTGTATTAATATAGTTGTAATTCTTATTTTCTAGAAATCTTAAATTGCAAGCTATTTATGCATTTGGCTATTTTAAGAAAAGATTGTCTGTATTAGGATCTTGTGTAAAAGGTGTTTGCAGTCAAGTTTAAATTCCGTTGCAATTCTAGTTGAGATGTCATTGTGTCCAATATTATTATATTTCCTTGGTCAGGTGTTGTTGTATAACCTTATTGATGTGAGCCATTGTGTGTTTTGTCCAAATGGTCAATCTTGGGTTAGTGATTGTGTATCCTTCCTATGGTTTGTCAGGATTAGGTATGACTGTCTGTTTCACCATAGAGATCTCGTAGAGAGACCTTTCTTGTAGTGTCCTATGAGAGAGAGTGGCTTTTGAGCGGGGGCTGTGCCTGAAGTCGATGACAGGATAACCCATCGAAAGTCAGTTAAGAAAGTGATAACCTAATAATTGATTAGGGGGTGGGTGGCTAAAATATTAAACTAAGATAATGTTCCTCGCACATGGTTGAGTGCTTGTATAGGCTCAGGATGTGGTGAGAAGGCTTGGAATGGAAAACTTACCACCTTGTCTTCACGAAAGGATTGGTAGGGTCCGCATAAGAATTAGTTGGAACCGGAGGTTTGGGAGAGGTTACCAAGATAACCCAGGATGGGGGCTGGGACCTATGGAGGCTGTACCATGGTATCCATCTTAAGCTATGCGATGACACTCTCTCCTTAGAGTCACTAGTGTTTTTGAGTTGAGTCACATGGATGTTTGCGGAATCTTGTAGTTCTTTCATACTTGTCTTATTTTGCTTGCTTGAGGGTTTTCTACTATCTCCTAGCACGGTGGGGTGGTTCCATTTTGTGATCACATGGTCGGGTGGTAGTGCCACTTCCCATTGAATGTTCTGGAATGTATCTTCAGGTGAGGAAGGGCTTCGCTGGTGTTTCTTGGTTCGTGGTTCATGTACTAGCTCATGTTCGTGATCATTGTTCAGTTGAGACCCTGTGGTTATTGTATCAAACTTTTATGTAACCTTGATCTTGTAACTTTAGATTTCATGGTATTATTGGAAACCATGTATATATGGATATAGTAATATTACGTCAGTGGAATGTATGTTAATTCAGTTGCTTTAATCTTTTATATATATGATCTATGGGAAATGAATAGTTTGGAGTACTTTGGTTCTTTCATTATGGAATTTAGATGTATGTGTAGATTTTATCTTAAGTATTTAATTTTTCTAATTAGCTGAACAATAGTATTAACAATGGTGTTAATATAATCTACAAATTAATCTTCATTGGTAACCCATAAGAGATCATACTTTAGACTTCCATTGTGTCGTTAAACGTGCTATTGATATGATTATACACTTAATCCTTTAAACAAAAAAATATATACACCCTTTTAGTTGCCTAGTTGTATTGTTTTCCTTTAGGGTTTCTGGCGGGGCATTACAAATCACCCGATTAAGGGATTTACAAATATGCCTTGTTAGAAACACAATACCCTGTTGGGAGTAACATCGCTAGAGGATTTAAGAATCCAAGCTAATGGACCACCTTGTTAGAGGATTTAATGAGTAACCAAGCTTGTTAGAGCTTACCCGGTTAAGGGATTTAACTTCTATTGTAATTGTTAGAAAACAACAAGTTTTCTTGATCTATTTGAGTAGCACTACATTTGCTTGATTAGATCCTTCTATAACCTTCAGTCTGCCTTCACTCAAAGTGTAGATCCATCCACTAGTTTGGCAACAACACACTCAACAAGTTTTCTACCAACCTTGCCAACAACCTTAACAAACAACTTCATCGACCTTAAATAGAAATCAATTAGGTCAGTAACACAACAAAAATCTTATTCTCATCATCGAGATTACAAACAAGTTGGTACAATCTTGACCGTTAGAAATCATGACAATCCCTTTACATTCTTCAAGACAATTTCAATCGCTCCAGGATCACTGCTCTATTGGACTTTATAACTCACCACACGATGTGCATTAGATGCAATCCACTTTGCTACTTCCCTAGACAAGAACAAACACACCAAACCAATTTGAACATCTCCTTAATCAAATGATCACATGTGTCTCCATCATTACCGCTTATCAGATAATAAACCATCGAACTTGGTTGGTTAGGGTTTAACAACTGATAGGGTTTTACCAGTTACATTACATAGAAAGGTTTAACCCTTTACACCGGTTCAACTCACAAACTTAACATACAGGTTTACAACATCTTCCATAAATCTCTTCTTACTGGTTACTAGCCAATATAAAAAAAAACAATATCAACAATAACATGAATACCATTTACCGGTTCAATTGACATCAATGACAACATATGATTAATGCAATCTTGATGCGAAATACCAACAAACTCAAAATACCAACAATCTCCCCCTTTGGCATTGATGGCAATACAAATATCAATGCCTTTGATTGCTACTGAGATTGGTGAATAGGAATCCTGGTTTACATTGCCAAGTATTCACCTTACTCTGTTTGTCTTCATCTTTCAGCTGGTGAATAAGAATCTTGGTTTACATTACCAAGTATTCACCTAATCAGACACATAATTCTTCTTCCAATCACATAATTCTTCTCCCCCTTTGACAACAATGCCAAAGTGAAAGTAAAACATGTAATTCTTCTCTCACTATAATGTTGATGCTCCCCCTGTGGAATATATCCACTCCTTCATCAGTCCATATAAGATTCTACAAGTAATGCAAAGACTGATGCAATCAACATCATGCTCAACTAACTTCATGAAGAGGGACAACCCCCAATTGACTTCTAAGATACTCAAAAGTGGTCTTAGGAAGAGGTTTGATAAAGATATCTGCAAGCTACTCCTTGGTAGAAACACCCTCCAAGATAACATCTTTACTTTGAACTTTTTCCTTCAAGAAGTGATATTTCAATTCAGTGTGCTTAGTCCTTGCGTGCAAAACAATATTTTTGGAAATGTTTATTGCACTTGTATTATCACACAAAATTTTTATAGGTTCTGAGATTTCCATCTTCAAACCTTCCAAAATGTGCCTCATCCACATAGCTTGTGTGCAATTCATGTAAGCTGCTACATATTGAACTTCAACAGTAGATTGTGAAGTACAACTCTGCTTTTTGCTACTCCAAGAGACTAGCCTTCCTCCTAAAAAGAATGCTCCACCTGTAGTACTTTTCCGGTCATGAATGTTTCCTGCCCAATCAACATTTGTGTATTCTTTCAGATCAAAATTTTCACCATATGGATACCATAACCCATAGTCAACAATACCTTTCAGATATCTAAAAATTCTCTTAGTTGCCATCATATGTGCCTCCTTTGGATTATTTTGAAATCTAGCAACAATATCAACTGCATGGGCAATATCCAGTCGACTGTGAACACCATAGTGTAGTTTTCCAATCATTGACCTGTATTCCTCTTCATCTACAGACTTAGATGCATCTTCCTTGGACAATTTACAACCTGTAACCATTGGGGTTCCAACTCGTTTACAGTCACTCATACCAAAAGTCTTCAAAACCTCTTTCACATACTTGGATTGAGTAATGAAAATACCATTCTTCATCTGCTATATCTATAAGCCTATGAAATATTTTATTTCCCCTACTAATGACATCTCAAATTCATTCTTCATTACATCTGCAAAGAAATTACTCATGTCATCATTACCTCCAAATATAATGTCATCTACAAATACTTCACTGACTAGTATCTCATCTCCTTCAGAATTGAGATAAACGTTGTTGTCATCATTGGTTCTAGTAAAGCCTATCTTCATCAAATGAGTACGAAGTCGTTCATACCATGCTATAGGTGACTTCTTTAATCCATAGAAGACTTTATGCAATTTGCATACCGTGTCTTCCTTATTTGTCAATGCATAACCATCAGGCTGCTCTATATAAACCTCTTCTTCCAGTATCCCATTCAAGAACACAGACTTAACATCCATTTGGTATACCTTGAACTTATTATGATCTGCAAATGAAAGCAATGTTTTGACACCTTCCAGTCTTGCTACTGGTGCAAAATTTTCTCCATAGTCTTCTCCTTCTTCTTGCACATATCCTTTGCATACTAATCTTGTCTTATTCCAAACTACAACACCATTTTCATTTAATTTGTTTATGAACACCTATTTGGTACCTATAACATTCTTGTTCACCAGTCGGGGTACCAAGGTCCAAGTGTTGTTCTTCTCAATTTGATCTAACTCCTCCTCCATAGATTTCACCCAATGATCATCACCAAATGCTTCTTTAGCACTTGTAGGTTCAAAGGTGGATATCATGCAAGAGTTCTCTCTTATTCTCCTTCTGGTTAGTACTCCAGCATCCTTATCCCCAATTCTTTGTTTAAGATTGTGATTCAGTCTCACATACCTAGGAATAACATGATCATTCTCTTTAGGTTCAACTTCATCATTGTCATCTTCGTCTGAATTCATTTGTTCTGGTTGAACAATTTCATCAGGATTTGCTTTACCAGTTTCTAATTTAACAGTTTCAGGTACCAAAAGAAAAATGCAAGTTTCTTCATCCTTCTTCTCAAAACTGGTTCCTTATGCAATTTCAAAACATTCATCTACACAAACATCAACACTTTCAACAATTTTTTGTGTCCGATTTTTGAAGCATTTATAGGCCTTACTCTTGGTGGAATAGCCAAGGAATATGCCTTCATCACTCTTAGCTTCAAATATCTTAAAATAGGTAACATCAGGTGATCTCCCATACCAGTACTCATATGGGGTCTTGTCCTTACCTCTTTTTACCAGAACTCGGTTTATTGTGTACACAACTTCTTTCCAAAATGTTTTCGATACACCTTGTATCAACATAGTTCTATCCACTTCAACCACTGAACGATTGTTTCTTTCTGCTATACCATTCTGCTGTGGTGTCCTTGGTGCAGAAAGCTACCGCTTAATACCATTATCATCACAATATTTTGTGAACTCTATAAAAGTGAATTCACCGCCTTGATCTGTTCTTAGACATTTTATCTTTTTGCACTCTCTTTCTCAGCTAAGGCTTTGAATGCCTTGAATTCACCAAAAGCTTCATTTTATCCCTCAAGAATGTGACCCACATCATCCTTGAATAGTCATCAGTGAAGATCATAAAGTATCTATCACCTTAAATGCTTCTTGTTCTTATTGGTCCACATAGATCTGTATGAACCAAATCTAACAAGTGCTCCGCTGAGAAGGACTTGCTCTTGAAAGTTGAAGAAGTCATCTTTCCTAGTTGACATTCTTTACAAAGAGCATTAACCAGTTTGTCTAGCTGAGGCAAACCTCTTACTGTCTTAGACTTTCTTAGTTTAATAATATTGTCAAAATTTATATGACAAAATATCCTATGCCAAAGCTAGCTATCATCTATTTTTGCAATAAATAGTTGCTAACTTTAGGATTGAGATGAAATAGATTACCTCTGGTCTGTTTACCAGTTGCAATCAATTCACCTTTGTTGTCAAAGATTTTGCACATTCCATTTCTAAACTCCAGTGGGTATCCTCTGTCATTAAGTTGTGCCACACTTAACAGATTGTGCTTTAGGCCTTCAACCCAATAGACATCGTCAACACTGCTTTTCCCATTAAGAGAAATAACTCCCTTACCTTTAACCATACAGGGTGAGTCATTGCCAAATCTGACAACACCACCATCAAATTCCTTCATGGAAATAAATTTGCTCTAATCACTAGTCATGTGATGTGAACAACCAATATCAATGATCCAATCATCAGATTTATCCATTTTGGATACTATTGCCTCCTGATATGACATTTCTTCCTTAATTGCTACAAACACAATACCTTCACTAGCATCATCATCAGATTCTTCATGAGTAACACCACTGTCAATAGCTACAAGACAATCTCTCTTGCCTTTACCCTTATATTTCTTAAATTTGTCTCTCTTGTATTCATTTTCACCATTAGGGCAATTTGCTACTATATGACCAATCTTGTTGCATGCAAAACATTTTAAAGGTAGCTTACCTCTATATTTACCTATGCCTCTAGGCAACCATTTTGCCAACAATACTTCAAGTTCCACTAAGTTGTCTTTATCTTTAACATCTTTGCTGGATCTAGATTCATAGTTATGGCCAGTATCTCTACTTCTTCTCACAAATGGGTTAGAGACAAAAGCTCTAAATGCAGATTCTGATTTTTGTACACTACCATCATAGCCATTTAGTTTGAAAGTAGTAAGTTTGCCAATAATAGAGTCAAGAGTTACCTTTGTCTTATAAATGGATTTCAGCTCCTGAATAACTTCAACTTAGATATCATCGAACGGTAGCAGGATTCTCAATACCTTACTGATTATTGTGGCATCTTTCACTTTCCCTCCCGCACTCTTTATCTTAGCAACTATCTCTTTAATCCTTTGACCATACTGCTGTATATTCTCACCTTCAAACATTCTCATGTCGTCAAACTTGCCTATTAAACTCTCCTCTTTGGCAATATTAACATGTTCATCACTGCTATAAATCTCTTCCAGTTTCTTCCATACTTCATATGCAGTTTCAAGACCATGAACTTCTACATATTCAACATCAGACATGGAATTGATAATAGCTTCTAGTGCTTGGTGATTTTCTTGCTATTCTTTCTTCTGATCATTAGTCAGGGGTCCAGTAGGTGCAGTATACTTATTTTCTATATGCTCCCAATACTGACTACCAAGACTCCTAGTTAAAAGCTTCATTTTGTCACTCCATATTATATAGTTATCTTTGTTGAACTTCAAACCTTCTTTTTTCATCATGATCTACAAGATCTTTTCCTCAAGCTGTTAGACTTTTAGATTAAGAGGACCCGAGATGCTCTGATACCAATTGATGATATGATGAAAGAATAAGTATTTGGTAGAATACTGAGTGGGGGGGGGGGGTGAATCAGTATACTGAAAAACTGATACAAAGTTCTCAAACTCAAACTCAGTCAAACAAAGTAAACATATCTCAGTCAAGATCAATATTCATAAGAATACTTGACATTAACTAGTTTAACTGTTATGACAACTTTAACAATAAACAACTTCAATCTTGTGAATATCAACAATGCTTAATCATAACTCAACATATTCATCTCTCAATGCTTCTACTTAACATGCATTATCAAAGATTAACCAAATCAACAAATAAGATCACAACCACAAAAGCATTCACCACTTGACACAAATGTTTATACGTGGAAAACCCAAATAGGTAAAAACCACGGTGAGATGAGACTCAGAAGGATAGCTATCTGAACTCTTTCGAAGTTCACCCTGTTAGGAGCCAAAGCCTGTTAGAGTTTTACAATAAGTCCTTTAAAGAACTAATTCCAGTTAGGAATCACTCAGTTAAGGGATTTACAAATATGCCTTGTTAGAAGCACAATACCTTGTTAGGAGTAACCTCGCTGGAGGATTTAAGAATCCAAGATAATGGACCACCTTGTTAGAGGATTTAATGAGTAACCAAGCTTGTTAGAGCTTACCCGGTTAAGGGATTTAACTTCTGCTGTAATTGTTAGAAAACAACAGGTTTTCTTGATCTATCTGAGTAGCACTACATTTACTTGATCAGATCCTTCTATAACCTTCACTCTTCCTTCACTCAAAGTGTAGATCCATCCACCAGTTTGGCAACAACACACTCAACAGGTTTTCTACCAACCTTAACAAACAACTTCATCGACCTTAAATAGAAATCAATTAGGTCAGTAACACAACAAAAACCTAATTCTTATCATTGAGATTACAAACAAGTCAGTACAATCTTGATCATTAGAAATCATGACAATCTCTTCACATTCTCCAAGACAATTTCAACTAGTCCATGATCACCGCTCTATTGGGCTTTGTAACTCACCACACACTGTGCATTAGATGCAATTCACTTTGCTCCTTCCCTAGACAAGAACAAACATGCCAAAACAATTTGAATATCTCCTTAATCAAATGATCACACGTGTCTCCATCATTACCGCTTATCAAATAATAAACCATCAAACTTGGTCGGTTAGGGTTTAACAGCTGATAGGGTTTTACTGGTTACATTACATAGAAAGGTTTAACCTTTACACCGGTTCAACTCACAAACTTAACATACAGGTTTACAACATCTTCCACAAATCTCTTCTTACCGGTTACTAGCCAATATAAAAAAAAACAATATCAACAATAACATGAATACCATTTACCGTTTCAATTGACATCAATGACAACATATCATTAATGCAATCTTGATGCAAAATACCAACAAACTCAAAATACCAACATTTTGTTGAAGGTGTTGGCAGAGATTAGTTGAGTGTGTGGTTTTCGAACCGGACGATGAGTCTATAGTTTGAGTAGAGGCAGATGGAAGCTTAAAAAGGATCTGATCAAGCAAGTGTAGTGTTATTCAGATAGATCAAGCAAACCCCTGTTGTTTTCTAACAATTACAGCAGAACTGAAATCCCCTAATCGGGTAAGCTCTAACAAGCTTCGTAACTTTTCAAATCCTCTAACAAGGTGATCCATTAGCTTGGATTTTCAAATTCTCTATCGAGGTTACTCCTAATAGGGTATTGCTTCTAACAAGGCATTTGTAGTCAATCCCTTAACAGGGTGATTCTTAACAAGATCAGTTCTTAACAGGACTTTTGTAAAGCTTTAACATGCTTGGCTCCTAACAGGGCAAACTTTAGAAGAGTTCAGATAGTTATCTTGTGAGTCTCATCTCACCGTGGTTTTTCCCATTTGGGTTTCCATGCCAAAAATATTTGTCATGTGGTGAATGTTTTTCTGGTTATGATCTTATGGCTGATTTGATTAACTACTTAACTATTCTAATAAATTTATGATAAACAGAAGCATTGAGAAATGAAGTGTGTTGACATATGATGAAGCATTTGGATGTTTATAAGTTTGATGTTGTTTACTGTTAAGTTGTTGTAATAGTCAACCGATTTATCTTATGAGTTTTTATCTTGACAATGATATTTCATTGATAAGTTTACTTTGTGTGATTAAAATTCAGATTGGGAAAGTTTGTATCAGTTTTTCTATTTACTGATTCAGCTCCCCTCTCAGTAATCTATCGGATACTTACTATTTCTTCATACCATCAAAGCATTTGCAATTACTTTCTTTCAAGGTTGATTCCTCAACCAGGGTTTGACTAAGACAAACCCCTATCCACAACCCTTCTTCCCTTCTTTTCTGAGTGTAGGTTGTAGGTGTACAACTGTGATTGCAGGATTGGACTGCATTTACAGAGATGAAAAAACCCTTTTCGGTACATGAATTTTTTGGAGGACCGTGTGCACTTTCAACACGGTCCCAATGAATTTTCTCCAAATTTGTAGGGCAGATCTGTATCAATCTTAATATCTCAAATCCAAAATTATAGCGTGATCTCGAACGAGTAGCTCCTCATTTCATTCACTTTATCTCCCTTTTTTACATAATCAACATATCTATTTACAAAAGAGGGCAAATCACTTTCCAACCCTTGCAATCCACTTGGAATTCATATCCTTGTTCCCCTTGGATTTGGATCTAGTGGATTCAAGTCCCTCTTTTGAATGTAAAGTTTCTCCCATGTGAAAATCATCCTAGTGACTTCCTTTCTCTCTCCTAGGTGGGGAATCACTAGGGTTCAATTTTCCACTTTACATTTTGGTGAACCCGATGTCTTACACTCTAATTATGATTTCTTATTGTTAGATTTGAAATATTGCAATTTGAATTTCTCACTTTCGTTTCCAAGTTTAAACTTTTTATAAAATTTAGAGGTTAATTGCATAAAAACCCTAAATTTTTCATTTTGACAAAATTAAGCTTGTGAAGTGTAGCATTTTAATTGCGTGTTTCAGATCTGATTTTTATTTCAAAATTACAACTCAAATTTATCTTTTCGAAAGTGGTTAAAAAGTGAAACCCTAATTTTTAAGAATCTCTTATTTCGACTTTTGACTGCTAATTTGACCGATCTAGAAATCTCCAAATCGATTGTTTTTTGGATTCCACAATAAAATCGTAATTTCTATCATCCCTGAAAATTTTGAAAAAAAGTTGGTCGAACCGAGTGCACTTTGCACACGGTCCTTGGCTTTTTTCCCGAAATTTCGGGAGTCGAAATTGACTATATTTTTCTGCTTAAATCTAGAAGTTGGCGCACTTTATCAATTTTTGCACCCCTTAAGGTCGAATACAAATTCACATTTCCACACTTTTAATTTTTAAACTAATTTTCATAAAAAGGTCCTAATTTTGGATCTTCTTTTCAAGAAAATTAAGATTTTAATTAAGTGACTTTCAATGGAAATTAATGGATCAGATTTATTTGCTATTTCACATTTGAATACATTTTTTTTAACATATATTTATTATAATCATGTGTGTGATAATGAATTTCTTCATTTCATGTTGCTTCTTTTCATTCATAGCACTTGGTCATACTACATGGCTTGGATTTCAAAGTTAATTTCCCTTTCAATTTGATCTCAAAGCTTTCATGTATCATTTTTGGTGCATTATGGTGATTTTATTAACAAAATGCATTTCATGTATTAATCACGTTAAGGCTTTTGTAGATCACCACCCGAGAAATCTTAGTTCTTGCACCTCTCCTAGGGTATCCTATGTGAATAAGATGAGAGCTACTATATCAACCAAAGATCTTTTTGAAAAAGAGAAAGCATTGGAAAACAATATGGGCCCATCTTCTTTTTATACACATACCCTTGAGCAAGGGTGGAAAAATCATAATATCAACATTCTTACATCTTTAGACCCTCCTTATTCTCCTAAGACCTATCTTCAACACCAAAGTATATGTAGAGAGGATGATGTTATGCATTTTATTCATGATCTTCCCCCTCGCATAAAAATGAGTAAAGATGAACCTTTAGATGATGAAGATGTTCATTCTAAATCTCCCCAAAAGGATAAGCTTGACAAAGGAAAGAAGGATATCCTTTCCCATGATATTCCTTCTTCATCTACAAAACCTTTTATTCCCCCTTACACATTAGGTTTCAAATAAATACATGATCTTATTTCCCTAACTTCTCATTTGCAACATTCTTATAGTTGTGGCGTTAATATAATAACAAAACAAGGTTTTAGAGGACAAGGAATTGGGAAATTTGAACAAGGAATCCATGTCCCTATAAACCCTCTTACACAAGCTACTATAGAAGGCCTAGGAAGTGAAACTCATCTCTCCAAGGATGAACTCCTTAGGCTTGAAAATTTTAAGAACTATCTTAAAAAACAACAAATCAAAAGAGCCTGCAAGAATGCTTCTTCTTCAAAACCTCCCTTTTGCACATTTCATCAAACCCATGATCATAATGCTGATGATTGCACTGATTTTCAAAAATCTATTCAAGATGGCATCAACAGTGGCAAAATTAGAATTATGGATGATAAAACTTCTTCGTCTATTAATTTTCCTCTTCCATGTCAAGAAAATGACTTAAAACACATTTATCATCTTGATAGACTAGCTACAAGAATCTATTGGAGATTAAAATCTGATAAGAATATTCCCTTTCCTCCTAAAAATCCAAACAAGAATCTTAAGCAAGTGAAAGGTGAGGAATATTGCATTTTTCATGATTCATATTCACATTCTCTTGGGAAATGTCATGCATTTAAGAAATTTATTCAAAAGCAATATGACGTACACATATATTTAAATTATATATATTTATTTCCTTTTAAAATGTTGCGTACATCTAAATAAATTATATAAGTTTTAAATTGAGTACATACATGTTTTAAATTTATTTAACTTGTTTCAAATTGTAGGAGATATTTTTGCAGTCATAGCAGAAGATGGAAATATAGAAGGTGTTAGTTATTATTTATTGCATTGCATAGAAGAGAGAAAGAAGTTAACAAAATTTGAAATGAGCGATGAAATGTCCTTTCTGACAGGTTTGAACTGATTTGAATGTTTAAATTATTTTAAATAAATTTAGTTTAAACATGAGCATATCTGCACATGTTGTAATTTTTATATGTACATAACTCTCTTACATGCAAATTTTTTATTTCTCGTTTCTTATATACATGTACATGCAAGCTCAGTTGTAGTGCAAGAGACATATTTCAAACAAGTCAAAATTGTTCAACATGGGATTCATTTCATTGAATACCAAATTGACAACAAGGTATATCAGTATAGCCACTTGGTCATTGCTGTTGGCCTAATTATTCATACAGTTCCACGTCGTGGGCGGTCTCAAAAGTGGAGACTAGATAGTGAAGATCATGAGAAAATATTAAGTGTTATTTAAGAGCGGTATGAACCACATGATGTGGTATGAACTATTTAGTAAACCAAAGTACATGTGTTTCAACCCATGAATTGAATTAATACTTGATAAATTAGAACTTAACTTGTTTTGAAACTTGGACAAATTATTATTTATACATTAAAGTACTTGAATTTAATATTATATATATATATATATATATTCAATTATATTAAATTAGGATGTATGAAGTTAATGTACTTGTTAAATAATACTTACATGCACGTATGTAAAGTAAATTGGGACATGTGGATGTGTTGAAAATGCGTTAAGGCCCGATGTATGCACTTGATTAGGATGTATAGTCTATCCAATTCTAAATGCATGTATGCATATGTAATTTGTAAGTTGTTAAAATAATTTAGCATGTATGTAAAGTAAATTAGGACATGTATTTATTTAATTAAAAATACACATGTAAATTTAATTAAAAATGCATATTAAGTTAGGATGTATGTGTAAATTTGATATTAAATTAGGACATGTGTGTAATAATTGAAGAGCGGTTTGAACCACTTGATGTGTTGTGAACTATTTAGTATGTACCTAGAAGTACACCTAGAATTTAAATTATTGAATATGTTCATTAACTTGAGTTTGTTCATTTGATATGAACAAGTGTGATTTTTATATTGTTCATGCCTTGCACATTGGAGTGGATATATTGTTCACAAATTCATTTAAATTCAATACATATCTTCATATACATGTTAAATGCAGTAAAATTTACAATTTAAAATTTAAATTATAAACATATCAATCTTTTTTTAATCTATCTACATGTACACAAATTCAATCACATATATATATAAATTTGAAAGTTTTAGAGAACTCCTAAAAACATTTTTTAAATTAAACATTTACACGAATTCAATCTATATGATCTTATATAATATAATCAAAAATAATAATCCAACATGCACATACATATACACATGTGATCTAATAAGTTACATATAATCAAACACATCATTTAACTTAAATAAATATTTAAAGTATATATATCAAATGTGCAAATATGATCAAACACACACACACACACACACACACACACACACACACACACACACACACACACACACACACACACACACACAAAGTATGTAAGTAATCTAACATGTGCATGCTCATATATAATCTGAATACAAATGATGTGATATATAATCCAGGATCAAATGTACAAACTATACATATAAAGTATAATCTAACCATACATGCACATGATATATATAATCCAAGATCAAACATAAACTGTATAAAATACATAATCTAACCTACATGCATGAAATATATAATTTGATCAAACACAAACTGTATAAAGTATAATCTAGAAACTTCTTACATGCATGAATATATAATATGAAAGTCTAAAATGTATATATATAAAAAAGATAAATAAATGAGCTATAAAATCCCAACAAATCTATAATGTCTATACATCATGTCAGCCATGAACATAGCGACCATCTAAGGGAGAGTCCTGATGAGACTCTGGATGTCCAATAGACCCTTGCAAAAGTAGAATTTATTTAAATATTAAATATAGATCTGTAGACACATATATACATATGTGCATATTTTTAAATATAATCAAATCTGACTAGTTAAATTTAAATTAAAATATAAATTGTAACGCATATACATACATGTACATGTATACAAAAAACCATAACTAACATGTCCACTAACAACCTGTGTAGCATCGAAAGAATCTCTCCTACGCACATGCTCAGAGCTCAAGCTAGGAGTGACATGAGCTAACTGTTATACATATACATATATACATGTATTTAAGGATTAGTCCAAGATATATTTAAATGATACAAGTTAACTTCTATTATTTATTAAATGATCTATATAAAGATTTATCATACATTACAACATATACATCTTGTAAAAATTTAAACACACATGTACATACTTGTGTATCAGGAGTAGGCTGTATAGTTTGATCATGTCCTACGATCATATCAACCACATCACTCATGCGTACATATCTCTCTCTGGTTGTACGTATGACTAAGGAGAGTAAGGGGCTAACTAGATGACTAGGCATCATGGATGAAGTGTCTGACTATAGTAACATATCTATAAACCCAGTATGGCTCAAACCTCGTAGCCACTCCTCAAATGAATCCAAGCCCTCATCTGTGATATGGACTTGATTAGCTTGTATCTCCTCCTCTGCAACAACAGAGTGACCTGTAGGTGGGTCAGTGCCTAAAGCATGCGTAGAGTGATGAGAATGATGTGACTACCTCGAGGTATGCGTTGATGAGTGGTAGCCTGCCCGTCTCTGAGAATATCCTCTCTAACAACAACCAATGGTATGCCAAGTCGACATAAAATAAAATGGTAAGAATGTAGCAGGTCTTCGGCTAAATACTGCGACATCTGTACATGTCTACCACCTCCTACTATAGCTACTACCTCATCTGAGGAGGGGATGCCAGCAGTAATATACTGATCATTTGAATTTGAAGCCACCCTATGACTAGAATATGTATGATCTGTGGATGATCTTGAACGTGGTTGACTCATTATATATATGCCTAGCCTGTCAAATGATAAGGTGGCTACTGATGATGGAATATGTCCAATCCTATCAATTGCTTCTCTCTGAGAAGAAATCACAATGTGATCCGCTATGGGGGCAAGGGATGGGACTACTGCCAGAAATCTCTCACCAACAAGGTCCCTGTGTCTAGGCGAAGCTCTATCATGCCTATGATATGCATCTCTATCAGCAATGCCACCCCTCCCCTATCCATAATATGCTGGAATATCAAGGTAGTTTGGTTTCATCTGACAATGAACCTCAACAAATATCTGTTGTGCAAAGTATAACATTCATTTCAGAGAGAGAGAGAGAGATCATTAAAGATATATACATATAGTTACTAAATTAAAACATATGTAAATTTATCTATATAGATCGCATACATGCATTTTAAATTATTAAAACATTAATTCAAGAGAGAGAGGGAGATCATTTTTCATGACAAAGAGAGAGAGATAACATTAATTTTAGAGAGAGAGAGAGAGAGAGAGAGAGAGAGAGAGAGAGAGAGAGAGAGAGAGAGAGAGAGAGAGATCATTAAAGATATATACATCAAGTACTAAATTAAAACACATGCTAGCTGAGAAAATTAAGGGAAAAGAGATTTTATAAGGGGTCATATGCGGTTCTAAGGGGTCATGCATGTGTTAGAACACATGCATGACCCCTTAGGAGCACACATTTTGACCCCTTAGGACACTAATGTACATGTGATCTTAAGGGACCGATATTTTGTACACACTAGAATTTTATAAGGGGTCATATGTGGTTCTAAGGGGTCACACATGTGTTAGAACACACACGTGACCTCTTAGGACCACATATGACCCCTTAGGACACTATGTGATCCTAAGGGGAATGTCGTATGTACACTAGGATGTTATAAGGGGTCATATGTGGTCCTAAGGGGTCACACATGTATTAGAACACACGCGTGACCTCTTAGGACCACATATGACCCCTTAGGACACTATGTGATCCTAAGGGGAATGTCGTATGTACACTAGGATGTTATAAGGGGTCATATGTGGTCCTAAGGGGTCACACATGTTATAACACATGCGTGACCCCTTAGGACCACATATTCAACCCCTTAGAACACTGTACATGTGATCTTGAGGGATCGTATGTCGTAGACACTATGATGTTATAAGGGGTCATATGTGATCGTAAGGGGTCACACATGTACAGTGTTAGAACACACATGCATGACCCCTTATGACCACATATGATCCCTTCTAGGAAACTATGTGATCCTAAGGGGTACATGTTGTATACAATAGGATGTTATAAGGGGTCATATGTGGTCCTAACGGGTCACACATGTGTGATCCATTAGGACACTATGTGATGGACTAAGGGGTATGTCATTCACACTAAGATTTTATAAGGGGTCATATGTTGTTCTAAGGGGTCACGCATGTGTTAGAACACATGTGTGACCCCTTAGGATCACATATGACCCCTTAGGACACTATTTGATCCTAAGGGGTATGTCGTACACACTAGGATGTTATAAAAGGGTCATATGTGGTCCTAAGGGGTCACACATTTGTTAACACATGCGTGACCCCTTAGGACCGCATATGACCCCTTAGGACACTATGTGATGGACTAAGGGGTATGTCGTACACACTAGGATTTTATAAGGTGTCACTTGTGGTCCTAAGGGGTCACACATGTGTTAGAACACATGCGTGACCCCTTAGGACCACATATGACTCCTTAGGGTCCACTATGTGATCCTCTATGGTCCTAAGGGGAAATACAATGTCATCAGGGGCATATGTGGTCTTAAGGGGTCATGTTGTGTGTGTAATAGGATGTGAAAAGGGGTCATGTAGAGGATTTATTTTGTCTAATTTGTTTAAATTTGTTATCTAAGTTTTATAATGTTTTTTTTTAAAATTTAAATTTATTAATTTTTCTAACGTTTTAATTTATTATATTTAGATTTGTGACATTTTTCTAATTTTTTATTTTGGTAATGTTTTTCTTAACGTTTTTCTAAGTTTTAATTTACTACCTTAGTTTTCTAAGTTTTTCATAACATTTTTTTAAAAACTTGAAAAAAAAGACATATACAGTTATTTAATTTTAAAAACAAATTGACGTTAAATCAAAACATTAAATTTTCAAACCTTTTTCTAAAATGCTGAAAAATAATAAATATACAATTATTTAATTAAAAAATAAATTAACAAATAAATTATTTATTAATTTTTAAATAAATTTAATTAAAAAAACCATTATTAAACAAAAAAAAGGTTATTTTGTGCACCTAAAATAATGTAGGTCGAAAGCTGAAAGGTGAGACATGCTAGCTGTTGCTGACAGGGCACAATGACATGGTGCTGATGTCAGGTTCGCTCTAACCCCCTTTGGACACATAAAAATCCAAACTTGAAAATGACAGTTAAACTGTCATTTTCGGTTTTTATAGAAGTTTTTTAAAAAATAACTAAAAACAGGGTTCGATCGAACCCATTAAAATATTTATTTTTAATGGGTTCAATCGAATCCCCAAACCCACCTGGGGTTCGATTGAACCCTGAGGGGGGGTTCGCTTGAACACCCCTAGTTCATTCGAACCCCCCCCCCCAAAAATTTCCCCACCTTCGCCAATTTTCTTCGTTGGCAAAAGTGGGAACCATTAATGTGGGATAGCCTTGATTTTCTTTCTTCTCTTAGAAGATTACCACTTCTTGAGACGTGTATTTTACATTTACTAATGTCATTTTCTTGCATATGTTCATGTAATTTTATTGTGCATTTGCTTTTGTGTAATCTCTCTCTAGAAGATTGTGTAAGCTCTTCTCATTGTTCCTACACTTGGGCAATGATCTCTCTTTTTATTTCTTTCCCTAAGGATCCAATCTTTCCTATGTTGGGGATGATATGAGTTTCATTACTTGATGTCTTTCCTTGTGTGAAATCGTTGTTGTTTTCTCAAGGGTTCTCTCATTTACAAGAGGTTTAAATCCTTGACTACAACCTCTTTTACACTTGGTAATGTACATCTATAATAAATTCACCATCCACATTGGCCTAACAGTGAGTCATCCTTTGTCAAGAATCTATTTCACCTAGAATAGGAGAAAGGATTGCATTCTTGTTCTCTTTTGTGCTTCGTTCTAGAAGATGTTATATTTGTCTAAGACAACTCCTCTTAGGGGTAGATGTCTTTTTCACAAAGGTCTCTTCTCCTCCAAGGATATCCTTTATACTTACAACAAGATATCTCTTTTCAACTATGTTACCCTTGCTTGATGAGTATTCCCTCTCTTGCTTGGATTTATGACATTGTTAAATAATGGATATCTTATTTGTGTTGAAGGCAGGTATCCTTGTTCTACTTTCCTTAAGATATCAACATAAAACTATGTTGACATCTTAAGGGGGGAGGGGGGAGGGGGGATGCCGGGGGGGGGGGGGGGCGCACTCACACTACTCCTTTTGTACTATATTTCTCTCACACATTGTTTCTCTTGTATAGTGGGACATTCTCGGAAAACCAAAGCACAACCTCTTAGAGAAAGATGTCTGTGCTTTTCTTTTATACAACGGGTCATTCTTGGAACCAGAGGGTAGCCTCTTAGAGTGAGATGTCACCACTTTTTCCTCTTTTATAGTGGGTCATTCTCGGAACCAGAGCGCAGATTTTTAGAGCAAGATGTCGCCACTTTTTCCTCTTTTATAGTGGGATATTATTGGAACCAGAGGACAACCTCTTAGAGAAAGATGTCGCCACTTTTCTATTGTACAGTGGATTATTCTTGGAACCAGAGGGAAGCCTCTTAGAGAGAGATGTCACCACTTTTTCTTTTATATAGGGTGATTATTCTCAGATCCAGAGCACAATCTCTTATAGAGAGATGTCACGACTTTCTTGAAATTTGTACTATACATCTTATACAGGTTGTAGCATACTCAGGCATATAATCCTATGAGGTGCTTCGAACCTCAATTGCACACATGCACACGAGGTTGGGTGGAACTAATGATGTTCTCACCTTCCTCCCTTACATGGATCACCCAGACATACTCTAGGGGCTAGTTTTCCATGTCCTTTTTCTCCATGGATCACCTAATTCTAGGGGCGAGATGTCCATGGTTTCCTCTTGTTCTCCTTTCTTCTCATGGATCACCAAAGTGTGTATTCATGTCCTCTCTCTCCTTCCTCTCATGAACCCATAGCTTTACTATTGATGGTTCATGGATGATGTCAACTTTTCTCTTTTATGTGATTATTGGTGTTTATGTGATGGCACTTCTTTTTGTGTTTCAATTAGTTGTTTGAGACATATGTATCGAGGTCTCTTTGGCTATTTGATGAGTGGTCTTGTGTGTTTTGTCTTTATTGTGTGTCTTTTGCGCTCTGTCTTGTTTTGGTCAGTCTTGTTCTTTTGGTATTATATGCTCTTGCATATGTTTGAGTGAGTTAAGACCCTAAGATTAGGGGCTTTGTTCCTCAAGATTAGTGATGTCTTATACTCCTTATGGTATTGCTCTGCCTCTCTCATCTTCATCTCTCTCTTTCTTCTACTTTACCGAGAGCATTGGCATAAGCCATACTCCCACTAAAGTGGGGGCTAAATGTAGTGTCCTAAAATTGTGACTCCCGTACTTTTGACCATGTTTTAGGCCCTCACTTATGCGATTGCATTTCTCTCTCTCGATTGAGACCTCTTTCTGTACTTTCACCTCAAGTATCCTCCTATTGTGGCCCTTATGCTGCCTTAGGACCCTGCTCAGGCCCCAAAATAGGGTAGGACAGGGGCGTGGCGCCCTTGTCCCCCCTCTTAAGGTGACCCTAAGATGGGTCCATCCGACCCCTTTTTCTTAATCTTCTTCTCAGGGATTTAAAAGCCTCTTTGTTAGCCTTCGATGGATGAAAACTAATTCTCATGGGAATGTATAAAAGGAGATTCAATTTCCTCATTCGACAATAGATAAATAGAGAGACAAAAAGCAAAAATAGGCAAGATAAGGATAATAAGTGAAATTAAAGCGAAAGGTCTTCATCAAGCATTCAAGTCTTCTTCTTCATGTGTCTTCTTCATTCATCCATTGGAGCAACATTACAACATTCATTTGCAAGCATGTGTGTGTGTTAGGGTTTTGTCATGTTACATGCCATTTCATACAACATTTGTGGTTACATTCAAGAAGCAAAGAAATCATCATCATCAATTGCAGATCTACAAGGTATACATTTCCATTATTTACATTTAAGAATTTGCAATTACTTTCTTTCAAGGTTGATTCCTCAACCGAGGTTTGATTGAGATAAACCCCTATCCACAACCCTTCTTCCCTTCTTTTCTATGTGTAGGTTGCAGGTGCACAACTATGATTGCAGGATTGGACTCCATTTATAGAGATAGGAAAACCCTTTTTGGCACACGGATTTTTTGAAGGACCGTGTGCACTTTCAACACGGTCCTGATGACTTTTCTCCAAATTTGCAGGGCAGATCCATATCAGTTTGAATATCTCAGATTTGAATTTAGAGGGCAATCTCAAACCGGTAGCTCCTCATTTCATTCATTTTATCTCCTTTTTTTACATAATCAACAAGTCAACATATCTATTTACAAAAGAGGGCAAATCACTTTCCAACCCTTGCAATCCACTTGGAATTCATATCCTTATTCCCCTTGGATTTGAATCTAGTGGATTCAAGTCCCTCTTTTGAATGTAAAGTTTCTCCCAAGTGAAAATCATCCTAGTGAATTCCTTTCTCTCTCCTAGGTGGGGAGTCACTAGGGTTCAATTTTCCACTTTACAGTACTGACTTCCAAACTTCATCATCTATGATAGCTTGGACTATTTCGTATTGGTCTTGATCTACTATCAATTCCTCAGCAAGAATATTTAAACCATCAATTATTTCTAATTGAACATTATTTGGGCCAAGATTGGGTTGCTCAAATGAGAAGTTACCGTCTCCTTTCAGACCCATATGCTAAAGATTACAATGCAGACTATGTGGAATCTAGGAATGATTGTCAGTTTGATTTAAGGACTCGAACGAGGATCTAGAAACTTTTCTATGGTCTTTTCAATCAATTGTCTGATGGCTTCCTTTTCAACTGCCTTTTTGATCTTTTTCCTCAAATTTTCATCAAGACAGATAGATTTCCGAATCTCATTGTCTATGACCATTTCAACTATGTCATATTGGGTACGATTAACTTTTAAATTCCAAGCAAGGTTATCCAAACTATCAATTATTGCTAATTGGTCATTGTTTGGCCCAAGATTGGGTTGCTCAAATGGAAATTCGCCATCTCCTTTTAGACCCATGTACTTAGGTATGTTTCTAAGACTCTAGTGCAATACTAAATTCTATATGAGTGGACGCAAACTTGATTGAAGACTAATCTTCTGTGATGTGAGGACTTGTGCAAGGAATTTGTGTGAGATGAGTACACTAAAGGACAATTCATGAACTAGATGCCTAGGGCCTAAGATCACTTGAAAATGCCATGTTTTCCATCTTTGAATTTTGCAAAAGTTTGATTTAAATGTGGATATTGAAACTTGATGTTGATACTTGACTTTGTTGAGGTTTTGACCTTGTTGAAATTTGGTGTTCGCAAAGACACAGTAGCAAGTAAAGAAAACAATCTTAAACAAAGAGAACACTTGTTTGAAGGAATTTTTCAAATCCCCATGAATGATGAGATCTTTTCAAGACCCCATTTTGTTTTCGACAGTATTTTTTGCAATTCAATATCACACCAATCAGACTCTCCTAAGGTCAAAAGGTCACAAGTATTACCACAACCCACATCTTGATACTCCATCATCTCAAACAACCCTGTCACACCCTAGGATGCGCCCATTTTTTGCCTTTTTTTTTCTTCTGAAAATCAGACCAAAGAAGATTGCTCCTCAATTGGCTCATTATCCTAGGAGATATATGGTGAGTGTCTTGGGGGCAGATTCTTCCCTACCCTTGTACTGTGATAATCCAAGTGTCTGGTTACTGACTCGGTTCAACCTCTATTGCTATGGTTTTTAATCAGGCTTCTGTTCGAAGATACTCTTTGAAGTTGCACAAGCACGATTGAGGCCTATAGCCCAACAAAGTATCAAGAAAGATGTAGTCACACAAGCATGATTGAGACCTCAAGGCCCTACAAAGTGATTGATATGAGATAAACTCAAATATGCTCTGTCCCCAGAGATTTTCATCTCAAAAGGCGATTTGATTAGAGTGAGTTAGAATTCTTGGCTTTAGCTATACTCACTTGGGTCATTCCCTTCACACTGACCTTAATGATTCCCTAAGGGAAACTCGGGAAAGAAGACCCTCTAAAGGATGTAAGTACATAAATTAAATGAAAGCATAAAAGAAGAAAGTCTAGTTTTCTGATCACCCATTGAAGGGGAGAGCATAATACCCATCACTTCAAAGACACGTAAAACAAAATTCTTTTTATCCTTCAATTGCAATGCTTTTCTATTCTACACAAGTATGGTGTTCATTTTTAATCCTCATAAAAATTTGTGAAGGAAAATAATTTGTTTTGTCTTTTTTAACAACACCAAAAGAAACTTTTCTACTCTAACCCTGCAGAGGAAAATAACGTTAGTAGACACATGGTGGGCTATACAACCTATCTTTTCCTTGGTTAAAAAGTTTTGTCTTTTTGCAATCAAATAGTAATTCTGACAGAAATCAGGAAAATAGAAAGATAGAAAGAGGAAAAACTTAAATTGCAATTGTGAATTACCTTCTGAGCGATTACGGATTACCTTATGAGAAATTGAGAATTAGTATACTGTCAATTGTGAATTACTATGGTAGTAAGTGTGAGTTGATGTCTGAGCAATTGCGTATCATTATCATGTCAATTGCGGATCGATTAAGTGACACTTTTTTTTAATTCAAACAGAAGTAAAAGATATAAGATATAAGTTTATTCTGCAATGATGTTACTCCAAACCACACAAGCCATCATATCAATGTCATCATAAAATTTAAATTTGGCAAGGAATCGATGGATAGTTCTACGGTATTGAGCGATTTCCTCTCCCTCTTCAATTTCACGAAGTTGTCTTTCTACCTTTAGTATCCCTTGGTATGCTATTTTCTATCTTCTATGTTGTCTTGCACTCCTTGCACCTGAAATTTTGAAAGTCACATTTCTTGTCATTAGATTAGATACATTTTATGCAATAAAGTGAATTTTTCAAAATTTAAAATTTTTTATGGGTTAGGTGCGCAAAACCAAATAAATAAGAAACGACAAATAAAAATTGAATTTTTGGCCCTTTTCTGGCAATTGTGGTGAATTTTAGCAATTGCGTGACATTTTAATAGCAATTGTGACAAATTTTAACATCAATTGCGGATAAATATTAGCAATTGTGAATTTTTGTGCTGTCATTGCGGACTTGCATTTTATTGGGCTCGTACGGATCTGCAAAATTAAATAAAATAGAAATTAAAGGTTAGATTTGGTCGATTCACGTCTGGTTCACCAATGTTTCTCATGCTTGAATGTCGTAAATGTTGAAATAGGGAATAAGGAAGATCACAAGATCCTTAACTATCAAAGCAATTCCAAACACAAATCAATGAAATGAAATGCACAAATGAAAGAATGAAACAATTATCCTAATTGAAAACCCCCTCAATTGCATTGTAGCTCCCATTGCTCGTCTCCTTATTTGTTGTTGAATTGGCTCTCAGGTACTGCATTGACTTCCTGCATAGATTAGTAACTATTTTGAAGACTATGATCTAGCTTGAAGATGAGAAAAGGGATTGAATTTATAGATTTTCAACACAAAGGAGGTGAGAATTTGAACTCAAGTGTTGATTGATAGATAACTAAAATTGATTGATCAGTGAACTCAATAGATTGATTTGTTAACATAATTGATTGGAGAGTGAACTCAATTGATTGACCAGTAGATTGAATAGACTAGTCAGTTGACTAAATTGATTGGAGAGTGAACTCAATTGGTTAACCAATAGATTGAATAGACTAGTCAGTTGACTAAATTGATTGAGAGATAACTGATTAGATGGATTAGAAGATTGAAATGATTGATTAGTCATAAAAAGCTGATTTTGAGTGAAAATGGGAGATTGAGGAGTTAACCGAGTTAACTGATTTGATCAATCAGTTTGATTTCAACATGAGCTGTAGGATTTTGAAATTGAATTTGATTTTCATTTTCAATTTGGATTTGAATTTGAACTTTCGAATGCTGAAATGTATATGAAATTAATTGAAATTCAGATTTGGTGAAATGTTAATTTGGAAGAAATGAAATTAAGTGAAATGATATGAAATTCAAATTTGGGGAAAATGAAATGAAATCAATTGGAATTAGAATTTGGAGAATTGGAGGAATAATTAATTAATTTAAATAATTTAAACATTAGAAATGGAGTTTAATTAAATAATAAAAATTATTTAACTAAGGAAAATGTTGCCATTCATTAAATAATTAATATTTAATTAATATGTAGGAGATAATTAACTGATTAAATTGATTTGAGCATAGAAATTGAATAATTAGCAATGTTGAGTGTGATTGATCAGAAGAAATAATTAGTTTAATCAAATAATTAAAAAATTACTTAATTGAGTAGACAAATAATTAGTATGCAATCAATGAGACATTTTTAGGTGTCTACAACTATCACCAAAATCCCTCTTACCAATGTACAACTAGACTTGTCAAAAGTCACATGCACTCTAGAATTTAATTCAACTTGGATATAGAAAAAATATTTCTTGTAAGTCCTAGAATATGCAAAAAAATGTCAATGGTTTTTACTCTTCCATCATTGAAACATAATTTCACTTTTCCCTTACCAACAACCTTCTTCATGTTGTTGTCACCAAGGAAAACATCTCCCCCATAATATGCCTTGTAAGAGGAAAACCACTCCTTATGAGAGTCATGTGGTAGGAGGCACATGAATCAATAAGCCAAGCATCGTTAATGACAGTGTTAGCAAAAATAAACAAAGCACCAGAATCATTAGACTTTTTTGTATAAAAATCAACATTATTTTTCTTAACTCTACATTCTTGCTTCACACATTCCCTCTTTTCCCACAATTCCGACACTTTACTCTTTCTAGGGGTCTTCGATCATCCTTTAGACTTCTCCCTCTTTTATCCCCTTTAGGCCCCTTTTCTCTGGATCTTTCCTCACACATGCAAGGTATCTTGGGAGTCAACATTCATAAAATTTCTTCTCATATCTTATGAAATAAGTATGTGTTAAAGTAATCTTTTATTAGCTAATAACTATTTATTTAATTATTAGTCTATTATACTCCATGCTTAAGCTAAACTTAGGAATCTTATAATTATTTAGGGTTTTCACCTTTAGGGTTTTGAGTATCCTTTTATAAGGATTCTCTCTTTGTATTTTCATAACAACTATAATTATTGAATTGCATTCTTGTTACACAATCAATACGACTCCTCTGTAGAGCCCCTCCTCGATCAAGCTCTGGTTAACTTAGTTGACCCTGGTTGACCATATTAATAAATGCTATAATTCAATAGGATGGGCCATGTTAGACGGATAGATTAGTGAGAAAAGTAATTGAACCAGGTTATAGAATCATTTCACCTTGCGGTGTACATTTTGATGTGTTATGGATTTAAATCCTATATGATCCATTGATTGGATAATCTTTATATGACGTATGTCAGCTATCTCTAAATTTGCAGTACTTCATTATGATATTAGAAAACATGGATGCATGTTGTATTAATGATTTAATTTCATGAGGATTATGATGATACGCTTGAGTAAATTGCTTTATGTGGATTTTATTGGATAAATGATAAGTTGATCGGTATGATTGAAATTGTATGCAAAGTGTCTGAATTGTATTCTTTTCATATGTGGATATTAAATGTGATTAATTGGGCTTACTAATGTGCAAATTGAGATGTGTAGGAAAACTAATCCATGTGACCATGGAAACTATTCGGAGAATCAAGCCTAAACCTATGTGCATTTGTGAAGTCAAGGGTTATCTATTTGGAAAGACAACACCTCGTGTGTAATGTGTTTTATTAGTAAATGTAAATATTTGAATGTATGTTAAATCGTATTTATTAAATTGTTAAATTCCAAAAAAAGGGACATTGCCATGTGTATTTAAGTGTTGTATTTTTATTGTGTCACTTGACACGTGTTGTATAGTGAGTTGGTAGTGACATGTCTCTTGGAGGGAATTTGGTGTTACCAATGCATATTTCAAATATTTGAGTGTGGAGTCTTGGATAGAGAGCCTTTGGAGTAGTCAACTCAAGTTTGACCCATAGGTAAACTTCGGGTGGGTTTCTAGAGGGTTAAACTGACTCCTAAGGTTAGGTTAGGGGATTTTCTAAGGGTCCATATGTTATACCTATGGGTAAGGGTCAATTTTAGACATGTGACCACTCCCATGTGACTGTTTAGTCACCTCAAAAGTTGAGTTTTCCAAAATGGACGAAATTCAACTTTTGAGGAGTTCACCTAGGTTAGACAACCTTCGTATCTTGTGTCAGTTGCTTTTACCCACTCTCTCTTACATCTTCCAGTTGCCAATTTTAGTAAGCCTGTAAGAGGTTGGGAAGACCAACCTATGAGATTCCTCACCCTTTCCAAGAGGTTGGAAAGAGTGAGATGAGTCTACTTAGGGAAGGGTTTGAGGCTTAGTATGGTGATTACCCACTCTCCATTTTTGGAGACTTAGGATCTTGAGTAGTTTGGTAAGTGGTTCTTAAGATTTTGGCTAAGCATTGAGAAGGGAAAGGATTGTGGATTTGGGCAGCTCTCCTACAAACTTCTTTCATCCCTTTGGCAGATTTAAGGCTGATTGGATTACTATCTCATGTATGTTGTTTGTTTTTGAAAAGATTGGTTGTTGTAGTTGTTTTTCATTGTTGTTTCTTAGCATGTTTAGGAAGATGTTGAGTTCTTCCCTATATGTTTTATTGTGGTTTTATGTTATTGTTTTGGGGGTTTTCAAGGCCAAACTCACCCTTGGGAGGGTAGAGTGGCCTTGGGGTGAAGGGTTGTTTGACAGCCTATGAATGAAGAGGCTCTCTTTGGAAGAGAGTGATTCACAAGGGATTTTAGTGACCCTTGCTGCGTAGTGTTTTGTTTATGAAATGGGGGTCATAAGGGCAGTTTGGTTGGCTTGTATGTCTTGGGGGACATAAGGATTTATTGGGACAAGTTTGGAACTTGTGGATGTGCTTCTTGGTAGCCTTGCAATGGCATTATGTTCTCCTACTTGTAGAATTCTCCTCTAGGTACTTGGTCCACCTTCACCCCACTTGAAAAGTCACATAAGTGACATTATTTATCCTTGGGTTGGAAGTGCTTATGTTGTTGTGAGTTTCTTGCTTGTATGTGTATTGATTGTGTGTATCTCATCTAGCCTTGGTTCTCCTAGCTCGGGGGTGGCTTCTTGTAAGCCTAGGTTGGGAGGTGAGCCTTCATGGTCACAACCTATAAGTTTTATTGTAGGTTTGCTTGGGAAAAGATTGGAAAGGAAGATTGGGTTGAATCTACTATTGTTATTTGTATTTAGTTGCAAAAGAAATGAAAATGTATTTGGCAAGCCCTCATTTAGTAGAAATGAGAGGCTAGATTTTGTTATCTACCTAGTTGTATAAAGGGTACTGTGATGTAATAAATATAATTATTTGACTAAGTTGTATCATGGAATAAAGATGTATTTTACTTTAGTATATTCTTGCAAAGAAAAGAGTAAAAATAGAGTTATTTCCCTATAGATATTTGGATTATTCTTTATTGATATTTACTTGTTGAAATAGATTAGAAAAGAAATTCATTTCTATCTTATTAAGCTAATAGAAAGGAAATAAAAATAGTAAAATGTTAGTAGTGTAGTTATGTGAAAAGAAAAGAAATAAATTAAATGTTAGTAGTGCAGTCATTAATGAAAATAATAAAATATCTCTTTATGTCTATAGTTTAAACTCACAAATTAACATCTAATGTTCTAGTTCTAAACTAAGTTGTTGTATCCATTTAAGAAAAATAAAGGAACATGTATGCTACTGTTAATATATATATATATATATATATATATATATATATATATATATATATATATATATATATTATAACCTGCTGTCTTATACACACACACACATATATTCACATATCTTTATATATATATACATATATATATGTATTGCTTTGCATATTCTTTAAAAAAAATAAAAAAAATAAAAAAAATAAATAATGATAAAAACAAGAGAAGGGTTTGATGGCCCTTGCTGGGTCGTGGTGGCCACCATCGGTGGTGCTGTCACAGACTGTGATGGACACCACAGTCGGTGGCGCCGTCGGAGCCAGTGGCAGACACTACTTTTGGTGGTGCCATCACAGACTGCGACGGATGCCGCAGTTGGTGGCGCCGCCGCAACCGGTGGCAGACACCACCACCTATTGTGTCGTCATCGTTTGTGGCGGATGCCATAGACTATGGCGCCACCATAGCCGGTGGCGGACACCACTCTATGTGTTGCCGCCATCGACAGTGGCAGATGACACATTCGGCGGCGCCGCCACAAAGCACGACACTCCCCTCTGATAGTGCAAAACCTACGCCGACCCCTTCCATACCTCCGCCCTATTCAGCCCAAAGCCCTCTCACACCTGCACACACAAGCTAAAATGAGTTAGTGAAACCCTAACCCAATTTCGGGTTAGGGTAAAACTAGATGGAAAGAGGAAGATATAAGTGTCATAAGGATTTTTTTTTAAAAAAGAAAACCTAGTTAGGGTTAGAAATTAAAATAATAATAAAAAGAGGGGGAGTTACTTTAAAAATTTGAAATGGGAATTGCCCATTTAGCTTATCGTATTATTTCATCTAGTTGATTCTTTTATTTGGGGAGATTCCCATCTATTAAGTTATTATTAATTGTTGGTATTATAGTTAAAATTGGAGATTGATCATTTATGGAGAAATAATATACTCTTTTTGAGTAAATTTATTAAAGAGGTTTATTAATGAGAATTTTATATAGTTTAGTGATTAAATATAAACCAAGAGGTAATTTAAATGCTGAATATTAAATATTTAATATTTAATGTTTGGAGGATTAATATATAACAACTTGATTTAAGTTATATAAATACATTTTAGAGATTTTAATGGTATTTATAATTAAATGGAATAATTTAATATAGGTTATTAAATGTTATTTGTATGAGGGTATTGTAGAGGAGTAAGATATGTCTCTAAAATAAGTTAATGGACTTGGTCTTGCAAACTTATTTAACCCTAGTGGAACCTTTTATCAAATAATTTAATTATTATAATAACATTTGACACTTTAATTTTATTTGCTCAATTAATTTATGTTAATACATTGAAATTGTATTAACATTGAATTAATACATTGAAATTGTATTAACATTGAATTAATACATTTAAGGATTAATTAAGTTATAAATGAAAAAATTATAATATCAATGATTGGGGAAACTTGATATTAGATAAACAATTATTGGTTCAAGAAATTGTATTAATGTCAATTTAGTAGAATTTGGGCTATTTAAATATTATAAAATATATATTGAAGGGGTTTTCGAGCGAATTTATTTAATATATAAAAGGATATTGTCCTTATAAAATTATTTTATTCTGCTTAATAATAGGAGTTATCATAATTATTACGTAAGTGAAAGATCTAATTCTATCGTCTAGGAGTTAAATCGAAACTTAAGACTTCTAGTTAAATTTTAATTTATCGCTCACTTTAGAAACCCATTTTAATATCATTTAAGGTTTCATTTGGGACAACTTGTTAAGTTG
The DNA here is from genome assembly GCF_030272615.1 of Cryptomeria japonica. Taxonomy (NCBI): domain Eukaryota; kingdom Viridiplantae; phylum Streptophyta; class Pinopsida; order Cupressales; family Cupressaceae; genus Cryptomeria; species Cryptomeria japonica. The sequence goes on along the minus strand of NC_081407.1, from coordinate 639,368,853 downwards.
CCACATCTAATGAAGCATAGGTCACAAGTAATTAAGTGTTAAAAAAAAAATGTTGTTGTGATTTTTGCCCAAAAGTTTGGGCATGCCATCCTCTTTTCTAGATCTTTGAATTCTGGCCTCCATAGCTTTTTTGCTTCTCTCCTTCTGTGACAGGTTTGCATGTAGGTGATCTTTGGGAGCTGTAGAGTTGATTTTTCCTCAACTCCAATATATAGTCTATTATACTCCATGCTTAAGCTAAACTTAGGAATCTTATAATTCTTTAGGGTTTTCACCTTTAGGGTTTCAAGTATCCTTTTATAAGGATTCTCTCTTTGTATTTTCATAACAACTGTAATTATTGAATTGCATTCTTGTTGCACAATCAATATGACTCCTCTTTTCTGGATCTCTAAATTTTGGCCTCCATAGCTCTTTTGCTTCTCTCCTTTTGTAACAGGTTTGCATGCAAGTGATCTTTGGGAGCTGTAGAGTTGATTTTTCCTCAACTCCAATAGTATGGAAATCAAGTTGTCCATCTTTGGCTCTGTACTATCACTGCTAATAACAACAATTAGATTTTCCCAAGATTTGGACAAAGAGAAAATTAATGAGATTTATTTATAATTAGATTAAAAGAATTCAAATGATCTGTAATAGATTCACCCTGTTTAATTTTCAAAGAATATAACCTTCTTTTGAGATATAACTTACTAAGAAAACTTTTAGATTGATAAATGTCATTGATCATCTTCCATAACTTGTATGTGGTGTCTTCTACAAAGACATTCAAGAAGACAAAATTAGTAAGACACAACTGAATGGTTCCTCATGCCTTCTTGTCCAATTTATTTCAAACATAATCATCCAAAGTAGATTCCTTTGGTTTTTTTCATGTGAAACTAGAAACCATTGATCTCTTTATTCTAAAAGATATTTCATCTTCAGTTTCGACATCTTATAACTAGTATAATTGAATTTCTCAATATTTGTGCAAGAAGTAGAAGTCGGGGCTTTGAACCCCCTTTTCAAATCTACAAAACTACACAAAAAAATCTCCCACTGCAGCAAAAAAACCTTCAACACTTAAAGAGAAAGGTTTCTCCCTCTCGACATAATTGTTAGCTTTGATACCAAATGTTGAGAAACAAGATGAAGAAAACTTGCAATATTAACTCTCTCACATGATTATAAATATGAAAATATTACCAAATTTGAAATTAAATTTGAAATGAACACGTGATTGCACCATTCAACATAAATATAAAATCAACAATACCAAAAGAGACATCAAATTTATGTGGAGGAACCCTTGCAAGAAAGACACTCCACCAAAGAACGAGGGCAAGTATATTATTATATTTTGAAAGAGAGAACACCACAATAATACACTCCTCCAAATAATCCCATAAATACTTGGAAACAATGAACAATTGATGAATGAACAACTATGCCTTGGATCCAATTTATAGCCAAATGGGAGAGGAAAAACCATAGTTGTTTTCTGAAAACAAGGGGCCAAAACCACTTGCAAAAATTGATGCCTTGGAGAATGAATAGCCAATAGAAATAATAAAATAATAAATAAATCTTCAAGTGACTTCTCAGGTGCACCGAATCCAATGCCACTTAGTCTTTACAAATTCTAAGTGTTCCGTACCTTGCAATGACTGTTCAAATCCCAAAATGGACACTTTTTCTCCTCCCAAACTTGGTCTCCTTATGAAAGAACCTTCATGTCTTATTATGGATGTGAGAAGGAGTGCATTTTATCCATTTTGATTTATATTTATCACCTCTTTATGTTCACCTCTTGAAATGGAATTACAAATTGCCATAAAGTACAAATATTTAATATTTTTTTCACATGTCCTAGGGAACACTTTCTAAAGATCATGGAGACATATGAATGGCTTAGGATTGCAAGGTTAAGGACACCTTATCCTAACAAGATAGAGTCAATAGTGACTTGGCATGAGCACACTTCTCCTTGCAACCCTTTCAGCGATAACTCTAAGAAACCCCCCCTAGGTAAAGGTGTACAATCCTGACGAATCTTTTAATATTTTGGTGTAGAATATTAATTTTTTTTGGTGATTTTTTTTTAATAGAGGAATATTAAATTCCGTTGGTGAATTTTTCTCAGTTGCGTAAGAATTTATGAAAATTAAGGCGAATTTTTCATTGTTTTTGGGAAAAAATATTAATTTTATTAGCGAATCTTCTTTTTCAGGATTTTTTTTGAAAAACTAAGGCAAACATTTCATTATTTTTGGGGAAAAATAATAATTACATTGGAGATTTTGTTCATATTGCATGAAAAATGTGGAAAAATTAAGGCGAATCATTCATTAGTTTTGGGGGGAAATAATAATTACATTGGCGAATGTTTTTCAATCACATAAAAATTGTAGAATAATTAAAGCTAATCTTCCATTACTAATTGGATAAAAAAACTAATATAGCAAACACATCACATCACATCTCAGATGTAAGTGTCCTGCATATTTGTATGAAATCTTTTAGAAAGCCGCTTTTTGGCACGTATGAAATATTGATCGAGGATTCTCTCCTATCCTTTTGCATAGAAAATTCAAAACACTGTGTGTGTCAGAGGAAGAAAAATATGGAGGATAGCACATTTTTAATATTCAATGAGAAGCTACCAATATTAATCTGTGTTGAGGTTTGTGAGTCATGTACAGGTGTCAAGAATATTGGAATGAAAGCTTTCTTGTAGAATGAGAGAAAAGTATGTATCTCACACAAATCAATATAGTATATGGAATAATCCAAAGTATAGACCTAACAGTCAATTGCCGCCACTTCAAAAATTGAGAAATATGGTCATTATTTGCATGCTACATTTCAGAATGTAGAAGATGGAAGTTATATCATTCACATGCTGCATTTTAGAATGTAGAAGATAAACATTTTCTAGAGATAAGTTTTTAGGAAGTGTTGTTGTTTTGCTTGCAGAGGTTTTAAAAAAGTGCATAGAAGGTGCAACTGAATTCTGGCATAAAGAGATATGATTGAAGGTTTGCAGATGCCATGAAGGAAAGAAAATTGATGAATTACCTTGTAGCCAGAGGGTTATTAAAATAGCCAAATATAACCAGAGGGTTATTAAAAGGCTTGAGTGCAACTGCAGACTTCAGCAGCAGTTGCAAATAATTTCGATCTCTCTGGAAACTGCCATGTCCTCCTTATAATGGGTAGAATGCAAAGAGAAAACTGGGTGAGGACACATGAGATGCGGTTTTGGAGTCAAGCATCCCTACTTGATCAAAACTATCAAAGTTCTCCCCTACCAAGAAATGCAATGAGAATCTTGTATCCTAGTATTCTCTGCATCAATAACCACAAATGTGCGATAGTGGTATGGCTCATAAGGTAGTTCACATTCATAGAATCTTTTTGTGTCTCTAAACCAAAGCTTTCATGAATACTGGCCTAGAGGTTTTACGACATTGCAATACATGTTACACATTCTTGTAAAAGGCTAGTAGCTTGTTGCATTTCTTATGATTATAAAAGGAATATCAAGGCTGTAAAGAAGGATTCTGTAATTTTCTCATCTCTAGGGAGAGTAGAACTAGAAATGAGGCTTTGTCTTGTATAGTGTGTAGGATGGTTTCATGGTGAAAGAATGTACACTTTCTTTTAGTAGTTTTTCAATTAGTTCATGAATAGACTACTATATTTATTATTTTTGCTAACATTATCTTCATTTGTACTTTCAAATATTACATGAATGGTGAATCATAATAGTAAGGATATTTTGATTTGTCTTGGAAATTTCATTGTTAATGTTTGACTATGTAGTGTGAATGTGGATTTCCTTCAAGGAAGTAATTACATTCTATTTGTAAGTTACTGTGAGGATATTTTGATTTATCTTGGAAATTTCACTGTTAATGTTTGACTGTGTAGTGTGAATGTGGATTTCCTTCAAGGAAGGAATTACATTCTATTTGTAAGTTACTGTAAGTCTAGAGTAATGTAATGGATCTATAAGAATAATTTGTGCAACTACATATGAAGTTGTGTTAACGCTAGGCATTAATGCTCAAGTGACTCACTATTATGAAATTATCTGCTACTTGGGTTTTCATTCTTGATCTCATATTCAACTCTAAAATCTGTTTCAGAAATACATCAAAATCAAAGTGCAATTTCCTTTGTTTCAAAAATAAATCAAAATCAAAGTCCAATTAAATGTAGAATAATTAAGGTGCATCTTTCACATTTTTCTTTAGAAAATAACCCATATAGAAAGTGGACTACATATCCATTGGAATTAGAAATGTACTTTTTAACACGTATGAAATCTTCATCTCATATTCTAAGCGATCTTTTCGCATAGAAAACACTCCTCCTGTCAGAGGACTTTATGCTTGTCATTTTGATGAAGAGTTGCATGGGTACAAATGTTAGCTTGTTCTTGAAGAAAGTATTGAATTGGCGGTTAAATGATTATAAAAAACTGATGAGTTTTGATCCTTTCATTAGGTGGCATGAAGAGTTGCATGCCAACATGGAGAGTTTCGATTCTTTGGAACTTGCCAAAAAGGTGAAAAGGAATATTTAGAACTTCTAAATTTAGAGCTTCGAGGTTTTTCATAAATTGGTAGTAGTTGAGTTGATTAAGGAGCATTATAAATATTTCCCTCTACACTTGTTCAAGAACAGTATCGGAAATGGAATGCCCATATGTAGATGTTTCCCGTGTGTTCATAAGATATAGGTTTAATGACACCAGGTGGAGAATATTTCAGGAAGGCTGTGTTTATAGCAGCACAATAGATTTCTTTGTAGCTAAAGGGACTTTCAAATCAGAGGAGGTAGCTAAAGGGATTTTCAAAGGCCATCTGCAATTGTATATGGCCTAACCTTGGCTGCCTACATTCGCCCCCTCGTCTCCTAAAGCCTAAGAGCAGGAGGGAGTGGGGAGGAGAACAATGAGGACATGGAAGAGTCAAATCTAACAAAGAGCCTATTTAGTTAAAATTGATAACTAAAGCCGGACCCTGTTCTAATTAGAATACCCATCTCTAGAGCTCATCCAATAGTTTTTGTGGAGCTCATCCACTAGTTTTTATAGCTATAATCTTGCATCTGAAAAAATAATCCTCTAGTTTTTATAGTTAGAATCTTGCATCCATAAAGTTATCAGCAATGCGATGGTGGCATGGCTCAAGCAGTTGAACTGCAACAATATTTTATTCTTCACCATGGTCCGGGATAGTTTCATGATAGTTTTAATCATATTGTTTGATAAGTTATCATGTTCTATTTTAGGTTTCATATTGGGAATATATCATTTCCATGCATATAAAACAACCATATGTCAAATGAGAACATGGCAGTGATATACAACTTGAAGCTTGTTGCATTCCTTACTCTTATAAAAGGAATTCCAAGGCTGTAATTAAGAGAATTTTTTAGAGGGAATCTTGGTCTCTTTGGAAAAGGGTGTAGTAGTAGTGTCTAAGTTAGAATGTGGAGTCTTTCACATCGAAGAATGTATATACTCCTTCAGCAATATTAATTAATTTATGATCTGTCATGACAATTACTACGTATATAGTTTGTAGAATGTACTTCTTGATCTCACATGAATTATAATAACAATGGTTTTGTTATTTGTCTTTGCAAATCTCTTGTGAAAGTGAAATTTTGTTTGTGGGTTTATGTACTTGTATCAAAAATTAGAATTTTTTTTAAAAAAAGATATATATACTATTAATATATATCGAGTAAGGCAACTTATGGTAGGTGTGAATTTAATGAGACATTTATGCTGAAACTGATCGAATGTCTTTAAATTGGGCATTGGGGTATTATCATATTTTCACATTACATGTTCGAGTTGGAAACATGGAGGTGGGAGTGATGGTCATGCCAATTATGCTTAGGGCAACGAAACTATAGTTACCGTTTGTAGTTGAAGTCACAGATAAATGGTTAGGGGGGGTCTTGGTGAATCACCACCCCTACATAATGCATGAGGACAAGACAATGCTAGGGTTGGAGTTTCTGATGGCATATCACAAGCATAGGGTCAATTTGGATATTCTACCTTTTTTTCTTGCCATGTTATATGTTAGGGTTTCGAAGGAGTAGGAAAAAAAATCACCTAAATGGTGTTCAAGCATGCATATTTGCATGACATTGATGTAGTCATCAACGATGTGGATGAGAACCTCCTCATTCCCATAGAACTATTACATTGGAAGGGTTTTTAAATTTTTGATTGTGCAAACACAAGATGTGCAGTTGTTGCAGGCACAAATGAGTGATATACTATGCAGTATCAATTTTTTCATGTATGTAGCCAAAATCAAGGAACCCGAGGAGGATGATTGATATTGGGACTACCTGACCACTGAAGGGTTGGTAGATGAAGATGAAATTGATGAGGAGGATGCGACTGAGATTGTAGGGGAGTTGGAGCTGGGGAGTGGAGAGTAATGGATTGATTATCACAAACGCGATGTGGAGGAAATTGCAGCAGGCGAAGCTCATGCTAACTCGGACAGGATTTCCCACTCAGCTTATAAGCCAAGAAAGTTAGGGAGGAACGTGAAGCTGCGAAGGCAACAAGGCGGACTAGGAATATCTCCCGGCCTTGAAGTATGGTGCAGATGCTTCGTTCTATTTTGATGCTTGAATTTTGTATTGTGGGTTATGGGTTGTTATGGGTGATAATTGGAAATGCTACCGAGAATGTATTTTCGGCTACAAGCCAAATACTGTTGTATCTTTTTTTTTTAATCTTAATATAATGGGTGCTGGCCCTACCCAACTATTCACTTATAAAAAAAAATTGTTCAAATGATTTATTTTGGCGAATCTTTCATTATTTTGGGAGAACCGAAATATATTATAATGGGTATTGGCCTTGCGTAACCATTTACTGTTAACATTTATCAGATTGTTACTTTCTGGACCTACCAATAGGTAATATGATATTTTATTGATTTAAAGCTTCAAAAAAGATTACAAAAAGATTGGAGTCATCAAATAACCTCCATCCAATCCATCTATCTATACCCACCACCACCGAAGCCAACTCTGAAATAAACCCTAATACCCACCTCCCATCCTCTTCTTGTGAGCTCTCTTAATCTTGCCTTCAACTAATCATCTTGCTAGCGAACAAAGGGTGGTGGGTCTACAAGCTCCATCGACCCTTCAGAAATGATGAAACCCACTCCTGGAATAACCCACTCTTAAATTGAATCCATCCCTCCTAGGTATTCTGCCGCAATTAAAGTTTGCAAGGCCTTCTTCACCTTGTCTGCATCCTCTTCAAATTCTAATTCCCATGCTCTGCCATCAATGTGTTGTTCGAGCTTTGTTCTACAATCAATCCAAATGATTCAACATTAATTCCACCTATATAAGCGCAAATGAGGCACTTTATGATTTTAAATTTATTCAGTACTTGGATTTAAATAAGTTAGATTAATTTATTCACTTGTAATATTAAACTACATTAAATTTAATCTTTAATTTTCTTTCGGCTATCCATATAATGAGCTGCAAGTTCTAGTTAGCTATAAGTTTGTAATTAATTAATCAATTAACTCAATGACTATTGGATGATCGCAGATCAACGACATAAGCTCTATTTCGGCCCAAAGTTTTGAAGGACAAAGGTTTCTTCAAAAAGTCACCGGAATAGAGATAGGTCTGAGCATTGTCTAATTAAATATTATAAATTGTATACGTAATTAATGAGGAGGATAGATTGGGCCAACCCTTTTCGATGTGTCCTATAACCTCCAACATGCATAATCTTATTGATCCACTTAAGAAGAGCCCGATGTCAGTAGGGCCAATGTGCCATGTGTGCGGCGAGGGTGCAGAGTTAAGGTGAAAGAGCATGAAAGTCATTAATTTTAATTTTTATTATATTTATATTGTGAGTGTGATTCTCACCATGGTTTTTCCCACATTGGGTTTTCCAGGTAAAAATTATGGTTTTCATGTGTTTAGTGTTTTTTTATTTCATCTTGCATTGATGTTTAATTTTTTAATGATAATTGATAAGTACTTGTGATTAAAGAAGTTTAGGATTTTGTTTAGAATAATTCACCCCCCTCTCAATCTTGTGGTGTTTTCAACATAAAGGTTAGGTCATAATCCATAGCATCATATTCACAAGCATATGGATTAAAATTATTACATATAGGTATCATAAACACATCCATAATTGTTTATAACATCATAGTATAAAAATGTATATATATGTAACTATCACATAATAGGTACATACATCTATGTATGCTAAATATTGACCTTTTTGTAAACCCTAAAGATCCAACCACTAACCCTGGATCTACAAGTTCCAATTCAACAATTAACCAATAGAGAACTAAAAATACATGCAAATAAAATGAAATAAACAAAGTATAAATTTATTCATTACTTAGATTTAAATATTAAATTAATCAATCAACTTAATGACCATTGGATGATTGCAGATCAACAATATAAGCTCTATTTCGGCTCGAAGTTCTGAAGGACAAAGGTTTCTTCAAAAAGTCATCGAAATAGAGACAGGTCTAAGCATTGTCTAATAATTAATTAGCTATTATAAATTGTATATTTAATTAACTCTAAGTCTATACTTCATTAATTTTAATCAACAACATAAGATCTATTCCAGGCCGAAGTTGTGAAGGACACATGTTTCTTCAAAAAGTCCCCAGAATAGACTTAGAGACAAGTGTGAGCACTGTCAGGAATGAAAGGTTTTAACAAATGAATGTTTTTAATAAAAGAACTTGAAAGAAAAAGAAACAAATTTTAATCATGGTTTTTCCCTTTGAAAAAGCTATTGAAATTAAGGGAGATAGGTGTCGTGGAGGGTAGAGATTAATCTCCGCTTCCAAGGCAGGGGATTGGTTAGCATCAACCATCCATAGTTGTTTTCCCTGGAGGATATATGCTTTGGTTCAGACTTGAGATATCATGTGGAAATGGGAGGATCGTCCAAAGAATAGGATTAATCGAAGTCAGGAAAAGATGATCAAGCATGCGTAGGAGTTGGACAAGGGATTTAGTCAGATAAGGAATATTAGTACCACTGTGGCCTTTGCTGGTTTTGACAGTTGTATCACGAAGTTGATTATGGGCGATTTGGAAGGGACGTCTCATGCGTTTAGAACAAAGGTTTATAGTACTTTTTCCTTTCCTAGTGCTATCCATGGAAGAATCTAGAAGGATTTGGGCGATAAATGGGAGGGAAGATGGATCCAAAAGTTATCCAAATTGATTGGGATAGCTACATTGGAGGTAGACGTCGAGAAGCTTGTTTAGAGGAAATAAGTCATCACAGGGGAAGCATGGTTCATCATTTCGAGATGAGTTGTATGTGTAGAGATAAAACTTGATGAATGCAATGCAGACAGTTATTCCATACAGATGAAAAAGTGTTTGTTATGGTGAAGAACTTAGTTGAATGCATGATTGGTGTAGGTAGGCACTGGTGCGATGGATTCATGTATGAGGATGTAATTATCCTGCTAGTAGATGTTCTGGATTCCAGGGAAGTGTGCATCCAGAGGATTGACGGGTTCATTTGGGCAATTGATGGGCATGCAGTAGCCAATGCCATTCTGGAGGAGGCTGACTTGGGGACTAGCGTGTTTCGCACCCTTTTCAACCTCGACAACTATGTTTCATCAGACTCCAAGGATGATCCGGAGGAGGATGGGTCTGTTAGGTCTGAGGAGGAGGATGAGGAGGTTGTTAAGCATAAGGTAGAAAAGATACAGAAAAGATTGTTCATTGAAGAAGCCTGGGAGGTTTATCAGGTAGGAGTGATAAACAATAACTTGGCTCCATTTCAAAGGATGATCGATAGGGGGGATAACTGGCTCTTAGAGGATTCCACTGGAGTTGTGATGGAAATTAGAGAGCAGTTGGCCATCATTCTGCAGTATATCTAAGGGGGATGAGGATATGTGTTTTTCTATGTTTTGGGAGGGGGTGGTCTCTAGCATAGGAGGGTCCGTTAATAATGGAGGTTGGATGTAATGGGTAGTGTGTTAGGAAAATTTGATGTTAATCTCTATGTAACTTGGTTTGATTTTAATATAGGGAGCTATCCCCATAAATATAACACTTACCAAAAAAAAAAACAGTTAACCAGGGAGATTCAGAAATTAGAATCCAGATTCAGGGCTGCAAGAAAGTCGTTTCAAATTCAAATTTTTGGGTAAGTTCCTAAGAGAAATACAAAATGAACTCAACAATGAAAACATATAGAGATGAATTTAGATTAATATTATAACACTTCAAAAATATGATCACTTACCTTTAGGTCACTATCAGTCGCCAATGTAGTCAGTAACAATGGTTGTTCTTGGTTTGAAACTTTGCTAGCGATCCGATTTGAGAGCTCAGAACCGACCAAATTGTGTAGAGATAAATTTGATCTTTGACTATATTTATACCAATCCTTATTTGGCGATTTCGGTGGGAATTTTATTTGGTATACAAATATTTGGTGAATCACACTGAAATATAACATGTCTTATGTAATTTTTGAGGCGATTATGGGTCATCCAATTAATTGGCAATTATAATAGAGTTGGTGAAAATTGGGGTGAATTGAGACACACTTCTACAAAATGCCAGGTGAATTGGGTCCTCCTGGCCAACAAATCTTTATATGGCTATTGACAAATTATGGTCGTCTATTAAGACAACCTTGGAAAGTGTAGGCAAAAATATTGAATTTACAATGTGGAAAACATAGATTCTATTGGTGAAATCTTGATAGAGATACAATTAATTACATAAAACAATGGGCGATTGGGCCGTGCATTTGACATATATTTATAAAGTCCAGGTGACATGGCCAACCCCGATCGATACAATATAGTCACCATTTTCTAGGTCGCCGACATGAAATATTTTCCATTGGCGAATATTCGTCACTAAAGTATGCTCTGAACCCTTTCACTACTTCCACACAAACCTTCAAGATGAATCTCTCTTTGTCTGTGAGTGAATAGTGATCTCTTGAGTTGCGGGTTGGCTATAGTTTCTTCAAGATGTATTAGTCCCTTAAAACAAGCATTCATCCACATAAGTCATCATCTACAACATATTGACAATATATCAATTATAAAAATACATAGCATATTTTTATATTAATATGTCATGTATATACCATAAACTAGATAATAGTTAAATAAGTAAAATGGTGACATTTATGGGACTCGTCAAGGTGTATCTATCTTTGCAACATCTGAATGATACGTAGGTGGACCAGGATGCACGACGCTTCTAGGGTGATGAGAATGTTGTGAAGATACTATATCCTAGTGAGATCTCGAAGGTGAAGGACGAGGTTTGCCCACATTTACTCTAACCTGATGTAAAGGGATCCCAAGCTTTGTTGCAATGAAAGGTTATGGCTCCAATAGGTCCTTAGATAAACAGCCTCCAAATAAGACTATCTCCTATAAGATCATCTATGAAGAGGCTCAAGATCACATTTATATAGTCAATATACTATCTTCTTGTTTGGAGATCACGGTTCCAATTAGGAGTTGCTAGTGTTGAAATCATATTCTTTGTTTGTATGAGGGCCTTTGATGATATTCAAGTGGGAGACTTTTTCATTAGTATATGTGTTTCTTAAGAGAACTTTAAGTGAGAGCATTGGTAATGATGTTGATTTGAGACATTTTGATGGAATTTCTTCTATAGTTTTCATTGAAGTTATGAGGATCTCCTAGTACATACCTAATATGAGTTGTGCATATCTATTGAAACATTTAATTCTTATCTTTATTTTTTAAATTTTGTAGATAGATTATTGCCATTGGGATATTTTTAGATATTTGGTTGTTTTTCTAGTTTACATAGATATTCTTTGATTTTCGAGGATCTAGATAGCCTTTTGCAACTAAACTATCTTGGAGATTCTAGTTGTCATCTAATTAAGAAGTAAAAATTAACATCATGGTAAGTTCTTGGATTTTGTATTAATGTAATTAGATGTTTGTTGATGTTTTGTGGTATTCTACTAGATGATTATTTGGATCATTTTTCTTTGTTGGTTTCTAATAATTTTAGAGTTCTATTAACTTTAACCTGCTAACTGTACACTTATATCAAATTTGGGTGAAGCTATATCTCTAGTGTTTAAATATTGGGTGTTGAAATCGTGAATATTATAGCCTTTTAAGTAAAAAATCAAAGGATCCAAAATCTAGAGTTGGATAAGAATTTAGTATGGACCAATTTCAAGGATAATGGTGGCACAAATGGTTATTCATCTACTTGTTAGCCATTGAAAGATTGAAAATGATTAAGAAGCCAAATGAAAGAAAGAGAGAAAAGAAATAATATAAAACTTGAGTAAATCTACACTATCTAAAGAAACATTGAGCATTTACCAAAATTTTCAATGCATTGAATCCAAAAAACTTAGATAAATCTACACTATCTAAAAAACCAAATAGATAAATTACCCAACATGTATGTGCTCGACTAATGTGGTTGTTTTCTAGAAGGAAGATGACTGATGTGGCAGCTAATGTGAACCTTCGAACTTGGATGCACGATGTGGCCCCTTGAACCTCGTTTGCTTCATTGCTTCAAGGTGTTCACTTACGACTTTGAATACTCACCTTTTCTCTCAAGGTCGATATCAAATGACAATTAAAGTGGTATTTAATAGTTATAAACATTTAAAAATATATATCAATTAATGGATTTGTTCAAAGGCCTACTTTGAACAAATTATAAATAATGAAAAATTTCATGATTACACCTTCAAACGAAGGTTATGTGGATAGAGCCTTCGTTTGAAGCACCCCCTTCAAATGAAGATGCAAAGAATAAAAAGAGATCCCTTCGTTCAAAGGTAGACCTTTGCTCCAAGGTGTTTACAATTTTTTTTTAGGCAACCCACAATTTTTGTTAGTGGTTCAGTTTGTAACCCGCTATTGTGGATTCACCCATCCTCCTTTGAGTTCATGTGCTAACTCACAGGAGCCCGCCTTAGCCACAGAAGGTTTAGTTATGTCTTGAACTTATGTTGATCATTTGTCTTTCAACGACTTGACCAACTAATCTACACCCTAAAATCGACATTGAAAATTATTATCGATATCATTATAATTTTTATGTTTTTAATATAATTATAATTTTCCACAATATCACATATTTCAAATGACATTAAAGATTATAATTATTATCATTTATAAATCTATATTTTTATATACTTCATTACCTAATGTTAACATTCATTTATGTTCTTCCTTCTTTACTCTATCAATGTATCCCTTGCATCCCTTCTACCTCCACTCAATGACCTCACCCGTTCCCGTACATTAAATTGAAAAGCAACCTATGAATCTTGTGGCGGAAAGAATTTTTAAAGTCTGATCATACCTAATGGCTGCGCTGCAATTGAGACCTAAAACTTTGCTTGGGCGGCAAGAAAAAAGACAACATTTCTTCACGGAACAAATGGGGAGCTTAATGGAATGCCCGAGGGGACTGTGTCATTATAGTACGGGATGGTGTATACACCCTCCAAGATCTCTGGAATGAATCTGCACCTTACAAAGCTGCAATGACGTATAATCCGTAAAATTTAAACGTCAACGTTACAGACTTAGAACATTTGACCAAAGCGTTCTCGAAGATGCAGAATCTTCCAAAGCGGTTCTCAGCAACGTGCAAGATAAAAGGCAGGATTAACAGAAAAGTGTGTGTTCACCGGTGGACAATCGAGACCAAAATAGTTGGCACAAACTTCTGGAAGGGAAGGCAAGGAAGAAGAGAGGAAAGTGAGATTCACCAGTTGGGGGTTCGGTTTCCATGGATGAGCTGCGCTTATATTAGATGACTTGTCTGCCAAAACAAATCACAGAGATATTGAGATTTCAAGCGTTTTGAGAAGAAAAAAAAGATGGAGAAGGGAAAGAGAACTACGAGCTACGGCGATTTGGGCATAGACATAGCCGGGAGCTTCTTCAAGTCGATAGAGGGAGTTGGACCCCTTTCACCCAGCACACGAAACACAAAGGTCACTGTTGTGGGCGTCGGAAATGTAGGCATGGCGGTCGCCCAAACCATTCTCACACAGGAGCTAACAAACGAGCTAGTGTTAATAGACGTGCAGGCCGAAAAGCTAAGGGGGGAGATGCTGGACCTGCAGCACGCCGCCGCCTTTCTCCCTCGCACAAAGATCATGGCCGACACCGACTATGCCGTCTCAGCTGGGTCGGACCTCTGTATTATCACAGCAGGGGCTCGCCAGCGAGATGGGGAGTCCAGGCTGGCACTGGTCGAGCGCAACCTCCACCTGTTCAAAAGCATTGTTCCCCAGGTCGTCAAATACAGCCCCAATGCCATTCTCCTGGTCGTGTCGAACCCGGTCGATGTTTTGACTTATATTACCTGGAAGCTTTCTGGATTCCCGGCGAATAGAGTGATCGGGAGCGGCACAAATCTGGATACTTCGCGCTTCCAATTCATGATCGCCGACCACCTGGATGTGAACGCGCAGGATGTGCAGGCGTACATGATCGGCGAGCATGGTGATAGCTCTGTGGCGCTCTGGTCCTCCATTAGTGTTGGAGGGATGCCCGTGCTGAGCTTCCTGGATAAGAATCAGATTCCCTATGAGAAGCACCATCTTGAGGCCATTCATCACACTGTTGTTAATAGTGCGTATGAGGTCATTAAACTTAAGGGATATACTTCCTGGGCTATTGGGTACTCCGCGGCTAACTTGGCCAAGAGTTTGTTGCGTAATCAGAGAAGGATCCACCCGGTTTCTGTTCTGGCGAAGGGCTTTCATGGAATTGAAGAAGAGGTTTTTCTTAGCCTACCTGCACAGCTTGGAAGAGGTGGTGTGCTTGGCGTTGTTAATATCCATTTGACAGAGGAGGAGAGCCAGAGTCTCATGAAGTCCGCCCGGGCCATTCTCGACGTTCAACAGCGCCTTACTATTTGAAAGTTTCTATGTAGACTTTTATTTTGGTAGAAATAGCCGAGGAAAATTCTTCAGTAGGCCTTTTTGTTGGACATTTTAGCTGTAATTTTTATTTTATTTTGTTAAGTTTTTGCCGCTTACCCACACCTCTATGGATCAATGTTCACCTTACAGTTATAGCATTTGTTTTCCAGGTGTACGGTGAACAAAATTATACTTCGAAGGCTTCCTATTTTGAGACTGTTACACAGCACAATAAATTTATTTTATAGATTTTTTTGTTCGGATCAATTGGATGATCAACGGATTCCACCTAAATTTATATTTCTTTGATGAAAGCAGATAATGCTTTAGAGCTCAATTCTAAGTCTTAAAAAAGAAAATAAGTCTAAATTTTTAGAAATAATTTATACATATGGCTAAAATGGTGACGTGTCATATTTACCTCGTTCTTAATGGAAATTCACTTTGTTTCAAAACAAAATACTAAGTCTACAAAGAGCGGATAGTGAGTTTTGTAAATTTGCATATTACTTTGTACGTGGTTTTTCACGATGTCTTTAAGTGTTTTTGTATTATGGCTTAAATGAATTCTTCACCATTCTTCACAAATGAGTGTTAAATTAGGTCTCACCTAAATCAAATGGAGTATAAATTCTGTTGTCCCGCCTAAATTTAAATTTTGAATACAAAGCTTACAAAGAAGAAATATCTAAGTCTAACACACATCTAAAATGGTAACCTATCACATTTATCTTTTTTTTTCCTAGATGAGAGTTCACTTTGTTTTAGAGCACAATCATAATAATATCTCGTTTATGATCTTGTTAGGGTCAATTATATTATGGTTTAAATGGATTATTTACTAGTTCTTAAGTGTTTTATGATTCCCCCCCCTTTTTAATATTGTATTTCAGTCACTTCTAAATATGTCATGAGGTGGGTTGTTAATCTTGAAGGATATTTGGATTTGGCTTTTGTTTTTTTTAAAAAATTGTTCTAACAATCTTTTTAGATATCTATACATAAATTGTGAGTCTATTTTAGTTTTGTATAGAAATAAGTGTTACCTCATATAAAATAGGTTTAACTTGGATAAGCTTCAAATTTGATATGTCACAAATTTTTATAATGTAATGTTAATCATGAATTCCATTGCAAAATGAAGGAATGTGAATAATAGTAGATTTCATTTTGTATATGACGTTCACTTCATCATTAATGTTGTTAATGATGCCGCCCTTCTTTTCTTTTGTAGTGCCATCATATTATTTCATTTCTAGTCATTTTAAAATTTGTTTCTTAGCATAGGCTTAGTAGCTTCCTCCACATTCATTTAGTTGTTAGTAACATGCGTGTCTCAAAAAAAACATTCACTATATAAATGTAGTTGATAACTATAATTTCAAGTAAATACACAAACAAAATTGATGATGATAGATTTATATAAATATTGTAAGCATTACAATTCAAAATATTTTGTTTCAAATAAGATCAAAGAGAAAAATATATTATAATATTCAAGTGCAATATATGACACAATGATTAGAATTGAAGGTGATGATGTGATAGCTTTTAGTCAAATTACGTAAATAGTAAAATTATTTACAAAAGTTGGAATTAGATACTTTGTTCAAATATACTAGAATATTTCAAATAAATAAATAGTACTAGAAGGAAATGATTGAAGTCAATATCATTTGATACATAAAATTACATACTAAATGTTTCAAAATATGCTATATTCTTTGTCTCTTCACTGAATTTTTCTTTTTATATTTCCTAGTTAACTCCCTTATGCTTGATTAAGTTTTATAGGTGTGTAGATAACTCCCTAAATTATGACCTCCAAAAGTTGAGGCTCCCATATTGGAAATATAAAACATCTATATGACACATAAAAGAGTTTTAATATGACACAATGATTATAATTAAAGGAGGTTATGTGATAGCTTGTAGTCAAATAATTTGGCAATATATTACATAAATAGCATTTAATCATTTACAAAAGTTGGAATTAGATATTTTATTCAAATACACTAGAATATTTAAATAAACATGTTCAAATAAATAAAACAATAGTTGAATGAAAGAATCAAGGTCAATATCATTATAAAAATGCATGCTAGAAATATTTCAAAATATGATATTTTCTTTCTCTTCATTGGATTTTTCTTTTATATTTCCTAGTTAGCTCCCTTATGATTGATTTAGTTTTATAGGTGTGTGGATAACTCCCTACATTGTGACCTCCAAAGTTGAGGCTTCTACATTGGAAATATAAAAATATTTATATGACACATAAAATAGTTGCAATAGGGAGTTGGTCTTATTGACCAAGTTATGCCACATGTTATGAACATCATAAGCCATATTTAATGAATATAATGGAGTCAAAACACAAAATCCAAGTTGGTGAGTTGATAACGATGAGCTTATAATAGATAGAAGGAATGTGTTATTTTTAGCATGTGGACTCATCTTGGAAATTGGGTGCAACATTTGGGAACTTTTAGCTCAAGGTTTTCCAAACAACATTAAATAGTTTCATGTCTTGTGTCTCCTATTTATTATGTGCTTGAGATGTAGTTTTTATATTCCATTTTTAATGTATTATTATGTTGCTAGAATCAATATAGATATAATATGGTTAATGATACTTATGAAAAAGCTTATACTTTGCAAGTTTATTAAAAAGTTTGATTTCTAAATAATACATTGAGCTACCTTGGAGTGGAATTTTTCTCCCACAATGGTTTCTCCACATAAGTCACAATGTTTTTTATTAAGGTTCAAACAGGTTTGGGGGTCCACTTGAAACCCCTTACAACGAGTTTGAAAAGGACTTGAAACCTTTTGGAATTAGCAGGAATCCAAAACCCTGACACAAAAGGCTGCAAAAAAATAGAACAAAGAGGAACAATAGTAACTAAGATGCGCATAACTTGGTAGATGTCAATATCAACTAAGATGTGGGAAAATGTAGAGTGGTCCATTGAAGATGTAGCATCATCGACCTTTAAGAAATGACCAATAGAGTTATTGATAGCCTCATAACAAGAATGCTCCCAAAATGAGGAGGGATATTTGGAAGGTGAACCCAAAATGGACACACATTAAGCAGTTCCATGAGAGGGTTGAAATAAGTTGTCCAAGGCTGAATATACAGGGAGTGCACTCCCCAAGCCCACAACTTGCCCAAAACCAAATTTCGATTAGCCGAAGATGTAAAAGAAGCAATGGAAAATCCTTTAGCACAAGGAAAAAACTTAATATTATGAGCCACCAAAGGTCTCCAAGAGTCACTCACCTAGCGATGGAGATCCGGTAGTGAAGGCTAGAGCCCAGAGAATGAGAATCTGCACACTAAAGCACAACGTTGGTAGAACCCAATGTTTCCCACCACATCCTGCCCACAAACCACAACAGAGAAAGATTTGGCATAGGGAAGAGGACGAACCCCCTTGGAGGGCTGGGCAACAGATTTGGCCACATGAGAAAAGTTGCATCTGCCAGCAAAAGAAGGTCTGTGTAGGGCCTTAGCACCCGCAACATCAATAGCAACTGACTGAGAAGAATTACCAAATGCCAGAGAGTTAACAAGAGCATCTCCACCCGGAAGGGAATCCATGAATGGACGAGGGCATGAACCATCCACATAGGCAACCACGACACCCATTGCTGAGTAAAATTCCCCACAGGGAATGACATCATCAAATCGAGCTTGAGGAGAATCGTACACAGACCCAGTAGCGATCAAGGGCATAGCGGAGGTGTTAGGCAGAAATTCTAGAGCAATCGATCGAATGAGGATGGGCGAGAAGGGTGGCAGAGTCCATTTCGAATTACCATAAATATTATATGTTATACGCTATAATAAATTTTATTATTATGAAGGAAATTGAAATGTCTATATTTATTTTACATTTAGATTTGATACCTCTTCAGTGGAAATACATATGAATTCAAATGTCTATCTTTGTCTTACATGTGGATTTGAATTCTTGTCAGTGGAAAGACATTTGAGGAGTTCTTTAATCTTGAATTCCTTCAAGAAGCAAAGGTGAATACATATAAAAAGATAGAAGGGTAAATATGAATGTTTCCCATATGAACTTTATTTGATTTGTAATTTATATGTTATAATAAATTTTATTATTGTGAAGGAAATGGAAATGTCTATATTTATTTTACATTTAGATTTGATATCTCTTCAGTTGAAATATGAATTCAAATGTCTATCTTGGTCATACATGTGGATATTCTTGTCAATGGAAAGATCAACGTTTGAGGATTTCTTCAATCATGAATTCCTTCAAGAAGCAAAGTTGGATACATATAAAAAAATAGAAGGGTAAAGATGAATGCTTCCCATATGAAATTTATTTGATTTGTGATTATATGCAAGTATCAATACATGGTGTGCATTGTTGGAGCATAGTACACTGTAAGAAACTTATTGCAACATGGTGAAAAGAACTGAATATAGAAAAATGCAACTTAATTTAAACTTGTATGCTATGTAAAATGGATTTACAATGTAGAAGAAAATTTTACGATGTGAGAAGATGATATCCTAAAAGATTAATTACATACAATACATTTGTTATTAACATAGATGAATGCAAGTAAATGCAACTTAATTGAAATTTTATTGTTGTACAAAATGTTTTTATTATATATTTTTTTATAACACATGAAATTGATTAACTTAAGAGATTTATTACATAAAATACATTTGTTGTTTGTTGTTAAGATATTTTCTATACAACTAAATGCCCGAGTTTGAACCAATGGAAGAAACAACCTCTCAAGTGTTGGTTTCAACAAGACTCCCCTTCCTTCCTTTGTTTTTTATGGAATGAGCAAGAACTAAAGGAAATAGAAATTCGAAGACATGTAAGACACGATCTCCATCCAAAGAGAAGAACTTTTTAGTTTTCTTATTTATGTGGAAGTTGATCTTCTTAATGGGCTTTGTGAATCGATCAATATGAAACTAAAAGAGTGTTTTTACACTCAAAGGATTGTCTAGTAATGTTAACTCTAACCTTAGTATTAGACTATAATTGAATCATAACATTGATCCCAAATGTAATTAAATGCTAGCCCTAATTGAACCCTATTCAAAATTCAAGACTAACCCTTCTTAAACCCTAAGTTGGATCTTCAACCATACTCAACTCTAATTGACTTCTAATTGCAACCCTAATCCTAAGTGTACCAAAAATATAACTGTGATTTTGAATGCAAAATAAATCCTAACACTTGTTCAACCATAATTACAACCATATCAATAACCCTTACCATAATAGAATACTTAATCACACTATAATTGAATGCTAACTATGATTAAACCTTCTTTCTAACCCTAAGCTCGAATATTTAAGAAAAGAAAAATAGGTGAAGATAATTTTTAACTGATAATTTTTTTTTAACCGAGATTAGTTACAGGGTGGAAAAATCTTTTAACCATTGATTATTTATAAATATTGTGGTACTTAATCTTAAAAATAATTTATTTTAAATATTATAATTATATTTTTTATCAATGATAATATAATAATTATATATAAATTAATGATGATGAAATTTTTTATTTATAATTTTTAAATATTATGTAAAATAATTCAATTTTCTATTATGTTTTAAAAATATGAAAAAATAATATAATTATTAATAAGTAAAAGCAATTATGTGAACAAATTTTTAGACTAATAATATTGATTTTTAATTGGAAATAAATATTAAATAATTATATATAGATTTAAAATAAAAAATCAAATTTTGATTTAAATTTGAAAATATAATTATCATTTAAAAAAGAAGAAGATAAACTAACTCAAATATTGTAATTGAAATTACTTTAATAGACATAATTTAAATTATTATCGACATAATCATTGCACCTCAAATGCAAGCGCTAATTATGTGGAAGACATTTCTTATATGAAATGGACAAGCTAATTTTTAAAATCAACGGTTCAACTTTCAAAAGAACGGCCGTTGATTTTTTCGACATTCTTCGTCATGAACCTTGTTTGTAATTTTTTCCCATGTTTTTTGTTTGCATCGTCAACAACAAGACACTATTTTTGTCAGTACTCTATGTTCGCCCACAACGTGGCACCACTATTACTAGCAGTTGCAGGGGGAGTGCCTGCAACAGGAGGCTGATAGGTCCGATTGTTAAGGGAAAATGTTAGTAGATGTATTAGATTTGTTATATTGAGAAGTAAGTTGTATTGTATAAGTAAACAACCAAATTCTATTAATGTCAAAAAGTTAATTGTACAGTAAGACAATTTTTGTGTACATAACCCAACCAATGGTTGTTCCCAAAGTTGAAAATTTTCCACCCACCATCCCCCATGCTAGTGTATGCAGCATGATGTACTTGAAGAAAATGTTATGAATATTGTTTTACAACTTTTTTTGTAGGCTATAATATTCCCAACCAATTTTTTTTGTTGGACCCAGAGTATTGTTGTTATCCACCCTCCATCCCCCATGCTGGTAAGAGCAACATGTTATATAGCCTTTTGTTGAATTCCATGTGATCTATATGATGAAAGACCTGCATCAATGTTTATTTATATAAGTTAGATTTGGATAACATGTAAGTTTGGTGAAGTTAAATACTTTGAAAGTCATGAAAATTTGAAAGTCAGCACTTTTTAGTAATATAATACCTTATGGATGTGTAATTGCAGAATTGGAATGTCATGTATGGTTCATGTCAGTATTTGTTTGTTGTGAGAGAGGTTTTCTATAGAGAATGTTTTGAAAATAATAATTACATTTGGTTTAAGATGTGAAAGTAAGTTAATTTTCCCAAGTACAATATTTTGTATTCTGAAAATATTTACATACCTTGATAGTAATGAGGTTTGTGTATTGGTTGTTGTTCTTTATGGCAAGTTGAATTGTTTAGTGAAGAGAACCTGAAAGTGTGAAGGGATGTTAAAGAGAGAAGGCAGATAATAGGTACAAATTGAAAACCTTGAGAAAGCATAATACATGTAAAAGTGAACATGTCCATGGATAGTTGAACAACCTGAACAAAGTAAGAAGCCTACAAGTAGATGTTGGAAAATCAATTTATTGAATAAGTGAGTAAGGTTTACATACCGTTAAAGTAATGACATTGCTGCATTTGATGCTATTCTTTAGTGAAAGTTCAAATATTCAATCAAAATAACTTGAAGGTCTAAAGGAATGTTAATGATAAAAGGTCGGTAGTGATAAATAGTATAATACTTATCAATTGTAAAGAGAGATTCAGTGAGAAAACACCATCAAAAATCATTATACGTGTAAAATTGAACACGTGCCTTGCAGAGTGAAATTGGTCGAATATACAAATAGTTAAAGAACATAAACAAAACACGAAACTTGGAAGCACGGTACAAAAAATCTAAAGACTGTTTCATACCTTGAAATTATTGAACTTGCAAGGTGAAAGTGGTCACATCCAGAAACAGTTAAAGAACATAAACAAAGTAAGAACAAAGGATTGTTAATGAGAAAAGGTAGGTAATGATAAATAGTATAATATACAAACGGTTAAAGAACATAAACAAAGCAAGAAATGTTGAAGTAGAGTAGAGAAAATCTGAAGAGCGTTGCATACCTTAAAATTAATGAGCTTGGTGTATTGGATGTTGTTCTTTTTGAAAGCTAATCTTCACAAACTATAATAGCTGTGAAATGGAAGAGGTGTCTTGCAGACTGAAGATAAACAAAGTAAAAATCTTGTATTAGAACAACATTAGTGAATATTAAATGCATTGAACAAGTGGGTAAATTTTTTAATTGTTATATCCATATGATGTTATTGTTTACTGAAAGCTCAATTATTCAATCAAAAAAAATTTAAGGTGTAAAGGAATGTTAATGAGAAAAGGTTGGTAATGATAAATAGTATAACACTTACCATCAGAAACCATTATATGTGTTAAAGTGAACAGTTGCCTTGCAGACTGAAAGTGTATTGGAACCTGCAATAAATAAGAACGTATGAGAAACTAATTGTGGAAAATAGGGGGGGGGGGGGGGGGGAGGAATTTGTTGAAAGTTTCAAAATAGTTGAATAGGAAGGGGGTGTTAGGTGTGTACCTTTTGTTGTAGAGTTGGCACATGTAAAAGGGGTCTTCACTTGCATAGACATTAGTTGTGTTGCTGATCTTGAAAAGTAGAAATATTGTTTTGTGTTGATACATTGAATAGAAGATATACAATACATGAAAACATAATGAAGATGTGATTTGCACACCTGATTGTATTTGTTCTGTAGGTATGTTTGTTTTGTTCTGTTTGAAAGCTACAGCAAGTGGGTTTCCTCAGCCTTTCGTAGTACTGTTGATGTTGCACTTTTCAATCATGAGTATCTTTGGTAGGTGAAGGTTGGTTGTATACGTAGGTGTTCAATTGCTTTTACTCTTGAAAGTGTTGTGAATGTTAGGCCTTGTTTCTCCATTTTACCATTGTCAACTGTGGCAAAGTCTAATGTCAGCCCCTGTGACTTGTGAATAGTAATGCCCCATGCCATTGCTAGTGGAATTTGTGTGCGGTTTGCTCTAGTAATTGGTGGAATTGGGACATGTTTTGGATTTTGTGGATCCCATGAAGGCCCGATATAATGTTTGAAAAGAACAACCACATATTTTGGCAAATCAGGTGGTTTGGAAGCTGCATCGTAGATAATTTGTTTGATTTGACCCAAAGCACCATTTACAAGGCCAACTTCTATCCATAAATTTGCAATAAGCATAATTTCCTGGTCTATAGAAAGAAGAATTTCAAATGCTAGTTGTTCTTCTTGGTGTGCGTGCTTATCTCTTTGATGGGAAATGATCGTTGTTGCACGTGCAATGGGTGAGTGCAATTGTGTTAACATCTTTATGTTGTGTGCACTTGAAGCTGCATTTGTTGCAAATAAATGCTTCTGTTGGCTGAAGTGATTATTTTGTGTCAAAGCATGGGTTGACCGCAACTGAAGGGATTCCCAATCTGTTTGTAATGGTGTTGAGTTGCGGATATTAAGCAATATTTCATGGAAACTTATCTGTGAAGAGCTTGTGCCTTGTTGATGAAATGGAATATCCAAGGTCACAACAGTATTGAATGTGTGCCATAGAGCTAGTGTCATTGAGTGAGATGCGTATAATGGCCTATCCATAATTGGGGGAAGCTGTGCAAGATCATCAACCAAAATGACTGAGATACCTGCAAATGAATCATGTTGTCTGCTGGGAAAAGCTTCTCGCAATCTTTTATCAATCTTAATGAGTAATTGAGGGCCAACAAAGCTCACTTCATCTATTAATATGTAACGTAAGTGTTTGCATTGCTCTTGAAACATTAATAGGGAATGGCATGTTAATGGTTTGTATTCTTGAATGGGTATACAGAGGGTAGCATGGATTGTGGTTGCTTGGATATTATATGCGGAGAAACCTGTTGGTGCTAGTACAAGCAAAGGTATTGTGCATGTTCTAAATTGGAATTTAACTGTGTGCGTATGCAGTCAATAAGAAATGACTTTCCAGTGCTTGTTGTGCCTTGAATGATTAATCGTAATGGTGAAGAATGTAGGTTCTGTTTAGCATGAGATTTAATCATATCAAGTGCAATAATTTGGTTTCTAGCAAGCTCATAGTTAGTAGGTGCATTTAAATGCGGGTTGGCAAGATTGTGGGGTGCTTGGCTTTTCTTTGTTAATATAAAGTGAGATGATTTTGAATGCAGTGGTTCATCAGGTATACAAGCAGTCCAATCAAATTGTAGATCAAAATCACGTCTACCAAGCATTTGAAGAGCAACAACGTCAAAGTTGTTTGATGCTCCCATTTGTGACAAGAACTTCGATTCGTACAGATCTTCATGAGTTGATTGTTGAATTTCTTCTGGCTGTAGCTCTTCACCATTTTCTGTGGTAATGTGTTCTTCAAAACCATTTACATGCCATCATATGTAATCTATACTTTGAAGATCTTTCCAATTTATGATAATTTCTTCAGTTGTGTTCCCTATATGTAGAGGTATGATTCGAAATGGTTTATAAAGAAGCAATTCACTCCAACAGAAACTTTCAAAACTGTTGTCCTCTTCTAAAGGTAAAGATTTGTGTTGCGAGTAGACATTTACAATTGCAGGTAGCTTTCTTTTCATCCATTTAGATGATTTGCGGTGCTCAGAGTATGTATATAACTGGGTTGAATGAAGCAGAGTCAGGTTTGCTAATTCTGATGGCCGTTTCATGTAGTTTGAGATGTAAGATATTGAGGTTTGAGATTCTTCATCACAATTAGCTATGCGTTGGAAGATTATTTTACCAACATTGAGTGTTACAAATTGGCGTGTGCAAGATATCAATGGGAGTTTAAGCAACATGTGACAAGTTTCTTGTGCGCTAATGTCCCTATCAGCAACAATGCCCATGAGCAGTCTTTGGTATGCTAAGAGAATTGTATCATTTGAATTGGTTGTTTCAACTATGCATTTCAAGATATCAGTATAACTTTCTGACTTTTGTTCAATTTTGGATGCGTACTTTGAGATATATTATAGAACTGCTTTTTTGGAGCAGACAGGCTGACAGTCAACATTAGCCCTTTATATGGCGAGCATTGTTGGGTTGTGTACATTCAGACGATTGTCATTCCTTGCTAGTTTGTATGATGGGTTATTGTTGTGATCTAATATCAATGAGGATTCGTGTTGTTCAGGCCAAGGATCGTTGTACCTGCATTGAAGGGTTGCATTTTTTTTCCTCAAGTAGGTATACTCTGAACACTTTGTATGTTGTTGAGCAACATTGAGTAACTTAGTATAATCAGTACAAGGATCAGACCTGGATATGATCTCTGTATCTGCAAGACATGGATCTAAAATTGCAGGCATATATTGCCTGTTCAAGTGAGCTTCTTCAGGACGTGGATTCCATGTTGTGATGTACTGGTCAAAGAAGTATTTAAGTGATTGGGTACTTACATGGTCTGACCAATCAAGGTTATCAACATTTGGTGCTTCTGGCAACCAAAGTAAGCCCTGTATATGTGCAGAACCTCGGTGTTGCCATTCATATATGTGCCAATGGTCAATGGTTTTCAGTTCTTTGAGAATGACTTCATCACGAAAGATTTGAAATCTTAAGTGCAAGTATAGAGCTATAATGTGGGGATTATTGACTAAATTTTCAGTAAATTATCTTTTGTTGTTGGGTATAGTAGCTGACTTTGTTTTTGGCAATAACTTATGCAAGTCTCACCATTTTGTATCAGCCGAGCTTAAGGTGAAGATTAGTGTAGGTGCACCTAACTGTTCTATCATTGATGTAAGGTCACGGCGGGACTTGCTCCAAAATGCGGCAGGACTTGCTCCAAAATGCTCATGTACCACGCAATGAGGCTGCATATCACATGATATGAGTTGGTAATTCACTTGTGGGTGTCTTTTGTAAGTATTCCTTTAGGCCATGAAGATTGTGTGGTAGACTATCTTGTAGATTAGTCTTGATGAACACAACAGCTGATTGTTGGGGTCAATGTCTCATCATAAGATTGTAGATATAATATCTAAAGCGAACATGTTGCCCAAATCTTTGATCATAATATTTGATCAATTGCAAAGCATATTCATGTAAATGTACTTGTCTTGTTCTTTGTTGTAGTGGTAATGCTATTCCAGAAGGAAAAAGTGTTGGGAATGCCATGGAAAGGAGGCCCTCGGTATTGCACTCATTGATAGGCGATACACTAATTTGTGGCCAAGGAACAATGTTGTTGTTGTCATCTAGATGGAGGATATTTTTTATTGCATCAAGTTCTGGTATTGATGATGGTAATTGTGGAATAAATGAGGAAGAATTCTCCTCGATTTGTTCTTCATTGTTTATATTGACCAGAGTGGAAGTATCTTGAACAACATCTTCTTGCAGGGAATCGACTGAATGCAATAGATCTGTTATGTTAGTGATTTGGTCTGGCAATAGATGCACTGCATCTAGATCAATGACTACATCCTTGTAGTATTGACCATATTTCATTTTGTAAGCCAATGCATTCATGACGTGAAATCTATTGACGTAACAGTCATAAGTTAATCCTTGCAAATTGGTTCTACAGACAATTAGAATTTCTAATTGCTTAATATGGCAAGGTAATGTTATTGCAATTTCAGAAATATCTTGTGGGAAGTTTATTGTATGGCCAAAATATTTGTCTTGGCCTCCCTTTGCATGTGTTACTTGTAAAACTGGGGCAATTCTTTATATAAGCATTTCTTCTACTTGAGAGAGAGACTTTAAAACAAAAGGTTGCTCACCTGGGTCCATATTGTTTGATAATGAGAAGTGGTGGAGGCCTTTTTCACCATAACATCTCATGCACATAAGCACGTGATTGAATTTTTTAATAGTCATGCCCACATACATTTCTTTACAAACAGAACATGGCTGTGTGACCTCCAACATATCAATCTTTTTGTGGAAATTAGACAATGTATTTTGAAATGAAGCAATCTTCACAGCAAGTTCAGGAGCAGTAGAAAATGTTTGATTGAGATTAAATTGCTCAAGATCATTATTTTCTATTTCTAATAACTTTTGTGAGTTATTGCAAGGTCCGTGCAGAGCATGACATCTTAGTTGTCGTTTCTTGGAGATATCGGCTCTGTTCTTTGCATAGTAAGTTCTATTGGTCTGGCTTCTCTTCAATTTGATAGCATCAATTTCTTGAGGGCAAGGCTGGATAGATATCTAATATTTCAAAGAGAGTAGAGGTATGTCAGAATTTTCATAATTGAAGGTAGTTAACTTTGAAGTATGTATCAAGAATGTATGAAATTTGAAAATTGCTTCATCTATGGTTAGGTGATTTTAGAGGATTTGTCGTGTATGTAAAGTGGTTTTGTGATGTTTATTCGTATGTGTAGTGATCTATTCTATTGTTTGGTTGCTCTTGTTCACTCAACTTATATTTATAGATATTTATATACCTGTAAATGACTTTACTTGAAATGTATGGGTTTTGGAAAGTCATAAATTTACTTTGTAGTACATTGTTCTGCGTACACTTGTTGCTGTTAGCAATTTGGTTTTTCAAAAGTAGCATTGTAATATAGGTATGAATAGATATAGTAATTTCTGATACATACACATGTATATATACATATGAATTAAACATTTGAAGTGTTTTATACAAACATATGCACATATATAACTACATATGTATATATAAAAAAAAACGAAGACTATGAATAATTATATATATATATATATATATATATATATATATATATATATATATTAGTGTATAGATGTATAATCCGTTGTTGTTCTTAGTTGTTGTTTTAAAAAGAATGATTGTAATATAGGTATGCACAGATATAGTAATTTTTAATACATACAGATGTATGTATACATATACACATGTATATATACATAGCATTTAAAAATTCAAAGTTTTGTATATGAACATATGCACATATATAACTACACATGTATATAACAAAAAGACTATAACTATGAATACTTATATATAGTTATGTACATATATAAGTATAGTTGTGTATCTACGGAATTCCATAAGTATGAATAATTTTGGTGTTGTATAGTTATACAAATAGATATTAGACAAAAAAAAATGATATATGTGTATAAATTTTCTGCAATAACATAGAGTTCAACACATTTTAAAGTAATGAGTATGAGTGTAAATAACTTATGTCAAGAGGAAAAACTTTCAAACAGATAAGAGATCGATGTAAGAAATGTACATATAGATATTTATAGAAGCAGCCTTGTGTTCGTAAAGTGTAATTGTTTGTATATGTAAAACTATTAAATATGTAAATTAGCTAATGTTATAATTGTATTGTAAAGTGAAAGTTTAATAATCAAAAAAGATGTGTTATAACTCTAAGGCTGTGTACTTAGGCGGTCAATTTCTACAAGTAGTGCATGAGACTCAGCTTTGAAATCAACAGGAGAGACTTTATTGACTGTGACTTTCATCTTTGATTCTGAATTATATGTCTCAGTGGAAACTAGCAGTGTGAAGGAATAGTGACGTGACAGTAGTCTCTTAATCATTGAGCAAGGTGTCTCTGTTGTTGTTGCATCATTTTGTAGTGCACAAAGTTGTTTTGCATTTTTGTGTAGCAAATGAATGCTACCCTCATCAAATGTAGTGGCCCATAGAGTACCTGTGGCATCTTGTAACTTTAGTGGCAAGAGGTAACTATAATTATAGTCTTGCATAGTCATTTGACATCTAGAGCAGAACCAAGAATCATCAACTTGCTTTGTACATTTTTTTTTTGCAAGGCCTTCCATTGACTAATAATGGACAAGCTGTGTAATAGAAATTTTGGTTAGTTACGTTTACAAAGTGCAGAACAGCTAGCAAAGTCGTCTGAATTGTTTCTGGCTTGACACTCATTTGCTCACGAATTGAAGAAATAGTCATTCTAGTATATCTGCCATCTATGTGGATAGTTTCTTTAACAAAGGGTACAACAAGTAAAGGGTCCTTTCCTCTTAATGTTAGAGGCTCTGCTTCTGGAAAAGTTGGGTTGATATGTAATGTGGTTGCAGCTATAATGTTTATAAGCTTGCCATTGAAATAGCCAACATGAGCATTACGCAAAGCAAGGATAACGACACTATCATTACTCAACATATCTTTCAATTGTAGGCCTTTTTGTTCTACCATTGGACCCCATAGGTTGATGTCAATTGTTGAATCAGATAGATCATTAATTTTCACAACACGTTTGTGTGTTTCATTGCCATCTTTCCTGTGTATTGGAATGATATCTCCAACATATAGAACAAGGCCAATTATGTCAACCAACGTGTTATTTGATAGATGAAACAATTCATTAATGGGTGTGAAAAGAGGACATTGTTGATCTTCTTGTTCTTCGTTGGTGCAGAGTGTCAGTATAGATGCATTAGACAAGGTGATTTCTAAATGACTATTTAGTTTTTTGTACCTTGCATTTGCCTCCTTAATGGATCCCTTTGAAATAAGATAATGTGAACCTATGTCCACACGGTTAGAGTGTAATTGAGCTATATGATCAAAACATGTAATTCTAATTTCACAACCCTGACAATCAATAATGTCAAAGCTAAACACATGGCCATTTTTTGTGGCTGTGTTATATGCTTTAATAGGGCGTTTATGACTAACTCTTCCTTTGATTGTCCATTTATTTTGGTATGGATTCAAAGTTCTGATAGGGCTTATATTTTCAGAAGTTGTTGTTTGCTGGGATGGCAATTCAATGGTAAACTAAAGAGATAGTTTAGATGTTGATGGCCCGTCCTTAGACATCATTTCTGGTTGTTGTTCTTTGAATAGGTATATTGGTTTACCAAAGAAAGAACAATCACTTTGTTTCACTTACAGACTAAGTATTACAATAGTCCTATGAAAACAAAAGACTTCTTTTTAAATTAGTGTTAATTATACATAATCAAAATTAAAAAAAGAAGAAACAGATTGTAATTAATAATCATACTTGATTTCCTACCTTGTGTTCTATATGTATTGGCATGTATAACTCGTTAACTGGACTATGGTGCCTATTTTTAGAATACTAGAATCTATCAGAGCAACATATTTAGAAGGCAAGATTGACAACTGCATGTATATGCCATTAGATAACACTAATTTATGTCTGTCAGTATCATCTGTGTTGTTTTGCATTTCTGAAATGACAAAACTTGAAGCAATGCTAAAGGAAGGTCATCCCCAGCATTGATAGATTGAATTGCAAAAGGGGTAGGCACATACTCTTGGGTTTTTGCCTACAAAAAATAATATGAATATAGAGGATTTAATTTGAACATGAAGCAAGTCATATATTTGCTTACTTGTTAATGTAAAGCTTGTATTAGTAAACTATCTAATCAAGTTATGTTATCTATAGAGTATGCATCTACTTTTACACTATGCTATGGAAAAAGGGTGCATGTGGTAATGAAAAGGATGGTATGGAAAAGAGAGATGAATTGTCCAAAAAAAGAGCATAAAAGCTTTCTATTTTGAAAAGTTTTGATAATTTAGCTTACCAAATTATCAATTGTGGAGTGCTCTATCAATTCAGAGGTGGCTGTTGAAGATGCCATTGTGCATATATACCTTTTGACAATTAAAAGTAAATTATAAGCATGATGAATTGTAGTTCTTATATCAGAATACAATCACAACATGATGTAAGCTTATCAAAGGTATATATGCACAAGCACAACAAAATTAACTGAGCATAGAACAATGTTCTTATAGTTTATTTTTTGTTTGAAATGATAATAAATTGATCATAATGTGATTGAAACATGCATTGAAAACGATAACTGGTCATATGCTGATAAGCTTAAAAAACATAAAGTATGACATTATGATTTACATATTTGAGAGCATATTAACAAAACATGAGTTCATCTCATCAAAGATATTTGAAAGTATGGGATGGTTCTGTTTGTTTCGAATGTTAATCAAAATATGAATGTAACTTTTCAAAGATTGAATAATTACAACAACACAGGATCAACCCAAGCAACCCATCCAAGGTCGTTATCAGTCCATTTAAATACTATGTCTCCCAATGTGAAAATAACTGTTGGATCACGTAATTGTTAAGTACTTGGTATTGGTAAAGGTGCTAATTCAATAGTATGTATGGTTGCTACAACACTACAAGATGTAGAGAGGTTCATTGTTGTTTGATTTGGTGATTTGTGTTCGTAGTAGTTAATTATCTTTCTGAGGTTTCTCTTTAACTTGTTGCTTTCTTGCAACATGCTTTCAATGACATTGTTGATATCCTCTGTTTCTTTCAATCTCCTATCCATTGTTGAAATTTGATTGTATTAATGTGGTTGTTTTCTATTGGAATGACATAATGGAAATGCATTACAAAAAAATGTGAACATACACGAATAATATACATCTGATATATATACATCTATATTTATATATATACATGGATATATATTTAAGTATGGTCATGAATGCTTTGACTCTACAAAGTAAGTATTCAGTTTTACAGTTTAAAGGGTAAGTAAAGTAAAGAACCTAACTATGTTATGTAATAAGGTGGGCACAAAATCAGAATTATAGACATCAATTGCAATATATTAAAATTCTAAATATGGAACATTTGTTAGTGGTTATTTATCTTGGAGATTAAAAGCCTTCATGTGCACAAAGTCAGTTACCTCATTTATCTGACTCTGAGCAAACATTTTGTGAAGCAACATTGTGTTTAATGTTTTCATGTGCGAGATGTATAATCCTTTCGATTTGTGTGCATTCTGTTGTAGGTTAAAAGGGTTTTAGTTGGGTGTTGCAGTTTGAAGATATTCATTGATTCAAGTTTTAACCAGTATTAATAGTTTAAGATTCTATTTTGCTATCTTTAATGATTTCATCCTGAAGGTTGTGCATGAATGTCGATGTTCTTTATGTCCGCTTGCAACCGTAAAATCTAATTTGTTTTGTTGTTGTTGGCAATATTTGGCTGTGCAAATTTTCACATAACGTTGCATATAGTCATTGATTTAGGTTTTGTTCTGCTTGTGACTGTTTTATTGGGTTTCTTTGTGAGCTTCACGCCATGAATGATTTCATCCCCGAGGCTGTGCACGAATGTCGACGTTCATTATGGTTGCTTGCAATCCTAAAATCTAATTTATTTTGTCGTTGTCGGCAATATTTCGCTCTGCAATTTTCGGTCTGCAAATTTTTGCATAAGGTTGTTAGGTTTTGCTTTGGTTGTGACTGTTTTATTAGGCTTCATTGTGAGCTTCAGGTCGTGAATGGTTTGAAGTTGCAAGGTAAGGTTCTATTTTATTTAAATTTGTTTTTGTTTTGTAATGCATTTTTTTTATAGTCTGCTTATTTTCTTCTTCTGTGTGCTTGCAGGGTTGTTACTTTGTTTAACTGTTTGTGCATGTGGGTACTTCCAGTTTGCAAGGCATTTTCGGGGCTGCTTATTTAATTGTTTGTGGATGCGACTACTTTCACTCTACAAGAGAAATGTTTATTTTAAAGTTTCTTGCATTTATAATGTATTTTTTTTAGTGTGCTTATGTTTTTGTGTGTTGTACTTGCATGGTTCTTACTTTGTTATGTGCGCTTGATACTATAAAATGTAATTTGTCTTGTTGTTATAAGTATTTTGCTCTATAATTTTTCTTGTAACATTGGATTTAGTTGTCCAGATAGGTTTTCTTTTGCCTGTGAGTATTTACTTGATGGAGTTTCTAACCTTTTCACTACAACATAATTGTTTTGTTGTTGTTGTAAGTATTTTACTCTGCAAGGTAAATCTTTACTAATGTTTGTGTTGCATTGGTGTTAATTTACAACGGTATTTATGTGATTACTATTGTGTGCACATGAAGGCTTTTATTCATTAAGATAAACTGATATATATATATATATATATATATATATATATATATATATATATATATATATATATATATATATATATATATATATATATATATATATATATGTACATCATGTGTATACACACACACACACACACACACACACACACACACATATATTTGTATATACATACATACATGTATATATATATATAGATTTATATAGAAGTGGTGACACTGTAAAAACTCCTTTATGCTTGTAGGCTTCCTACTTTGTTTATGTTATTTAACTATTTGTGGATGTGACTACTTACAGACTACAGCACAAAATTATATCAATAAATCTTACACACTTTACAATGGAGTTGTTAAAACAAAGATTTAATAAAAGCCTATATACATATATATACACATATGTATATATGTACATATGGGTATGTACATATACATATATCAGCACTACAAAGCATTCTAAGAAAAACAATCATAGATACACTTTGTTTATGTTATTTAACTGTTTGTGGACATGACCACTTTCAGACTACAACGCAGAGTTGTATGAACAAGTCCTACACACTTTAGAAAATTGTTATTAAAATAGAGATTTATTAAAACTCTATATACATACACACACACATGTGTATATATACATACATGCATATATATAGATATATGTGTGTGTGTGTGTGTGTGTGTGTGTGTGTGTGTGTGTGTGTGTGTGTGTGTGTGTGTGTGTGTGTGTGTGTACATGTGTGTATTTATATACATGTATACATGCCTATACATACATGTATATGTGTGTGTGTGTACATATACATATATCAGCACTACAATGCATTCTAAGAAAAACAATTATATGTATATGTACATCATGTGTATATATATGTACATGTATATATATACGTACATGTGTGTGTGTATATATATATATATATATATATTGGTACTCTAACAATTTGTTTATCTTTGCAGGGTCCTTACTTTGTTTATGTTGTTTAACTATTTGTGGACATGACTACTTTCAGAGTGCAACCCACATTTCTATATATAAATGCTACAGAGTTTAGAATGGCATTATTAAAAGGCTTATATTCATATAGGTGTACACATAACGAATGTCAACATTCATGCACAACCTTGGGGATGAAATCATTAAAGACAATATTGCTTTGAAAATAGAGCACACACATGCAAATGACCACAAGCGAGGCACACGTCACCACACAGGTCGGGTAATGAAAACACCAAACCGGAGGGAGAATGCTGGCGGCAAGACATTCTGGCAGTCGGTGGAATGTCTTGCACTTTTCTGTCGGCTTTCTCCCACTAAAACCCTACTTCAGAATAGAGTTTTATATATATACGTGCACGTGTGTATATATATAGAAGTATGTACATGTGTATATTTATATAAATGTATACATACCTATACATACATGTATGTACATATATGCACACATGTATATGTACATATAGTACCTATCAAAGTAAGGAGGTGTCATGTATATATACATATACATGCATACATATATGCGTTCATGTGTGTATTTATATACATGAATACATGCCTATGCATATATGTATGTAGTCAAGACAACAAACAGTTAAATAAAATAAACAACATAACAACCCTGCAAGAACATGACGCGAAAAAACCAAGCACCCTATAAAATAATGCACTACAAATTTGAAACACTTGAAATTGAATAGTGAACGTTCAGTGAAAATTTTCATAACAAAATATTCTTGAGAAGAGCAAAACAGATTACATTTTACGGTTGCATGCGGCCATAAAGAACGTTGGCATTAGTGCAGACAATAAAAGTATCTGCAGAATCCAAAACCAAACTAAAATTCTTTTAACGTAGACCAGAATTTAATCAGCAACAGAATGGTCAAAACCTAAATACCTGTCAAAGTGAACAAAGACGTTGCAGACTGAAAGTAATCACATTCACAAATAGTTAAACAACATAACCAAAGTAACAACCCTGCAAGCACACCATGGGCAGAAATAAGGATGGTATCAAATAATGCATTACGAATTTTAAAAACTTAAAAACAAATTAAACAAGTACTTGGCAAAGTAAAACCATTCACGACGAGAACCTTAGAAACAACCCCAACAAAACAGTCCGCATTGGTACACATCACCAGGGATGAAAAGATTAAAACAAAGTGAGAAACTTAAATCAATAAATGTCTGCAAAATGCAAAACCCAACTAAAACCCTTTTAACCTACAACAAAATGGACAAAGTACCAACCTTGCAAGCACAACAAACCGGAAAATAAGCAAACTATAAAAAAATGCATTAGAAAACAAAAAAGAATCTAAGTAAAACCATAACTTACGTTACAAATTCAAACCATTCACTCAGAGCCACAACAAAACCTAACTTGACAACTATATCCAAAGCTATGTGAAAATGCCTTGTAGACTGGAAGCAGTCACGCCCACAAACAGTTAAACAACATAAACAAAGTAACAACCTTGCAAGCACACAGACGGAGAAAATAAGCACACTATAAAAAACATACATTACAAAACAAAATAAAAATGTAAATAAAACCAAAGCTTACCTTAAAAATTCAAACCATTCATGGCGTAAAGCTCACAAAGGAGCCCAATAAAACAGTCACAACCAGAACAAAACCTAACTCGACGACTATATGTAACCTTATGCAAAAATTTGCAGACTGAAATATTTCCGACAACAACAAAACAAATTAGATTTTAGGGTTCCAAGTGGCCATAAAGAATGTAAATAAAACCAGAACTTACCTTGCAAATTCAAACCATTCATGGCGTGAAACTCACAAAGCAACATCGAAAATCCCTTGCAAACTGGAAGTAGTCACGGCCAGAAACTAGTTAAACAACATAAACAAAGTAACGACCCTGCAAGCACACAAAAGGAGAAAATAAGCAGACTATAAATTGAATTGATTACAAAAAAAAAAAATTGTAAATAGCCCAATAAAACAGACACATCCAGAAAAATACCTAACTCCACGACTATATACAACCTTATGCAAGAATTTGTAGAGCGAAATATTGGCAACAATAACAAAAAAAAAAAGATTTTAGAGTTGCAAGCGGCTGAACTTACGTTGCAAATTCAAACCATTCATGGCACGGCATGAAACTCACACAGCACCCTCGAAAATGCCTTGTAAACTGGAAGTAGCCACGCTGACAAATAGTTAAACAACAGAAACAAAGCAACAACCCTGCAAGCACACGGAAGGAGAAAATAAGCAAACTTTATAAAAAGTGCATTACAAAACAAAAACAAATTTAAATAAAATGGAACCTTACCTTGCAACTTCAAACCATTCACAGCGTGAAGCTCACAACGAAGCCTAATAAAATAGTCACAACCAGAGCAAAACCTAACAACCTTATGTGAAAATTTGCAGACTGAAAATTGCAGAGCGAAATATTGCCGACAACAACAAAACAAATTAGATTTTAGGGTTGCAAGCGACCATAATGAATGTCGACATTCATGCATAGCCTTGAGGATGAAATCATTAAAGACAACGTCGCTTTGAAAATAGAGCGCACGCATGGAGACAAATGAGGTACATGTCACCACGCGGGCCGGACAATGAACACGCACGCATCAGAGGGAGAACACTGCCGACAAGACATTCCGGCAGTCGCCGGAATGTCTTGCACTTTTCTGGTGGCTTTTTCCCACTAAAAGCCTATCAGCTTAAATATCTCTTCCGCGCATCTGATATTTAATGACCCACCTCATGAGTGTAGTACCCCTACTAGTTTGAACTCATTAGACTCATATTTTCTTGGTTGTTTTTCAGTGGATACATTACCATGATATGTTATTCAGATTTTTATGACATTATGCTTTATCTGGAGATGAGATGTATAATTTATTTGCAGTATTTCAATACTTGTGATTTATGGCATTTTATGGATTATTGCTATGTACTAACATTTTACATTACCTATGCAATGTGGAATTATATGTTTGCGAGTGTATTGGATGCAAGGGGACAATTTTCCTTCACTCATTTCGGTGAGACAGGGAACATTACGATTCTCCTTCATCGGTGTGTATGTCATGTTTTCTATATTGTATATATATGCATGTGTGGTTTGATGATGCAGGATATTGCAGGTACAAGTACCGGGTAGGTATGGGGTATCGTCTCCACCTGGCTTCACAGGTCTAAGCGTGCCTTATATTTTCCGATGGAAGTGCAGGAGATAGTAGTTGACCCTATTTTTACTCAGTTACACTCGTGTGAGTGTCGTCAGTTGGCCGTCTTGTTAGTTTGTTCGGTCTTTGTATTTTGTCATTTTATCTTTTATGGGTAATTGCTTGAGATTTGTTTAATTTGAGTGTTTTCGTGGATTTAATTAATTAATTAATTAAGTGTATGAAATTATCTCATTATTGTATTGTTTATGCATTGAGATTATAAATTTAGTTAATTAAAGAAATTATTAAATTAAGCCGCATGGTATTAGAAATATATTTTTATTTAAAAATAAATAAATTAGATTAATTGTATTTATTATTTTCTAAAGTTATAATTAAATAAATGAATAAAAGGATTAATTAGAATTAAAATATTGTTTTTAATTCTTTATCTAGAAAATTAATTAATGTGCATGAGAAAAGAAAAGAAAGAATAATGTTTTTTAATTATTGCATGTGATAAATTTAGAAAATAAAATTAAAAAATTACTATTATTCTAAATTTAGGTTTTTTGTGAAAAAAGCTTTTGAACCTAGAATTTTAGTTTAAATAGGGGTTAGGTCTTTATTTTAGTTACATAGGAACAGGTCAATAATTTTAGGTGAAGAAATTTATTGGAAGGATTAGGGCTCTTCTACAGATTTCTTCCAGGAAAGCTATACCAGGTTGGATGATTTCTTAGTTATGTGTTTTTTTAAAAATATTTCTATTTTTCTCTGCTTGATGTGTGTGTAAAATAATTGTCAAATCCAAAACCCTCTTCTGGTGAATTCGAGTTTTGTTTTGAAATCCATGCCTGATGTGTATTTCTAATTTATGGGAAGTATGTAATTTTAAGAAAATTAGGAGAAATTATTATAGAAAATTTGTCAGATTTTAGGATGCATTGAAATTTGCAAGATTTGTGAGAAAGGGTATTTATCTGAGAAATGGTTTTAATTACCTTAAGAAAATAAATTTATTTGGGTTAATTAAATATAATATATATATATATATATATATATATATATATATATATATATATATATATATATATATATATATATATATATATATATGAAGAAGGATTAAATTTTATTAAAATGAAATTATTAAAAAAGTATTGTTTTTATTGTTCTATTAAAAACAAAATTATAAAAAAATAAATTATAAAAAATAAATAAATTAAAAAACAAAAAAACACTACCTACGGTAGCATCCGCTACCGACGGTAGCAGCTACCTACGATAGTAGTGCTATCGGATGGTAGCAGTGCTATCGAACGGTAGTACTAGCTACCGGTGGTAGCTTAAGCTACAGTGATAAGGGCCTTTACAAATTTTTAAAGTGGTTTTAATTTTTTTAAAATTAATTTCTAACTATTTCGGGTTTCGTACCC
Organism: Cryptomeria japonica; assembly: GCF_030272615.1. Lineage (NCBI taxonomy): Eukaryota > Viridiplantae > Streptophyta > Pinopsida > Cupressales > Cupressaceae > Cryptomeria > Cryptomeria japonica. Next base: position 639,329,875 of record NC_081407.1, on the reverse strand, counting down.
AGGGGTTAGATAAATTAAATTTATTATGTGTTTTATTATATATGTATATAAATAAATATATGTATATTCATATATGTGTTTATATATATATATATATATATATATATATATATATTAGATATGTTTTTCTTCTGGTAGTTATTATAATATTTTAAATATTATTTAATTACAGTTTGGAATGTTAATTTCTATGAATATGTTGAAAATACATTAGGAGAATTATTTGTATTTTAAATCTTTTTGGACAAATGACAAAGTGGATGTTTTTGGTATAAAATAGTTGTAAATTCCTGTTATCTGGAAATTTGTAAATTGCATGTTATTTATGCTTTTGGTTGTTTTTAAGGAAAGATTGCCTGTAATAGGATCTTGCGTATATCGTGTTTTCAATCAAGCTTAAATTCCATTGGTATTTTGGTTAAATTGTCATTGTGTCCTAGGTTATTATTTTCTCCTAGACCAGGTGTTGTTGTATAACCTATTTGATATGAGGCATTGTGTGTTTTTGTCCAAATGGTCAATCTTGGGTTGGTATCTGTGTATCCTTCACTTGTGCTTGTCAAGATTGTTTATGGTTATCTGTTTCGCCATAGAGTTCTCGTAGAGAGAAATATTTCCTGTTAGTGTCCTAGGAGAGAGAGTGGCTTTCGAACGGGGGCCGTGCCTGAAGTGGATGACAGGATAACCTATTGAAAGTTAGTTAAAAAGTGATAACCTAATAATTGATTAGGGGGTGGGTAGATTAAATATTAATTAAGATAAATGTCCCTTGTGCATAGGTAAGTGCTTGTATAGGGCTCATAATGTTACAAGAAGGCCTGGAATGGCTAACTTATCACCTTGTCTTCACGAAAGGATTGGTAGGGTCTACATGAGACTTACTTGGAACTGGAGGCTCAGGAGATGTTACTAGGAGAAACCTAAGTATGGGGGCCGGGACCTATGGAGGTTGTACCATGATAACCATCAAGCTATGCGATGACACTCTCTTCTTAGAGTCACTAGTGTTTTGTGAGTTGTGTTACATGGATGGTTGCAAAGTCTTGTAGTCCTTTTGTACTTGTCTTACTTTGCTTGCTTGAAGGTTTTCTACTATCTCCTAGCACGGTGGGGTGGTTCCATCTCGGGATCACATGGTCGGGTGGTAGTGCCACTTCCCATCAGATGATCTGGATTGTATCTTCAGGCGAGGAAAGGCTTCGCTGGTGTTCCTTGGATCGTGGTTTATGTACCAGCTCTTGTTCAAGATCATTGTTCAGTTGAGACCTTGTGGTCATTGTATTGGACTTTTATGTAACCTTGATATTGTATCTTTGTAACTAGTGGGATTATTGGAAGCCGTGTATTTATGGATATTGTAATATTGTTATGTCAGTGAAATGAATGTTATTGTTTTGATCTTATGTTTAAATGGTTTATGGAAATTGGATACATTGGAATACTTTTATTTCTTTATTGTGAAATTTGGATGTATGTGTTGTATATGGTGAAAATGGATAACAATAATAACAAAATTGAGAGGCTAAATGAATTCAACTACAAAATCCTAGCCTAACAACAACAAAGATCCACCATAACATATGAAGATTACCTAAGACAATACAAATAAAACAAAATCACCAAGATTATACCATCACATGTCCAATAGGGTTTTGATCTCCATTCTTCCTATCTCCATTGATCTTGCTTGATATATTTGCTCTCAGATTTTATATGCACAAGAGCTCAACAAAGAATGGAATGTGGTTGCAAGTAGGATCATAATGTAGTCAATTGATCAAGTAGTTAGGTAATTAGGGCATTAGGGTTTGATAATGAAGGAAGCATCTCCTTATATAGAAGACACAATATGAAATGGAGGGATAAGATTGAGAGGTGTAAAAAGGAGGTCGGCTATGATTAGAGGGTAGGTAGAAGAAATAATAAAATAATGAAAGAGGTAGGTAGTTTATGAATTAAGAGATGAATGACATGTGTCATGGGTAGAAAAAGGCTAATGAATTAATTAAATAAATAAAGATTTATTTAATTAATAGAAGAATTAGGCTAAAGTAATTAAATAAATAAAATATTCATTTAATTAGACATGACAATTTTAGGTGTCTACATTTTACCCCTCTTTGAGACAATGCGGCTTGTCGCGTTGTTTCAAAGAAGATAAGATGAACTGATATAGAGTTGCCCCAAGATGGGAATGATATGCCCCCTTGAGAGATTGGATGAAAATGTCTGAAAAGATTGCAGACAATCTCTCGATAAGAAAGACGGGATAGAATAGACTGACCGGATAAAGTGACAGAGTCACGGGATAAAGAAGACTGACTCGGGAAATGAGGGCTACGGCGAGGGTAGGCTATAAGATAGACCATGGGCAAAAGACATCCTCATTTTCATCTACGCATCCACGAGAGCAAAGTGCAGAGCGAGAAAAGAGCAGTAGCAGTCAACAGCGATGGCTTTCATTCACATATTCGACCGCATTCATCGATTCCAGAGGCCAGCAGAGGCAGGAGAGCCAGTAAGTACCACAAAACCTCCTCGTACTTTGACGTATTTAATTTTGTCATTAATGCATGGTAGATAGGGAAATAAATGCGCTTAGGAATAGGATACAAAAATGTCAAAAAATGCGTAGGCGCGTCTGCGTTGGTACCAGGCGCGTCTGTGTCCGCCAGGCACGTCTGTGTAAGTGCCAGCCACGTCCGTGTCTAAAACAGCGTTTATGTCAAATGCGGACGCGTTTGTGTCATGTAGGGGCGTCTGTGTCACCCAGGCGCGTATATGCACAACATAGGCATGTCTGTGTCATACAGGTGCGTTTGTGTTGTTCAGACGCATCTGTGCAGTCTGTAAGCGCGTTTGTGTCAGAAAAATGCAAACTTTCATCTTCCAGGTCAAATCGACAGTTCTGTGATGAACATACGTTGTCGATTGGATAAGCTGTTGAGAGGATACACTCAAGCAAGTCCTCTAGGGAAGACTAGAATAGATCAAGGCACTTTGTGATGAACAGTGAGTACCAAGATAGAGTACTTTGTGATGAACAGGGAGTACTAAAATATGAGCAACACTTTGTGATGAACAGGGAGTGCAAATGTGAGGAGCACTTTGTGATGAACAGGGATTGCAAAACACGTAGTACTTTGTGATGAACAGGGAGTACCACTAAGATAAAAGCAACACTTTGTGATGAACAGTGAGTGTCACTGCGATAGATAACAACACTTTGTGATAAACAGTGAGTGTCACTAGGATAGATAGCCATATGCATTTAGATAAAAAGTAGCATTTTGTTATAAACAGTGAATGCCACTATGACTGACATGATTGATTTGCTTGACTGCAGGAGTATTTGCCTATGCTGGAGTCATAGGAGAGATTCCCATCGACTCAGAGATTGCGACCTGAGCTGACAGCCGAGGAGCGAGCTGCTATTGAGGAGATGGGCTTGAGACATGTGCTGTATGTGCCTGAGTTTCGGGCGAACATGGGACTGTTGACTGCGCTGGCTGAGAGATGGCATTCAGAGACTTGTACGTTTCATTTGCTGATGGGTGAGATGACCGTCACCCTTGAGGATGTCTACAAGATACTGAGGATACCGATCGATGGGGATCTGATTCCATACGATCGAGATGGAGACAGGGAGGCCCTGAGACGAGTGTTCCAGGACCCTGGACTGAAGATGAGGGCAGGACACGTGGCGTGGGACACTATGACAACCATAGGGCTAGCGCTGCTGGCAGTGGTAGGAGGAGTGATCAGTGGGTTCCTGTGTCCAAATAGGGTGACACGGGGGTTGGCTGTAGACTGGGGAGGAGCACCGGAGACACTAGTGACACAGTACACCAGATATGCCTGGGGACTGTGTGTGCTGGCACACCTGTACTATGAGCTGCATCAGTTCGTATACCACAGATCAGTGGGATTGGGCTGCGGGGTGACACTGCTATAGGTATGGGCTTATGAGCATCTGCCAGTGACGAGGCCGATACACTTCAGAGGCAGGGGACATGGATGCAATTTTGTTCATTTGTATGACATGATCACATCGCAGCCACAGATTGGCAGGTTGGAGCACTGGCGACGAGTGATAGACAACATTGATGTGGTCATCTGGAGGCCATACCTGGGATGTGAGGAGTGGGAGGATGATGTAGTTGAACTTCTGTACACCTTCCAGAGTAGGTATCCGATTGGGCGGATACCCTATGTGTTGGAGAGACAGCTTGTGAACAGGGTGTGCAGGCAGTATGGCAGGATCCAGAGGATGCCACAGGGTTCAGGTATGTATGCCTGGACTGTCAGGGATCAGGCACAGTTTGGGCCCTTATTGTCATATGATCAGGCAGTGACACAGCTGGCAGAGATGGTGCCCCTACCCTGAGATATGTGGCCAGAGATCGAGGATGCCGGCATGGATGCCGAGTATACAGCTTACTGGGTGGAGCATCCCTTCCCACGCTTGACAGATCTGGGAGAGCTATTGGATGGAGATGGGGGTGGGGATGATGATGATGATGGTGGAGGTGATGGGGGTAGAGACCGACGGAGGCGGAGGGGAGCAGTTGGAGAGAGGAGGGTTGCACCTCGGAGGGAGGGAGGAGAGGAGAGACAGGCTCGGGTGGTGAGAGGTCATGGTGGATTGCCGGTACAGGTACCAGCAGCACAGGGTCCCAAATAGGTACAGAGACAGGTATAGGGACAAAGACAGGGACAGGCACAGGGGGAGCCACAGGCAGAGGCTAAGGGGGCTGACGCATGGGAGGATGAGCTGATTGAGCTCAGGGAGATCTGCCAAGGCCAGGTAGATGAGATCCAGGAGTTGGAGAGAAAGAGGGATCGGCTCAGGAGACAGCTCTGAGATACTGAGCGGGGGAGAGACCAGGCTATTCAGCGCTATACAGAGGCTGAGACAGCACTGAGGGCTAGGAGACAGGCAGCAGAGGACATAGGGGCAGGATATGCTTATGTCCTGTGAGCAGGGGAGGAGATTGCCTACTGGTGGGACCTCTATTATGGTGCAGTGCCAACAGATCAGCGGGCGAGGAGCTTCCATAGACCATCGCGGACAGCAACAGCTACAGGAGGGAGTCGGAGGAGACAGGCATCTAGTGGTGGGGTCATGGGTCCTCCACCGCCACCAGATAGAGGAGATAGGAGGGATGATCCTGGGGCAAGTCCTTCAGGGGCTCAGATTTCGTCGAGGCCAGACGACTCCGAGGGAGGGAGTTCATCATAGCCTTAGAAGGCTCCCTATGTATCAGTTTTGTACCATTTTTGTATGATGATGTAGACACCTGCGGGTGATTGTAGCCATATGATTTTGACATCATTGTATCATGACACTTTATATATATATATATATATGAGATGATTCATCTTTGCGGAAGCTATATGCATGCATACCTATGTGATGTATGTTTCTATGTGATGCTTATGATATGGATGCAAATATGTATATGATGCAATGCAATATATTTTTGTTCTTTTATGTTTTATATGTGTATGCATGATGCAAATGTGAATGTATGTAATGCAGATGAATATGATAATGCAAATGTAAATTGTGCCAACAGGTATTGTGTGTAGGATGTGATATCTATATGTATGTATGAAATGCTTATATGTGGTGTAGCGTCCTAAAATTGTGACACTTGCAATTTCGACTGCATTTCGGTCTTCACGATGGCGACGCAACACGCAACCTGAATGGAGACCCTGAAACTTGCTCACGACACTGAAAACTGCATTTTTCAAGCACCCTGGCCTGAACCTCCTTGCACCCTGCTGTCCCGGGAGGTGGGACCAGAGCGCCCAGCGCCCTGGTCCTTCAGGACCAGGGCGCCCAGTGCCCTGGTCCCTGGGTCCTATTTTGGGCCCGGTCTCCTAAGGGGTCTCGGGTCTTTTTGTTTGCAAATTGGAAATTACATTTCCTGGTCGGCCTAAGGTCGGGAAAATCAGTCTATCAGCCCTAATTGACAAGTATATAAACTACATTTTTCTCTCTCATTTGGGATGGAAGAGGATATGTGTACAAAGCGTGGAAATTATACTCAAGCATTCAAGCATTCAAGCATTCCTTCAAGCAATTGATCATTTCAAGTCTCCATTCAAGGCTAAGTGTTGCATTCAAGACAAGGATTCAACCATTGAAGAGGAGATCACATACTACATGCTACAACATACAAAATACAACATACAACATCTAAACCTTCGCACATAAGGATACAAACATCCTTAGAACAAGGTATTAGTACTTGTTTTACATACATTTACATTTACAGCACTTGCTCATTTCTTGGTTAATTCCAAAATCGGGGTTTGACCTAAAGGCAAACCCCTAATCCCTAACCCCCCAATCGTCTTCGCTTTTCTGTGTGTAGGTTGCAGGTACGCAGCTGAAATCGAAGATCTGGAATCCTTGTGCAGAGACGAACAGATCCCCCTTCGTTTCGCGGATTTTTTGGAGGACCGTGGCGCCGGGCGCCATCGTCCCGGCAATTTTTGCTCAAATTTGCAGGACAGCGCCGTATCGACATTTTACTACTAATTCCAGGTCCGCAGCTTCATCCTATAACCCGAACTCAGTTTATAAGCGAATCTTTATGACTTTCTATGCATTCCTAGCTTAATTTCCTTAACAACATTCTTTACAAAAGAGGGTAGCCTTGCTTTCCTAACCCTTGAAATTCATTTAGCATCCAATCTTACATTGTGTGGGATTGGATCTTATGAGTTTCAACCCCTCTTTTGAATGTAAAGTCTCTCCCCTAAGTGAAAACCATCGAATCCTAGCGAACCTCCCTTCTCTCTCCTCGGAGTCGGAAGAGGGGAGAGCAACTAGGGTTCGATCGCGATTTTCCGCTTTACATTTTGGTGAACCCGACGTGAACATCCTTTCTGATTTTTCATGCTTAGATCTGAAAAAATTGATTACATTTCCATGTTTGATCTTTTGCAAAATTTTAGAGGTGATTGCATAAAAACCCTAAATTTTCTTTTTAGTAATTGAACCTGCGAAATGTCTAAATGTTAATGCCTGTTTTAGATCTGCCCTTCTATTACAAATTTTCAATTCATATTTGTGCTTTAATTCTGAAAATTAAGTGGTTAAGTGTTAAAACCCTAATTTTTGAAACCCTCTTGATTCAACTTTTGTCCGACAATTTCACTGATCAAAACATCTCCAAATCAGCTGTAACTTTGGATTCCGCAATAAAATCACAATATCTTTCATCCCTGAAAATTTGGAAAAAAGTTGCGAGGACCGTGGCGCCGAGCGCCATCGTCCCTGACATTTTTTCCGAAATTTCGGGAGCGAGATCTTACTGTATTTTCCTACTAAAATCCAGAATTTTGGCTGATTTTATCAATTTTAACACCTTCAAAATAACAATCAAAGTTGGTCTTGTGATTGCTTGGATTAAGGCTTCTAAACATTTAAAAATCATTGAAATTGAAATTTTGTGTCAAAATTGTGTTCTTACTGTCCTAAATCTGAAAAGTGTGTTATTATTCATTAAAAATTTCAGTGCTTTATTCAAATTCTTGCATTTTGTGACTTTTGAAATTAAGTGCTTAATTACAACAACTTTGATTTCCGCTTTCAAAATTGAATTTTGCGTGAAATTGAGTCAATTTTCAAATTTCAAAATTTGCATTGCTCTTGACATTCCCTCTAAAATCATAAAATTCAAAATTTCAGTTTCCCTCTCTTTTCAAAAAATTCAAATTTTGCATTTTTCGACAATCTTGATAGGGTTCAATTTTGAGATTACAACTTTAATTTGGCCTATCTACAGATCGTAAAATCACTCAATTTTTTCAGATTAGCTCTAAAATCATCATACCTTTCATCCCTGCAAATTTCGAAAAAAGTTGCAAGGACCGTGTTGCACTCCGGGCGCCACGGTCCCGGGCATTTTTTCCAAAATTTTGGGAGACTGTTGTGATTGCATTTAACAGCTTAAATCCAGAAGATTGGCTGATTTTACTGAAAATTGCTACCTCTAAATTCAAAATCTTCTCTTCCTTTCTAGTGCATGAGTTTTACGACAATAAGCCCTACTTACACTATTCCTGTTAGACGAAGCCGTAGAATTAAGTCTTTCTGAGGTTTAACTACTGAGGAGATGGAACCTAATTTGAATAGCCTTTTTAACGAGGACATGGGTAATTCCTCTAATCCTACTAATGATGAAGAAGCTCTCCATGAGGTTTCTGAAGAACAACTTTCGAAATTGGATAACCAATTTGACGATTTTCGACAATGGATGTCTCAAGAATACCCTGATAGTCAAGCTCTTCCTTTAATTGAGGGTCTAAAACGTATGCTTCAAAGTGATAAGAATGGAATTGATATTTTGCGTGGTATTGCAGACATTGTGGATTCGAATGTGATGCCTATGAAGAGTTGTGCTGAAAATTTGGGTTATACACAACCTCCTACACAAGTCAATCATTCTATTCCTTTGACAACTCCTATTGCTAGTATACCTACCTTTACATCAAACATAATGGCTACTTCTATACAAGACATTCCTCCCGTGATTACTAGTCATGGGGGCAACCCTTCTTCTTCAATTAACCCTCTTCCTTCATTCAATCCGACTTCTTCATTCATTCCTTCAATGAGTGTCCCTATTATATCTCCACAAATGAACATGACGCAAGGGGGCAATTCATTCAACCATTCCATTCCTCCTTGTAGTGTTTCTCCTATCCAATCCTCTCCTATGGCTAATTATCATAGGGTCCCACCACCTTACTCTCTACCTTCTTTCAATAACATAACACCTCCATCTCAATCTAACACATCCAATATGAACTCTTCGACTGAAGCGACCATTAACAATCTTGCACAAACTGTCTCTTCTTTACAGCAACAAATTACCTCTATGAATCAATCTAAGTTTAGTGTGCCCACATTTGATGTTGCGAGCCCACTTTCTCTTGACATTGTTCGAGTTATTCCTCTTAAACATGTTGAAATCCCGCATTTGGAGCTCTATAATGGTAAAGGAGATCCTCTAACACATGTTAAGACTTTTCAAACAATTTGTACTGATTTTGCTTATGACCAAAGGTTGCTTGCAAAACTATTCACTAGAACATTAAGAGACAAAGCCCTACAATGGTATTGCTCGTTGCCTTCCTATTCTATTTCTTCTTTCGAACAACTTGGAAATGCTTTCATTCAACAATTTCAAAACAATATAAGTCCTAAAGTTACTTTGATTGATTTAATGCATTGTAAACAAGGTGTTAAAGAAAAAGTGATTGATTTCATTGGTAGATATAAGCATTTGTATGCTCAAATTTCTTTTCCAGTGCCTGACAATGATATTCAAAGAATCTTTATTTCTAATCTACAAAAAGATATTCGAGACAAACTTCTGTTTTCTGAGTTTACTTCTTTCCAACAGTTGTGCGCCACTCTTCACAATTATCAACTGACTGTGAGTCAAATGGAACAATCACATCCTATGGCTCCGAGTGATAAGGGTGATAGCAGTCAACAACCATTTGGGAAGTTTAAACCGAACAGAGATTCCATCAAATTCAATGAAAACATCATCAACAACAATGTGAATGCAGCATCAGGTGTGCCTCCTATTTCTAAATTTTTCAAGAAAGAAAGAAAGTATACTCCTTTGAATGAATCATTGCATAGTATTATGAATAAGTTATTGGAACAAAATGTGCTTACTCTTCCTCCTATAAGGCAAATTGATCCTGCAAAGATTACTTCACCTTATTTTGATAACAAATCTTTTTGTCAATTTCATCGTCAGCCTGGGCATGATACTGAAAAATGTTTTTCTTTAAAGGGTAAAATTCAAGATTTGATTGATAACAATACTATCTTTGTTTCTGGAGTGAATGATAAAGGAACACATCTGTAGCTCCTCCTAACCAAAATCTTCAGATTTTCACTGATCCATTGCCTTCTCATACCTCTAATGCAATTGAGGCTAATGATTCCTCTCTCTCATCTGATGGTCTTGTGTCTATGACTCTGAATGTGATTAACTTTGTAGAGCAGCAAGAAATCCCTAAAGAACTTTCCATCACATTTGATTCTAGCGAAACCATTAGGGCACCTGATGGTCCTTTATACATAGTTGCAAAAGTTAAGAATACACCTTGCCGTGGAGTGCTTATTGATCCTTCGTGCATGGTTAATGTTATTACTGAAGAATTTCTTTTTACTTTGCAATTGAATCAAGTGATATATGACAAAACAGATGTGATTGTGAAATTATTTGATGCATTTTCTTCTCCTGCAATTGGTTCTATTACATTGCCTATTGAGGTCCATAACAAATCTCTTGATGTGAACTTTGCTATTATTCCATCTTCCGAACAATTTCGTGTGAAGCTTGGCTATCCTTGGCTATCTTCCATGAAAGCTATTGCTTCTCCTATTCATAAGTGTTTGAAATTTCCCATAATGGTGAAGTTGTTACTGTCAATCATAGTCTCTTTAAACCAGCTGAAAGAACCTCTAGTGTTCCTATTGATTACTTTTGGCCTAAACAATTCCAATCTCTTCCTCCGCGAAGCGATCATCTTTTCAAATCTTATCAAAAGTGGAAAATAGATATGATCCTATCTCTAAGTGAACCTAGAGCACCTAAACTTGATATTCCTATCATTCTTGAGAAGGAAGTTCTTCCTTTGAAAGATAAAACTAATGTCTTTCCTCAAGAAGATTCTCAACCCATCCCTATGGATGTGACTATGTCTATACCTAATAAACTTCCTAAGAGTAGACCTATACCTCCTCGTCATGATGGACTTGGTCTTCTCCCTAAACCAAAAATTCCTCCTTTGTATGGAGCAGTTCCTCCTCCTTCTTTTTATAGAGAGAAGAGACCTTCTTCTTCTCCTATTATCCAGCCTAAGAGACCACAACCTAAACACCCAAGTGCTAAGGATGAGAACATTCCTCCTCCTCAGTCTTCTCCACTTCTTACTAAGACTAGATGAAATCGTTCTGCACGTGAACGCCGATGAAAGCGTCGTCTTAGAGCTCAAACAGCTGCTTCTCAAACTTTACAATCTCCAAAAACACCTTCAACAAGCATTATTCCATTTTCTCCTCAGCCGGACATTGAGCCTAAATCTCCTAAACATAAGATGCATGATGGTCTTGATCCAGTGCGAGTTAAAGATCCTATTTTTATAAATCTTGATGATGATATAGATGAAAATGTTATTCATGATGAAAATGTTACTCCTCTTGCTTCTGATAGTGAATATGAACTTGTTGATGTCGATAACCATTTATCTAATGAATTTTCTAAAGCACTTATCCTAGCTCCTAGACAAGAACAATGTGGCTCGGAACATGAACATAGCCCTTGTTTGGATCTTGTGATAGCTCCATCTGCTGTGTTGGATGTTCCTCCTCTGGCGTGTTCCCTGCCTTCCCGAAACATTGATCAGCAAGATCGGGGGGTAGATGACATGCTAGACTAGTTACATTAGCATAGCAGATTCTCTCCTCCTCTCTTTTGTTACTTCTTCTATATGTTATTCTCATTCTTCTATTTGTTGTCCTTGGTGTTGTCTACTTGAGGACGATGCAAAGCATTGAGATCTCTCGATCTCTCTCATGTTGACTCAAAAGACACATGTGTTCCCTTCTTCTAGGTGACCTTCCTTGATTGGGGAATGAAGAACAATTATGCATACATACATATGATATATATACATGAATTATCATACAGCATACTGACCCCGAGGAAAGCGAAGTCACCTTGTGCTTTGTGTTTTGTGTCTATTATCCTTGGGTTTATCTCACACTTGGGGGCTAAATCCTTGCGATAACGTGCTCCTTTCCTTTCTCATTTCTTATGTGTATCACTACGTTAAAGCAATCACCCCCGGTGAGGCGTGTGCGATCGCTTTAACGTAGGGGGCATACATCCCGTTCATATCTTTTCAAGATACTTGAAAATTTCTTAGCAAATTTAGCCTTGCCTTGAAAATTTTTGATATCTTTCTTGCATGACTCATAGTGAGGGAGCCTTACTACTGACAGTCATGGTTCTTCCTCGCAATCTTCCCTTTTACTTTGTCAATCGAAGTCGTAAGATCCTTAGTCCACTGGGGGCTTGGTGTATCTTGCCTCCTTGACGTGGTGAAAGTCTTTCAATGTTGTTTCCTTGTACTTTACCGGAAGTATGAGCATACATACTCCCGCTAAAGTGGGGGCTAAATGTAGCGTCCTAAAATTGTGACACTTGCAATTTCGACTGCATTTCGGTCTTCACGATGGCGACGCAACACGCAACCTGAATGGAGACCCTGAAACTTGCTCACGACACTGAAAACTGCATTTTTCAAGCACCTTGGCCTGAACCTCCTTGCACCCTGCTGTCCCGGGAGGTGGGACCAGAGCGCCCAGCGCCCTGGTCCTTCAGGACCAGGGCGCCCAGCGCCCTGGTCCCTGGGTCCTATTTTGGGCCTAGTCTCCTAAGGGGTCTCGGGTCTTTTTGTTTGCAAATTGGAAATTACATTTCCTGGTCGGCCTAAGGTCGGGAAAATCAGTCTATCAGCCCTAATTGACAAGTATATAAACTACATTTTTCTCTCTCATTTGGGATGGAAGAGGATATGTGTACAAAGCGTGGAAATTATACTCAAGCATTCAAGCATTCAAGCATTCCTTCAAGCAATTGATCATTTCAAGTCTCCATTCAAGGCTAAGTGTTGCATTCAAGACAAGGATTCAACCATTGAAGAGGAGATCACATACTACATGCTACAACATACAACATACAACATACAAAATCTAAACCTTCGCACATAAGGATACAAACATCCTTAGAACAAGGTATTAGTACTTGTTTTACATACATTTACATTTACAGCACTTGCTCATTTCTTGGTTAATTCCAAAATCGGGGTTTGACCTAAAGGCAAACCCCTAATCCCTAACCCCCCAATCGTCTTCACTTTTCTGTGTGTAGGTTGCAGGTACGCGGCTGAAATCGAAGATCTGGAATCCTTGTGCAGAGACGAACAGATCCCCCTTCGTTTCGCGGATTTTTCGGAGGACCGTGGCGCCGGGCGCCATCGTCCCGGCAATTTTTGCTCAAATTTGCAGGACAATGCCGTATCGACATTTTACTGCTAATTCCAGGTCCGCAGCTTCATCCTATAACCCGAACTCAGTTTATAAGCGAATCTTTATGACTTTCTATGCATTCCTAGCTTAATTTCCTTAACAACATTCTTTACAAAAGAGGGTAGCCTTGCTTTCCTAACCCTTGAAATTCATTTAGCATCCAATCTTACATTGTGTGGGATTGGATCTTATGAGTTTCAACCCCTCTTTTGAATGTAAAGTCTCTCCCCTAAGTGAAAACCATCGAATCCTAGCGAACCTCCCTTCTCTCTCCTCGGAGTCGGAAGAGGGGAGAGCAACTAGGGTTCGATCGCGATTTTCCGCTTTACATGTGGCAATGCAGGTGCAACTACATGAAATGCAAATGTTTTTGGTGTGTCATTATACTCAGTCATGTGATAGTAGGCTACATAGACTCAAGAAGAATGATGGAAGTCAATCAAGAAAGGGGGATGAAAGATAGAAGATATGAACGTGAAAGAGCTTCTTGTGCGTTATCATCATTGAGCTTTATTATGACAAGTAGGTTATGACAATCGAGGCATATGTTCGACCCAGAAAGTCTTTGTACCTGTTTGCATGGAGATAAGACAGTCACAAACAAGGAATGCCCCAGTTCACACTAGACTCACAGTGTCCTCATATCCTTGGACAAGGCATAGCATTACTAAAAGACAATCCACAGACAGCAAATACAAATAGGTGACGATACCCCATCCTCGCCTTTCTAGTCAAAGACATCTTGGAGATAGAATCTCTAGTCAGAGACATCCTGGAAAAGCTAAAAGACATGTCACCGAAAGATAAAATCAAAAGAAAACCAAGACTCGACACCAACATCCACTGTAGTCCTCAAGTTTAGTGTCTCTTGTCACTTGTATAAGTCTTATTTGATTGTGTTCACAATGTTTACTTTCACAAAATGGATAGATAGCACTGAACCATAATGTTGTCTGAGTTTGTTGAAAGATTTGATTTTGTTGAAGCCCATTGTTGCTGATGTGTCTCATCTGAAACTGACTGGATCCATGAAACTGATACTTTATTGCGGAGAAGATGAAACTTTATTGCGGACTGGCGATGCAGATGTTGTTTTATTGCGGATTGTGCACGGATAGATTGAAGGAAGCTGGAAGAAACTGTACTCCTCGAAACATGTGATGTTCTTAGTTCCACACCCATTACTAGACGTAGGAATTGCCTTAGCCACAGATAGGATCTGATTTATTATGGAAAGGGAGGTTTATTATGAATGGCTAACCAATCTTAGGTAGATCAATAATAAGCCATGATGGAAATGAGTAAGTTTATTATGGATGAATAGGTTGTGAGTGTGTGCAAAGTGAAAGGATGAAAGTGAATCCTGAAGGAGGGAGGAGCAATGTCTCTACGCATGGCGCTGGTGACCCAGTTTTCACCACGGTACTTGCCCAGGGCACCATCGAAGTGGTTTTCACTGTTGGACGAAATTATTTTTCTTTTACTTTTTTTTTTTTTTTTGATTTTTTCTGTGTCACAAGGCGCCTGTTTGCTAGGTTTTCACCAAGTAATGATTTTTTTTGTTTTATAATTTTTTTTGTATTTTTGAATTTTTTTGATTTTTTTTGTATTTTTGAATTAGGATATTCCAAAGAGCTATGTGTAGAACCTGCGAAGGTGCATGTTGTTGATAGGATCCTCCAAAGGTTCACTTTCTGTAGTTGAGAGCTGATATGCCCCAGATCCATATATTGTTGTAATGATGTAAGGACCAAGCCAATTTGGTTCGAACTTGCCCTTCTTCTCTCTATCTTGCTGATTCTTGGGGTTTTCTCTGAGAACCAAGTCACCTACCTCAAATGTGCGAGGCTTGACTTTGTGATTGTAGCTGCGACTCATTCGTTGTTGGTAAGCCTTGAGATGATTAAAAGCAGTTTGTCTCCGTTCATCTAGCAATTCAAGTTCTTGTAAGCGAGAGACCCTATAGTCTTCATCGTTGATGATGTTTTGCAAAGAGACCCGTAAAGAAGGTAACTCTACCTCAATAGGCAAGATTGCTTCAGTGCCGTAGACAAGTGAATAGGGTGTAGCTCCTGTAGGTGTGCGAACACTTGTGCGATAGGCCCAAAGTGCGGGATTAAGTTAGATATGCCAATTACGGCCAGCGTCGTCGACTGTCTTCTTGAGGATTTTAAGAATTGTTTTATTAGATGCCTCAGCTTGGCCATTACCTTGGGGGTAATATGGTGTGGAGAAATGATGAGAAATATGGAAGCGGTCACAGAGTTCATGAACATCCTGATTTTTGAAGGGACGGCCGTTATCAGTGATAATGGAAACAGGAATACCGTATCAGCAAATGATATAGTTAAGGATAAATGTAGCAATCTGTTTTCTAGTAACTTGTGTGAGAGGCACGGCTTCAATCCATTTTGTGAAATACTCTATGGCAGTGATAATGAATTTATGGCCATGAGAAGAAGCAGGGTGAATCTTACCTATGAGATCGAGTCCCCATTAACAAAAGGGCCAAGGAGATGCAATTGGTTGTAGTTCTTGTGTTGGTGCATGTATGGGGTCTCCATGAATTTGACATTGCTTACATTTCTTGACAAACTAGTATGAGTCTTTTTCCATATTGGGCCAGTAATATCCAGTCCTAATGAGTTTCTTGGCCAAGGCAGGACCACTAGCATGTGGACCACATATCCCTTCATGTACTTCACGTAACGCAATCTGAGCTTCGTCGCTTTCTAGACATCTAAGAAGAGTGCCATCTAGACCTTGCCAGTATAGGATATCAGCTAAAATGACATATCAAGAGGATTGGCGAATGAAGGTGCGACGTTGGTTATTTGATAGATCAGGAGGTAGGGTATTGTCGCTAAGGTATGTGAAAATGGAACCGTATAATTGGGACTCGGGACCGACAACACATATCATCTCAATAGGAGTGATCTCATATGAAGGAACCAAAAGGTTATCCACCAAGAACTCATAGCAGGTCTCATTTGGAGGTAGATCAATTAGTGAAGCAATTGTAGCCATGGCATCTGCGGTGCGATTCTGCTCTCTTGGTATTTGCTCAAAATCTATCTTTGTGAAGTGTTGTTTCAGGTCATCCACCATTTGTTTGTAAGGCACTAATTTTTCATCTCTTGTTTGGTAATCATCAGTTGCTTGACGGATGACCAGTTGAGAATCCCCAAAAACACGAAGTTCCTGGATCTTCCACTGAACTGCAATCCGTAATCCAGTTGTTAATGCCTCATATTCTGCTATATTGTTAGTGCAAGGAAATGATAAGCGGTATGATTTTGGTATAGATTCTCCTTGAGGAGTTATAAAGAGGATGCTCGCTCCTGCCCCATGCTGTGTGTATGAGCCGTCAAAGTATAGTTGCCATGGCTTTGCATATGACATTGTTAAAATGGATTCATTTGGAAATTTTGAACTTAGAGGAACATCAACAATCATGGGAGCATCTGCTAATTGGTCTATGATGGCTTGTCCTTTTATTGCTTTCCTGTCCACATACTCAATGTCAAATTCACTCAGGATCATTACCCATTTGGCTAGTCACCCAGTAAGTGTTGCTTTATTGAGAAGGTATTTCAACGGATCGATTCTTGCAGTCAACTTAGTCTTATGAGTGAGCATATAATGTCGTAGTTTCTATGAAGAAAAGACCACGGCGAGACATGCACGCTCAATTGGTGTGTAATTTAGCTCATATCCCACCAATGTGCGACTGATATAATATACTGCCTTTTCCTTGCCCTCAGTAATTTGTTGTGCTAAGAGTGCCCCCAATGCTGTTGGAGTAGCTGAAATGTATAGTAACAGAGGTTGATCTGGAACTGGTGGCATCAAAACTGGCGGATTCAAAAGATAATCTTTGAGCGTCTGGAAAGCTTGTTGACAGTTATCATCCCATTTGAATTTGATGTTTTTATGTAGCAGGTGTTGAAAAGGATTACACTTATCTGCAAGTTGCGCTATGAATCTCCTTATAGACTGGAGTCTTCCCTATAAGGATCGAAGTTGACTGATATTTCTAGGTGGTGGCATTTCCAAGATGGCCTTGACTTTTGCTGGATCGGCTTCAATTCCTCTTTTGGACACAATGAATCCTAGGAGCTTCTCGGAGGTTACTCCAAAGACACATTTCTTAGGGTTTAATCTCACTTTGTACTTTTCCAACCGATCAAAGATGACCGAAAGTATGTCCAAATGTGTATCTCTGTTTATTGATTTACTCAAGAGGTCATCAACATAATATTCCACGGTTACGTGCATGAGATCATGAAAGATAGTAGTCATGGCTCTTTGATATGTAGCACCTGCATTTTTTAGCCCAAAGGGCATGACATTCCAGCAAAAAGTTCCCCAAGGACAAGTGAATGATGTTTTGTGTTGATCCTCGAGTGCGATCCTTATTTGATTATAACTAGAAAATCCATCGATCAATGATAACATTTCATGACTTGCTATGAGATCAACAATCAAGTCAATATTTGGTAATGGAAAGTCATCCTTTGGACAAGCTTTGTTGATGTCTCTGAAATCTGTACATATTCTGATGCTGTGATCTGGTTTACTGACAGGCACTAGATTGGAGATCCATTCGGGATAATCAATTGGGCGTATGAATCCGACATCCAATAATTTCTCAAGTTCTTCTTTGACTAGTAATGCCACTTGTGGATGCATTTTTCTTAACTTCTGTTTCACTGGCTTTGCCCTCGGTTTGACTGTCAAATGATGCATTACCAAATCCGGATCCAGTCCAGGCATATCAGCGTATGACCATGCAAAGTTGATTTGTCATTTTTTGAAGAAACTTATGAATTTTGACCTTTCGGACTCTGTCAATGATTGAGCCAGGAATATGTTGTGTGGAACCTCTTCTGTGCCAATGTTTGTTTTGATAGTCTCTTCAACCAACATGGATGACTTTTCCTCATATGATGCTGGGAGAATGTCGAGCCTTCCATCTTTGGGTGCCTCAGAGAGGTTTTCGCCCTCAGATACGTCCTTTCTTTTTACTTTTTTGGGGTCAGACAGCGCCACAGTGTAGTTTTCGCCATAAAACCCTTGGTTTGTTCTTATTTTCATATTTTTGCGACTGGAAGGTCCAACACCCTCACCAAAATATGCCATGTTGTTGAGTTCTATAGTGTATCCTGCTTTATGGTCCCCAGGGGGAAGATCGTCTCGTATGCCAAGATAGTCAATAATAGCTTCATCATTTTGGAATGTGTCAAATTGTGCTGGTCCTTCATGATCCCAGTCAATGAGTTGATGGTGAACAAGGGGAAGGCCTTTAATGTCTTTGGAGTTAGCAGGGCTAAGAGTGAAGATGCAGTTATATTCGGGTATGTCAAGGTAATTATCGAGGTCATCGATGGCACTCTCCTCATCAGTTTCGATTGCGAGTGAATCCAAATTGTCATCACTAGTAGCGCATTCTGGGACAAGTGTTCTCATCCTATGTGATTTCAACCTAGAACCTTGAGACAAAGACTGTGTGGAATCCTCACGGGTTGTTCCTTGACCAACTCTGAACTTTTTATAAAATTCCTCTTCTTCTGTAGGTTCATCTGGCTCTATGAATGTCTCGGTGAGCTCGTACTCACTGGAGGATTTGTCTGAACCCCATTCCCATTCGTTGGAGTCTGTGGAATAGCGATCCTCTTGTTGAATTTTGGCAACTTTGATTTGTAATGCTTCTTCTGTGCTTTTAGTGTGGACCTTGGAAGTTAGGAAACTAAGTCTCTTTGAGCGTTCCTTTTTGAAAGTTAATTCAGGTTGTAAAGGTTCAATGATACCTTCCTTTCGTAACCCAAGAGGGCTTTTTCCATCATACCCGATTTTTTGTAGAATCTTGAAGCCTTTGCCATATTTCTCATAGGGTATATTGATGTGATCTTGTGTATCATCTTCAATGTCTTTGTAGAGAATTTTGTATAAGTCTTCCTCTTCCAGTTTGCCCCATCTTTGAAAGGTAGTAGGGTCCCATTCGAGTACCACGATGGATATTTGCTTGTTAGGATGTGGTCTTCCATATTCTTTTGGGGAACTCATGACTTGTCGTAAGTGAATGGTCTGATTTAAAGTGTATTCTCCCATGCCTTTGTCTTGAAATTTGCCTTTAAGCTCACCTTGCTTTGATGTCGAAGGTTTCAATGACTCAGGATCAATGTATGCCGAAGAAGGAATAGCTTCACGATTACTGGGAATGATGGTCTCAGGTTGTGATCTCAGGTTATTGCAATATATGAACGGATTAGGATCACCATTAACCGTTACTTCGACTCCATTGTGAGGAAACTTAATGCATTGGTGATATGTCGATGGGACTGCCCTCATTTCATGAATCCAAGGACGTCCTAGCAATATATTATAAGTGAGATCTAGATCCAAGACTTGACAAACCACATCCTTTGTGACTGGCCCAACTCTGAGAGGTAAAGTGATTGTGCCCTTGGATGAGCGCTCTTCATCATCATATGCTTTGATGGTGATTTGATTTGTAGAATTCACAGCTTTATCGGAATATCCCAATTGTTTAATGGTGCTCCATGTACAAATGTTTAGACCAGCTCCTCCATCTATCAAGACTCGCTTTATTTTATGTTTGTGTATGAAGGCTTCAACATGTAGTGGTGCATTATGTGGCTGACTCACGGAGGCATCATCGACTTTTGTGAATGTAAGGAAGTGTGGAATGGAAAGGCATCCCACCATGGCTTGAAACTGGTCCACATTCAGATCAGTAGGAACGGTGGTGTCTCTCAAGATTTTGTCAAGAATAGCTTTATGAGTGGGGGATATGCGTAAGAGCTCGAGGATGGAGATGAGCACGGGTGTCTTCCCTAATTGTTGTACAAGGTCATATTCAGGTTTGGTTGATGAAGAAGTGATGTTTTTAGCGGGAGCACCTGGCAAAGTAATTTTACCTCGACGGGTTGTAACATGACATTCAGAGGTAGGTTCGGAAGAAGATCCAACACCTTTTAGGACAATCTTGGGTCTTTGAGTGAGATTCATAGGATTTTTGTCCTTGATGATAATGGTAGAGACATAATTGTCCATTGAGATGTGATTGATGGTTGAATCATAGTTGTAAGACGCTCTGGTATAGTTGGTTTGATCATCTATGACTTTAGCTTTTCCTTTGTCATGCTTTGGGAATGGTTCCTTAAACATCTCATGTTCTTGATTGGATGAGAGTCCCTCTATCTCAATGTCACCTTTATCAATGAGATCTTGTACGATGTTCTTCAGTCAATGATAATTTCTTGTCTTATGACCCTTGCTCTTATGAAATTCACAATACTCATCATCATTCCACCAATTTGGTTTAACCTTTGGTTCATATGGAGGAAAATCTGGAACTGTGATTACCTTGTTTGCCACTAACTTTTTGAAGACTGACTCAAGTGGTTCTCCTAATGCAGTGTACTTCCTTCATGATCTAGAAGTTGTTTGAGTATTCACTTGATTGTTTGTAGAACTTGATCTCGAAAAGATAAATTTGGGTCGCACTGTGTTGGCATCAACAACACCATCATTGACTGTGTTCTTGTTTTTATTCCAAAACCTTGGCTTGTCTTTTCCTTTAAAGTCATCTTTGTTCTCCTTGAATATCTTAATGACTCCTTGCTCAATTAGGACCTTTTCTGTTGCTAAGCCTTTTTCAATAACGTCCCTGAAGGTGGACAAACAAGCTTTTCTTAGATCATAACCAATGTCTTTGTTAACATTTTGTGTGAACATCTCTACCATTTGTTTTTGTGGAATTTTGCAAGAGCATCTGCTGGCTAGATTCCTCCATCTTTATAAAAATGATGCAAAAGACTCTCCCTCTTTTTGCTTGGTGTTGCATAAAGTAGCGACGGATATGTCTGTCTCTATATTGTAGGAGAAATGTTGAATAAATGCCTCTGCTAAGTCACCCCATGACTTAATACCAGGTGGGAGTTGGGAGAACCATTCCATAGCTTGATCACCTAAGCTTTGTGGGAATAGTCTCATCAAATATGTCTCTTCTGCTGCTACCTCAATGCAAGTTGTGAAAAACTGTCTTATGTGTGCCTTAGGATCCCCTTTTCCTCTATACTTATCAAATTTAGGTATCACAAAGTGTGTAGGAAATGGAGGCATTGGAATGCTCTTGTCGAATGGATAAGGACATATGTCTCTCATTGTGTATGTTGGCTTTGGTGTATTTATGTCCTCCATTTTCTTTTGTAAGTCCCTGATTTGTTGCTCCAAATTGCTCTTAGGTAGAGATCGACTTCTTGAAGCATACCCCATGTTTGAGACACCAATTGGAGTAGGAGCATGTTGCATATATGGATGATATTGATCATACACATGTTCATATGGAGGAGGTCTATAGTGATGCTGCGTATATGGACCACTTGGTATAGATTCATATTGAGGAACACCATATCTATTTTGTTGATCCGTAGCTTGAGTATGTGATTGAGCATATTTGTCTGCATAAGACTTCCATAATGGTCTGCGAAGGTGAGTATCATATGCTTGACCATGTGTATGTGGGACCTTTGGTTTTTGAAGCAAAGACGATGGTGATTCCGGCACCATATGTGGTCCTCTATGTCCTCCACTATTAGGCCTTCTTTGATCCATGTTGGAGTGAGTTTGTTGTAAAGGTCGATTTTCCATTATTTGAGACATGTCAAAATCATGAGGTATCTTGGCTCCACTTTGTGCCATCATTTGTACGAAGTATTGTCTATCTCTCCTCATTATTTCCTCAACCAACCGATTGAAATGGGGATTCATAATGGATTCTTCCACATTTGCTAAATGTATTGAAAACTTGTCCACATTGTCATTGTGTGTATCATTGTTGTTTGTAGTGCCCATGTTCTCAACATTTGGAATGTTTCTATAGACATCCATGTCAGGTAATGTAGTGTGCTCAGGATTGAAAAAGATATCATTGTCATACTCATAAGAACTCATGTTTGTGGATTCTTGAGCCTCTTTAGCTTCTCTCCTAGATTTTTGAAGACGGGTTTCAACCATAAACTAGGTATTGACCAGGATGTGTGAGACTAGATGAAAATGGAAAAAGTATGGAAGACCAAGAGTTGGATGGAATGTAAATGAATCTGAGGTGTACTTGCAATGTCCACAGTGTAAGACCAAATATGTATGTAGTAGAGTAGGTGTGACTTCCAAAGAGAGGATAGTTTCTCTTGATGAGGTAAGTTGACCTTGACTCTAAGTAAGACCAAATGAGACCCAAAGGTAAGAAACCTTGATGAGGGACCACTTAGCAAAGTAATGTTGTATGTAGTGTGTTGACAAAGTATGATGAGGACAAGCAAGTGACCTTTTGACTCAAGTTTAGACAATTGTGAATGTAGAGTAAGATGTAAAGCAATGATGGACTTTGTGAGACCCAAAGACAGGTTGAATGCTAGATGAAACCCTGGAGAAACAACCTAGGAAGCTCAAGAATTCTGAAACTGGTTGTGTTTGTTTGCTGGATTGTAAAAAATTTTGCAATTCTGAACACAGATGCGCCTGTATACTGCACAGACGCGGTTCCCCGACACAGACGTGTCTCTATTCAACACAGACGCTTTTAGACACACAGACGCGATTCTGCCCTTCACAGACGCGCTTAGACAGCACAGACGCGGTTTAAACAGACACAGACGCGTTTCTATAAAATTTGTGCAATTTTTTCCAATCTGTGAAGTTGTTTTTGTTGTGACCAAATCTGAATGTTTGACTATTTTTCGTGACAAGAGGACACAATGTTGATGAGGACCCAATGTTTATAAGTGTCTAGACTCAAAAAGGACTCCAAAAAAGTGTGTTGTTTGATGTAAAATTGTTTTGCATACACTTGAAGACACAAAAGACACAATGTTTTGCTGTTTGGTCTTGAATGTTTGAATGTTTAAAATAAGTCAAGCACAATTCTTATGGCTGGCCAAGACAATAGTTGTTGATCCCACATAGGGTTTTACCCCCGAGGCTACGCTATTCAGAGCGGATACTTAGATGCTTGACCTCACTGGCTCCACCCTCGACACTCACTTCTTGGGTCAACCAAGCGTCAGTCCCCACGAAAACTCCCCGTGGCGAACTTTGTATCTCTACTAAGAACCATATGTGTGTGGGCCGCTACCAGAGGTCCGACCTCCTGCCCCAACAACTAGAAGGATTTGGGCTTCTAAAACAAAAAGGTGCTAGTAAGGGCATCTGCTCGTGTGGCCATACATGCGGCACTTTCAGCTCTGTAAATACAGAAGGCTCCCAGCCGGTAGGGGTTACGCCCTACAACTGATCAAATAAATTTGATCAAATGGGTTTATGGGGAGACATAGTGTCAGTATGAACTAATCAGCACACATTATTCATAGTTTTCACCATGAATACATTTGTTTATAGTGGTTCGGAAGAGGTGGGTTTTCCTCGCTACCACTTGGGTTGTTCTCTTCTCACTAGTAGTCCTAATGACCACACGGGAAGACAGGCCCTCTAAAGATTAAACAAAAAGAGCCTATTGCTCAAGACACAAAAGACAATGATTCTATTTTAGTGCACCAATGGAAGTGTTTGCTAGTCTATGAAAACAAGGCACACAATAAAAATCCAAAAACCCTTGCCAAGGACCTACAACAAAAAGTTGTTAGTAGTTTGGGTTGTTTGAAATAATCACCCCTTCCTGCAAACACACAAGTTAGGTAAATTTTAAAACCCAAAAGACTTTGTGAAATAGTGGCCTTCAACCAAACGATTTTGCCTTCAAAACAAGCTGCACCAATTTCATTAGCTAGATCTGAAAATGTTAGCTCAAAATAAACCAGATCTGAAACCCTAAACAAAAAATCCAAAAATTGAATCAATAGAAATCCCGAAATTTGAAACTGTCGAACACAGATGCGGTTACCTTAGACACAGACGCGGCTCTGTGACGCAAATGTGGTTCTGTGTGTCACAGACGCGGTTATAAATCATAGACACGGCTATACGACACAAACGCGGCTTAAACAAGCACAGACGCGCCTTCAAGACATAAACCCAAGTTGCAAAACCTGCAAAACAAAAATATTGCCGAAACACAAACGCACTCCAAAATTCCACAGACGCGATTAAAAAACCTAGACGCTGTCCGAAAGTTCGCAGACGCGAAAATACCAAAAATGTCATCGAAAATGTCAGATCTGCAACTTCAAAAACACAAAATCTGCAACAAGGATGTTAAATGCAAAAGGGACAAGAGTCCCATCGGGCATGCCAAAATGTATATGGTGAAAATGGATAACAATAATAACAAAATTGAGAGGCTAAATGATTTCAACCACAAAATCCTAGCCTAACAACAACAAAGATCCACCATAACATATGAAGATTACCTAAGACAATGCAAATAAAACAAAATCACCAAGATTATACCATCACATGTCCAATAGGGTTTTGATCTCCATTCTTCCTATCTCCATTGATCTTGCTTGATATATTTGCTCTCAGATTTTATATGCACAAGAGCTCAATAAAGAACGGAATGTGGTTGCAAGTAGGATCATAATGTAGTCAATTGATCAAGTAGTTAGGTAATTAGGGCATTAGGGTTTGATAATGAAGGAAGCATCTCCTTATATAGAAGACACAATATGAAATGGAGGGATAAGATTGAGAGGTGTAAAAAGGAGGTCGGCTATGATTAGAGGGTAGGTAGAAGAAATAATAAAATAATGAAAGAGGTAGGTAGTGTATGAATTAAGAGATGAATGACATGTGTCATGGGTAGAAAAAGGCTAATGAATTAATTAAATAAATAAAGATTTATTTAATTAATAGAAGAAATAGGATCAATTAAATAAATAAAATATTTATTTAATTTAGGAAAAGGATAATTTAAATAAATAAATGTATTTATTTAAATGAGAAATAAGGCTAGAAGAGGATAAATGAATTAATTAAATAAATAAATATTTATTTAATTAATAGAAGAATTAGGCTAAAGTAATTAAATAAATAAAATATTCATTTAATTAGACATGACAATTTTAGGTGTCTACATGTGTAATTTTAAACTTAAGCATTCAATTTATCTAATTAAATGGATTAACTGTGATGTTAATATAATCTACAAAATTAATCTTCGTTGGTTACCCTTAGGAAAACATATGATAGACTTCCGTTGTGTTATTCAACGTGCAATGGTTTTAGTTAGTGCACTTAGTCTTTAACAAAAAAATAAATAAATTATTTCACCTTTTAGTTGCCTAGTTGTGTTGTTTTCCTTTAGGGTTCCTGGCGGGGCATTACAATGAGGTCTAGTGGTAGTGAGGACCACGTAAAAATATGCTTTGGCATGGTTTCTAAATAGTTTTCCGACAAACAATGACCATTATTTTCCACAGCATTATGGAGAGCACAACACAATGTACATCTATAGCCATAGATAATTTGTATTTCTTGAAGAAGAAACAAAGAGAGAAAAAAAGCGCCACTTCCAAATTTGTTGATTCTTCGATAAATCCTTTGTAGAAGGTTTTTGTTGTCTTGGTTTGCAACTTTGACAAGCCGATTTAATTGCCACAAAAATTTGGTTACAAATACTGAATCCATGTCTCAACTACAACTCATTATTGTTCATGAAATAGGCACATATGGCATCTAGTCCTTATCAGAGCCCATATTGCATATATTGTTGCAAGGTGTGTACCCTTGGTCTCCTTGTGTTGTGCAGTGCAACGCTCGAGTTTGTGACTTGGTTTAACCGCCTACTGTGGATTCTATAAGTATTGGTTGTATCGGGCATTAATAGGTGATTGTTGCAAGGTGTGTGCCCTTGGTCTCCTTATGTTGTGCAGTGCAATGCTCGGGTTTGTGACATGGTTTAACCGCCTCCTATGGATTCTATAAGTCTAGTGGTTGTATCAAGCATTAATAGGTCAATCTTTTGGAGCAACGACAATCGCACTTGTAACATATATCAGTCCAAGCATGGTGCAACATGGTTTCAAGTGTAAATCGATGATACCTGGGAAACATGTAGCTGCATAGATGGCAACACTAATAGTTTAGGGACTTGACAATAAATGGAGGTAAAAAAAATTTACCCACATCTGAAAACTAGAAGATAAGTTTTAATTTTAATATACAATTTTTAATGTATTATTTATAAATAGTAATTTTGTTTTTGTTTTATTTAACAAGTTTCAAAGTAAAAAATTTGTTGTACGAAATATATTTCAAAATGTAATTACTGTATATAGAAAAATCAAATTTTCAAAATTTTAATTTTAATTTTATATTGAATTTTAGTTTTAAATTATAGTATAAAATTACTTTCTACTTATTAATCACAAATAGTAAGATTTTTGTTTTATTTATAAAGTTTTAAAGTAAAACTTTTTTTTTATATTATTCTATATTTCGTTTATTTTTCAAATTTTGATTTGATAGTATTAATTAGTTAAGAAAGAAATTTCAAAATGTTATTGTACATTATGATGAAACAAATAATTCTTTTCTTTTCTTTTAAATGTACTATAATTTTTTTGTAATTTTCATCAATGCAACATGCAATTCAAATCATTGTTATGTTATACACTTTAAAATGAAATGTTAATCAAATTCTCATAGTGATTGTCAGACATCTTGTGTTTTAATTGAGGAAATAAAATAAAAGTAAATAAAACTTAGTGAATGCACAATGGTTAATTACCTTTTTTTATATAGAACATAAAAAATGGATTTACAATTATTCTTACTTACATCAACAAAGGATTGGCAAATGTTCTATAACCCCAAGTGGTTAGGGGTATTTTTCTACAAACTTTACTAAAAGTTCTAATTTTCCATTTAACATTGCCTACATCTCCAATCATTGTTAAGTTATTCTCAAATATTAAATGAGAATCAAGGAATGGTAATCTTAATATGGTCAATCTACCTTATTTTGCATCTGCAATTACATACTACAAGTGAAACTAGAAGATCACATCAATATAAAATGGGCAATCACATTTGACATCATCAAAAAATGAAATTTACAAGCATGCACTATATGAAAAGAATGCTACCTTAGCATGTTTGTCTAATCATCAAATAATAATTCTATTTATAAAAGATGTTTCAATGAGAAAGGCATAATTCTATTATCCAACATATGTGTCCATTAAGTATGTCATTCTAGGAGATACTCTTTCTCCATCTATCCAAACACCATGTTGATTTCGCAAAAAGCAACTTTACTTATCGATTGTTCATAAATGATATCACCCAAATTTATATCTCTTCTCATGGAGTCAATGGGGTACATCCTTTCGACTCATATGAACTAAATATAGTTGACTTAGTAGGGAGATGCTCATTCTTCATCTATCTCCTCAATAGTATAGTCCAACTATTTTTGTCTCCCAAGCGAATGGTAGGTGAGATTTTCGTTACCCTACACAACTTGGTTAGCTATTTCTTCTCTCTTGGTTTAGAAGTTGATTCCTTTCTTCTTTCATCCTAGAAGTAGACATCTGCCTTCCTCGACCTTATAATTCTCATCTTGAATATCCTGAATTCATTTCATAGTAGGAGGGAAATATTTCTTCCTTAATCAACCATCCTCCTCTTCTAGGTTGTTGTCATCAATTCACCTTGTAAAAGCTTCATGCTCCTTCTTAATTTGCAAGTGTCATGCGTTATATATCAAATAGCAAGTTTGTTAATCACATGACTTCATTCATGAAGCAGACTCATAGGCCCTAGAGTTATAAACTGTGCTTTGATACCAAAATGTAAAGACGTAAATCGTGCTAACTTCAATAATAGACAAAATACTCTTTATTCTTAAATAAACTCATAAATCGGTTAATAAATCTATTTCATTCCACTTTTCCATCCATAGCTTCATTTGATCATTCCATTTAAATCATAATAAACATGAAATTTCTATAAAAGATAAAGATTCTTCATTCAATAAATCGATAAAAGTAGTATCTCAATCATACAATACTTAGGCATTTCAAGTTGTCGTAAGCAATAAAAAAATAATACAAAGTAAAGGGTGAGATGCGTCTGTTGATCTGCAACGCAAGCTATCTTCAATGAAATCTTTAGCATGAAGACGAGAACAAGACTTAGGCGCTTTTTCCGCCCAATCTTGAAGCTTACGCTTCCCCAAAATTCTTAGTCAATCAAGAATACCTGACCCTGCACAAATTGCTTAGCAAAATAATTCGAAAGACAAGATGAAATCCGGTGCGTGCCTAGATGATGCATGCATTTTCAATTTTCTAATTCTATTAAGAAACAAGCAAGATCAATCAAGGATGTGGTAGAGAGTAGAAATAAAAGAAATTCATCTATTTCAATGGTTTATTCAATTTGATTACTTGGCCGAGTATAATGCCATGCATAGAAAAAATAGATAGTTTGGAAAAGAAAACTATTCTCTCTATAATCCACATTTGGCACCCGTCTTGGAAGGTAAGTTTCCACAAACACAAACCTATCTAGGTTTGTTCACATAAATCTTAGAATAAATATATGCAGAAGACAATCTTTCGCCTTTCAATTCTAGCTTCCTATTTCTTGCAAGATAAAAATACAATGCTAAAGAAGACAATCTTTCATTGAATAGAAATTGAAAGAATCAATCTTTTATTACAACCAATCCTATCTGACATGGAGCAATCTTTCATGGATAAACAAATATATATATGAAAAGAAAACAATCTTTTACTTCTATCTTTCAAGCAATTTAAAGACAATAATTAAATATTAAGAAGGTGTAACACATGTATGTATCTTTACATAGAAATTGAATAAAATGAGCACACATTCTTTTATTCAATTATCAAAACATTTAAATAACGTAATCATTAGCATGCATTCCATATCTTATGGTTTAGAATTCTTAGTTTATATCATCTAAGCTCTCTATCTTCCCATGTGTCTTGGTTCATTTACCTATTTTCTCAAAGCATCATATTTAGTTTAATACTAATTTGTGACTTTTCATGATTTAAATACTCAACTCACTGATTTTACTAATTTACCAAAACAATAATCTAACATGATGAAAATTCATAAAGCGTCTATCTATATGGCCTTTCAAATGAGACACTTGATAACCATATTTTCTCTTCATGCAAAGATCTAATTTGAAAGTGTAAGTCTTTTCTTTATGATATCAAAATTAGCTTCACTATTTAATAAGTCATAATCCTAATATTTCATCTTCTTCGCAGTTCAATTTCAAAGTCTCTCTCTCTATCCTCTTACTTTGTTCCTAGAGGATTTGGTGGTCTAATTTCTATGAATTTCATTTATGTTTATCAACAATCTTTTAGAAAATATTTCATTATTGCATCTATATTTGCATGATCATAATTTAAACAATTAACAATGATTTATATCGTGACTCTAACTCTTTCATTAGAATATTGCATAAAGCTAAAACTAGATCATTCTTTAACTCTTAAATCTCTATCTAACAAAACATGCTAGATTTTAGCCTACCTCAAGAAACGCGATCCATGTCTATTATGATCCTTGATAACTTCAAATTGCTTGCAATACGTTCGGATTCCAATTCTTTCCACCTCGACGCTCTTCTATCTCACGAGCTCTCCATTCTTGGTTCTTATCCTTTCTATATTCTGAATATTTCTCAAATAATAATAAAACAACTAACACACATTCAAGAGCCTAACCCTTAAGTTCGACGCTAAGTCGGAGATGATCATCATTGATTTTTTATGACTTGGTCGTAAACACGTCTAAACCTCCACTACTCATCTCTTCTACATTCCATTCTCTAATCCTTTGTTGCATCTCTCCTTCTATCTCTACTCTAAATTTCTCTCTTCTAACTAGCTCTAACTTACTATGCTCCTCTCTTTCTCGAGCCCTTGCCTCTATTTAAACTATTTTTTCCTACGTAATCTGCTATATCTTTGGCTTAGATAATGCTATGAGTTTGACACCTTCACTGCATTATTGACAGATCTATCACTTTACTACCCCACGTCTACTCCTTCCTAAGAGATTTTCCACTCTATTTGCCTTTGATTAACTAACTTATCGACAAGTTTGGGGTGGTGGGATGCTAATTGTTGTTTCCTGCAGTTGAGTCGACCTTGGATTGTGGAGGAGATGGTTGGTTTTCTCCACTATCACCGCGGAGACTACAGTCTTCCTACTGCCACCGTGGGTTATGGAGAAGTTTGCGGTTGCTATAAAGCCATGGCACTACATGCCAAGTTGCTTCCTCCCCCATCGGTCGCAAGCCACTATGCAATGGTCAATCTGCAGTTCGGTTGCATTGGAGTTGAACTGCAATAAGTCGACTTGTCGACTTCTACCAGTCGACCCACCAACCACCACCGCCACCTCTTTCTAATATAAGCATTAATATATATGTTAAACTTAAACATAATATATTTTGTTTAATTGAATTGCTGATATTAACTCCTATCTGGTAGGCGTATGGCTACGTGGAATAATCCTCATAGTGCTCATGTAGCACAAAGTCCTTATCCTGTTTGTACTCAATGAGTTTGATAAGGTGATAAGTCGATATTAATATTGATCTCTCTTCAGGCAAGTCATTTCTACATGTCTTAGTTAATTTTCCAAGTGTTAGTGTATGATTAGAACACTTCAAGTTGACTCCAGTCATGTCGACTTCCTCTAGCATGCATTATAAATCCGCCAATATTTCAAACAGGTTGGTATTTATATATCGACCAAAATATATAACATAAACTAGTTAACATGTTTTTTAATAAACCACTTTCCATAATTATATATATATATATATATATTGGATTTTCATTAAATAAAGAACTCATATACATATATATAATACGTATATATATTTATTTAATCTCAAATGATTACATATAGGTATAAACAAGATTCATGGCGTAATTAAATTTCATGATCATATATAAAAACTATATAGATATATATGTATATCATTGAATCAATATCTCATATACATATATATGTTATACTATTATCAATTTACCAAAGTAAATTCGTAAGTACAATATTTCATGCATTTATACATATCTGAAGAAAAAGATAATATAAATATAGGGTCAATATTCGTTTTTAAATCATTTACACATTTCATCTCTTTTAACAATAAAGCATAATATTTCACAATCACTCATGCAACTTAGATTTAATTCAATCACCACTCAAGTCATGCAATAAATGCTGATGTACAAATATTTAAATCAATCTTCTACTCATTCCAAATTCATCATTCCTATTTAAACAAACATTCAAATAAGGTCATTTAAATCATCCATCTTTTCAATTTACAAATTATAAATCCTAATGTGGTGTGTGAGAGATTCCATATATTCTAACGAAATACAAGAGCTAAGACAACTCTACTTGAACCATGTTCTCTCCTTCGTCGATGTTCACCTTTTCCTGCAATCACTTGCACTCAGTTGCTCATTAGCAATGACGATCCCAATTTTGCAATAAAAATTATTACTGATTGTTCGATTGTAAATAAATCATTTTAGTGCATTCGATCTCCTATCTTATTTCATTGACAATTCCAATTTCATTTCATTTCCATTTCATTTGCAAAAAATAAACATTATTTTCCTAATTAACATTATTTTCCTAATTAACATTCTCTCTCTCTCTCTCTCTCTCTCTCTCTCTCTCTCTCTCTCTCTCTCTCTCTCTCTCTCTCTCTCTCCTTATTGCAAACATAATATGAGCCTATGGGTAATTGAGCTTGATTATGTTCTTGATTCAACAGTCATGTTTTAGTCATGTTTGAATACATGTAAGTGGATGCATAGCTAATTTAAAGCTATCACGTCTCCATCAAGACATTTGTTGCACAAACTAAATCATTTCTTAAATGATCTACCAATTAACAACATGTACCACACAAATTTATACCAAAAAAAACCAAAATTTTGTCGAATAAACTTCCACCTCTTCGATGTGCCCATTGCATACCAATGATGCAATTGCTAGTTTTATATAGTTCATTACGTAATTAACATTCATTTATATTTTCCTTTCGATAGTTTACCGATGTATCCTTACACCAGTAAGTGTAACTGCAAGTGTCAGTAAATACGTTCAAACGTGCATCGTGCGCGCTCAATGACCTCATCCGTTCCCCTACATTAAGTTTAAAAGCAACCTACGAATCTTGTGGCGGAAGAATTTCCAAAATGTGATCGTAATGACGACCTAAAACCTTGCTTGGGCGGCAAGACAAAAACACGTCGTCTCATCACGTAATACAGTATGGTCCTGACAAACGGGACCTTAACGGAGTCGCCCGAGGGGACTCTGTCATTATTGTACGGGATGGTGCATACGCCCTCCAAGATCTCTGGAATGAATCTGCGCCTTACAAAGCTGCAACGACACAATTTATAAAATATAAATGTCAACGTTACAGACTTAGAACATTTGACTATAGCGTTCTCGAAGATGCAGAATCTGTCAAAGCGCTTCTCACCAATGTGGGGGAGAAAAGCCAGAATTCACAGAAAAGTCCGTTCTTACCAGTGGAAAATCGAGACCAAAATAGTTGGCTAAAACTTCTGGAAGGGAAGGCAAAGAAGAAGAGAGGAAAGTGAGATTCACCAGTTGGGGGTTCGGTTTCCATGGATGAGCTGCGCCTATATTAGATGACTTGTCTGGCACAACAAATCACAGAGATATTGAGATTTCAAGCGTTTTGAGAAGAAAAAAAAGATGGAGAAGGGAAAGAGAAGCACGAGCTACGGCGATTTGGGCATAGACATAGCCGGGAGCTTCTTCAAGTCGATAGAGGGCGTTGGACCCCTTTCACCCAGCACACGAAACACAAAGGTCACTGTTGTGGGCGTCGGAAATGTAGGCATGGCGGTCGCCCAAACCATTCTCACACAGGAGCTAACAAACGAGCTGGTGTTAATAGACGTGCAGGCCGAAAAGCTAAGGGGGGAGATGCTGGACCTGCAGCACGCCGCCGCCTTTCTCCCTCGCACAAAGATCATGGCCGACACCGACTATGCCGTCTCAGCTGGGTCGGACCTCTGTATTATCACAGCAGGGGCTCGCCAGCGCGATGGGGAGTCCAGGCTCGCACTGGTCGAGCGCAACCTCCACCTGTTCAAAAGCATTGTTCCCCAGGTCGTCAAATACAGCCCCAACGCCATTTTCCTGGTCGTGTCGAACCCGGTGGATGTTTTGACGTATATTACCTGGAAGCTTTCGGGATTCCCGGCGAATAGAGTAATCGGGAGCGGCACAAATCTGGATACTTCGCGCTTCCAATTCATGATAGCCGACCACCTGGATGTGAACGCGCAGGATGTGCAGGCGTACATGATCGGCGAGCATGGTGATAGCTCTGTGGCGCTCTGGTCCTCCATCAGTGTGGGAGGGATGCCCGTGCTGAGCTTCCTGGATAAGAATCAGATTCCCTATGAGAAGCACCATCTTGAGGCCATTCATCACACTGTTGTTAATAGTGCATATGAGGTCATTAAACTTAAGGGCTATACTTCCTGGGCTATTGGGTACTCGGCGGCTAACTTGGCCAAGAGTTTGCTGCGGAACCAGAGAAGGATCCATCCGGTTTCTGTTCTGGCTAAGGGCTTTCACGGAATTGAAGAAGAGGTTTTTCTTAGCCTGCCTGCACAGCTGGGCAGAGGTGGTGTGCTTGGTGTTGTTAATATCCACTTGACAGAGGAGGAGAGCCAGAGTCTCATGAAGTCCGCCCGGGCCATTCTCGACGTTCAACAACGCCTTACTATTTGAAAGTTTCTATATTTCCACGCCTTTCTATTTGACAGTTTAATGAGTTAGCCCGTACGTTTTTTTGTAAATTTGGCAGAATAGTGATGTGTCATATTTACCTTGTTTTCTAGAGAGAAAGAATACTAAGTTTTGTAAATTTGCTGTTGTTATTTCGTCAAAACCTATGTGCAAGGTGTAGAGTAGGCAAAATGGACTATATATGCGAGTTGGCATCAACAATGAGTCTGAATGTAGAAGCATATCCATATAACCTGATGATCCCATCATATGCAACTGCTCCTCAAGTGAATCCAAGCTCTGGGATGTATGATGCTCAACGCTCGTAGAAGGATTGGTAGGTGTATTCGCCTCTACAATAGCCAAATAATCTATAGGTGGATCATGATGTGCAACGTTGTCCAGGTGATGAGAATGATGTGAAGGTCCTGCAGCCTAGCTGGATTTCGAATGTGAATGACAGGATCTACCTACATGTCCTCATGTAAAGGAATCCCAGACTCTACTACAATGAAAGTGATAGGTCTTCAGACAAACAACTTCTTGTACTCCAAAGAAAACTATTTCCTATAAAATCATCTATGTTTGCAAGTGAAGGGACACCCGCGATAGCATAAGGATCAATAGCATGATCCAATGGTTTGGATTGTAGATGACTACTAAAATATTGACCCACACGATTAGAAGATATCTTAGATGTTGTAGCTACAATATCAATAATACTATCAATTTGTTTCCCTTTGGAAAGGAATAACAACCTGTTATGTTGTAGGGTCTAGGACTGGGGAGATAGCAAGCAACCTATGCTCAACCAAGGCCCTAGTTGGATGCCTTTATTTTCTTTACAATAGGGCTCCCTATCAGCAACCCTACCATGTCTCTAACCAAAATATGTTGGTAGGTCGAAGTACTTGATTTTGAGGCCCAAATAAACCTCAAAGTATAATTATTGTACAAAATATAAAGGAATTTGGTCATTATTTGGATAATGATCATGAGGTGCAAGAAAATGTGGGTATATCAAAGGGGTTATTTGAGCATCAACACATCTAGTCACCTAATATGCCCTCACTTGGGATCTACAAGTGTAATGTGAAAAAAAAAATTTGATTTGATGTTGTCTTTGGGGATATTGAGCTAAACTATAGCAAGTGAAACATCACCACTGACCTCTTGCCACATTTAGGTAATAATAACTACTAGAGTTTCACTAGAATAAGCACAAGTCTCACCTAGTATTTGTCTAATGCACTCTAAGCTAGCTAAAATAGTCTGACATGTGTCCCTATAAACCCTTGTTGTGTTAGGGTCAACTAGTATGCCTCTTAATCAATGTATCTCATCGTTTGTATGCATAAATATACCTTGAGGTGGTAGTGCATTTACCATATTGACTTGATTTGTCCACAAATAAATTATTTAGATCTTAATTTTTAAATTCAAGTTCCATGCATTAACAAGAATTTTTTTTAATAATAACTTGATAACATAAAAATCTTGAAGTAATTTTGACATCGTATAGATACATGTCTATAGTTAAATAGATCTAAAAAATTAACGTACATGTAAATAGAATATGGACCTCTATATTTCCTATGTATTTTGTCAAAAATCTCTAGATTTTGTGATATTCTAGAAAACACCAGAAAGTGAAGATATCCTTTAAATTTTTATAAAAGCTTTATGGATGCACTATTCAAACACCCTATATTAAAAATAAACCTAAGAAAATAAATATATGTAGTAATTTATTTTGTGAAGCTTATGAAATGAAATTTATTATAATTGAAAGGTCTTAGACCTATTTATAATATAACATATTACTTAATATAGTTTGGTGCCCTTATTCAATATAAAACAATGAATAGCTATTGAGAAGGTAAAGAAATTGTCAGTGATTCTAAGAAGGATCCTAAGTTTTTTTATATTACTAACAATATTCTAACACTTGTTAAGAAAAAAAAAAAAAAAAAAGCCCATTGATCAATTTAAATATTTTATTTAAGGCTCTAAATAATTTGATGGAAACATATTCTTTACTTTTACCCTGGTTGTTTATTAGTTTGTCATGTATTTTGTCTCTTTCTATTTCTTGATTTTTTTTTTCAGGTTTCTAGCTTCTTTCTATAGTTTTGTTTTTTCCTCATTTAGAATCTTGTGAACTTTTAATGTCTCAATTATGACATTTGGAGTGATGTTCTTATGCTCAATATTGTTAATAGAATATGGTAACAAACATGTGCATATTCCTAGATTCATATTTAATGATAGAATGCATATAAAATCAAATAATGTTCATGTGATGCTGAAATATTAGGATGATCCTAATAAGTTAATAAATAATAAAACCTTGTCTCAGGCTAGCAACTCAAACCAGTATATTCAATTATGGCTACTATATTATAGATTTAAAGCAAGATGG
Organism: Cryptomeria japonica; assembly: GCF_030272615.1. Taxonomy (NCBI): domain Eukaryota; kingdom Viridiplantae; phylum Streptophyta; class Pinopsida; order Cupressales; family Cupressaceae; genus Cryptomeria; species Cryptomeria japonica. Next base: position 639,293,531 of record NC_081407.1, on the reverse strand, counting down.
ATCAAAATTTGATCTAATACTTAAGCAATTAAGAATATATGTCATATATATAAATGCCTCTAAATTATATGATATTAGTGCTTTTATATTGTTGTGTTCAATTTCTACCAGTTTAGTAGATTTGTAGACTATATATATTTTTAAGTTGCATGGAAAACTCAAATTTTGATTATCTATAACCGTTAATATTTCATAATTCTAATGCATACTTTGGTGGTTTGTTTTTTTGGTCAACTTGGTACATTTCTATATTAACTCATGTTAGGTAGATATACCATTCTTTGAGTGACTACGTAACTATACTTTGGTACCTCTAATAGTTTACTATTATGGTATAAGATGCTCTAGATCGTGTTTTACTACCAACTTTATCCAGATGCATATTCAATCCTATCATCTTGGTTGGAGATCATGGTTGACCTTTCAAGCTACCATTGTTGTATTCAAGATTTTTTTATATAAAGTTTGTATATGATCTTTAGAACTGTGAGATGTAATTCATGATGCCATGTGTATCTTAGGATTACTTCTCGTAAGAGCATTGGTAGAAATGTGGATTTTTTAGTTTATGATGGATTTGTGTTCAATGGTAAGGGATGTCATAAAGATCTCTCAATACCTACCTTATGTGAGCAGTATGAGTTTATTGGAATATTAATTCTACAAATTAGGTTTCTTATCTTCATGGTGCTTAGAGAAGCAAGAAAACTTATATCATGCATCATAATTCATTTATTAATGTTGATTATCATGATATCAATTATTGAGGTTTGAACATGAATGATGAAGACACTTTTCCTATGCAAAGTTCTTTTAACATTCCATCATTATACAAACAAATTAGAATATTCAAAGTGCATAATCAAATCACCTAAGTATCTAGCCAAACTATGTGTCAACTAATCATGAAAACAAACTTAAATTTCTAATATGGTCGCTTTATTATGGATTTATCAATTATTCTGATTTAATGATTGAGTCAAGGAGAATATAACGTTGTCATATCTGCTCGTCTCTATCTTGTATTCAATATTTTTTTTGGTGTTTAGCCTATACCTTATTTATTTTAAATATATATCTTGATAAATTTTAGGAGATATCTATATGTAAAAATTACATTAATAACTCGTATACATGGGTTATTTATACCTAGAGTAAATTTATAGTGCTAATTTCGATTTTTTTGTTTGGTTTGTTTTGGACCATCTTGGTGCATTGGTATGTTCATTGAAGATAGATAGAGATGGAATTTTTATTTACTCACATAGCTAAAATTTGTTTCTACAAAAATTGACTATATTGTCATGAGAGGCTCAAGGTCACATTCATATAGTCAATATAATATCTTCTTGTTTGGATATCATGGTCCCAACTATGAGTTGCTAGTGTTAAAATCATATTCTTTGTTTGTATGAGGGTCATTGATGATATTCAATTGGGTGACTTTTCCATTGGTCTGTGTGCTTCTTAAGATCACTTTAAGTGAGAATATTGGTAATAATATGGATTTGAGACTTTGTGATCAAATTTCTTTTATAATTTTTATTGATGTCATGAGGATCTCCTAATATATATCTAATATTATTTGTGTGTGTTCAATTACATCTTCAGTTCTATTGAAACATAATTCTTATTGACACCCTCCTAAATGGCACAATGGTTAGTCTAAGATCAAAGAACACAAAACACACAAAACATTAATGTTAGTCAATCTAAAACTAAACATATGAAGGCATTCCAAAAGAGACACTAAAAAGACATGCTAATATATCTAATAAGTAAAACAAAGATCATGAGACATCTCCAACTGCCTCTTCGCATGGCCTTAGCTTCTTCTCCCTTGTTCCTCTCCTCTCCAAGTTCCAAAATAGTGTAGCTCTCAACAGCTTTTTGCACTATGGATGCTTATGGAGGATTGAGATTGTAGTATAGCTCCAAATATGAAATAAAAAGCTATTTTTATGCTAAAATGATATATTTTAACCAAAAAGACAAGATTTAGTTATGCTATGCTAAATGCTCTCTAAAATGTCTATAGTCTAAATGCTTACAAGTTTTCAGGATCTGGATTATGAAGGAATGGGCTCTATTTATAGGAAAAATGGAGCAATGGATGGCCAGGATTGAAAGGTTTAATCAAGGGTCAAGCTTGAAAGTTGGGGATCCATGTGCACAATTTGCACCAATGAAATGGTGACAAGTGTCAACATAAGATTGGGTTGAGAGAAGAGGTTGGAGGCATTAAATGCCTGAGAAGACTTCATGGTTATCTAGAAGGTAAGGGTCAAGCCTAAATTAGGATTACCCACTAGATTAGGAGTTAATGCAAGGATAAACCTTTGTGCAAATGATTAAGAGATAATCATGGTCAAAGCATTAAAGGCTTGATGAGACCCTTGGGTTGGGTAGAGGTTGAGTCAAAACAAATGTTTTAACCATGTGGAAGGGTTTGGGTTAACCATTAATGGTTATTGGAGACTTTGTGGATTAAGTGGTTGAAAGTTGGAAGCCTTTAATGGCTATCAAAGACTTTGAGGATTTAAGTGGTTGAAGGTTGAAAACCTTTAATAGTTATCCAAGACTTTGAGGATTTTGAGAAGTGACTTTCCTTTGCTTAGGAATGTGACAATATTTAGGGGATGGATTAGGCTAATTAGGAAGGGGTTAGAAGAATCTAGAAGGGGATTAGATTTTGCAAGTGGATTTGGTGGGTGAGGGAAAATAGGATTTTATTTAAAATAAAAATTCATTTATTCCAAAATGTGTGCAAGTTGCAATTGTAGGAAAATGCAAGTGGGGTGGGGATAATGATTTAAATAAATGTTTTATTTAATTTATTTAAAAGAAGAAAAGGGGATTTAATTAAATAAATAGATTTTATTTAATTAATTGATTGGAATTTGATTTTAATGAATTAATTAAAATAAATTGAATAATTTATTTAATTAATAGAAGAATGTTTGGGGATGAATTAATTAAATATTAATTTAATTAACTGATGGCTAGTGGATTTTTAATCAAATAAATACGAAATATTCATTTAATTAAAATGGACAGATTTATGTGATTACACTTATATTTCTTTTTAAAAATCTACATATAGATTGTTCTGATTAATTAAAAGCGGGATAGGCCTGAACCTTTACATAACTGCTAAACAACAACACCTAGGGCACATGAGAAAAGCACACCCAGCCAAAGACAAAAAACACCGAAACCAATGAAAGACCACCCAATGACCAAACAAAGACCAAAGACAAAACAAAAAAACTAAAACCAACTAGCCACCCGCCAAAGACACAAAGGGATAGTCTACTAGTGGAGGCGTTAACCTCTTGCCAAACTTTACACTGACCAATGACTTTATCAGAGAAATATTTTTTCTTGTTAGAGTCCTTACCAGAGGTCAGAGTACCAGAATTCGGAGTAGCTTTGACCGTAGAGGCATGGGGCTCCATTCTAGAAGAGGGAGACAACACATGTCTATTATGTTTTTCTTTCATGTGATCAATTTCCTCCTGAATAGCTTGTAAGGAAGCCAAATTCTTCCAGGCCATCTCTTGGATTAGCGTAGACATTTCCTCAATTTTTCACCTCAAGACTTTTTGGCTCTCCTTCAGCTCCATCAAAGATACCTTTTAACTAAGGTCATTTAGAATACCCTCAACCCTACCCCATTTATCAAGCTTTCTTGCCATATTACTAGCAGCCTCCCAGATTCGTTTGTCCTTTTCCTCCATCGCCCATTTATCAGCCCTAGCTCTCGCCTCAACCATTGCCTCAAGCCCATTGATATTTTTAATAGCTAGATCAAACCAAGAGAAGATCCATTTAATAACCAGTTCATGTTACCCAATGAGCTATCTTCTAGCCTTGATATCTTAGCAACCAAAGTAGGGGGTCAGGACTGGGGTTAGGGACATGTTGTTTAGGGGGAAAGGGGGCATCCTCCTCAAAGGCCGCATGAGACAAGTCAGATTCCAAGGTCAAGGAGGACTCAAAATTCTCAAGCACTCCTCCTCACCCGATTCTAGAAACTCCACATCTTTTAAAGGCGGATTAGGGGAGGTTTCCTGTTTCTCACCTATGATAGGGTTAAAGCGATTAGGAACTAGCTTGGGTTTGGAAGAAGAGGCAACTTTAGGACCAGGTTTTATAATAGGGGTACCTGAGAACTCAACCACTGAATTAGGATCTGACAAGGGGCCAAAGGGATTAAATAGGGGGCCACTGGATGAGGATTAAGGTAGATAGATTGTTTCCATTAGCATATTTTTAAATTATATTTCATTGTTTTTCTACTTTACATAGATATTCTTTGGTTTTTGAGGATCTAGATAGCTTATTGCAAGTAAAATGTTTTGGAGATTTTGGTTGTCATGTGATTAAGAAGTAAAAAATTACATCATGGTAAGTTCTTGGATTTTGTATTGATGCAGTTCGATCTTTGTTGATGTTTTGTGGTATCCTATTGGATGATTATTTATATCATTTTTTTGTTGGATTCTAATTATTTTAGAGTTCTTTTAGTTAACCTACCATTTGTAAACTTATATCAAATATGGGTGAAGCTATTTCTCTAGTTTTTAAATAGTGGGTGTTGAAATGGCGAATATTATAAATTGTTTAGTAAAAAATTAAGAAGCCTAAGGCTAGAGTGGGATATGAATTTAGTATGGACTTATTTCAAGGATAGTGGTGGCACAAATGGTTATTAATCTACAAGTTAACTCTAGAATATTGAAATTAATGAAGAAGCCAAATGAAGGAGAGAGAAAAGAAAGAATAAAAAACTCATATAAATATAAACTATTTAAAGAAACATTGAGCATTTCATAAATTTTTCAATGCATTGAATCCAAAAAACTTAGATAAATCTACACTGTCTAAAATACCAAATAGATAAATTGCCCAACCTGTATGTGCTCAGTTGATGTGGTAGCTATCAGTAAGGAAGGTGGATGAGGTGGACCCTCAAACTTGGATGCATGATGTGGGCCCTCAAACTTGGTTGCTTCACTACTTCAGGCATTTGCTTACGACTTTAAATGCTCACAACTTCGTTCTCAAGGTCGCTCTCAAATGATAGTTAAAGTGCCATTTGAGAGATAAAATTTTGCAAAAATATATAAAATAAACCTGTTAATGGGTCCTTAAGGGTTAATCCTTCTCAGATGGAAGTGAGTTATGTTCATTGGTCTCCACCAGAACCGGGATGGATTAAGATCAACTTTGATGGTGCATCTCGGGGTAATTTAGGACCCTCTAATGTCCGATGTGTAGCCAAAGATTGTAATGGAGTGGTAGTGGCTAGATGTAAACAACACTTAAATCTAGGCACAAACAATGAAGCAAAGGTAAAATCTGCCTCTCTAGCAGTTCAAGTAGGGAAAAGACTGGGAGTTGAGAGGCTTCACTTGGACGGTGACTCTCAAATTATCACGCAGGCTCTAATTCGGGGTGAAGCTAAAAAATGGAGATTAGATAAGGAGATCAAATGGATTAGGTGCCTTCTCAATGACTTCCAAAGTTTCAAAATTTCCCGCATTCTAAGAGAAGGGAACATGGACGCTGATGTGTATGCCAACCAGGCCTTTGAATTACATGTTGGTTAAATTAATTGGGATTTCCCCTCTCCCAACGAGTAGCTTGGTAATAGTATTTGCAACCTTGCCAACTTAAAATGTCAAGAATGCCAAGATAATGGTGTCACACAGAAAGCATTAAATAAAAAGTACGAATGGTTATTTAATTTGGGTGCGTGATGATATGGTAGATCCCCAAATCTTCACCGATGTTGGCGGAAATTTATGTCGCGAAGATATAGTGGAGAAGGTGGCGGCGAGAATTACCTACCCACACATGTGAGAGAAGATGTCTCTCACATTAATTTCTGCTAGCCTCAAGGGTACAACGAATTCGATTGCATCGTAAGGACACAATGGAAGCTGGGCTAGTTTCTTCGACAAGCACAAAGTAAAGAGATAAAAGGGACAAGAAAAAGTTGTAGCTTTTTCAAACCAAATATCTTTGGCGAACCAAAATTACAGAATGCACCATGGAGCCGAACTTTTCTATCAAAGCTTCACGGCCGATGATGGTGTTTTGGGGGCCGATATCTGATGAGAGGTTGACCAACATCTTTCTATTCGAGGAGCAGACTTTCCTCACTCGAGTGAAGATAGTTTTCGGAGATGAGTATATGAGGGTGGAATGCAAATACCAGACGAACGTCGAGATCGCTTCTATGTTCGTAGCTTAGTGTTTGGAGCTGGAAAGTAAAGAGCGAGCGAACTGGATAATTCGAGGTTGTGTACGAGAGGAGTGTTGTGGTGGTCTAGATAGCTTTTTGAGGATGACCGGGGATGGGGCGGGGTTCGTGTGTCCAAACGGTTCCTGGATGCATGCAAATGAGTTCAAACCGAGCCTTTGCGCCCCTACTTCATGTGGAGCACTAATTGCAACAAGGAGGCCCGACGCACCTCTGCACAGATAGGATTGCATAGTGTCAATGAATTCTTGAGGTCGTGGGAGAAGAAGGAACTTAGGATGGAACTGTCGAAATGGGGTGACTTTGAAGCTAAACCCTCCCAGTCCGATAGCTCTACATCTACCAAACGCAAAAGGGGGCGTCTGAGGAAGTCAAGAAAGAGGCAAGGCAGGCGCACACTGTGGATTGGATCCCCTCTTGAGGACAACGATGACATTGAAGACCCGAAAGAAGAAATGAAGCATGTCGAAGCTTCCAAAGTTAAAAGGCAAGGAGATTGTTTTTGTCTCTTGAATACGGAGCATTATCGAGCCTTGCTATATTTTGTTTATGAATGCATTTGTGTATTAAACAATGTAATATCTTTGCTAATACTATGGGGACGGTAGCAGACGTTCTAGGTATAAGTTGGTTTTGATAGAGGAGGTATGGATGATATTGCATGTTTACTCTAATCTAGATCTCTTGTAAAACTTGAAGGATGTAATTTTTTTTTTATTATGCAATATAAGCCCATTTACCGATAATATATATATAAAATGCTTTCATTCAAGGCCCCCTTCGAATTAAGGCATGTTATTTTATCAAATAAAAATGATGATTACACCTTCAAACGAAGGTTATGTGGACAAAGCCTTTGTTCAAAGTATCCTCTTCGAATGAAGGTGTAAAGAATTAAAAAACTCCTCCTTTTGAAAGCAAACCTTCGCTTGAAGGTGTTTGCAAATTTTTTTTGGGCAACCCACAATTTCTGTTCATGGTTAGGTTTGTAAGCCACTATTGTGGGTTCCCCTGTCCTCCTCTAAAGTCATGTATTAATCCACAGAGGACCCACCCCACCCACAATAGGTTTAGTCGAGGCTTGAACCTACGTTGATCGTCTATGTCTTTCAACAACTTGACCAACTGATCTACATCCCAAAAATAAACATTGAAAATTATTATTGTTGTCATCATAATTCTTATATATTTTTTTAATTAAAATTTTTAATAATTTCATATACATTTAAAATGACATTGAAAATTATAATTGTTTTCATTTATAGATTTTTATTTACATCGCATAATGTTAACATGCATTGATGTTTACCCTTCATTACTTTATCAATGTATCACATGATGTTAATAAATACGTTCAAAGGTACTTGGTAAGTGCTTACCGTCTTCACCCGTTCCCCTATATTATATTCAAAAGCAACCTACGAATCTTGTGATGGAATGAATTTTTGAAATCTGATCATAATGGCTGCGCTCCAATTCGGACCTAAAACTCTGCCTGGGCGGCAAGAAAAAACACAAGGGGAGCTTAACGAAATGCCCGAGGGGACTCTGTCATTATTGTAAGGGATGGTGTATACGCCCTCCAAGATCTTTGGAATGAATCTGCACCTTACAAAGCTGCAACGACGTATGATTCATAAAATATAATGTCAACGCTACAGACTCAAAACATTTGACTAAAGCGTTCTCGAAGATGCAGAATCTGCCAAAGCGGTTCTCAGCAACTTGCAAGATAAAAGGCAGAATTAACAGTAAAGTCTGTGCTCACCGGTGGACAATTGAGACCAAAATAGTTGGCACAAACTTCTGGAAGGGAAGGCAAAGAAGAAGAGAGGAAAGTGAGATTCACCAGTTGGGGGTTCGGTTTCCATGGATGATCTGTGCCTATATTAGATGACTTGTCTGGCACAACAAATCACAAAGAGAGATTAAGAAATTTCAAGCGTTTTGAGAAGAAAAAAAAGATGGAGAAGGGAAAGAGAAGTACGAGCTACGGCGATTTCGGCATAGACATAGCCGGGAGCTTCTTCAAGTCGATAGAGGGCGTTGGACCCCTTTCACCCAGCACACGAAACACAAAGGTCACTGTTGTGGGCGTCGGAAATGTAGGCATGGCGGTCGCCCAAACCATTCTAACACAGGAGCTAACAAACGAGCTCGTATTAATAGACGTGCAGGCTGAAAAGCTAAGGGGGGAGATGCTGGACCTGCAGCACGCCGCCGCCTTTCTCCCTCGAACGAAGATCATGGCCGACACAGACTATGCCGTCTCAGCTGGGTCGGACCTCTGTATTATCACAGCAGGGGCTCGCCAGCGCGATGGGGAGTCCAGGCTCGCACTGGTCGAGCGCAACCTCCACCTGTTCAAAAGCATTGTTCCCCAGGTCGTCAAATACAGCCCCAATGCCACTCTCCTGGTCGTGTCGAACCCGGTGGATGTTTTGACGTATATTACCTGGAAGCTTTCGGGATTCCCGGCGAATAGAGTAATCGGGAGCGGTACAAATCTGGACACTTCGCGCTTCCAATTCATGATAGCCGACCACCTGGATGTGAACGCGCAGGATGTGCAGGCGTACATGATCGGCGAGCATGGTGATAGCTCTGTGGCGCTCTGGTCCTCCATCAGTGTGGGAGGGATGCCCGTGCTGAGCTTCCTGGATAAGAATCAGATTCCCTATGAGAAGCACCATCTTGAGGCCATTCATCACACTGTTGTTAATAGTGCGTATGAGGTCATTAAACTTAAGGGCTATACTTCCTGGGCTATTGGGTACTCGGCGGCTAACTTGGCCAAGAGTTTGCTGCGGAACCAGAGAAGGATCCATCCGGTTTCTGTTCTGGCTAAGGGCTTTCACGGAATTGAGGACGAGGTTTTTCTTAGCCTGCCTGCACAGCTTGGAAGAGGTGGTGTACTTGGCGTTGTTAATATCCACTTGACAGAAGAGGAGAGGCATAGTCTCATGAAGTCCGCCCGGGCCATCCTCGACGTTCAACAGCACCTTACTATTTGATACTTTCTATGTTTCCACGCCTTTCTTTTCCACAGTTTATATTGTTAGTCCGTACGGTTTTTTGTAATTTTGGCAGAATAGTGATGTGTCATTTATCTTGTTTTCTCGATGGAAGGTCACTTTGTTTCAAAGTACAAACTAAGTCTGGAAAAAATGAATAGTAAGTTTTGTAAATCTGCTGTTATTCACTCGTTAGAACCTATCTGCAAGGTGTGGAGTGGACAAAATTGGGGTCGCAATGCTTATTTTGAGACTCTTACACAGCATACATTGGCGTAACTATTCATAACGCTGGTTTCACTGTTCATGACAGTTTAGTCGTTACATACATTGTTCATTGAATAAATCCTCGTCTACGTTAATGAATTTTTACCAGTTTCTATCATATGGTGTCAGAGCGCAAACCATTCCTGTGCTGTTTTTCTACAATACAAATAATAAATACAAAATAAAAAATTCCTGTGCTGTGGAATATGTGAAGATCAGTGGCGGCAAAGTGATGGGATAGAAGACATGGACGTAGACTGAAAGCTATGTGATTCTCCAGGAAATGCGTACGCCTGCCATGGTTGAGTGTGGCCCATATTAAGCTGTTGCAGGATATTGCAAATTCTATAGATCATTACCGCTGCGTGTAGAGAAGGCATTACAAGCTATTTGGAGGCGTAAAACTTCTGTGCCTGTGTGATGGAAGAGAGTGACCTTACGCTATTTTCCTTAACTCATCGATCCTCTTTCTGAGGTGTATAAGGTTTTGCAGGGCGGTGTGCTCTGTCAATTAAATCACAATTTTCGGCCGTGTCTTCCTAATGTAATCTCATGGCATGCGGTCCCTTTTCAGGGTTTGATGTGTCCTAAGAGTTTTAACGAGCAAGCCTTCCCTTACATTGTTTTTGGGGCAAGTGTAAGATTTGGTTCTTTTTCTGAATAGAATTGGTGTGATGATAATCATGTTGGTTGGCCTCTATTCAAAGTGGCGCCAGAGCAGAATTTACTAGCTATCTCCTATTGGAAAGCAATGAAAATTGTTGATATTGGCATTGAAATGTATAGTGCAGCTGTTAAAAAATGTTATTCCAGTGGGAGATTAAAGTGAAGATGTTAAGAGGACCTATAAAAGTGTGAGGAATATTGGTGTGACTGTTGTTAGGTTTCTTTCCTCTCTGTTGTGTTGAATAAAGAGCTCGTGTGAATTGCAGAATATTTCATTGGAGAATATTTTATTGCTTTGTGTGAAGGTAGATTAAGTTCGTAGTAATAGGCCTTTGCCGGAGTATCACTGATCTGAATACATCCTCACTGAAAGTGGCCAGCTTGCATAAAAGCTTGAATGCAAGAAGAGATATTCGTGAAGACAATCCATGTCAATGTACATTCATTTTTTGTTCTCAATAGTGCTAGCTAACCATTTGCATTTTATCCTTCCTGCTATTGCTTCTGGTCTTTTTCACGAAGTGATTTGATAATAGTATGGTAGTCATAATTTCAAAAAATCAAAAGGTAATCCTATTAAAAATAATTTTTTTTTGTCTATGAAATCAAAGTTGAGAGATGATTTGGAATGCTTATTTCAAGGAGGGATAAGGTTAATAATTCATACTAGTGTTCCAATAATCCTATAGAACTCCCAAGGGAAGCTATTATTGGCTTGGTTATACAACAAGGTGGTGGTGCTCTATCATTACAAATATATGATACCATGGAAAGCTTGAGTTCTTCAATTGTATCTTTCAAAGTGAAACATTTGAGATATTTATGCAGCCTATCAAGATATCTTCTAGTGGCTTAATAAAAGGGATAGCATTAGATAATGCTCATTAGAGGTACTTCTCTTGGGGCCTCCAAAGGCTCACATGAGTTATTAAATGGATAGATTGTAATAGGATCACCTTGGAGGCTCGCGGCATCAAAAGATGGAGGAATTTCCATCATTTCAAGCTAGTTTCTCGCTTTGAGATGATTCTTTACATGAGAAGCATTTTCGGCTTCATTTTTTCCTTTTAGTTTTCCTTGTAGATGTTGATATATTCAAGGAATACATGTATTTGAAGTTTTTATTTTTGGAGACAGTTTAGGGGTTTGGTGAAGAGCTCGAGTATAGATGGTTGCCTAGAAATTTAATAAAACTGTGATCAATAATTATCACTCTTACAAGGGTCAAAAGACAACTTGGAGGATTTTTGTCGAGAATAATTCAGTGTCTGTGATTCGAGTGTTAGGGACTAAGAGTTCAAAGATTTAACTTGGAGCTACACTTTTACGAGGGTCGCAAGGCAACTTGGGGGAGTTCCACTTGATCATGATTTGGTTCTTCAAAGAAATATCTTCCCAAATATATGTATTTATTTTATTTAATCAAGAAATTTTGTTGTGTAAGCCATTACGGGGGATCCCTTTGATAGGGTGAAAGTTGAGGTTTGAATGGTATATATATAGGAACAATGTATTAAGAGGGTGAATGTTGGCATAAATGTTCATAACATTTTAGCCCTTACATCACGAGGGCTTCACTTAGTGAACTTGGGTTATAGCATGTGTGTTCATGGAATATTAAAGAACCCCCCTATTTTCAAAAAATATTGCCCTAAACTTCATTTTTGTCACCCCTTCTTAATACACAGCCTGAATTAAAAACCCCCTATTTTCATCAGATATTGTATTTTTCATAGCCCGAATTAAAAAGCCCCCTATTTTCACTGATAGGCAATATATTGTACCCTCATTTTTGGGATATTAAACCCCCCAATATGAATGCACATGATATAATATTGCCTAGCCAGTGAAGTCCATGTGCCTTACATACATTGTTCATTATATAAATCCTGGTCTATGTTAATGATTAAAACACCAAGTTTTTACTAGTTTCTATCAACATATTATCTTTGTTTTATTGATATGTTTTAATAATGGTATGTACTTATATAATGAAATATAAATAGAAATGGATCTTTTTATAGTCCATTGCATTGGGTGATCTATTTTTGGGTCTACCAATGGCTTATAGTATATGGGATTGCCCTACTCCATGCTATAAACTAGGAGTATATAACCTACCCCTTACAGAAAGAAAAATGGACGATAAATTAGTTTCCCACCTAAATTTATATTTATCAACTATATGGATTATCAATTCTCTTGTCCCACCTAAATTTATAACTCTTTGATGGAATTTGAACTTTCTTTAGAGCTCAATACTAAGCCTAGAAAGAAGAAATATTAAGACTAGATATGCAAATATTGACACACACATGTCAAGAATGGTGGCCTATCATATTTATCTTTTTTTCTTAATGAAAGTTCATTCTCTTTTAAAGTGCAATAGTAAGTCTAGAAAGAATGAATACTATTTTTTGTAAATTTACATAATGTCTTGTGAATGATCTTGTTAGTGTCAATATTGTGGTTTAAATGGATTATTTACTAGTTCTTAAGTGTTTTGTGGCTTAATTTTCTTTTTGGAAGAAGTCTATCGGAAACCCATCAAGCCCAAGGGCCTTATCAGGGTGGAGTTGTTTTAGGGTCATTTCCACTTCTTCAATTGAGAATTTAGCCTTTAGCTTATCATTTTGTTCATGACTAATGATGGTGGGTATGTGGCTTAAAAGATCTCTCTATGAAGAAATATTTGAACCTTCCTCATTATTCAACAGATTCAAGAAAAGAAATTCATTGTCATTTCTAATATTTCTTTTGGATCCTTCATTTGTGAACCATCATACTTTTCTAGTTTAGAGATTGTTTTCACCTCTCTACACTGCCTTGTAATATTATGGAAGTATTTAGTATTCTTATCAATGCCCTCAATCTAAATTTCTTTAGATTTCTGCTTACAAAAGATGAAATCTTTTGTCAAAATATCCTCATAATCCTTCATTAATTCCTTCTCCTTTAAAAAATAATCCTTGTTCATACCTTGTCAAATGACCTCCTTATTGAGATTCCTTAATTCCTCCTCAATCAACCTTTTGGTATCAAAAATATTCTTAAAGTGTTCTTTGTTCCACTCTATCAACCTCATTTTGGCATGCTCCAGTTTTGAAACAAAACAAAATAGCTTGGAGCCCTCAAAAGTTTTGTCTTTCCACCATGTTTCTTATGAGGTTAAGAAAAATCTCATCTCTGAACCCTAGAGGATATCGCCTTCAAGAGTGAAAGGAAATGTGGCAAGATCCCCTTTGAAAAAAAATCTATCTAGTTTTTCAACAATGTTGCTGAAACCCAATCTCCTATTCTTCCATGTGAAGGATATGTTCCTAATATCAATGTCCCGGAGGTTGTTCTTATTTAACCAATCCACAAAGTCCATCTGTGACTGCCTTGGTTTGGAGATGCCACCCCTCTTGTCCCAAGTATGAAGAATGACATTGAAGTCACCCCCAACAATGTAGTAAGGGGATAAAAGACTTCCATAAATCTATCCAGCTCTTCCCATAGCATCCTTTTGTTAAGGCAAGAGACAGGACCATAAATTTTTATCACTACTAATTACAAATTCATGTCGAGACTTGATACTTTCCCACCAATCTAGTGCTTTCCTCTTCCTAAAGTCTCAACATTTACTGTAAAGGGATTCCATAGCATAGACAATCCCCTCGAGGCACCTTCAGAATCTACTATCTCCGCTTTCCAATGTCTCAAACCTTTGACGAAGGATCCAATCTCCAAATTAATTAATTAATTTTGTTTCCTAAAGAAATACTACATTTGGGCATAATGAAGATAGATCAGCCTAGATTTTAATGTAAAGGCTCATGCAAGAAATATAATAGTAATAGCCAACAACAAATCAAGAATAACTCGTCGATTGGGTATATTATAAATAGTGAAATAGGATGATTAAATTGAAAGAGTATTTCTTAAATCTTTATTGTCTTCTACCTAAAAAAAAACCAAGGTATTTCCACAATTCTTTTTTCTTGAATATCCTCATTTTTAACATCTCTTTGTTCATCAAATCTCTACAGACGATAATTTGTATATCTAAATATTGTGAAGTTTTTCTTGATTTTGATAATTTAATCCCAAATTTAGGTCAAATTAAAATTTCTAGGAGAATCTACAATTGCATCTTTTTTGCTCTAGATAGTTTTAGGTGAGACTTATTACCATTTTCTTACATCGTGCTTCTTATGCTTTGAGCTCCCTTTTTTTTTGGTTCATTTTTGTTGCTTAAATGACAATGGCATATGAATTTGCGAAGTTATTTTTCAAATTCTATGATGTTTTATTCATACCTAATTGTGTATACTTTTGGTTAATTTTAAAATGATGGAGTTAAATCTTCATAAAATATTATATAATTTAATATATTGCAAAAACATTCCTAAATATAATTTTTTTTTTTTTTTTAGAATTCTCATTGTCTAATATTATGTAATCATATGTATAAGTAAAATCACTATTAAACTTTAGAGGTATTTGAAGGAAAACTTTAGTAGGATTTGAAGATAAGAATGTTGTTCAACTATTTCGATTGTTTAGCAAACTTTGCTTAAATGTCTGCTAATTTAGTTTTGTTAATTATTTGTAAAATATTGTAAAAAATATATGTTTTCAAAAAATTTACGATTCAAATGCTCTATCTTCACTTTTTAGTGTCCTAATTTAGTAGGTGTAGTCACATAAATCTATCCACTTAATTAAATGAATATTTAGTATTTATTTGATTATTTAACCATCAATCAATAATTAATTAAATTAATATTTAATTAATTCATCTTAACCCTCTTCTCCTATTAATTAAATAGATTATTTAATTTATTTGATTTAATTCACTTAACCAAATTTAGACCATTAATTAAATAAATAAATCATATTTGTTTAATTAAATCTTCTCTCACATTTAAATAAATTAATATTTATTTAAACCCCCCAAAATCCCATCTTTCACATTTAAATAAATTAACATTTATTTAAATCACCTTTATCCTCCACCCACTTGCATTTTCCTCACCCACTTGAAACCTTTAATGGTTTCCCTTAAAGTCTTCAAACTTAATGGCTTATTTCTAGAGTCTTCTTAAGCCTTTAATGGTTTCCCTCAAAGTCTTCAAGCATTTAAATGTTTTATCTTCCTTTTTCTCATGTAAATAAATTAAGATTTATTTAAATAAAATCCAAAATTCACATTCACATTTAAATAAATAAATATTTATTTAAATATCTATCCAAATACAAATTACACCATTTAATTGAAATAAATGATTTTATTTCAATTGAAAATCCCAAAATTCCTCCCACTTGCATTCTCCTACAAAATCCACTTGCATGCCTAAATCCCTTCTAGATTCTTCTAACTCTTTCTAATTATCCTAATCCTATCCTAATCATTGTCACATTCCTAAACAACTTGGAGTCACTTCTCAAAGCCCTCAAAGTCTATGAAAGGCATTTAAGGCTTTAAGTCTTCAAATGGTTAACCTCTAAAGTCTTCCAAACCATTAAAGTCTCTTACATAACCATTTATGGTTAACTCACCTTTTACCTTTGGTTAGAGACTTTCCTCTAACTTAACCATCCTTTTGACTCACGGGTCTCTTCAAAGCATTTATTTCTTTGACTAAGATAACCATTTAACCCTTGCGCATTCATTTATCCCTTGGATAAAAGGAATATCCATTAACCCTAACCCAACCCCCTAGGGTAACCATCATGTCCCCTCAAGCATTTAATGCTCCTTATCTCTCCTCTCAAGCCTCCTCATGGTGACACTTGTCAACATGAGATTGGGTTGAAAGTCTCACATGGATTGAATATCTTTCAATCCTAACCCTTGTTAAGATTGCTCAATCTTAACCCTTCATTTCCCCATTTCTTCTATAAATAGAACCCTTCTCCTCAAACAAAGAGATAGAATTAGAGTATTGTTGTTATACTGGTATTAGCATAGAGATTTTTCATAGCATCACTATCTACACTTGCATAGCATTTGCTTATCATATTCAACCATCTTGAATCTCCATATGGCATCCATGGCTAGTGCTAAAAGCTGAGAGCTACACTCATGTGGGACTTGGAGAGGAGAGGAACAAGGGAGGAGCAACTATGAGCATCTTGATTAGCATTTGGAGGAGTATAGTTTATCTATTCTATGTTTGTATGCTTTCTATTTCATGCTTAATATCTCTCTTGATATTCCTGTTTAGGATAATCTTTTGTTGCTAACACTAACATTTGTTTCTTGTGCTCTTGTGTGTGTTGCCATCAAGCAGATTTTCTAATCCCTTTTGTAGAGCATCATTTGGTGAACCCGACGTGAATCCAACACAAGATTTCTCTACAAAACTACTAACTTTTTTGTTTAAATTGCCACACAAGTTGCGCTTTAGCGCTTTTGTGTTAAATAGCGCTTCTTTGTTTACACAGAGTGGCGCTATTTTAACAGAGAGTTGTAATTTTTTTTATTGTAACCGAAAATCAAAACCTAGGCTTGTAGAAGCCCACCAATACCTCATTTTATTTTTAATTTTTTGGAATAACTGTTTGTTTGTTTATGCAGGATTGGAGGAGTTAGAGTAGAAAGCATTGAATTCTTTCTTTCACTTTGTTTTCAAAGTTGGATTAAAACAAATTCATTGCCTCTTTTGCCTTAAAAATTGAAACTCACATTTTCATTTTGGATCATAAAAAGAATCACATCTTTAGTTTTGGTTTGTAAAAAGAACCCCACTTGCAAATTAAAAAGAACCACAAACTTCAAAGTTTATTTGCAAGTTAGGAACAATCTTTATTTTGGTGCTTAAAATCAACAACACAACTTTCATTTCTTGCATCAACTTAAGGAAATTCACAATCAACATTTCGTTTTGGGGCCAACTAAAAAGAACAAGCAAATTTTTTTTCTTCAAAGTTCAAAAGCAATTTTACTTCAAGAAAAAACATGTTTTTCAATTTAGTTGACCAGGATTTCAAGTTCCTATATTACAACACATTTTGCCATTGAAGGATAAAAAGAATACCATGACTGTTGGAGCAACATCTCCAAATAGTTAGATCACATTGCAAATGATGAGTTAAAAAGAACAAGTATCTTTTATGTTTGGCACGCTTGTGCAAAGTTTGTCGAGTGGTCCTATTTCTAACACACACTATCCTCTTCCTTGGCTTTCGTGGTCCTGGGTGCAAGAGAAAAGTGTTAGTAACACTCAAAGTTTATATTTTTAAGAGAGGCCTGCCAAGAGACACATCACTCTTGGGAATGACCTCGCGCGGTAAATCCTTCAAGCCACTATAGAAATCAGGTGAGAGCGAAAGTTGTGGCCTTGGGTATAGTTGTTCCTACAATGTAACTTGCCGAAAGGACAAATGGGCCCCACCACAAGTTACAAGGCTCTTAAGTGAGTCACTGCAGAATGAACTTATGTCCAAAAACATCGAACATTACTAAACACCTTTAAGTAGTAGCCCATCAGTTCTATTGATTGAGGATATTTGTGATAAATTCAGTGCAAGAGCATAGAAGGTTTTGCTCCCAAGATACTTACCATACATATTTCCTTGAGTAGAAACATAGCTTTTTGAAAAGTCACTTGTGGCTTGATGAAAGTGGTGACTCCCCCATCATAGGGATCATCTATTTGTTATGCTCGTGCAAGACTTAGTAAATCACATCCTTACCTACCACGATGGGATTCATAAGGTATGTAGTACCAAAGAAGAAATATCAAGATGTGGGTTGAACTTATCGCAACTGGCCATTTGACCTTAGGGATAAAGAGTGTTTGAAGTGTTTTCGTTTTGAGTCAAGACCAAGTGCAAATTGAGCCGACTTCAGGCTTTGGAAAGAAAAACACCTAAAATACACTTAAAGGAAAGGGTCATAAAAGGTACAAGGATTGGGTTGATCTAGACCCATACTCATTTGTGTCTTTGAGGCAACATGCTTGTGTTTGTGTGCTTGCTTTGTTTTCTTGTCAAAGAAACATCATAAAATCCAAAATTTCAGAACAAGTATTCATCCAACCAAATATTTTCAAAACAACCAAAAAGATCAAAAACAAAGAGAAGAGTATCAAAATATATGACCATTCTTCACATCTTGAGAAAGAAGAATCTTCATCAACACATCAACTTGAAAACAAGAACCTTGAGCTCAAAGGCTTTAATCAAAAGGCAAAAATTCTTCTATCTAAATAGACAAATCTTTGTCTCTCATAGAGCTTTTTTGTGTCACATGCACCTTTATCTTCAAGGAAAATCAAACAAATTTAATCCAGAATCATTGAACCGCAGAGCTTTTATGCAATATAGAGCTTTGAGTTATCACAAAAACCAAGGAGGCAAGATCAATCCCAACTTCTTCCCAGACATTTGCATCACATATAACGTAGCTCGGGAAGAACCACCAACTCCCGAAAGAGAAGAAGAAGAATTTGTCCCCTATGTGACACAAAGTTTTTATTGAAGCTAGCATCTCATCCATTCCCACATTCACATCATCAATCCATTTCGACTCTCAAAACATTAAGAGGTTCTTGTCCTAAGTTCTATTTCAATATTGCTTGAATCAAACACAAATACATCATTTTTTAGAGTGTCTCGACATCTAGGATAAATTCATCCTAAAGAGGCATTTCTACTCAGGTTAAAACTAGTCTTTGAGTAAATCCTCTCATTACTAGGTAGTTGAATCTGTAACACATCTCAGATCCCTCTGAACCTTATCACACCAAACTTTGTCAATCAAACACAACAAGCAAATCAAGAAAGAACTTTGGTAACATCTACCTTTAGTGCTAGAGATCCATATGCAAAACACCCCACCAAACATAAATCTCTCATTTCATCAACAACTCATCATCATTTTCACCCAACTTCAACAAAAACTTGTAAACAAAATGGCTCAAACCAGATCTAGAACAAGACAAATAGAAATTGAAGAAGAAGAGGAAGACAATATCAATGAATTCCAAGAAGTCCTGGGAGGAAACGTAAATGATGAAAATCCAATTACTCCTACTCCTACGACAATAGAAAGGGCACAACACAACACTCTCTTTAATCGACTGTTTGATGAAATACTCAGGAGCAATGTTGATGCTCACTTTTTAAGACTTGCTCAAGAAGGAGCCAAACTATCCTCTGACTTTGATGTTGCCTAACTAAGGCAAGCATCAGAATGACAAAGTCGCAATGAGGAAGAAAGAGGTCGAGATCCCATCAGATACAACCTTCATCAAGGTAATCCACCTCCTCCTCCTCCAAATCAAATAGAGATGTTGAGGCAACAAGTTGAAAATCTCGCCCAACAACTTCATAGTGGTGTGAAAACTAATCAATTTTTACTCAATGACATTTGTCCCTATTCCTTTGATAGGAATCTTCATATGCCACCTTTTCCACAAGGGTTTGAAACACCCAAGTTCAAAAAGTCTAGAGGAAAAGGAGATCCTCGTGATCATGTTCGAGAATTCCATTCAGCTTGCCTCGAAGTCGCATATGGGGATACGTACCTAATGCGCCTTTTTCCCTAAAGCTTGGGAGGAACAACCACGTCATGGTTTTCTCGATTACTAGGTCGCATTAGGACATTTGAAGAACTCATCCAGAAATTCCCAGCACATTACTCACATAACATTGAACGTGATATCACCATGGCTGATCTGTGTAATACTAAACAAAAACCAGGTGAACTTTTCTTAGTCTTCCTGCAACGATGGTGTCAGATGTCTACCAGACGTTCTCTTTAGTTACCTAAACAAGAACTAGTGGAAATATTTATTTCCAACTTAAGCGAAGAAATGGAATTTCACCTGGACGTAAAAGACACAGATTCTTTCAATGATATGATCACCAAAGGCTTGAAATGTGAGCGGGCCCTCATCAAGAAAGGACTTATCAAAATCTACAATGAACCAAAGGATGGCCCTCGTCCATGCTTCAATAGTGACAAACCAAACTTCTGGAACAAAAACAAAAATGTCATCAACGACGGGGTTGTGGATGCCAGAACTATCAAAAGTGCACAACTTGTGGTTCGATTTGTAGGACAGAATCCCCCACCCAAGACTAACACAGTTGCTCCTCAAAATCAAGGCCGAATCACATCTCAAGATGAACCTAGACAACGTCAACCAAAATCGAAGCGAACGTACACTCCCTTAGGGGAACCCATCGAAACAGTGTTACAATGGTTTCTCAAAACTTGGTAACCCTACCCAAAACATCAAACTATGAACCACAAGTCAAACCTGCATGGTGGAGAGATACTGAACACTGTGATTTTCATCAAGGAAAAGGACATAAGACAAGCAATTGTCATCAATTAAAAGATCTTATTCAAGATCTTATTGATCGAGGTAATATTGAAATTGAAGGGCATGACCCAAAGACAACAAACAATGATCATCTGATGTTCAAAAATCCACTTCCATCACAAGATCAAAGGGGTTCTTCCACTTCCATGAGAGGCACTGATACCACTTATTATACGCAAGCTGCGTATAATTACACTGTAAATCACCTATACGATGCCAATGAACAAATTGCAACTATTACAATAAAAAATCCACCCAGTTTTGATTGCAATGTTGTTACACATCGTGGCAAGATCACCATAAAAGCAGCTCCACAAGGCACCACCTCCATACCAAAGCAGTATAATCTTGTGGAACAATTAGACAAAATGCCTGCGCTGATATCCATTTTAGAGCTATTGTGCCTATCTCCGTCTCATAAAACAATCTTGGATCAAGCTCTCCAAGAGGCGTCAGTCCCTACTAACTTGAATACAGATCAGTTCCAAGCCATGGTTGGAAGTCTAAGATCATCCCCTTGTCTCACTTTTTCCTAAAGTGACAACTCTTCCTTCCAACAACCTCATAATGCCTCACTACACATTGAAGGATTTATCAACCAGCATAGGATCAAGCGAGTCTTGATTGATAATGGAGCAGGCCTGAATACTTGTACACTACAATTGGTCATAGCTTTGGGATATGTGATTGAATCAGTGGATCCCCACAAGAAGATCACAATCAAAGCTTATGATGATGCAGAGCGTTCATCCAAAGGAGCTATTGTCCTACCAATCCGAGTGGGCCCAGTAGTGAAGCACATCATATGTCAAGTTCTAGACCTTCCTCTGCCATATAATTTGTTGCTGGGAAGACCTTGGATACATGCCATGCAATCCATTCCATCCACTTACCATCAGTGTATCAAGTTCCCACATAATGGTGTAGAAATCACAATCCTGGGCGATGCAAACCCCTTTGCATATTATCATAACATAAGTCATCAACCAGAGATTACTGTTCCCAACAATAAAGAAGCCATCTCCTCCACATCATATGTAAGTCCAACTTCCCTCTCCAATTCAAACACTATTATACCCAAGCAAGAAAAGCTCAAGATGAAAATTGTAGAGGAAGGTCCGGGAGAATACAATCTAAGCCAACTATTTTGTGTTGGATAAATGCCTGCTTCTCCTAAAACACATGGCAAACCTCAACAAGTACTTCAAACGGCACTGGTTAAACCAGCATGTGCGTTGACACCTTTCATCCTTGGAAAGAGTCAAGAAGAGGAAACCAAAGATGAAGACGTAGCAGAATGGATCTATAAGGATGCTATCACCACCGACATTCCGCAAGCTCAGCTTCCCATAGATCAATATGGCAAAGGTCTTCTCATTATGCAAATAATGGGATATGATGGTCAAAGTGCTTTGGGGTATTGTAAACAAGGGCGACATGAACCACTACTACCGGAATTGCAACCCAAAGATAATGCAGGCTTAGGCTTTCAAAAAGAGATCTTTCCTAAGCTCAGATTCAAAGGGAAACCCAACAAACCGTTGTATCAACCTACTACAAAGAGACCGCCCTTGATTATAAAAGCAGCACCCCAGAACATCACAACTGTCCCATTGAAACTAAAGATCCCAGCAAAATCATCGGCAATGCCAGTCGTCCCATCAATCAAACCAGCAACACCATTAGTAACAGCATCAGAGACACCCCTAGCAACAACAACTGTACCCAAACCCACCGCAGTATCTATGACATCAGCAATTCTAGTAGAAGCAGTAGAGTGAACACTACCAATGTTACCCATATCAGATTCATTGATCCCCATAATCCTTCCTGCAACACCAATCATACCTCCAGTATTTGACTCAAAAGATATCCCAATACGGTATAGTGACTGGTTACTAGAAAGTGACTCAGAAACCGACTCGCATGAGTGGAAAATTGATTCAGTACAGCTTAACACTTCAGATGAGGAATACACATCACTACCTCCACCCTGCAAAGACATCCCTATTTACAGAGAAACACAGATAAAGACTTCTTGGGTTCCTGAGCTGGAAACATCTTCCACAGACCCTACGTCTCATCCTACGCTTGAATCTGACAGGGAGAGTACCATCAATGGCCTTCACCATAATGTCTTAACCCTCACTGATACATCTAATGAACTTAACCTAATCGATGAAGTAATGCCCATTATCCATCCTGAACTCATCAAATGGAACCAACCTAATCGCCCATGTCTTGACCACTTCCAAAATGATGAGGCGATTATTGACTTCTTGGACTTACGAGATAACATACCAAGCGGGGATCACAAAGCTGGATTTGCCATAGAACTTAATAGCGCAACATACTTTGGGGCGGATGCCAAACCTTTCAGCTGCAAAAATATAACAATAAAGCATGGATCTTCCAGTGAAAACCACACTGTGGCACTGTTTGATTCTACAAAAGTAAAAAGAAAGAGTGTATCCAACGGTGAAAACCTCTCTGAGGCACCTGAGGATGAAAGGTTTGACATCATTCCCTGTAGCACACAGCGGGAATGATCAATAATTCTCATTCAAGAAACCAAAGAATACAATATGGGGACTCCTGAAACTCCTCACCTCATACATCTGGCATCTCTTTTAACTTCAGAGGAACAACCCAAGTTTGTCAAATTCTTCCAAAAGCGCCAGATTAACTTCGCATGGTCATATGTGGACATGCCTAGACTTGATCCTGATTTAGTCATGCATCACCTCATAGTAGTAGAAGGAGCCAAACCTGTCAAGCAAAAACTTTGTAAGATGCATCCTCAAATAGCACTATTAGTCAGAGCTGAACTCAAGAAAATTCTGGATGTTGGCCTCATTAGACCCATTGATTATGCGGATTGGATATCCAACATTGTGCCTGTTTTTTTGTGTTTTTTTTTGTTTGTTTGTTGTTTTTTTTTTTCTTTTTTTGTTTTCTTTTGGACATTGATTATTGGTTGAACACATAGTGCCTGTCAAGCCAAACCAAAAGGGGGTTCCGGCATCCGCATTTGTACTGACTTCAGAGATCTTAACAAGGCATGTCCTAAGGATGAATTTCCCCTACCAAATATCGATATCATAGTGGACCTAATAGCAAGACATGCCATGCTTTCACTCATGGATGGCTTTTCAGGGTATAATCAGATAAAGATCGCACCAGAGGATCAACATAAGATGGCCTTCATATGTCCATGGGGAACATACTGCTGGAATGTAATGCCTTTTGGTCTAAAGAATGCAAGAGCAACCTATCAACGAGCAATGACCACTATCTTCCATGATATGATGCACACCATAATGGAAGATTATGTTGATGACTTGCTAGCAAAATCACTCACAAGAGAAGGTCATTTGGACATATTAGAGAGAATCTTTGATAGATTGGAACAATATCATGTTAGACTCAACCCAAAGAAATGTGTCTTTGGAGTAACCTCAGGGAAGCTTCTCGGATACATTGTCTCAAGAAAAGGTATTGAGGTTGACCCAACAAAAGTCAAGGCAATCATGGACATGCCAGCACCAAAGAACATCAATCAGCTAAGGACATTACAAGGGCAGCTCCAATCCATATGAAGATTCATTGCACAACTGACGGATTAGTGTCATCCTTTTACACACCTATTACACAAGAACATACGCTTTCAGTGGGATGCCAGATGCCAGCAAGCATGCCAGATGCTTAAAGACTATCTCACAAATACACCATTGTTGATCCCACCAGATCCGAGCAGACCTCTATTACTCTATATATCCGCAACAAGTACCGCATTGGATGTACTATTGTCACAACACAATGCAGAAGGGAAAGAGTGTGTTGTTTACTACATCTCTCGCACACTAGTTGGCTATGAACTCAATTACACACCTATTGAGAGAGCTTGCCTAGCAGTAATCTTGGCAGCCACTAAACTGAGGCACTATCTGTTAACACATAAAGTATAGCTCATTGTAAAGATTGATCCACTCAAGTACTTACTTAGCAAAGCAGCATTGACAGGCCGCTTGGCCAAATGGGTGATGATTCTAAGTGAATTTGACATCGAGTATGTGGACCGTAAGGCTATCAAAGGACAAGTTATTGCAGATCAGTTGGCCGATGCACCCCTCATAGTTGATCATCCCCTCATTTCTAATTTTCCAGATGAAGAGATCTTCATGATCACAATAACACAACCATGGAAACTATACTTTGATGGTTCATACACTAGGCATGGCTCGGGTGCAGGCATTTGGTTTATCACACCTCAAGGTGACAGTATCCCGAAGTCTTACAAGCTTACATTTATGTGTACAAACAACATAGTTGAATAAGAGGCCTTGATCACAGGACTCAGGCTAGCCGTATAATGGAAATTACAAGAACTACAAGTATATGGAGAGTCCCAACTGGTCATTCGACAAGCAACAGATGAATATCAGACCAAGGATGATAAACTCATGCCATACAAACAAATGGTGGACAAATTAAAGGCGTCATTTACTACTATCACCTTTGAGCAGATACCAAGAAATCAGAATCGAGCTGCTGACGCTATGGCTACCATTGAATCTCTCTTAGATCTTCCACATAATTCAACACGCTATGAGTTCTTGGTAGAATAGCTTTGGATCCCCACTTATGATATCCCTAAATCCGAGATGATATGTCGCCTAATCAATTATGAATCCCCATGGTACGGTGAGTTCTACACCTATCTCCGCGATCACACCCTTCCTCCTAACCAATCGAATAACCAACGTAAAACCTTCATTCACCAAACCGCTCCATATACCATTATTGTTGAAACCCTATACTGACGCAGTCTTGATGGTACTCTCCTTCAATGTCTGGAACAAGATGAGATAACAAAGGCCTTGGAAGAGGTACATGAAGGAATTTTTGGGACTCACTCAATTGGTCCGTCACTAGCCAAGAAACTCCTGCGCAATGGATACTATTGGCCATCTATGGAAAAAGACTCCTACTACTTTGTCAGAAAGTGCAAGAAATGTAAAGTCCATGGAGACCTGATACATGCACCAGCATAGGAACTACAACCAATTACAACACCATGGCCTTTTTGTCAATGGGGCCCTGACCTTGTGGGTAAAATTCATCCATCTTCATCCAACGGCCACAAATTCATTATTACCGCCACCGAATACTTCACAAAGTGGATCGAAGCTGTTCCACTTACCCAAGTCAACGGCAAGCAGATCGCCTCATTCATCCTTAATTACATCATCTGCCGATATGGTGTCCCCATGTCCATTATCACAGATAACGGGCTTCCTTTCAAAAATCAAGATGTTCGTGAGCTCTATGAAAAGTTTCATATCCAATGCCGCTTTTCCACCCCCTATTACCCACAAGGCAATGGTCAGGCTAAAGCATCGAATAAAAACATATTGAGAATCCTCAAGAAGACAGTCAACAATGCCGGTCGTGATTGACATGTTCAATTGAATCCAGTACTATGGGCATATCGAACTAGAATTCGAACCCCTACAGGCGCAACTCCCTACTCATTGGTCTATGGTGTCGAAGCTATCTTACCTATTGAGGTTGAGATACCATCACTACAGGTTTCCTTGCATAATCTGATAGATGATGAAGCATACAGAGTATCACGTCTTCAGGACTTAGAACTACTTGATGAGAAGCGACAAGCTGCATACAATCATCTCAAAGCCTATCAGCAGCGTATGAGCAGAAGCTACAATCATCGAGTTCGACCTCGTACATTTGAGGTAGGTGATCTTGTTCTTCAAGAGAATCCTCGTAACCAACCAAACAGAGAACATCAGGGAAAGTTTGAATCAAATTGGCTAGGTCCATATGTTATCACTGTTGTATTTGGGTTCGGGGCATATCAATTGGCTACTTCAGAAGGAGAACCGCTAACAGATCCGATCAACAACATGCACCTCAAATGGTTTTATACGTAAAAGTTGTACAGAGTATCAGGCTCTCATACATACCATAAAATCAATCCAAAAACATTCAGATAAATGTCCTGAAGAAAATACAAAAACATCAAAAAATAAAGAAAAATCATGCATCCAAACGGTGAACAACCACTCCGGTGGTACCTTGGGTAAGTGCAATGGTGAAAACCTGGTAAACAGGCGCCACTCGTAAAGGCTATGGCTCCATTGTCTTTCAGACTTGTTGCGATCACATTCATTTCATCCACTCATCCATCCATCCAAAGTCATGGCTGGTTATTGATCTGCAAACAAGAAAGTACTTCATGCATCTTATATCCCGCTTTTCCATAGTCATATCTAAAAAAAAAACCTGGGGGCAATGCCCTTAACCTATTTGATGGAAGTGGATTCTACATTATCTTGTGATTCGTTGGGTTCTTCATTGAAAACTATCTCACAAAATCCAAAAACATTCAAAACAACAATCAAAATACCAAAAACATTGAAAACAATCATAAAAATACCAAAAACATTTGAAAACTATCTCACAAAATCCAAAAACATCAAAAAACATCAAAAATCAATCAAAAACATGGCAACACCCTATACATATATTCTTCAAAGCAGATACCAAACAACATTGTGACATACTCCAAACAAATGACCACTTATCAATCAACGAAACACTCAACCTGTCTTCAACAAGGATGCATCCTTCCTTACCAAAACAAAGACAAGATGACATTTTCTTTGACAAGAAAATTTTGTTTAAGCTATCAAATACTTGGTTGATTTGTGGGTTATTTATATCAGGATCTTACAGCATTGTTTGTGTATCCTCTGCGAATTATTCCGATGAAGTTCTGGGGCATGTACTAATGGTGTCTACGTGGGAAGTTCACTAAGCTACGTGATCATAGGCAAAATACAGTCATAGATCATTACGACTTGCTGACTACAGTGTATACCTTGACCATATGAGCATGAACCATTATCGAGGATCCATATTCTTTATTCTTTATTTTTTTGTATATGTTGTTTGTTTGCAAGTACGAATGCTCCATCTTTGGTTCCTCCTGCCTCATCCAAGCTTGATAAAGGTTTATCTCTTACTATGGTACGAACTTGTCTTAGGATATGATCAGCGAAAGGTCAAGGAGGACGTTCCAAGTCATGCATGAAAGGAGATAATCCTTGTCTGTTCTACAAGCAATACTCAGGTCAACTTGATCCATTATATCAAGTTGCTTGTATTAACTTGCTATATCAAAATCCATGAAAGGAATACTCAGGTCATCTTGAATCATTATGTCAAGTTGCTTGTATTTTCTTACAACATTTAAAAGCTCAACGATGAAAATAAAGCACTATGGATCGTCATTCCATCTCATCTATATATATTGCATTCTGTTGCATTCCATCCATCCATACATTCATAAATAGCTGCATATCATTCATACATAGTAATGATAATGGATACTCTATTTTCCTCTTCTTCCATAGGAATGCGTCATAGGTCCTCCATTTCTTCTATCTAACATCGAACCCCCCTCACCCTCCCCATCTTGGTAATCAACATCGCATACCCTACATCATCTCCCATCAACCCAATCAAGCCAATTACTCTATCTACATAGGCACATCGACTCACACACACCTAGACTATCAACAGATACTCTGATCAAGTATCTTCGAGTCTCAACAGGTAATCGATTATGGCAAACCTAGACTACAACAAGCATTTATCACAATGACCTAGTCTCGACGGGGCTGCTATGATTCACCACAACCATCCATCTCACACACACACACTATCAATTGATCAACTAATCAAACACAATGATAATAGACAATTACATCAATTGTCTAAGTCTCCATGAGTATTTTGCTTCAAATACCTTGACTTCATCAGGCAATTACATCAGTTGTCTAAGTCACCATTAGGTCACTTTGATTCACTTACTCAGACTTTATCCTGTCCAAGTGAACAACTGACATCAACTGTCATGCTTTGACTCGACTGGGGCAATTAAACCGATTGCACCAGATTGTCCAACCATTTTGATCAATTGTACCATATCAATTAAAAGCACAACACCACATTTGCACTGTATCTCCTGCATAACCTTCAGGTACTCACTAGCTTGCCATTTCTCAATATTCACTCTGTTTTCTTCCATTCTTTCACCGTTATTGCTAATTTCTTCTATTCTACCTCCCCTCCACTTCTCGTTCTTTTTCGAGAGATCGCCCAATTTTTTGAAATTTTTTGGCCCATCTCTCGAGAGGGTATACCACCCACTAAATTAACATTTATGGGGCATATTTCTTCACACCTATTTTTCTTTCTTTGAAACGACGTGATAAAACTGCACCGTCTCAAAGAGGGGCAAATGTAGTCACATAAATCTGTCCACTTAATTAAATGAATATTTAGTATTTATTTGATTATTTAACCATCAATCAATAATTAATTAAATTAATATTTAATTAATTCATCTTAACCCTCTTCTCTTATTAATTAAATAAATTATTTAATTTATTTGATTTAATTCACTTAACCAAATTGAGACCATTAATTAAATAAATAAATCATATTTGTTTAATTAAATCTTCTCTCACATTTAAATAAATTAATATTTATTTAAAACCCCCAAAATCCCATCTCTCGCATTTAAATAAATTAACATTTATTTAAATCACCTTTATCCTCCACCCACTTGCATTTTCCTACAAATGCAAGTTGCACAGCTATTTTAAATAAATTATTTATTTAAAAACCTATTTATCCCCACCCACTTGAAACCTTTAATGGTTTCCCTTAAAGTCTTCAAACTTAATGGCTTATTTCTAGAGTCTTCTTAAGCCTTTAATGGTTTCCCTCAAAGTCTTCAAGCATTTAAATGCTTTATCTTCCTTTTTCTCATGTAAATAAATTAAGATTTATTTAAATAAAATCCAAAATTCACATTCACATTTAAATAAGTAAATATTTATTTAAATATCTATCCAAATACAAATTACACCATTTAATTGAAATAAATGATTTTATTTCAATTGAAAATCCCAAAATTCCTCCCACTTGCATTCTCCTACAAAATCCACTTGCATGCCTAAATCCCTTCTAGATTCTTCTAACTCTTTCTAATTATCCTAATCCTATCCTCCTAAACAACTTGGAGTCACTTCTCAAAGCCCTCAAAGTCTTTGAAAGGCATTTAAGGCTTTAAATCTTCAAATGGTTAACCTCTAAAGTCTTCCAAACCATTAAAGTCTCTTACATAACCATTTATGGTTAACTCACCTTTTACCTTTGGTTAGAGACTTTCCTCTAACTTAACCATCCTTTTGACTCATGGGTCTCTTCAAAGCATTTATTTCTTTGACTAAGGTAACCATTTAACCCTTGCACATTCATTTATCCCTTGGATAAAAGGAATATCCATTAACCTAACCCTAACCCAACCCCCTAGGGTAACCATCATGTCCCCTCAAGCATTTAATGCTCATTATCTCTCCTCTCAAGCCTCCTCATGGTGACACTTGTCAACATGAGATTGGGTTGAAAGTCTCACATGGATTGAATATATTTCAATCCTAACCCTTGTTAAGATTGCTCAATCTTAACCCTTCATTTCCCCATTTCTTCTATAAACAGAACCCTTCTCCTCAAATAAAGAGGAAGAATTAGAGTATTGTTGTTATACTGGTATTAACATAGAGATTTTTCATAGCATCATTATCTACACTTGCATAGCATTTGCTTATCATATTCAACCATCTTGAATCTCCATATGGCATCCATGGCTAGTGTTAAAAGCTGAGAGCTACACTCATGTGGGACTTGGAGAGGAGAGGAACAAGGGAGGAGCACCTATGAGCATCTTGATTAGCATTTGGAGGAGTATAGTTTATCTATTCTATGTTTGTATGCTTTCTATTTCATGCTTAATATCTCTCTTGATATGCCTATTTAGGATAATCTTTTGTTGCTAACATTAACATTTGTTTCTTGTGCTCTTGTGTGTGTTGCCATCAAGCAGATTTTCTAATCCCTTTTGCAGAGCATCAATAGGTTTTGTAATTGGAAAATGTTACAAAAACTTGACATTACATATGAAAAAATAACCAATTGTATAATTACAAGGAAATAAAAATAAAATAAAATGTCATAATGATTGTGACTTGTATTGTGAAATTGTTGTGGAAGAAAAATTCCACACTCCAAGGTAGTTCAATGTATTATTTATTAATCAAACTTCATAGTACACTTGCAAAGTATAAGCCTTTACATAAGTATCATCAACTAAATATCTATATTAATTCTAGCAACATAATAATACATTTAAACTGCACTATAAAAATTATGTTTCAAGAACACAATAAATAGGAGATACAATACATGAAACTATTTAATGGTGATTGGAAAACCATGAGCCACAAGTTCCCAAATGTCACACCCAATTCCCAAGATGAGTCCACATTGCTAAAACTGTTTGCTATGAAAACGTTTTTATATATCCAATGTCCAATAAGAGCAACTACCTATTGGAACTCTTTTATGTGTTATAAAATTTTTTTATATGTCCAATGTAGAAGCCTCAACTTCTAGATGTCATAATGTAGTGAGTTAACCACATACCTATAAAACTAAATCAATCCTAAGAGAGCTAACTAAGAAATATAAAAGAAAAATCCAATGAAGAGAAAGAAAATATCATATTTTGGAGCATTTAGTATGAGTTTTTATATATCAAATGATATTGACCTTGATCCTTTCCTTCAACTATTATTTTATTTCTTTGTTGTTTATTTAAAATATTCTAGTATATTTGAACAAAATATCTTATTCCAACTTTTGTAAATATTTTTTCTATTCATGTAATATATTGCCAAATTATTTGACTATAAGCTACCATATCATCGCCTTGAATTCTAATCATTGTGCCACATTAAAACTCTTTTATGTGTCATATAGAAATTTTTGTATTTCCAATATGGGAGCCTCAACTTTTGGAGGTCATAATTGAGGAAGTTATCCACATACCTTTAAAACTAAATCAATCATAAGGGAGTTAACAAGGAAATATAATAGCAAATCCAATGAAGAGACAAAGAAAATATCATATTTTGAAATATTAAGTATGTATTTTAATGTATCAAATGATATTGACTTCAATCATTTCCTTCAACTACTACTTATTTAATTGTTTTTTTTTATTTCAAATATTCTAGTATATTTGAACAAAATATTTAATTCTAACTTTTGTAAATAATTCTACTATTTATATAATATATGTCCAAATTATTTGATTAAAAGCTATCATATCACCACCTTCAATTCTAATCATTATGCCATATTTTGCAATTGTATATTATAATATAATTTACTCTTTAATCTTAGTTGAGACAAAATATTTTGAAATGTAGTGCTTACAATATTTATATAAATCTATCATCATTAGTTGTGTTTGTATATATACTTGAAATTATAGTTATCTACGTTTATATAGTGAATGTATTTTTTTCGAGATACATGTTACCATGAACTAGAATGAATGTAGAGGAAGATACTAAAACTATGCTAAGAAACAAATTTTAAAATGATAGAAATGAAGTGATACAATGGTACTACAAAAGAAATGAAGGGAGACATCATTAAAAACATTAATGGTGACGTGAATGTCATAAACAAAATGAAATCTACTAATATTCACATGTCTTCATGTTGTAATAGAATTTGTGATTAACATTACATTATATAAATGTGTGGCATACGAAGTTTAAAGCTTATCCAAGTTACCAAGTTTCTATTTCATATGATGTAACACCTATTTCTATACAAAACTAATACAGATTCACAATTTACGTAAAGATATCTAAAAATATTGTTAGAACAAAGTTTTGTTTAAAAATCAAAGCCAGGTGCAAAAATCCTTCAGCTTAACAACCCACCTCACGACATATTTAGAAATGATTGAAATACAACATTTAAAAAGAAAATTAAACCATAAAACACTTAAGAACTAGTAAATGGTCCATTTAAACAATATTATAGACTCTAACAAAATCATGCACAAGATATTATGCAAATTTACAAAACATAATCTTCAATCTTTCTAGACTTGTGATTGTGCTTTCAAACAAAGTGAACTTCCATTCAGAAAAAAAAAGTTAAATATGATAGGTCGTCATTTTAGACACGTGTGTGTAAAATCTCTACAAATTTAGACCTAACATTTATTCTTTCTAGGCTTGGTATTGAGCTCTAACGAAAGATCGACTTCCATTAGAGAAATATAAATTTAGGCCAGATAAGAGAAATTGATACTCCATATAGCTAAGAAATATAAGTTTAGGTGAGATCTAATTTAACATTCATTTGTGAAGAATAGTGGAGAATTCATTTAAGCCATAATACAAACCCTAAGAAAACCATGTACAATGTAATATGCAAATTTACAAAACTCAGTATCCATTCTTTCTAGACTTAGTATTATGTTTTGAAGCAAAGCGAATTTCAATAGAGAAAACAACATAAACATGACACATCATCATTTTAGACATGCATGTAAACATCTAAAAATTTAGACTTCATATTTTTCTTCTTTCTAAACGTAGTGTTGAGCCCTAAAGCAATAGCAGTGTCCATCAAAGAAATATAAATTTAGGTGGGGACCATACACCTAGGTAAGTGCACCAAGATGGTGAACAAAAAGGGGGGGTATAAGTGGCCACTTTTTTTTTTTTTTTTTTTTTTCTGAAAACAGGTAAACCTGAACTTCAAAGAGATATTCGAAGGTCACGCACTCAAAACTAGGAGTTGAGAAAAGAATAAGAATTGTAGTACTCTAAATCTAGTTTCTAAACTACTAAATTTTTTAAAAATTGGATTAGATTAAGAGGGTCAAACCTTTCTCACACGAAAAATTGTTCTTGATTTTTTCTGAAAAACATAACATAGTTGTTTTCGTGCGCTACACAAAATATATAATTAGATTTAGTATTTTGCAAAACCCTTTGGTAGGATGATAGGTAAGATTGAGATCTAGAAGTTGTGTATTTTTTTGTAATTTTTCAATGAGTTTTTTTTTTAATGATTTTTTGAAGTGACTGCATCCTGAAAATTTGGTACCTGTTCGTGCGCTGGGCATAACTTGCATCAAAATAATCGAAAATGAAAACTTTTTTTTTTTAATTGTATAGAAGCTAGTGTAGAATAATAATATGTAATTTATTTTGAATTTGGTCAAGTATATCAAAAGTTATCAAAAAAATGGTAGATGTATGTCTCTGAGAACTGTCAAGGCACTAGTAAAGAAAATTAAAGTTTACTATGCTAATGTTGTCTAAAAATAGAAAAATTTATATGGTCAGAAAGATGAGAAGACGTGTGAGATTATGGTGGTAATTTTAGAGATACCCACTTGACCATTTGTAAACCTGATGATGATGAAGTCGAGAAATCATGTTGGAAGATGAAAAAACATGTAAAGGGACAGAAATGGAGGGAAAATGGGCTTCCAAGTCATAGGGTCATTTTCAACCCCTCTTACCAAGCCAAAACCCACACGAGTTCTGATGTGCAATATAACCCGCTCGGATTTTGAAAAACAAAAAGTAACATTCATAGTTCTACATAACCCGTACGGGTTATGTAGAACTAAAACCATCATTTTGAATTTCCCAAAACCCGTACGGGTTATGCAAAACCCGTACGGGTTATGCAAAACCACAATTATGGTTTTTCATAACCCGTATTGGTTATGAAAAATATCATTTTGAGTTTCACAAAACCTGTACGAGTTATGAAAAACCATTATTTTGATTTTCATAAAATACATATATAATATGTGTTTATGTATGTATATATGCATATCTATAGTTATATATATACATATATTTATATAGATATATGTATATATGTTTGTATACATGCATGTCTCTCTTCTTTTCCTCTCTCTTCTTTTCCTCTCTCTCGTCTTCCTTCCCCCATCACCTTCTCTGTCTATTCTGAGCCCTAATTATCCTTCTTGAGTTCTATCTCATCTCTCTCCCCCTCACACTTCTCTCTCTGCCAAGTCTCTCACCCTCTTCTCCTTCTCCTTCTCTCTCTCTCTACCTCATCTCTCTCTCTCTCACGTTATCCTATCCTATTATCACCCTCTCCCCTTCTCTCTCTTTCTCTCCCCTACCTCTCCCTCTCCCCTACCTCTCCCTCCCCCTCTCATTACCTTATCCTATTCTCTCTCCTCCCCCTCTCTTGACCCTTCTCTCTCTCTCTCTCTCTCTCTCTCTCTCTCTCTCTCTCTCCTCTCTCTCTCTCTCTCTCTCTCTCTCTCTCTTTATCCTATTCTCCCATCTTCACCCTCTCTCTCTTCCTCTCCCTCTCCCTCTCTCCCAATCTCCTCTCTCTCCCCCTCTCTCTCCCTCCCCCTCTCCTTATCATATTCTCTCCCTCTCTTCTTATTCCCTATTCTCTATCTTACCCCCTCTCCCCCTACTCTCTCTTTAACTGCCTTTCTCACCCCCTCTCCTTATTCTATTCTGTCCCTCTCTTCCTATCCCCTTCTCTCTCTCTCTCAATCCTATTCTCACCCCTCTCTCCCTTCTTTTTCTTTCCCTATCTCTCTCACTCTCTTCCTATCCCCTTCTCTCTCTATCTCTAACACTCTCTCCCTCCCCTCTCCTTATCCTATTCTATCCCTCTCTTTTTACCCCCTACTCTCTCTTCCTCCCCATCTCCCTACTCTCTCTCTCTCTCTCAATCCTATTCTCACCCTATCTCCCTTCTCTTTCTTTCCCTATCTCTCTCCCTCTCTTCCTATCCCCTTCTCTCTTTGTCCCTAACTCTCCCTTCCTCCCCCTCTCCTTATCCTACTCTCTCTCTCTCTCTCTCTCTCTCTACTCTCTCTCTCTCTCTCCTCTCTCTCTCTCTCTCTCTCTCTCTCTCTCTCTCTCTCTCTCTCTCTCTCTCTCTCTCTCACCCCTCTCTCCTTTCTCTTTCTTTCCCTATCTCTCTCCCTCTCTTCGTATCCCCTTCTCTCTTTGTCTTTAACTCTCTCTCTCCCTCCCCCTCTCCTAATCCTATTCTATCCCTATCTTCCTACCCCCTACTCTCTCACTCTCTCTAACTCTCTCTCCCTCCCCCTCTCCTAATCCTATTCTATCCCTATCTTCCTACCCCCTACTCTCTCACTCTCTCTAACTCTCTCTCCCTCCCCCTCTCCCTCTCCTCTCTCTCTCTCTCTCTCTCTCTCTCTCTCTCTCTCTCTCTCTCTCTCTCTCTCTCTCTCTCTCTCTCTCTCTAACTCCTCTCTCTAACTCTCTCCCTACCCCTCTCCTTATACTATTATATCCCTATCTTCCTACCCCCTAATATCTCTCTCTCTCCCTCCTCCTCTCACAACTCTCTCTCTCTCCCTCCTCTCTCTCTCTCTCTCTCTCCTCTCTCTCTCTCTCTCTCTCTCTCTCTCTCTCTCAATCCTATTATCACCCTCTCTCCCTTTTCTTTCTTTCCCTATCTCTCTCCCTCCTCTTCCTATCCCCTTCTCTCTTTGTCTCTAACTCTCTCCCCCTCCCCCCCTGCTCTCTCTCTCTCTCTCTCTCTCTCTCTCTCCCTTCTCTTTCTTTCCTGTCTCTCTCCTCTCTATCTCTAACTCCCTCTCCCTCCCCCTCTCCTTATCCTATTCTATCTCTCTCCTCTCTCTCTCTCTCTCTCTCTCTCTCTCTCTCTCTCTCTCTCTCTCTCTCTCTCTCTCTCTCTAACTCCCTCCCCCTCTCATTATCCTATTCTATTGCTCTCTTCCTACCCCCTACTCTCTCTCTCTCTCTCTCTCTCCTCTCTCTCTCTCTCTCTCTCTCTCTCTCTCTCTCTCTCTCTCTCTCCCTCCTTTTCCCAATCTCCCTCCCTCTCTCCATCCCCCCTCTCTCCTTCTCCCTCTCCCCCTCTCCTTTTCCTAATCTCCCTCTCTCCCTCCCTCTCTCCCTCTCCCCCTCTCCTTTTCCCAATCTCCCTCTCTCTCCCTCTCCCCCTCTCCTTTCCCCAATCTCCCTCTCCCTCTCCCTCTCTCCCAATTTCTCCTCTATCTCTCCCCCTCTCTCTTCCTCCCTCTCTCTCTCTCTCTCTCTCTCTCTCTCTCTCTCTCTCTCTCTCTCTCTCTCTCTCTCTCTCTCTCCTTTCCCCAATCTCCCTCTCTTTATCCTATTCTCCCCATCTCCGCCCTCCCTCTCCCTCTCCCTCTCTCCCAATTTTTTCTCTATCTCTCCACCTCTCTCCCTCCCTCTCTCCTTATCCTATTCTCTCCCTCTCCCTATCTCTATTCTCTCTCTCTCTCTCTCTCTCTCTCTCTCTCTCTCTCTCTCTCTCTCTCTCTCTCTCTCTCTCTCTCTCTCTCCTCTTTCTTTCCCTATCTCTTCCTCTCTTCCTATCCCCTTCTCTCTCTCTAACTCTCTCTCTCTGTCCCCCTCTCCTTATCGTATTCTATCCCTCTCTTCCTACTCCCTACTCTCTCTATCTTCCTCTCCCTCTCTTAATCCTATCATTTTTTTTTGCATGTGGCCACTTTTCTGTTCACCATCTTGGTGCACTTACCCACCTGGAAAATAATTGCTATAATTGTAAGGTGAAAGCTAATCCAGAGGGAATGACTTAAATCACACACACTAGCCTTACGCTTCTAAGCTTGAAAGTGTTAAAACACTCAAAGTACATTTTCTAGGCTTAATATTTTGCTTAAGGTGTGTGGTCACACTAAGAATACACTTCTAGGCTTAAAAGTGTTAAACACTCATAGTTGACTAACATTCTCTAAGCTTAATATGTTGTTTAGTGTGTGTGGTTTAAGGCTGGCCGATCCAGAGGTGTGGATAAGGGGAAAAAACTTAACAAAATAAAATTAAAATAAAGCCTACTGATGAATCTTCCGCAGTTATTCTACCAAAATAAAAGTTTATTATCTTTTCAGTCACTCTTTGGATATGTTTCTATAAATATTTCAGCTTGTATATGTAGAATAGTTCTATGCAACTATAGTGAGCTGATTGGATGAGCTAGGTTTATCATTGTATTTTTGCAGCCTTGTGAACTGGTGGTTTCAACTGTTTGACTATGTATTCATATTCTTTCTTTCCTGCAATCTTTTCTTAGACTGCTATTTATTCTTATTCTTATTGTAATCTCTTTGCTTCTCAGTCTTGTGCTTCAAGAGGTTTTAGCTCGTGCTTCTCTTTCCCTTCTCCATTTTTTTTTCTCAAAACACTTGAAATATCTCGATCTCTCTCTGTGATTTGATTTGTTCTGGCAGATGAATCAATTATATAGGTCCAGCTCATCCTGAAACAACCATGGAAACCCAACACCCAACCGCTGAATCTCACTTTCCTCTCTCTGCTTCTTTGATATTTCCACTAGAAGTTCGTGCCATATATTTTAGTCTCGATTGCCCATGATTGAGCACAGACTTTTCTGTAATTTCCACCTTTTCTCCCACGGGTTGCTGAGAACCGCTTTGACAGACGACCTCTGGGATGGGCGTTTGACTGTATATATTAATTAATTGGAAATACAAAATACATACTATTCCGTTGTTAAATTAATTACTAAATAAGGTCAAAGGTACATACTATTAAAATATCGACATATGTATACATTATACGTCGGTGAAGTTTTGTAAGGTGGAGATTGATTCCAGAGATCTTGGAGGGCGTATACGCCATCCCCTACAATATCATAGAAGGCAATGTCTACTCAGCCCCTACAATGCACCGACATCTTATGCATACAATACATGTTATACATACATTACATGTTACACATACATATAACTGCATGGCAACGTCTACCACATCCTATGCATACAATACATGTTACATATATATAACTGCATGCCTACATGCCAAGTCCATTATGCTCCTGCCCGTTTATTCGTACGGTCTTCCGTAAATAATAGTTGTTTGAACTTCGCTCTGATCGGTACGGCTTTTGATTTTATAATTCCTTGCGCCATATGTTTTGAATTTAATATTAAGAGAATGGGTGAGGTGAGTGTGCGGGGTTTCTAAAAGTGGAAATAAATTAATAATAATTTTATCATATTTAAACATTTCAATGAGGGAAAAAGTGCATATTTAGTCTTTTTTTTATCTTTTGTTTATATTAATTGGTCAAATGCATCTTTATTTGAATTTCTATTGGTTCATTTACAGTTTTTTATTGTTCATTTTTTAATTGTAGAGGAAAAAGTGCATTTTTTTTTTCCTTGTTCACATTTATTGGTTTAATACACCTTCACTTGTGAACATGTATTGGTGCATTTCAAATTTTTTATTCGTCTATTATAAGTTTTGTAATGGTTAAAATACAAAAGTTATGGGGGGTTGTATGAGCAAGGAGTGAATGGTATTTGGAACATGGACTAAAATTGGGCCCCTTTCTCACATAATAATAAAATTAGTTCTCAAGAACATTTGTCATCCTTGACTAGATCGCAAGCACAATCTAGTCACTTAATTTCAAATTTCAAAAATCTTTCTTTGCAAGACCAATAACCTTGGGTTATAGTTATTACTTATTGGTGTGTGTACCAAAAAGTTGAAATTGAATGTATAAAGTTGATTATTCAAGGTCATCATCCTAAGACACTTTCAATCACTACAAAATCACAAAAAAATGAATATTACTCTAAATAACACACACACATAAGTCTCACTTGACATCAAACTTGACTTGCATCTATCTCATTAGGTCCATCGAATAATATTCACCAATCTACATTTATGACCTCTCAACATACTTTTATTTTGTCAATTGAAATATCACCAAACAATTGTAACTTACGTCTATAATAAAACAATACACACCAAAATACATAAAATAAAGAGAATTGTACTGATTTTACGTCATTAAGGATTCAAGAAACTTCATCTCCCTTGGGTAGGTATTGTTAATTGTTGCAATTTTGGAAGAACCTAGAATATAAGTACCTAAAGGGAATAGGTGAGGTCATTGGGCAAGGGTTTCTAAAAGAGTTCATTATCTTAAGGGGTAGAAATAAATTAATTAATTATATTTTTATTTTATTTTATTTTTTTAAATTAATTTTTTATTTGTAGAAGAAAAAGTGCATATTTAATTCAATCATACAATATATGTGAAAATGATTGGATATAAATTCATTTTTTTATATATGAACATTTACTGATTTTTTTAAATAATTCCTATTTAAAGAGTCATAAATGATGGGGAACCAACAAGATCTTGGACTTACATTTAAATTTCTCTATCCAATTTAATTTATTTTTATGAAGATAAAAATTACATTTAGTCTTCACATAAATAAACACATTTCATATAGTTGATTTGTTGTATTTTGTCATCATTGAGAAAATATATGAATGAAGTGTAATTGCTGTTTATGAGTTATTATATGATGTTGAAACATATTAGTATTTGTACTCTGATGATATATGCTTGTTTTAAAACATTCATGATTATCATAGCTATAAAATAAAATTATTTAAATGAATGTTATTTTTTAAAACATAATTCATGTATTTAAGATTTTATTGCATGGATGAAAGTTCCAAGCTATGTCTCACTTTAATAAAGGAAATGGACAACAATGATCTAATATTTTTAACTCGAATCGCTATAAATTGATATATGTTTTAAACTTTGAAATGATGTAAACTAATCAAATATACATTTTTTTAGTGCATTGCTTGTATTTTTAAAATAAAAAAATATTTGAATATGTTTTTTTGATAAATGGCATTATAATTTAGTTGTTGATAAAATACTAACAAATGAGGTTAAATGGAATGTCGCTTTTTATATAGTAAATTTCATTTTTTTATTTCACTTTTTTAAAAAATATTTACAATTTAAGATTAGTGCACTAATTTTGTTTTCTCTCATTTTGATAAATATATTTTATAATCAATCTTGAAAGTTGTATGTAGTGAAAATACAACTATTTCAATTGGATGTAACTTTTTTGTCCTAACTTATTATCCAAAAAAAAAAAATGCATTTATTACATCCACATGGAATGTCTCCTCTAGTGCACTATATTTTTATAGCTTTAATATATTTCTTGAGAAAAGAATTAACTTTATGTTTTGGTGTTGGTGAGCTACTTTTAGTTAAAAAATTATTAAAAATATTAACATTAATTAAAATATTATATTTTTAAAAGCTACACTTATCGATCTACAAAAGACTATTTTTTAGATTTATTTAAATATTATGTATGTAACTAAAAGTTGTTAGAACATTAAATTTTTCAAATAAATTTATTTGTTTTATAAATTGACCCCAAAGTGATGCTACTTATGTATTTAAGTATTTAGTAGACACTTCCAATTGAAAAAGTTGTGACCTAAATCTAATTTAGTTAGAATGGATCCAAGTAGAAAATATATTTTCAACAAAAACTAATTTTCTATTAGAATTGATTAAATTCATTTGTATTAATAAATTGACATTAAGTGGGATACAACTTCAAACTTTTACCCACATAAATATGTTGTCGTTATAAACATGCATTATCATGCCTTCTATTATATCATGTCAGGCACCTATAGGAGCATCTTATAACAATCATTTCTTCACAAGTGTAAGAGAGTAAATAGATACTTTTGACCATATAGTCTAGATTCATTCAATTATTACATAATGAGAAAATTGCATTTAGATAACATAAAAAAATTTAACTAAATCAAACGCAATCCATTCAATTATTAAATACTAAAAAATTGCAAGGAGAAAGCATTTAAATTTTCTTGTGCTAATTATTCCATTGCGTGTACTCAAAATGGTCATTAAACATATTTTTATTTTCTTGAAAAAAGTGGTAAAAGTCATAGATAGAGTGTTACAAATTCTTTATGTAAATCTTGTATGATATTTTTTATACAAAATAAATTATGTGATTTTATGTTTGATTTCATAGCATTTGACATCATTGATCTGATTTAGTTGTGAACAATAGTTATTTATCTTTATCAAATATTTTTTTAATCAATGAATTTTGGATTTTTAGCCTTTCATAGATTAGGAGAGGCCATAATTAAGAGACCTCAACCTTGGCATGAATGCATAACAATCCTAGCCCACACACATGGTAGTCTAACAAGGGCATAGAGCCCACGAGCACACCAGCCCAATGAGGGTAAGGAGCATAAGCATGAACATCTGATGTTAAGTCACACAACATGAACATCATATCTTTATGAAATCTTATGAAATATTGAGGGATTCATTGGATCTTTGATTTTAAGGAGGTTTCCTCTTTAGATTGGACATTTACACCATTGCTTCTGACCACCTTATTTTGGAAAACCACTTTTCACACTATTTCACAAGGTATACACATCATTTCTATATTGTGTTTTGTATATTTCTATTATTTAATTGATTGTATGATTCCATGCCTTTCTTTGTAGATTCCTAGTCTACACTAAATATGGGAAGGATATCTTGGAGATAAGTTGGATAGTCAAAAAAAACTTTAATGAAGTATTTGATTTTACCAATGAAAGATTGTTTCCTTTGTTTTCTTTCTTCTTTTTTTAGCGTCTTTGAAAAAATGAGTTAATTTCAATGTTTTGGATAAAGTATTTTGGATAGGTGAAATGCAAGTGCATTATAGCAAAGATGATGCTTGGTAGATATTTTTTTAGTATGTGTATTGACCACAACTTCAATCAAATTTCATGATGGATTTGAATGTCATGCTTCAAAAAATCTCCTTAGTGACACTAACCTTCCTCGTGTGAGAGGATCACACAAAGGATGAATAACCACACCACCCTACTTAGCTACCCAGAGTGAAAAGAAGAAGGCATTTGTTTTAATGTTTTGTATTTATGCCCATCCTAACAAATGCTTATCTATGGAGATCTTCACCACTATTTTAACTTATTTTATATTAATTGTAATTTTAGCTTTTAATATTCTTAAATGTTGTACTAATTTCATTCTCAACTTTAATATATTTTTTAAATTTATTAAATGAGATTATTTTTTAATGTATGTTGTCAATTTATGATCTCATGATTAAAATAATATTTTAAAATTTATTGAGGTAATCCTATGTAGAGAGGTTTTGTGTACAAAGGTGTTACATCTCTCTACACTCTACTTAAATATGTTACACTATAAAAATAAAATAGTCAATAGTAGTTCTACAATTCACCCAAGTACCAAAAATGGTAATTAGTGATAAGGATGGTATTTTTTTCTAGAAGAAATTATAGTTACATTAATGAAAATATAAAATAGATTAACATTCACACTTAGAACCCACTTGTGGCTAGTGAGATTTTTCATGATTGAGCCACCTATTTTTTCATGATGGAAACTTTCAAACTCTATTAAAAAATATATTTTGACTTCAATACACCCTCTAAGATACATGCATATTTTTAATTAAATTAAGTGGGGAAGGGCCCCAAACCATTACAATTCATAACAAAAAACCATTGGAGATCAAGTCAACAGAGCACCATAGAATGAACAAAATCTAGATAACCAATACATACAATAAATACTTAAGACATAGTTCAAAGATAACATTTTAACAACAACAAAAAACAAAAAACAAAAAACAACGCATCACAATAAACATTGGGACACTAAGATATATAGTCTCAGTCCTCCACCATCTGATCTAGTGCATTCTCCCATGCAGATGAAGCAACAATGGTCTTTCCCTTAGCCTTGTATTTGCCTATGTTCTTTGGCTCCTTTTTCTTCCTGTTCCTATCAATTTCCCTTCTCACTGTAACCACTCCAATGATAGACCTTTGCATTAAGTTACCATTGATCTAGAACTAATTTTTTTGTCTTTTTCCAAATCTGCAATCCACTCCTTTGTTGTTTTCACACCTAATACAATTATGTGGAGTCTCCAAATTCTCCACTCGAACTCCAAGATCTTCCACCTATGTTGCTCCCAATTCTAAGAATTTTTTTCCTTTAG
The DNA here is from genome assembly GCF_030272615.1 of Cryptomeria japonica. Lineage (NCBI taxonomy): Eukaryota > Viridiplantae > Streptophyta > Pinopsida > Cupressales > Cupressaceae > Cryptomeria > Cryptomeria japonica. The sequence goes on along the minus strand of NC_081407.1, from coordinate 639,250,070 downwards.
TGGTCACTCCTTTGTCAATTGGTTCTTCATCTTCATCTTCTTATAAATGCTTAAGACATAATTCACAGATGACATTTTAAGAACAACAAAAAATAAAGCATCACAATAAACATTGGGACATTAAGGGATATAGTCTCAGTCCTCCACCATCTAATCTAGTGCATTCTCCCATGCAAATGAAGCAACAATGTTCTTTCCCTTAGCCTTGTCTTTGCCTATGTTCTTTGGCTCCCTTTTCTTCCTCTTCCTATCAATTTCCCTCCCCACTGTAACCACTCCAATGATAGACCTTTGCATGAAGTTACCGTTGATCTTGACTAAATGTTTTCTCTTAGTAGTCACTCCTTTGTCAGCTAGTTCTTCATCTTCATCTTCATCTTCCTCTTCACCATAGCCCTTAAGAATTTTGAGCCCCTCCAAAGCATTCATGTTGGGATCAATGATGATACCAAATTCAAATTTTCATATTGAGATCCGTAATGGCACCAAATTCGTTTTTTTATGTTTCAAGCTCAACAATGATACCAAATTCAAAATTTTAGACATAATGTAATTTAGTTCTAAGAAATTTTAGATATGACAAATATGTAATTTCAATATTTTTAATCATTTCGTAATAAAGATTATTTAAATGATCTTATAAACGATACGTTTAATAAACGACATACATTTTATATAATTTTTCATAAAATTAAAGTTGACTAAGAAAAATTTATCGTAACGAACGATGACCACAGGAAAAAGTTAAAACAAAACTCTCCTAACAAACGATGATCACAGGAAAAAGTAAAAAAAAAATCTCCTAACGAACGATGATCACCGGAAAAAGTTAAAAAGTTCTTTTTACTTCAGTAAAAATGTTTCGCGCCAGGTAGGGATCGAACCTACGACTTTCTGCTTAGGAAACAGACGCTCTATCCGCTGAGCTACAGGCGCTACACATTAAAATTTGTTAAAAATAATTAAAATATTTATTAACTTGCAGGCGCTAGTATATCATTTTCTTTGTTGTAATCTTCTTAGAATTTAAACGTTCTTAATTTTTCGCTTTTGAATCTCTGTAATGCAGCGATTCCCTCGCCAAAGTGGAGCACCAAGAGATCTATGTCATGGCCATGGCTACTCATCTCTGCCTCCCTTACTCTACAAGAAACTATTTTTTTATGCTAAAGACAAGAATATACTTTCATAAGTGAAACTATTTCTATGGTTGATGGCTATGAATATAAGAGTGTTTGTGTTAAAGTTATAGTTTGTCATGATCAGAAATGGTTATCTAGTTATTAAGATGCATTATGATATCGATGTCTGGATGTTACGTGATTAAAGTTTTGACTTCTCATCGATGAGCATTGCTGTTAAATTCATTTAAGATGATGGTATAGTGAATAGGTTGTAAGTGATCCTCATCAATAAGAAGTCAAAACTTCAGTGTAACATCAAGTCATCGATGCCATGGTGCATCCTAATGGCTGGATAATTGTTTTTGTCAGGAGTCTAATTTGAGAGAACTTGACCTTGGCAATCAATTAGATTTTCTAAATGTGTTTTTCAATAATGTTTTTCTTATATGCATTCAAACATCAAAATTAAAGTGAACAAATCTAGTCAATTTACATAAGAACATTCAAACATTAAAAACAAGGTGAACAAATCCTAACAATCTACATTCTAGTAGATCAGATATGTGAGTTTTAGATTAGATCTACATATATGTTTAAATTTGCACATAGATATTAATTCTCAACTTATATAGGTGATCCAAAATAAAAAGTCATTTAATAGAATTTGAGATCTTCTTTTGAGGAAATCAAAAAATTCTAGAGTATTGGTTAATTAGTTTCTAGCATTTATCGTGCAACACTTCATTATCATATTTCAAGTTAAATACCATATTTAATTTATTTCAATTCTTCAATTAATTCTAATAGTTTCAATTTTCAATCTCAATTCATTTATCAAGGTTAATTGTTTGCTTAATTGAATGCATTTATTTAATTATCCTAGATAAATTTTATTATTTAAGTATTTTTCTCTTCACATATTGGTAAACTCAATTTATAGATATATAATAAATTGATTATAATGTTCAAAGGAAAAAAAACAAAGTAATTATGAAACTACTGAAAATGATTTTTCAAAAGTAAAATAAAAAAAATTGTATAGAAGTAAAATCAGTGTATTATGATCAAAATAAAATAAAACTAACACTTGCACCCCAACGAGGTGTAATGGTTACGCCGATAACAAGATATGCTTTGGGTAATTTATTAGTGGGTAAGCAAAAGTTAGAAGAAACAAACATTGTCTTTATTAGGAGTAATTAATTAAAATACAATTGAGTTGATCTTGAATTGTGGAAAAAAATTGAATGTGAACTAATGCAACTTATAATTTGAACTTGAGTGAATTCTAAACCTTAATTGAATTATAACTCTAAGGACTCTAATGAAACCATGGCAAGTGACCTACTTCAAGATTCTAGTCGTATCTATAATCCATTCCATGAATTATAGATACAAGTGTACAACAACTAAACCGATTCAAAATGGTTCAGTAATATGATTGCAATATTACAGTAAATTCAAAATTGTCGTCGAGTTCACTCTAGATGTTATCTACAACACATCATCAGAATTCATCTTCAAACAAAATGTAATACAAAACCAATATTTGAATATAATAACAAATCGATGCGCATATGAAATTGAGGTAGTATTACTTATAATCACGAAGGTGAAAATAGTTCTTTCTAACTAAGATGATAAATGTAAGGGTAAAATACAAAAGTAATTATGTTAATTCAAAGATGTGAATTCATGGATCGAGGTCAACTTTCTATAAATGTAAGAGATATATGAACAAACATATCAAGCAACTGCAACTCCTTCTGTATGGACAACATTGTCGCCATGCAGAAGCACTTGATCAAAATGTCATATAGCTGCATCAAAAAAGTTGAGTTCAATTTTCAAATGCAATCCCAGTGTAAATTAAACTTCAAATTTATCAAATCCCATTCATTGTACTAATTTTTTACCAAAATAAGAAAATGGGTTTATCCTAGGCATACCATGTCCTTTGCCTATCCTTCTCAATTGGGAAACATATTCTGAAACCTACTTAAATGCTTCCACCTGAATGAGATCACTTCAACTATTAGCCATAACTTCACCAAAACACCTATGTTTTCTTAATCTTATAAAGATGGAAATCCCTCCAAACTAATATATATTTTGAAGAAACCTTCTAGCTAAATGTTCAAGTAGAAATAAGAACAGGTTACTGTAACCTGCTTTGTGAGGAAGTTGCCCTCAATGTAATTTATCATCTAACTATAATTATGATCCCTATACAATTATGAGAAAGATTATTTATGCATGCCATCTATTTGAATACAAAAATGAACAATACATTAATTGATGTACATAAGAGATTGAAGAAATATTCAAACAAATAGAAAAGTAATATTGATTTAAACAAATTACGTCACTATTTTTTGGGGGATAAAAGTATTTTTTATGTCATACTATAAGAAAGTTCTATTAAATTTGATAAATCTACAAATTGTCTAACAATCTCCTCTCCTAAACAACCCAAACATAGAGAATTCGTCTTCAAAACACTCAAGATATCGAAATCTTTCACTCTTCTATGGCAGTTGTATTTGCATTATCTACAATTTGTCATAATTTCTTGTATTTCTTTTTGTCATCTATGACTTTAGAAATTATTATAATAAGCATGTATGATGAATGAAAAAATAGGGGACAATTGCATATAAATAAAAACAGGAGACTATGGGTGTAGACTCTCCATGCAATTTCTAGCCTTAGAGACAAACTTATAGAGTGTAAACAAAAATAAATGTAAATTCAGAAATTTGGAAATATAAGTATCATTAAGAAAAACAGGACCAAGATCTCAGAATTGAGAATAGTAAGAATTTATTGAAAATACCCAAGATCAAGAGCACATTGAATATCACAAAAGAGAGACAAATAGATTTGATGAGAATAAACTGTATTCTAATCAAGATGCAAAATACTGATCAACAGGATCATCAAAATTACATACAATGTAGATGACCCTGCTTATAAAGGCAAGGCCATATGGATATGTGAGTACATAATCATGACATGTGGCTCAATGAGAAACAAGGGTAGGTAGGAGTAGGTAGGAAAAATAATATAATATTCCACAAGAGGTGGATCACCCACTGAAGGTGGAATGTACAACAAGATAAGACCACAAAAGGTGGAATTTATCCTACTTACATCATCCATGTGTGCACACTTTCCTAAGTGTCTCATATCCAAACTATTATGAAATGCATTACCCTAAGTCAACTTAAGTAAGGTGTAATTATGAGACATAATTTATACCAACACCCCCCCTCAAGTGAAACTTAGGAGAATGTAGACTTAAGTCAACAATGCAAGATGGGTCCTAGCTACGAGGTTATTTTAGGTACTCATGTACAAATGCAAATGCACACAAACCAATGCAATCTCTCACAAATAGAGAAAGAGAGAAAAACCCAATGGAAAATAACTCCCCCCCCCCCCAAAAGAGAGATGAAAACTATACAAAAGAACTCTCAAAGAAGAAGTATGAGAAGGAAAAAACCCCATGTGAGGAAAAAGTCCCCCCCATAAGAGAGAAGAAGAGAGACCAAGTAGCCCCCCCTCAATGTAGAATCTGCACCAATGGTAGAAGGTCAAAATCGAATGAAGAAACTGCTCCACGATCGTCGAACAACGTCCCTCCCCTTAGGAAGAAACAAAACCAAAGGTGTATCCATGAAGTCTCCCCAATCATGAAGGGAAGATGTAGGAAAAAAAACTCAACATAAATGGAATCTCTGAAAAAACTACTCGTGTCTCCATGTCGATGCTAAAAGGTATCCCCTCCAAATTAGGTGTACTGATCCACAGTGTTGAAAAAGGTGATACAAGATCTAGTGGAGAAGAATGTAGAACAAGATCCAAAGACTCACATGTCTCCTCTAAGAATAAAGATACCTCCTCCAAGTGTTGTACATAAAAATCCACAATCATGTGACCAACCCCGAAAGAATGATCATGTAGAGAATGAACAAGACGGTCATAGTGTTCCCTCGCAACAATCGAAGAAGGATCATATTCATCAAAGAGAAGATGAATGTCATCAATGATGTCTCCCAAATCTATAATGTAGGACTCCACAAACAAACCTGCAATGTCTGTCAAGTAGTCATCCCATGGAACTTAAGCTGGAAGACATGGTATATCATGTTGCACTGAATCACAAGAAGGCAAAATTGTTGCAATATTTACATCATCAGGTGCAATAAGTGATGTGATATCAATAGAAGGAGATGAAACACAAGGCTCAAGAATGGGTTCGCATGTGAGAATACCCAAGTTCAAGTACCCAAAATTCACCTCAATATTTGAATCAACACAAGAATTTAATCAACATATGAAGAATCATCCTCATCAATAGGAATAAAATCTGCAAAGGAATACAACTGAGATGCAAGATCCACCACCCATGTAGCAATGATAGCTCTAGTCTCCAAGTCTCTAATGATAATTGAATCAGGTGTGATCTCCACAGTTTTCCTTGTTGCCCCGTGAGTGATCTGATAGATGGAAAGAAGATTGTTTGTCAAATGAGGTACACACAACACATCATTCAAGGAGTTATCCCAAATGGCAATAGATCCTTTCCCAATTACATTCATATAGGTATGATTGCCCATGAAAATCGGTGGCATGTTATAAGGCTCAAATGAAGAGAACATAGACTGCAAAGATGCCAAATGATGAGAAGCTCCTGAATCTAGAAGCCATCTCCTTCAATCATGACTTATAGTAGCACAAAGAGCTTGTCCCTTTCCTTTTGACTGTGAGGAAGGGGAGGGAGATGAATCCTTCTTCTTGTAAGTGAATGGAAAATTAGTGTTGTTCTTCTTGAGTATGTTGATCAACTCATCAATTTTATTAGTGTGGTAACAATGCTCATCATGACCACTTTTCTTGCAATATGAACAAGAAAGCCTCTCCTTATGTGATTTTCCCTTAGTGAGGAAGTAGAATCCTTTTTTTGTGGAGAGGAAGATTGTGCTCTATCTTGTTGTGTCTTAGGATTAGACTTCTTCTACTTCTCGTTGGAATCATTTCATTGATTCTCTTGATTGGCCACCAAAGCCTTGCACTTTGAAGACTTGAGAATCCCCATTCTCAACAACTTTGATTGCTCTAACATCAATATTTTTGTGAATGAATCAAATAAAGGCATAGTGAAAGAACTACCCACTGTCAAGCGATGGGTTTGGAAGCTAGAAACAAATATTCCATACTCTAGTGGAGTCTTTCCCAAAAGGTTGTAGACCAACTATGCATCCTTCTTATCAATGCCACAATCCTTTGGATGCTCTCTTAGGTCATTTGCCTTGGTAACACAATCTTGGATTGTTTCAAAGTTCTTGGGATCCAACATGGTGAGATTAATATCAAGTCGATAGCCTCTAATCTCATCAATTTGATAATACAATTTTCCCAAGACATCCCATGCATCCTTAACTATTTTACACTTGTCAATGTGAAAGATGAGATCCTTTGATGTATAGTTCCTCAATGTACCAATAGCCATAGTGTTTTTAGTGAGCCATTCCATGTGAGCATTAGGATCAATTGTTGTAGTTATAGTTCCATCAATATAATGAGTTAATCCCTTTTCCATTAGCTTACTACATGCATCATTTTTCCAAGAAGAAAAGTTATTGTAGTGTCATAAAATTGTGCCTCCTACAATTTTAACCATATTTTAGGTCCTCACCTTGGAAATGACATCCTCCTCCCTAGCCGAGACCCCTTTCTGCATTTTCACCCCTTGTCCCCTTCCTGTTTCAGCCCTGAGGTACCCTCACGACCTTGTCCAGGCCCTAAGATAGGGAAGGAAAGGGGCATCATACCCATGTCCCCCCTAGGACAGGGGCATGGAGCCCCTATCCCACCATCTTAGGGTGGCTCCAAGATAGGTCCCCCTAGCCCCATCTACACTTCAAGATCCTAAATCTTCCCGATGTCGGCCTTTTATGAGATGAATTAATCTTCAAGAGGCATGTATAAAAGGGAGTTGGTTTTCTCATTTACATAAGGGGGAATGGGAGGCGAAATTCAAGCGGAGGGCTGATAAGCATGCATAGGTGAAGATATACATCATCAAGCATTCAAGCATTCAAGTCTTCTTCCTTCATCCATTGGAGCAATATTTCAACATTCATTTTCAAGCATGTATGTGTGTTAGGGTTTTGTCATGTTACATGCCATTCCATGCAACATGTGATTACATTCAAGAAGCAAAGCAATCATCATCAACAAGTTGCAGATCTACAAGGTATACATTTCTATTGTTTACATTCAAGCATTTTCAATTACTTTCTTTCAAGGTCGATTCCTCAATCGGGGTTTGATTGAGGCAAACCCCTATCCACAACCCCCCTTTCCTCTCTTTTATGTGTGTAGGTTGCAGGTGCACAGCTGTAATTGCAGGTTTGGGCTTCATTTGCAAAGACGGAAGAACCCTTTTTGTCTTGCAAATTTTGTGGAGAACCATGTACACTCCCGCCACGGTCCCGACAACTTTTCTCCAAATTTGCAAGGCAGGTCGTATCGATCTAATTAGATCAGATCTGAATTTACAGCATGATCCAAAACTAGTAGCTCCTCATTTCACTCATTTCCTCTCTCTTTTCCACATAGTCAACAAGTCAACTTTCTCATTTACAAAACAGGGTAAGTCACACTTCAACCCTTGCAATCCACTTGGAATTCACATCCTTGTTTCCCTTGGATTTGAATCTAGTGGATTCAAGCCCCTCTTTTGAATGTAAAGTTCCTCCAAGTGAAAATCATCCTAGTGGCTTCCTTTCTCTCTCCTAGGTGGGGAGTCACTAGGATCCAATTTTCCACTTTACATTTTGGTGAACCCGTCGTCTTACACATTAAATCTGATTTCTCATTATTAGATCTGATCAATTGCAATTTGGGTTTCAAATTTTCATTTCCAAGTTTGATCTATTTGCAAATTTTAGAGGTTAATTGCATAAAAACTAATTTTTTATTTTGAGCAAATTAAGCTTGTGAAGTGTAAAATTTTAATTACTTTTTTTCAGATCTGATTTCTATTTCAAAATTGCAATTCAAATCTGTCTCTTTATTTTGAAAATTCAGTGGTTAAATCATAAAACCCTATTTTTTAAGATCTTTCTATTTTCAACCTTTGACTGCAAATTTGATCGATCTAGACATCTCCAAATCAGCTGTTTTTTGGATTCCACAATAATATCATAATACCTATCATCCCTAAAAATTTCAAAAAAAATTGGTCAGACCGTATGCACTTTCACCACGGTCCTCGGCTTTTTTCCCGAAATATTAGGAGATGGAATTGACTATGTTTTTCTGCTTAAATCCAGAAAATTGGTGTACTTTATCAATTTTAACACCCTCTAAGTTCAAACACAAATTCAAATTCAAATTCAAATTTCAAGTTTGCAGTTCGAATACCATTTTTCCTCCTTTATTAAATTTTCTCTACATGTATAGATTGAACATTATTCTTGTTTTATCATCAATGAACATGGAGTTCTTATCTTGTTTTTCTAATTCAACTTTGAGTTACATTACAAATGTTCATGATGTTCCCTTTCATGCATATGATGATAATTTAGTTCTCCTTTTCATTCATAGTTATGATTTACTCTCTCCCAACATTAATCTCATTAATGAGGTCACATTGGTGCAAAAAGGGAATATGGACACATCTTTCAAAGATCTCCCTCCTAAAGATGAATCTTTGGAGAATTGTGTTCCTTCTTCTCCTACAAAGTACCTCCCTCATAAGGACTATTTGGTGCAAGAGGATGATATTATGACTACTTATCCTAGTGATACCATACCTTCTTTTCATGATCTTCCCTCTAACGATGAAGCATTAATTGCATATAATAGTCATTTTTCTAATGAGTGTCTTGAACATAAAGATACCTTAGAACAAGAGGATGATATTATTTCTCATCATAATGCTCTCTCTCCCAAAAATCAAGACCTTGACAAAAATCAAATCAATGCCATTCATGTTCGTAGGAAACCAAAAATTATTCATGATTATCATGTTGTGCCTTGCACATATACTAATGAGGTAATTGATGAGAACATAAGTGAAGCATCATATGCTTTCTTCATTCCTACAATCCTCTCTTCAATTCACTCAAATACACTATCTCCTACCAAAGAAGTTCCTAAAGAAGAACTCTTAGAGGATGATTGGGGGTCCTTAGATTTCACTTCCACCTTTTCTAGCAAGTCTAAGATGCTTGAATTTCACATTTTAATTTTTTCTCTTAACACAAATCTTGAAAATGATTGGGCCTCTTTAAACTTCAATCTCATTCCCCCTAAGAGTGAACCTTCTTTTGAACATAAACATGGGTGCAATGGACAAATTCTTGAATGTGAACAACAAAGTCATAAGAAATCACACTTTCCTTTGTCCACATCGTCTTCTCCATTGTCTTGTAAATCCACACCTTCTCATTCTAATTTTGAGTAACAACAAGGAAATGTGTTGACCAATCTTTTAAATTCCAACTTAATATTTCCTCTTTGTCCTAAACGAAGAAGAAAACATAAACAACATTCTCAAAATTCTTCTTTTTGTAAATATCAACAAAACCATGGACATTCTACTAACGAGTGTCAAGCTTTGAAAAGACAAATACAACATTTCATTGTTTCAGGCATGTTAATAATAACATCTGATAATGAATGGCATATTCATCATGATCATTTAAAATAACATTCAAGTTCCTATTATGTTTCTCTTCACTATGTGACATAGTTAGCCTACCTATTGGGGGCTCCTTGTCATTCGTGGTGGTACAATTTCAGGTGCAATCATACTTAGTGAGAAACATAATAGTCTATTTATTTTTGAATCTATGCTTTGGGGGAAAGAATATTCCTTTTCCTCTTTCTAAGGTTTCACTATTTTTATTATGGAATATATTATTCATAAACTTGATGTCCTTTTTGGCATGGAGAATTCCTTTATACGAGTGCATGTCTGTTCTGTGAGTAGGATCTTCTCCTTGCTTGAAATAGTACATCTATTATGAATAATCTCTATTTAGATAAGCTTTGTGAACCTTCTTCTTCTTTCTCTCTCTTTGACAATTACCTCTTATATTGTGTTATTCATAACTTGATGTCCTTTCTGGCATGGAGTATTCTTTTAGGCGAGCGCATGTCTATTTCGTGAGTGGGATCTTCTCCTTGCTTGAAACGGTGTGTCTATTATGAACAATCTCTTCTTAGAGGACTTTTGTAAACCTTCTTCTTCTTTCTTTGTCTTTGAAAATTACCTCTTCTATTGTGTTATTCATAACTTGGTGTCCTTTCTTGAATGGAGTTATCCTTCATGCAAGCGCATGCCTGTTCCATGGTTAGGATGTATTCCTTGCTTGAAACGGTACGTCTTTTATGAGTAATATCTCTCTAGAAGTTGTGTAATTATTCTCATTGTCCTACACTTGGGGGGGAATGAGCTCTCTCCCTCTCTCTTTCTCTAAGGATCCACCTTTCCCTATTGTGTGGATGGTGTGAGTTTATTACTTATTGTCATTCCTTGTGCGAAATTGTTGGTTGTTTGCTCAAGGATTCTCTCTTATACAAGAGTTGTAAGTCCTTGATTACAACCTCTTTTCCACTTGGTAATGTACATCTATGATAAATTCACCCATCCCTCTTGGGGCTAAATGTGAGTCATCCTTCATCAAGAATCCCTTTCACCTAGCAATAGGAGGAAGGATTGCATGCTTGTTGTCTTATGCGCTTCATTCTAGAAGATGTTGTATTTGTCTAAGACAACTCCTCTTGGGGGTAGATGCCTTTTGAACAAAGATCTCTTCTCCTCCAAGGATCACCTTTAAACTTACAGCAAGATATCTATTTTCAACTATCTTATCCTTGCTTGAAGAGTATTCCCTCTCTTGATTGGATTTATGACATGGTTTCATAACGGATATCTTCTTTGTGATGAAGGTAGGTATCCTTGTTCTACTTTCCTTAATATATCAACATCAACCTATGTTGACATATTGGGGGGGCCACCCACACTGCTCCTTTGTACTATACTTTTCTCATGAATTGTATAGTGGGACATTCTTGGAACTAGAGGGTGGCCTCTTAGAGCAAGGTGTCATCAGTTTTCTTGTACAGTGGGACATTCTTGGAACCAGAGGGAATCCTCTTAGAGAAAGATGTCGTCACTTTTCTCTTGAACAGTGGGTCATTCTCGGAACCAAAGCACAGACTCTTAGAGCGAGATGTATTCACTTCTTCTTTTCTTGTACAGTGGGTCATTCTCTAAACTAGATCACGGACTCTTAGAGTGAGATGATGTCACTTTTCTCTTATACAGGGTGATTATTCTTAGAACCAAAGCACAGACTCTTAGAGCGAGATGTCACACCTTTCTTAACACTTGCACTATGCATCTTATATAGGTTGTAGCGTACTTGAGAATAGACTCCTATGAGGCACTTTGAACCTCACTTGCACACACACATGCTTGAGGTTGGGTGGAACTAATGGTGTTCTCACTCTCCTCCCTTACATGGATCACACGAACAGGCTCTGGGGGCTAGATTTCCATGTCCTTCTCTCCATGGATCACCTAGTTTTAGGGGCGAGATGTCCATGGTTTCTCTCTTGTTCACCTTTGTTCTCATGGATCACCAAAGTATGTATTCATGTCCTCTCTCTTCTTCCTCTCATGAACCCATAGTTTTTTTGTTGATGGTTCATGGATGATGTCAGCTTTTCTCTTTTATGTGATCGCTTTTGCTTATGTGATGGTATTGGTATTTGTGTCTTGATTAGTTGTTGAGATATCTGAGTTTCGAGGTCTCTTCGGGTAGTTGGTTTGACGTCTTGTGTATTGTTTTTATCGTGTGTCTTTTGCATTTTGTCTTTGTTTTTGTTTTGTGCATCTTGTTCCTTTTTTGTGCGTGCTCTTGCATATGTTTGAGTGAGTTAAGATCCTAGGATTGGGGTCTTTTGTTCCTCAATATTAATGGCATCTTATACTCCATGTGAACTTGCTTTGCATCTCTCATCTTCATCTCTCTTGTCTTCTACTTTATCGGTAGTAGTAGTGTAAGTCATGCTCCCGCTAAAGTGGGAGCTAAATGTAGTGTCATAAAATTATGCCTCCTCCAATTTTAGCCATATTTTAGGTCCTCACCTTGGCAACGACACCCTCCTCCCTAGTCGGGACGCCTTTCTGCATTTTCACCCCTTGTCCCCTTCCTGTTTGAGCCCTGAGGTACTCTCAAGACCCTGTCCAGGCCCCAAGATATGGCAAGATAGGGGTGTGGCACCCCTGTCCCACCCTCTTAGGGTGGCCCCGAGATATTTCCCCTCGGCCCCATCTGCACTTCAAGATCCTAAATCTCCCCGATGTCGACCTTTTATGATATGAATTAATCTTCAAGAAGCATGTATAAAAGGGAGTTGGTTTTCTCATTTGCATAAGGGGGAATGGGAGGCAAAATTCTGATTCAGGAGCATCCTCGATTCACAGCAATCTTGCATCAACCAAAAACATTTTCTTTTTTGTTTTGTTTTCAGTTTGCAATTTCAATTTTCCTTTCCATGTCTCAATTTTGGCTCACTGGATCCTGTGGAGTTGGATTCTACTTGAATACTTGATCATCTTTCATGCTTTCAAATCGTATCTCTTTTGGATCACTTTCTGGCAAGATATCGCTACCGGTTTCCTTAATAGTTTCTTGTTACCGATTGTTCCTTTGTTACCGGTTACCTAAGACCTATTATGGTGATCTACCAAAACCCATTCTGAAGCTTGCAGAACCTTGGATGTTGATCTCAATGTTTCTTGGTGTGTGTCCAACCTTCTTCATTTCACCCTTTAGATTTTTCAAAGGAATCTCTTGGTGGAGGCTCACCTTGTTCATCTTTGCACATTAGGTCTTGTTCTTCGGGTTTTGATCCCTTTTGGGTTGACTAGATCCTTTGGATCGATATATATTTGTAATCATGCTTTATAATGTAATCAATCAATGAATCAAGAAGTATCAGATAGATAGATTGTGCCTAAAAGATAGATCTTTCATTTCAAGGCTCCAGTGTGACCTATTCTACCAGGCCTATGTGTCGGTATGTTGTGACCCAGTTGTTACTCGTTGGATGTAATTAACTTTCATGCAATAAAACTATCTGTTCTGCATTGCCTCCATCATATTTGTGTGTTTCCATTGTGTTTAGTCTTGCTGACCTGTTTGGATTGATCTCCTTGAGGTCCCTCCTTGTCGGTGACTGCTCCAAGTGGTATCAAAGCGAATTTTCATTCTGAAGGTTGCGTGTCCTGAATTTTTGTTGTAGGGTGGTGGATTGTGGATCCGACCTGCAATTATTGAGGACTAGCATGGATGAATGGCGTGAAGAGGAACTAGGAATTGTGGAGCATGTGGGAATGTAGACCCTGTTGTAATGGAGATGTTGTGAGGAATAGCATCCAGTTTAGAACTCATGGAGATAGCCTAGAGAAGAGGCCGACATATTGAGGATGTGAGCAAAGATGAAGGAGAAGAAGCCCCGCTGTGAACCTATCAGCACTTGATTTGGAGGAGGAAAGGTTTTTAAGGGTTTTGAGTAGGGAACACACTTAACCTCATTTTACCCCAATGGAATATGATGGGAAGTTAGATTCAGATGAATTGATGGATTGGATCTCAGAGATTGAGAGGTATTTTGATTTTGAAAACACTGCAGCAGAGAGAAAGGTGAAATATGTCTGTACCTAGTTGAAAGGTCATGCATCTCTTTGGTGGGAGCACCTACAAGTTGATAGGAAAAGAAGAGGTAAAGAATAAATTAAGACATGGGATAGGATGATTGCTAAGTTAAAATCAAAGTTTATCCCGGTGAATTATCAAGTAGATTTGTTCTGAAAGTTGCAGAATCTGAGACAAAAGGAATCTAGTGTGAAGGAGTACACCGAAGCATTTTACAAGTTGAACATCAGATACGGACATGTTGATGATGAAGTTAAACAAATTGCAAGATATTTGAACAGATTGAGGATGTCGATACAAGATGAACTCACTACGATCAAATTGGAGAGTGTTGAAGAGGCTTACCAGTATGTAATAAAGGCTGAAGAGAAATTAAACAAAAGGCATGAGCAGAGACAGAGACGTAGAGGTGGAAGGTTTACCAGAGGAATATTTCAAGGAGGAAGAGGATATACCAGAGGAAGAGGAACCAGTACAGATCAGAACAAAGACAAGGAAGTGAGTAAGGAAGGTAATTCATACCAGAAGGATGATAGGAATTTCTACTGGAGGAGAGAACCGGATGGTTATCAGAATGAGAACTTTGGAAGATAAGACAAGAGGGCATTCAGAGGAACCTTCTTTAAATGTGGAGGAGAAGGACATTGTGCATTTGAATGTAAGAAGACAGAGGCTACCGGAAGAGTAGTAGTGGTGAAAGAGAATCCCATTGAATCAGATAATAAACCAGAGGATGGAGAACTATTGATGATTAGAAGAGCTTTGAGTTATACCAGAGAAGATGAAGAACCCTTGTAGAGGAAGAACCTGTTCAAGACCAGATGTAAGGTATCTGGTAAGTGTTGTAAAGTTGTTATTGATAGTGGTAGTTCAAATAACCTTGTTTCAGAAGAGATGGTGAATAACTTGAAATTGGAGAGATTGAAACACCCTAAGCCTTATCAGATAGCATGGATTTAGGATGAACATAAGTTGTTAGTAAGTGAACAGTGTTTAGTAAAATCAAAAATTGGGAATTATCATGATGAAGTTTTGTGCAATATTATGCCTATGGATATTTGACATCTTTTGTTGGGAAGACCTTGGCAGTTTGATAGACAGGCAATACATGATGGGGGGAAGAATGCATACACTATTGTGGCCAATGGGATATAGAAAACCTTGTTTCCTTTGGAGGAACCTTTGAAGAATGAAGTATGTACAAATACCAGAATCGGTCTAGTAGATGGAAGGAAGTTCATGGATGGACTAAGACATGAGAATGTGTGTTTTGTCTTAATTCCTAAGAAGACTGATGGTGCAGGGAACCTAGCACTCTAAGAATGAAAGCGTTGATTTATTTTAAGTTTGTGTGTTAATTTTTGATGTAATAATGGACCAACCATTGAGGAATCAGTAGAGCCATGGTTGAGTTATCCAAATTTTGGTTTGAGTCAATTGTGCTCAAGATGTTGTTAGCCTGAGAAGTGAGATGCTTAGATAGTTCATAGGCAAAATACTCCAGATGAATGTATTCATGTATTGGAAGTCAATTGAGTTGTGTTTCAGTCTTCTAGGGTGTTTCAGGACCTTTAAGAGCCTCAGAATGCATTAGAATGCAAAAATTGCATCCTGGAGCAAAAGTTGTCAAAAGTTGTTGACCAACATTTTGCAATTTCTTGCAAACGTTGCATTTTTGGTTATAGGTATTAGGAATTTGGTTGAACCGACTGAAAAAAGTGGATATAATCCAAATTTCACTTAATTGTATGGGTTGGAGAATTGTAAATGCAAGAGCAAGTTTTTGGTTTGTGAAGCAACCTTGTTTCCATCGGCTTTTGATAGTTTTGTCTTGTTTTTCCTTGCTTGTACGGTCCAGTACGAACTAGATGGTGTAAAATAATTTCCATCTTTGTATGTTCATTGTATTTTCTTTCATTAAGGTTTATTTTCAGGTTTGATTGTTCCAGCTTGTAGAGATTTCTTTCATTCTTTGCAACTAGGAGCAAAACCCTTGCAAGTAGGGTTTAAGAGCAAGAAATGGCTCTAACCTAGGCATTGTTTCATGGAACCTATTGAAATAAATAAGAATGATAGGTTAGGGTCTGTACATAGCTTAGGAATAGGGTGTTTGATGTTGCAGGTCCAGGAGGAGGAGAAACAATGAAGCCCTAGGCTCACCGTTGGGAGTAGGTGAGTTAGGACAGCAAGAAAAGTGTGATTTGTGAGCAGATGAAGATTGGTGCAGGTCCAAGTGGCATATGAATGGAAATCCCTCTGAGTCCCCTTGAATTTTTCCAAGGTTTTTGCAGAAAGAGATTTGACTGGTGAATATTTCTAGACCCATCTTGCCAATTCATCGGCTAGGCCTAAAACCCTTCAAATTAGTGTAGCTTTGGAAACTCCACTTGTACAGATAACCCAAATGCACTTTTCTAGTATTGTCTGTAACTTCCAAAAGGGTACTCAGATCCATGATTTATTTATATGATTTTTTGGTACTTTTTCAAATTAAACCCCTAAAACCACCTAGGGAGGGCTAATGCAATTAGGCCTAATTAGGTGCCGGTAGAGACCTAGAAGGGTTAAGAAGCCAAGGCAATGGATTTGGTGATTCTTAAACCTCAAAACACATTGAAGACACCTTGTTTATGCATTGGGAAATCATAGGAAGAGATTGTGAGTTAAGATCCTTGCAGGAGTGGTTGTAGCCCAGGAGAGGAGTGTGTGAGTAACTAAGGTGGCAACCTCAAGTGGAGGAGTTGATTGTCTAGAAACCATTGGCTATACCTAGGAGGAAAGTCAAGAAGGTTCAGACCTCCAAGGTCTCATTATCATAACCCCTGTCAAGTGCCATAGGAAGGACTTGAGTAGTTGTAGGGTTGAGTAGGACAAGTCACTCAAGAAGGTGTATCAAACAAGGCTTCAAGACTCTTTGAATTGGAGTGGTATCAGAGCCATTCTTTGAAAGATTTGGTGTATGTCAGATTATGAAGAATCAGAAGCAAGTTCAATGCCTCCAAAGGCAATGAATCCATAAGCCATCCGATAGATGGTGGCAAAGATGATAGAAGGATTGAAGGATGTAGAAGGAAGTAGAGGAACTAGAGAGGTAAAGAAGAAGGGGAAGGTTGAAACATAATGGGGTGATGAAACTGATGAAGAAGTGGAAGATGGAGAGGAACTAGCAGCAGTAGCTATGCCCCAAGACCAAAAGTTATTCTTAGATGCAGTCAAATCCATATCTAAAGACAACTTGGAAGGATTACCCAGATATGGAGGAAACCTCAATGGAGAAGAGTTGCTAGATTGGATAGAAGCTCTTAATAATCACTTTTATTGCAAAGAGGTAGAAAAAGAGAAAAGAGTCAGTGTGGCCAAATCAAGAATGAGAGGATCAACATTGGTTTGGTAGAATATGATGCAAGAAGAAAGGATACAAGAAGGCAAAAAGAAGATAACTTCATGGGAGTGTATGAAGATCAGACAAGGCACAATTCCTTCTAGGAGATTATGAAGTTCAAATTCATAAGAGACTACAAAATCTAAAACAAAGGGATTTAGATGTCAATGCATACACTGAAGAGTTCCATAAGCTCAGTTTGAGAGCTAGGAAGCATGAGAATAAGGTGGAGAAGTTGGCCAGGTACATGAATGGCCTTAGACAGAATATACAAGATGAGATAAGTATCGTCACACCAGACACTATCCATAAGTGTTTTCAGTTGGCCCTAAGGGCAAAGAGAAGATCAAAAGGAGGAGTGAACAAAATCAGAAACATGGGGGAGGTAAGAATTTCAGAGGTAGAGGAAACTTTGGTAGAAGGCAGCAATCACCAAGAAGTGAAGAGCAGCAAGGCCAAGAAGGCAGTGGAGACTCTCAGAGAGAAGCATTTAGAGGATCCTATAGAGGAAGGAGTAATTTTAGGGGCAGGTTTGGAAACTCAGGAAGAGGAAATACCATTTTCACCAATAGGTGTTATCATTGCAATCAAGTTGGGAATACCATGAGTAAGTGTCCGGGGAAAGCCTCAAGCTCCACAGGCTCATACATGGGGGAAAGAAGAACTCAATTGTTGCAAGAGGGGGACACTCAGAGTGTAACTTCTTCAATCAGCAAGGCAGGGCCAATGACAGAAGGAGAAAACTTGATGATGAGGAGAACAATGCTCAAGATACCCCAAGCTCAAGAGCCACCACAAAGGAAAAGCTTGTTTAGAACCACTTGTAGGTCACATGGGAAGATTTGTAAAGTGATTGTATATTCTGGTTCCACTGAGAATATTGTCTTAGTTGAAATGGTGGACAAACTCAAACTGAAAAGATTGCCTCACCTCACTCCCTATAAGGTATCATGGCTCAACCGAGGTCAACATGTATTGGTTGATGAACAAGCATGGGTGGATTTTGAAATTGGTGAGTACAAGGACATAATAATATGTGACATATTGCCTATGGATTATTTTCATTTGTTGTTGGGCCATCCATGGCAATATGATGTGAAAGCTACTCATGATGGGGAGAAGAACAACTATCTTATCACCAAGAATGGGAAGAAGTATCAAATGGATCCACTACCTGAACCAAAGGAAGAAAAACAAATAGGCTCAAGTGTGATGTTGATGAGTGGAAAAATTTTTCTCAAAGTGTTGAAACAAGAAGGACATCAAGGCCATGCTATAGTGTTGAAACTTAGAGAAGAAGCTAAGGCAGATCCAATGAGTGAAGTGCCTCAAGACGTGCAAGGTCTACTCAAACAATATGCAGACGTGATAGGGGATGATTTACCTGATTCTTTGCCTCCAATGAGAGATGTAAATCATCAAATAGACTTAATACCAGGGGCCAATCTACCAAACAAAGTTGACTACAAAAGGACACCTAGTCAAAATGAAGAGATCACCAAACAAGTGCAAGAACTCTTAGACAAAGGGTTTATCAGGAAGAGTTTGAGTCCATGTGTTGTTCCTACTATGTTAGAGCCTAAGAAGGGAGGAAAATGGAGAATGTGCATGGACTCCAGAGCAATAAACAAGATTACTATAAGGTACCAGTTTCCCATGCCAAGGATTGAAGACCTATTAGACAATCTAGGAGGAGCAAGCTACTTCAAAAAGGTGGACTTAAAGTTTGGTCATCATCAGATCAGAATCAGACCTAGAGATGAATGGAAGACAGCCTTTAGAACCAATGTGGGCCTATATGAGTGGTTGGTGATGCCATTTGGCCTCACCAATGCACCTAGTACCTTCCAAAGGCTCATGAATGAAGTCTTAGTTGAGTTTATTGGTAGAATTTTAATTGTATATCTTGATGACATTTTGATCTATAGAAAGTTCAACAAGGAACATCTCAAGCATTTGGAGATGGTTTTGAAGAAGTTGAAGGAGGCTCAACTCAAGATTAACCTTGAAAAATGTGAGTTTTTGAAAACAAAGCTTGTCTACCTTGGTTTTGTTATTTCTCATGGATGTTTAAAAATGGATCCAAGTAAGTTAGAAGCAATACTTAATTGGCCTATCCCTAGGGGCATTAGTGAAGTTAGAAGCTTTCATGGAATGGCATCTTTTTATAGGAAATTTGTGAGAAACTTTAGCCATGTTTGTGCTCCTATTCTCAATACCATTAATTGAGGAATTAAATGTCACTTTAAGTGGATAGAGGAAGCCAATAAGGGGTTTGAAAGGTTGAAAACCAAGATGGCAGAGCTGCCAACCCTTAGATTTCCTAATTTCAATCAATTGTTTACAGTAGAATGTGATGCAAGCCAAAGGGCAATAGGGGCAGTTTTAAGCCAAGAGGGACATCCTATAGCTTTCTTCTCAGAAAAGTTAAATGAAGCTAAGAAAAGGTACTCCACATATGACTTGGAGTTGTATGCAATGGTTCAAGCATTGAAAAAATGGCATCACTACCTGTTGCCCAAAGAATTTGTAGTCTTCACTGACAACCATGCCCTTAGTTTTCTCAATGGGCAAGAGAAGTTGAACCAAAGACACCTAAAGTGGGTTGAGTAACTACAATCTTATACATTCACTATTAAACACAAGAAAGGGATAGCCAACAAAATTTTTGATGCACTAAGTAGGAGAATCATGATCTTGCAGGAGATACAATTGCAAAGTGTGGGTTTGAGTGAGTTGAAAGACCTCTACAAGGATGACAAGGATTTTGCAAAGATATATAATGTTTGTTCTGATTTTTCTAATACCTCACATGTCTCTTATTCAGAATACATGATACAAGAGGTTTTTTTGTTCAAATGTCATCTTCTTTGCATACCTCAATGTTCTATGAGGCAAAATATTATTCAAGAAAAGCATCAAGGAGGTCATTTTGGCATTGATAAGACTTTGGAGCAGGTTGGTAGGTTTTATTATTGGCCCAAGTTGCAATCAAAAGTGAGAATATTTGTAGAGCAATGTACCATCTACCAAAGAGAAAAAGGAACCTCAAGTAATGTAGGTTTATATCAACCCTTGGTCATACCTCAGAGGCCTTGGGAATGTTTGAGCATGGATTTTTTGTTAGGCTTGCCTAGGACACCAAGTGGATTTCATAGTGTGTATGTGGTAGTAGATAGGTTCAGAAAAATGGCACATTTCATACCTTGCAAGAGTACCAATGATGCCACCAATATTGTAGGCCTCGTCTTCAAGGAGATAGTCAAAATTCATGGTCTTCCAATCAGCATTGTTAGTGATAGAGATGTGAAATTTTTGAGTCAAGTTTTTGAGTCACTTTTGGAGGACAATTTGGAGGAAGTTGGGCACCAAGTTATCTTTCTCATCTAACTATCATCCTCAATCAGATGGTCAAATAGAGGTAGTCAACTGGTCATTGGGTAACTTGCTAAGATGTCATACCAAACAACATGGGTAGACTTGGGATCTAGCACTTGGATAGGCAGAATATGCATATAATGACTCAATAAACTGTAGCATAGGTAAAATTCCTTTTGAGCTAGTGTATGGGTTCCATACTAGGGGCATATTAGAGCTCAGAGATCTCAGTTCAATGGCACCCAAGAGTGCACAAGGGGAGAACTTTGCAGAAGGCATTAAAGAGGTGCATGATAAGGTAAGGTAGTCCTTACAACAAAAATCCGAGCAGTATAAGGTTCAAGCTGATAAAACAAGGAGGAAGATACAATTTAAAGTAGGAGACTTAGTGTTGGCATACCTTAGGAAGGAGAGACTTCCAAAAGGGCAGCCTATCAATCTCATGATGAAGAAAATTTGACCTCTCATGGTGGTGCACAAGTATGGGCAGAATGCCTATGAGGTTGAACTTCCACCTACCTTGGGGATATCTCCTATTTTTAATGTATGTGATCTCTATCCATACAAGGGAGAGACACCAACAAATCAAATAGACATGCCATCACTGGTTCATGAAGATTGGGTAAAGGATTTGCCACCTAGTCAATCGGTTCAGTTAGAGAGTATCTTGGATACCAAGATAGTAAAGAAGACAAGGAAAGGAGTCTACAAGCACTATCTTGTTAAGTGGAAAGGGTTACCTAATTCAGATGCCATGTGGATGTCGGAGGTAGATATACTTCAGCATGGAGTGGAGATTTTAGACCTTATAACTCAAGGGACTTGAGTTCTTTGACCCAGGGGAGTATGGTGCAGGGCACCTAGCACTCCAAGAATGAAAGATTTGATTTCTTTTAAGTTTGTGTGTTAATTTGTGATCTAATAATGGACCAACCATTGAGGACTCAGTAGAACCATGGTTGAGTTGTCCAAATTTTGGTTTGAGTCAATTGTGTTCAGGATGTTGTTAGCCTAAGAAGTGAGATGCTTAGGTAGTTCACAGGCAAAATACTCTAGATGAATGTATTCATGTATTGGGAGTCAATTGAGTTTTTTTTAGGTCTTCTAGGGTGTTTGAGGACCTTTAAAAGCCTCAAAATGCATTAGAATGCAAAAATTACATCCTGGAGCAAAAGATGTCAAAAGTTGTTGAGCAACATTTTGCAATTTCTTGCAAAAGTTGCATTTTTGGTTATAGGTGTTAGGAAGTTGGTTGAACCGACTGAAACAAGTGTATATAAGCCAAATTTTACTTTATTCTACGGTTTGGAGGATTGGAAATGCAAGAGCAAGCTTTTGGTTTGTGAAGCAACCTTGTTTCCACCAGCTTTTGACAGTTTTGTCTTGTTTTTCCTTGCTTGTACGGTCTAGTACGGAATAGATGGTGTAAACTCATTACCATATTTGTATGTTCATTGTATTTTCTTTCATTAAGGTTGATTTGTAGGTTTGATTGTTCTAGGTTGTAGAGATTTATTTCATTCTTTGCAACTAGGAGTAAAACCCTTGCAAGTAGGGTTTAAGAGAAAGAATTGGCTCTAACCTAGATGTAGACACCTAAAATTGTCCAGTCTAATTAAATAAATATTTTATTTATTTAATTATCTAAGCCTAATTCTTCTATTAATTAAATAAATCTTTATTTATTTAATTAATTCATTTATCCTCTTCTAGCCTTATTTCTCATTTAAATAAATACATTTATTTATTTAAATTATCCTTTTCCTAAATTAAATAAATATTTTTATTTATTTAATTATCCCACTTCTTCTATTAATTAAATAAATCTTTATTTATTTAATTAATTCATTAGCTTTTTCTACCCATGACACATGTCATTCATCTCTTAATTCATACACTACCTACCCCTTTCATTATTTTACTATTTCTTCTACCTACCCTCTAATCCTAACCGACCTCCTTTTTACACCTCTCAATCGTATCCCTCCATTTCATATTGTGTCTTCTATTTAAGGAGATGCTTTCTTCATTATCAAACCCTAATGGTTCTATTCATCCTAATCGACAATTTGGAGGACTTGACTACATTACGATCCTACTTGCAACCACATTTCGTTCTTTGTTGAGCTCTTGTGCACATAAAATCTGAGAGCAAATATATATCAAGCAAGATCAATGGAGATAGGAAGAATGGAGATCAAAACCCTATTGGACATGTGATGGTATAATCTTTGTGATTTCATGTGATTTGCATTGTCTTAGGTAATCTTCATATGTTATGGTGGATCTTTGTTGTTGTTAGAATAGGGTTTTGTGGTTGAATTCATTTAGCCTTTCAATTTTGTTATTATTGTTATCCATTTTCACCATACACATTTTGGCACACCCGGTGGGACATGGATTTTTCTTAGATCTGTGTTTTTTTGCAGATTTTTCTAACCCTATATTGCTATTTTGAAAAACAATTTGGAGAATAACCTTGTGCAGCTAGGGTTTTGGACACAAAATCAAGATCTTGGAGAGATTCGATCATATCTCACAAACGGATAGGAAATTTTGCACCAAATTTTTTTTACAGGTTGAAGAAAGTATCAGGAGCTCTCAAACCAAAATTTAGAATTTTTGGAGAACATTTTCATTTTCTAGGAATTTTTTATGATTTTTCATAAAAAATTAATTTTGAGAGCAAATGAGAGATTTTTCTGATTTTCTTACAGTTTTGGAAATCTCTCATAATTATACATAGAATCTGTTCTTTGTGAATTTAATTTTGATGAAAATATTTTCTTAAAAATCGGATCTTTAAAAATTAGGGTTTTTCATTATTTTGATCAGATCTCACAAACGGCTTTGAATTTTGACATAAAATTTTTTGTGTAGGTCAGGAAAAGTATTAGAAAGATTTAGTAAAAATTTTAGATTTTTTGGATCGATTTTTCATTTTATATGAATTTGTTATTATTTTTCATAAAAAATTAATTTTGAGAGAAAATTAGAAATTTTTTTGGATTTTCTTACATTTTTGAAAATATCTCAGAATTATACACAGGATATGTTATTTTTTATTTTAAATTTGATGCAAAATTATTCTTCAAAAATCAGATCTTTGAAAATTAGGGTTTTGCATTATTTTACTCATATCTCACAAACTGCTTGGATTTGTTGCAAAAAAAAATTTGTGCACATTTGGAAGACCATAATCATTCTCTAGTAAAAATTTCAGATTTTTTGGATCGATTTTGCATTTTATATGAATTTTTTATGATTTCATAAAAAATTAATTTTTGGAGCAAATTAGCAAATTTTTTGGATTTTCTTACATTTCTGGAAATTTCTTGAAATTTTACAGGTGGTCTTTTTTTATGATGAATCAGGTCTTTGAATTGGTCAACAAAACGCATTGTTGAAGGCCCCTATTTCACAAGGTCTTTTGGATCTAAAATTTACCTAACTTGTGTGCTTGCAGGAAGGGGTGATCATTTGAAACAATCCAAACTACTAATAAATCTTTGTTGTAGGTCCTTAGCAAGGGTTTTTGGATTTTTATTGTGTACCTTATTTTCATAGACTAGCAAACACTTCAATTGGTGCACTAAAATTGAATCATTGTCTTTTGTGTCTTGAGCAATAGGCTCTTTTTGTTTAATCTTTAGAGGGCCTGTCTTCCCGTGTGGTCATTAGGACTACTAGTGAGAAGAGAATGACCCAAGTGGTAGCGAGGAAAACCCACCTCTTCCGAACCACTATAATCAAATGTATTCATGGTGAAAACTATGAATAACGTGTGTTGATTAGTTCATACCGACACTATGTCTCTCCATAAACCCGTTTGATCAAATTTATTTGATCAGTTGTAGGGCGTAACCCCTACCGGCTGGGAGCCTTCTATATTTACAGAGCTGAAAGTGCCGCATGTATGGCCACACGAGCGGATGCCCTTACTAGCACCTTTTTGTTTTAGAAGCCCAAATCCTTCTAGTTGTTGGGGCAGGAGGTCGGACCTCTGGTAGCGGCCCACACACATATGGTTCTTAGTAGAGATACAAAGTTCGCCACAGGGATTTTTCGTGGGGACTGATGCTTGGCTGACCCGAGAAGTGAGTGCCGAGGGTGGAGCCAGTGAGGTCAAGCATCTAAGTATCCGCTCTGAATAGCGTAGCCTCGGGGGTAAAACCCTATGTGGGATCAACAACTATTGTCTTGGCCAGCCATAAGAATTGTGCTTGACTTATTTTAAACATTCAAACATTCAAGACCAAACAACAAAACATTGTGTCTTTTGTGTCTTCAAGTGTATGCAAAACAATTTTACATCAAACAACACACTTTTCTTGGAGTCATTGTCAGTCTAAACACTTGCAAACATTGAGTCCTCATCAACATTGTGTCCTCTTGTCACGAAAAACAGTCAAACATTCAGATTTGGTCACAACCAACAACTTCACAAATTGGAAAAATTTTACAGTCCAACAAACAAAAGAAATCAGTTTCGGAATACTTGAGCTTCCTAGGTTGTTTCTTCAAGTTTCATCTAGCATTCAACCTGTCTTTGGGTCTCACACAGCCCATCATTGCTTCACATCTCATTTTACATTCATACTTGTCTAAACTTGGGTCAAAAGGTCACTTGCTTGTCCTCATCATACTTTGTCAACACACTACATACAACTACACTTTGCTAAGTGGTCCCTCATCAAGGTTTCTTACCTTTGGGTCTCATTTGATCTTACTTAGAGTCAAGGTCAACTTACCTCATCAAGAGAAACTATCCTCTCTTTGGAAGTCACACCTACTCTACTACATACATACTTGGTCTTACATTTTGGACATTGCAAGTACACCTCAGATTCATTTACACTCCATACAACTCTTGGTCTTCCATACTCTTTCCATTTTCATCTAGTCTCTCACATCTTGGTCAATACCTAGTTCATGGTTGAAACCCGTCTTCAAAAATCTAGGAGAAAAGCTAAAGAAGCTCAAGAGTCCACAAACATGAGTTCTTATGAGTATGACAATGATTTATTTTTCAATCCTGAGCACACTACATTGCCTGACATGGATGTTTATAGAAACATTCCAAATGTGGAAAACGCAGACACTACAAACAACAATGCTACACACAATGACAATGTGGACAACTTTTCAATACATTCAGCAGATGTAGAAGAATCCATTATGAATCCCCATTTCAATCGATTGGTTGAAGAAATAATGAGGGATAGACAATACTTCTTACACATGATGGCACAAAGTGGAGCCAAGATACCTCATGATTTTGACATGTCTCAACTTATGGAAAACCGACCTTTGCACCAAACTCACTCCAACATGGATCAAAGGAGACCTAATAGTGGAGGAAATAGAGGACCACATATGGTACCTGAATCACCATCAGCTTTGCTTCAAAAACCAGAAGTCCCACATACACATGCTCAAACGTATGATACTTACCTTCGAAGACCATTATGGAAGTCTTATGCAGATAGATATGCTCAAGCTATGGATCAACCAAAACAATTGGACATTCAAAGGCATGCTCAAAATTTGGACACAAGGAAACCCCGTGTCAAATTTGGGGGCAACACAATAGAACATGACATGCCTGTAGAATATGGTATACATGCACAAAATAGATATGGGGTTCTTCAACATGAAGCTATACCAAGTGCTCCATATATGCCGCATCAATATAGACCTCCTCCATATGAACATGTGTATGATCAATATCATCCATATATGCAATATGCCCCTCCTCCAATGGGTGCCTCAAACATGGGGTATGCTTCAAGAAGTCGATCTCCACCTAAGAGCAATTTGGAGCAACAAATCAGAGATTTACAAAAGAAAATGGAGGACATAAATACACCAAAACCAACATACACAATGAGAGACATATGTCCTTATCCATTTGACAAGAGCATTCCAATGCCTCCATTTCCTAGACACTTTGTGACGCCTAAATTTGATAAGTATAGAGGAAAAGGAGACCCCAAGGCACACATAAGACAATTTGTCACAGCTTGCATTGAGGTAGCGGCAGAAGAAACATATTTGATGAGATTATTCCCACAAAGCTTAGGCGATCAAGCTATGGAATGGTTCTCTCAACTACCACCTGGTATTAAGTCATGGGTTGACTTAGCAGAGGCATTTATCCAACATTTCTCCTACAATATAGAGACAGACATATCAATCACTACTTTGTGCAACACTAAGCAAAAAGAAGGAGAATCTTTTGTATCATTTTTACAAAGATGGAGAAATCTAGCTAGCAGATGCTCTTGTGAAATTCCACAGAAACAAATGGTAGAGATGTTCACACAAAATGTTAACAAAGACATTGGCTATGATCTAAGGAAAGCTTGTTTGTCCACCTTCAAGGATGTCATTGAAAAAGGCTTAGCAACAGAAAAGGTTCTAATTGAACAAGGAGTCATTAAGATATTCAAGGAAAACAAAGATGACTTTAAAGGAAAAGAGAAGCCAAGATTTTGGAATAAAAACAAGAACACAGTCAATGATGGTGTTGTTGATGCTAACACAGTGCAACCCAAGTTCATCTTTTCGGGATCAAGTTCTACAAACAATCAAGTGAATACTCAAACAACTTCTAGACCACGAAGGAAGTACACCCCATTGGGAGAACCACTTGAATCAGTCTTCAAAAAGCTTGTGGCAAACAAGGTGATCACAGTTCCAGATTTTCCTCCATATGAACCAAAGGTTAAACCAAATTGGTGGAATGATGATGAGTATTGTGAATTTCATAAGAGCAAGGGTCATAAAATAGGTAATTGTCATCGACTGAAGAATATTGTGCAAGATCTCATTGATAGAGATGACATTGAGATTGAGGGACACTCATCCAATCAAGAACATGAGATGTTTAAGGAACCATTCCCAAAGCATGACAAGGGAAAAGCCAAAGTCACAGATGATCAGGCCAACTATACTAGAGCACCTTACAACTATGATTCAACTATCAATCATATCTCGATGGACAATCATATCTCTACTATTACCATCAAGAACAAAAACCCTGAGAATCCTCCTCAGAGACCCAAGATTGTCCTAAGAGGTGTTGGATCTTCTTCTGAACATACCTCTGAATGTCATGTTACAACCCACTGAGGTAAAATTACTTTGCAAGGTGCTCCAGCCAAGAACACCGCTTCCTCATCAACCAAGCCTGAGTATGACCTTATAGAACAGTTAGGGAAGACACCCGCGCTCATCTCCATACTTGAGCTCTTACGCATATCCCCCGCTCATAAAGCTATTCTTGACAAAATCTTGAGAGACACCGCCGTTCCTACTAATCTGAACGTGGACCAGTTTCAAGCCATGGTGGGATACCTTTCCATTCCACATTCCCTTACATTCATAGAAGCCGATGACGCCTCTGTAAGTCAGCCACATAATGCACCACTACACATTGAAGCCTTCATTCACAAACATCGAATAAAACGAGTCCTGATAGATGGAGGAGCAGGTCTAAACATTTGTACATTGAGCACTATTAAACAATTGGGATATTCTGACAAAGCTGTGAATTCTACAAACAAAATTAGTATCAAAGCATATGATGATGAAGAGCGTTCATCCAAAGGCACAGTCACCTTACCTTTCAGAGTTGGGCCAGTTACAAAGGATGTGGTTTGTCAAGTACTTGATCTGGATCTCACATACAACATATTGCTAGGACGTCCTTGGATTCATGAAATGAGGGCAGTCCCGTCTACATATCAGCAATGCATTAAGTTTCCTCACAATGGAGTTGAAATAACAGTTAATGCTGACCCAAATCCATTCATATATTGCAACAATCTATGACCTAGATCAGAAATAACAATACCAGTCAATCGAGAAGCTATTCCTTCATCGGCATATGTGGATCCAGAATCCTTGAAAGCTTCTACATCCAAACAAGCAGAACTCAAAGAAAATTTCAAGTTTAAAGACATGGGATGTGGTGAGTATATATTTCATGTTGACCAACTCCCACTATCTCCTAAGGTATTCAGTCGACAGGAACAACCTACAAACAATTTGCAATGCCAAGGAATTGGGTGTGAACCACCTAGTGTTGTGGCTACTAAGTCTGAATGCAAATCTCCTCTAGTGGTGCAAGCATCTCTTGATATCAATAGTCCTAAGAGTGGTTCCTGCGAAGAATCTATTGAGCATATCGCCAGCCCTCTTGATAACTCACATAGCCTTACCATTTCATCCACTCATTCCATTTCCACTTTGCTCCCAAACTTGGATCAACAAGAATTACAAAAGCCCTTACTCATTGGGGATCAAAAATCAAGTTTTGAAAAGAAAAATCTAAAAGTCAATAATAAAGAAAAGTCCTTTAGTCCAAATCAAAATCAAAAGCTATTGGACTCTGCAAAAATCAAAGTCAAGGATAAAAATCATATGAAGAAAAAAGAGCAAGAGTTGATCTCCCCTAATATCAAAATAACTGGGGGCAAAAGTTCTACAATTTTAAGTCAAAAAGCATACTTGTTGATCCTAAGTCTCCATCATGCTATCCTACTTTCACTTCTTTTCACAGTCATAAGCCTTCATAACTCATCCACTTGTTCCACACATCCTTTCCCTTCTAGTGATACATCATGGACCTTTAATGGAGCTTCCTCGAAGGACTTTGCTATCAGTGATGCCCAAACTTCTTCAGGTGACACGCATATGGGCCTGTGTAGTCCACACACTAGTAATTCTATCTCAGTTCCTTTATCAACGAAGACAGTCACTCAAGCTACACACCATTCAGTCAAGGAACGATGCAGCTACAATCATAAAGTCAAGCCTCACACATTTGAGGTAGGTGATTTGGTTCTCAGAGAAAATCCTAAAAATCAACAAGACAGAGAGAAGAAGGGCAAGTTCGAACCAAACTGGCTTGGTCCCTACATTATTACAGCAGCATATGGATCTGGTGCATATCAGCTCTCAACTACAGAAGGCGAACCTTTGGAGGATCCTATCAATAGCATGCACCTTCGTAGGTTCTACGCATAGCTCTTTGGAATATCCAAAATACAAAAAAAAAAAAAAAAAATCAAAAAACATTCAAAAATACAAAAAAAATTATAAAACATAAAAAAATCGTTACTTGGTGAAAACCTGGCAAACATGCGCCTTGTGACACAAAAAAAAATTGAAAAATCGAAAAAAGTAAAGAGAAATAATTTCATCCAACGGTGAAAACCACTTCGGTGGCGCCCTGGGCAAGTACCATGGTGAAAATTGGGTCACCAGCACCATGCGTAGAGACATTGCTCCTCCCTCCTTCAGGATTCTCTTTCATCATTTCACTTTGCACACACTCACAACCTATTCGTTCATAATAAAATTACCCATTCCCATCATGGCTTGTTATTGATCTACCCAAGATTGGTTAGCCATTCATAATAAACCCCCCTTTTCACTCCCTTTCCATCCATAATAAGTCAGATCTTATCTGTGGCTAAGGCAATTCCTACATCTAGTGATGGGTGTGGAACTGAGAGCATCACATGTTTCAAGGAGTACAGTTTCTTCCAGCTTCCTTCAAGTCTATCCGCGCACAATCCGCAATAAAGCAACATTTGCATCACAGATCCGCAATAAAGTTTCGTCTTCTCCGCAATAAAGTATCAGTTTCATGGATTCAGTCAGTTTCAGATGAGCTAGCAGCAACAATGGGCTTCAACAAATCAAATCTTTCAATAGACTCAGACAACATATGGTTCAGTGCTATCTATCCTTTTTGTGAAAGTAAACATTGTGACCACAATCAAAATTCGACTTATACAAGTGACAAGAGACACTAAACTTGAGGACTACAGTGGACGTTGGTGTCGAGTCTTGGTTTTATTTTGATTTTATCTTTTGGTGACATGTCTTTTAGCTTTTCTAGAATGTCTTTGACTAGAGATTCTATCTCCAGGATGTGTTTGACTAGAAAGGTGAGGATGGGATATCGTCACCTATTTGTATTTGTTGTCTGTGGATTATCTTTTAGTAATGCTATGACTTGTCCAAGGATATGAGGACACTATGAGTCTAGTATGAACTGGGGCATTCCTTGTTTGTGACTGTCTTATCTCCATGCAAACAGGTACAATGACTTTCTGGGTCAAACATATGCCTCGATTGTCATAACCTACTTGCCATAATAAAGCTCAATGATGATAACGCACAAGAAGCTCTTTCACGTTCATATCTTCTATCTTTCATCCCCCTTTCTTGATTGACTTCCATCATCCTTCTTGAGTCCATGTAGCCTGCTATCACATGACTGAATATAATGACACACCAAAAACATTTGCATTTCATGTAGTTTGCACCTACATTACCACATATAAGCATTTCATACATACATATAGATATCACAATTGCATCACATCCTGCACACAACACCTGTTAGCACAATTTACATTTGCATTATTATATTCATCTGCATCACATACATTCACATTTGCATCATGCATACACATATAAAACATAAAAGAACAAAAATATATTACATTGCATCATATACATATTTGCATCCATATCATAAGCATCACATAAGAACATCTCATCACATAGGTATGCATGCATATAGCTTCCGCAAAGATGAATCATCTCATATATATATATATATATAATGTAATGATACAATGATGTCAAAATCATATGGCTACAATCACCCGCAGGTGTCTACATCATCATACAAAATGGTACAAAACTGATACAGAGGAACTCACTCATTACTTCTGCCAATACTATTGGTAGTGCTAATCCTGTCCATGTCATGGTATCCCATGCCACTTGTCCCACCCTCATCTCCAGTCCTGGCTCCTAGAACACTCATCTAAGGGCATCCCTGTCTTCATTTCGATCGTACGAAATCAGCTCCCCATCAATCAGTATCTGCATAATCCTGTATACATCCTCCAGGGTGACTGTCATCTCCCCCATCAGCAAATGAAATGTACATGTCTCAGAGTGCCATCTCTCTGCCAGCGCAGTCAACAGTCCCATGTTCGCCCGAAACTCAGGCACATACAGAATATGTCACAGACCCATAACCTCAATCGTAGCTCGGTCCTCGACTGTCAACTCAGGTTGCAACCTTTGCGTCGACAGGCATCTCTCTCGTGACTCTAGCATTGGCAAATACTCCTGCAGTCAAGCAACTCAATCATGTCAGTTATAGTGGCATTCACTGTTTATCACAAAATGCTACTCGCTATCTAAATGCATATGGCTATCTACCCTAGTGACGCTCACTGTTCATCACAAAGTGTTGCTATTTATCCTAGTGGTACTCACTGTTCATCACAAAGTACTACGTGTGTTACACTCCCTGTTCATCACAAAGTGTTACTCACATTTGCACTCCCTGTTCATCACAAAGTGCTGCTCATATTTTAGTACTCCCTGTTCATCACAAAGTACTTTATCTTGGTACTCAATGTTCATCACAAAGTGCCTTGATCTATCCTAGTCTTCCTAGAGGACCTACTTGAGTGTATCCTCTCAGCATCATATCCAATCGACAGCGTATGTTCATCACAGAACTGTCGATTTGACCAAGAAGACAAAAATTCACATTTTTGGACACAAACGCGCTTTCCTGACATAAACGTGCATTTATTACATTACCTAGCATGCATTAATGACAACAATAAATGCATCAAAGTACGAGGAGGTTTTGTGGTACTCACCGGCTCTCCTGCCTCCGCTGGCCTCTAGAATCGGCGAACACGGTCGAATCTGTGAACAAAAGCCATCGCTGCTGACTGTTGCTGCTTTATTTTCGCTCTGCACTATTCTCTTGTGAATGTGTAGATGACAATGAGGATGTATTTTCCCCCGTGGTCTATCTTATAGCCTACCCTAGCCCTCGCCTTCATTTTTTGAGTCAGTCTTCGTTATCCCGTGACTCTGTCACTTTATCCGATCAATCCATTCTATCTTGTCTTTCTTATCAAGAGATTGTCTGCAATCTTTTCAAACATTTTCATCCAATCTCTCGAGGGGGCATATCATTCCCATTCTGGGGCAACTCTGTATCAGTTCATCTTATCTTCTTTGAAACAACGCGACAAGCCGCATTGTCTCAAAGAGGGGCAAAATGTAGACACCTAAAATTGTCCAGTCTAATTAAATAAATATTTTATTTATTTAATTATCTAAGCCTAATTCTTCTATTAATTAAATAAATCTTTATTTATTTAATTAATTCATTTATCCTCTTCTAGCCTTATTTCTCAATTAAATAAATACATTTATTTATTTAAATTATCCTTTTCCTAAATTAAATAAATATTTTTATTTATTTAATTATCCCACTTCTTCTATTAATTAAATAAATCTTTATTTATTTAATTAATTCATTAGCTTTTTCTACCCATGACACATGTCATTCATCTCTTAATTCATACACTACCTACCCCTTTCATTATTTTACTATTTCTTCTACCTACCCTCTAATCCTAGCCGACCTCCTTTTTACACCTCTCAATCTTATCCCTCCATTTCATATTGTGTCTTCTATTTAAGGAGATGCTTTCTTCATTATCAAACCCTAATGGTTCTATTCATCCTAATCGACAATTCGGAGGACTTGACTACATTACGATCCTACTTGCAACCACATTCCATTCTTTGTTGAGCTCTTGTGCACATAAAATCTGAGAGCAAATATATATCAAGCAAGATCAATGGAGATAGGAAGAATGGAGATCAAAACCCTATTGGACATGTGATGGTATAATCTTTGTGATTTCATGTGATTTGCATTGTCTTAGGTAATCTTCATATGTTATGGTGGATCTTTGTTGTTGTTAGGCTAGGGTTTTGTGGTTGAATTCATTTAGCCTTTCAATATTGTTATTGTTGTATCCATTTTCACCATAAACACTAGGAATTATTTGATGGCACCTATTGAAATCACTAAGAATGCTAGGTTAGGTTCTATACATAGCTTAGGAATAGGGTGTGTGATGTTGCAGGTCCAGGAGGAGGAGAAACAATGAAGCCCTAGGCTCACCACTGGGAGTAGGTGAGTTAGGACAGCAAGAAAAGTGTGATTTGTGAGCACATGAAGATTGGTGTAGGTCCAAGTGGCATATGAATGGAAATCCCTCTAAGTCCCCTTGAAGGTTCCCAAGGTGTTTGGACCAGGAGATTTTATTGGTGAAGAGTTCTAGACCCATCTTACCAATTCACCGGCTAGGCCTAAAACCCTTCAAATTAGTGTAGCTTTGGAAACCCCACTTGTACAGATAACCCAGATGCACTTTTCCAGTATTTTCTATAACATCCAAAGGGGTACTCAAATCCATGATTTATTTCTAGGCTTGTTTGGGACTTTTGCAAATTAAACCCCTAAAACCGCCTAGGGATGGCTAATGCAATTAGGCCTAATTAGGTGTCGGTAGAGACCTAGAAGGGTTAAGAAGCCAAGGCGATGGATTTGGTGAGTCTTAAACCTAAAAATATATTGAAGACAACTTTTTGATGCATTGGGAAACCATAGGAAGAGATTGTGTGTTAAGATCATTGCAGGACTGATTGGAGCCCAGGAGAGGAGTGTGTGAGTAACTGAGGTGGCAACCTCAAGTGGAGGAGTTAATTGTCCAGAAACCATTGGCTATACCTAGGAGGCAAGTCAATAAGGTTCAGACCTTGGAGGTCTCATTATCATAACCCCTGCCAAGTGCCATAGGAAGGACTTGAGTAGTTGTACGGTTGAGTAGGACAAGTCACTCAAGAAGTTGTATCAAACAAGGCTTCAAGACTCTCTGCATCAACTGAGAGACCGGAACCGGAAGGATAACACTCGAAAGAGATAAGATATTTGTTGACAAAGTATGAGGACATCATTTCAGATAATATACTTTATGGATTGCCACTTGTTAGAAGTATTAGTCATTGCATGGACCTGGTTCCCGAAGCTAGTTTGCCTAACAAAGTTGCACACCGGTTGACATCGGCAGAAAATATAGAACTGAATAGACAAGTGTAGGAACTATTGGAGAAAGGTTTGATCAGGGAAAGTTTGAGCCCTTGTGTAGTACCAGTAGTATTAGCACCTAAGAAAAATGGAAAATGAAGGATGTGTACCAATTCAAGAGAAATAAACAAGATCGCAATGAAATACTGGTTTCCTTTGCCTAGGATGGATGACATAATGGACTGCTTGAGTGGAGCAAAATACTTGACAAAGATAGATTTGAAGAGTGTATATCATCAGATCAGGATCAGAGAAGGTGATGAGTGGAAGACAGATTTTATGACAAATGAAGGATTAAATGAATGGTTGGTGATGCCTTTTGGATTGACTAATGCACTGAGTACTTTCATGAGGTTGATGAATGAGGTATTGAAGAAATTATTGGGTAAGTTTTTTATTGTGTATTTGGATGACATTCTGATTTTCAGTAAGGAAAAAGAGGAGCATTTGTTGCAGTTAAGACAAGTTTTACAGAGGTTGAGAGAAGAAAAGTTGTTGATCAATATCAAGAAGTGCACTTTCATGAAGGATGAGTTAGTCTATTTAGGATTTGTGATATCTGAGGATGGTTTAAAGATGGATCCTGAGAAAGTGAAAGTCATTGTTGAGTGGCCTACACCAAAAAGCATTGGAGAGGTAAGATCATTTCATGGATTGGCTAGTTTTTACCAAAAGTTTATCAAAAATTTCAGTTAGGTTTGTAACCCTATAACTGAGACCATGAGGGGAGATCAGAAGGAATTCAAGTGGACCACTGGAGCAAACAAAAGTTTTGAGTTGTTCAAATAGAAAATGACTAAGCAGCCTATGTTTTCTTTACCGGATTTCAATAAGGTATTTCAAGTGGATTGTGATGCAAGTGGAATAGCAATAAGAGCAGTTTTGAGTCAAGAAGGGAGAGCAATAGCATATTTCAGTGAGAAATTGAATGATGCCTAGAAGAAATATTCACTATATGATCAGAATTTTATGTCATAGTTCAAGCCTTGAAGAAATAGAGACATTACTTGTTGCCTAAAGAGTTTGTGTTGTATACAGATCATCAAGCTTTGCAGTATTTGAACAGTCAGAGTAAGTTGAATTAGAGAAATATGAGATGGGTAGAGTTCTTGCAGAGTTACACCTTTGTGTTGATGCAAAAAAGTGGGAAATCTAACAAAGTTGTTGATGCATTGAGTAGGAGAAGGAATTTTCTGACAGAAATGAGAGTGACGGTATTAGGTTTTGAAGATTTGAAGACCTTGTATGATGAAGATTCAGATTTTGTAAAACCTTGGAAAGCATGTAGAGAACTGGTTATGGTTGATAGGAGAAAATGGTTTGATTATTTCATTCAAGAAGGTATGTTATTCAAGGGAGTTCAGTTATGCATACCTAAGAGTTCCACGAGAGAGAACCTGATAAAAGAGAAGCATAGTAGAGGTTTAGCTGGACATTTTGACATTGATAAAATAGTTGCATTGGTGAGTGAGAAGTACTTTTGGCCCCAGATTCATAAGGATGTTAAGAGATGTGTGCAGAGTTGTAGAGTTTGTCAAGTTGCAAAAGGTAGTAGTCAAAATGTGGGATTGTATAAACCTTTGACATTATCGGTAAGACCTTGGGAGGATATAAGCATGGATTTTGTACTTGGATTACCTAAGAAACTGAGAGGGAATGATTCTATATTTGTGGTAGTGGATAGATTTTCAAAGATGGCTCATTTCATACCTTGTAAGAAGACATCAGATGCATTGCATATAGCAGACCTATTTTTCAATTAAGTGGTAAGATTGCATGGATTACCTAAGAGAATAGTTCCAGATAGAGAGACTAATTTTGTTGGATATTTTTGGAGAACACTTTGGAAGAAGATGAAGACAGATTTGAAGTTCAGTTCTACTTTTCATCTACAGACTGATGGACAAACAGAAGTAGTTAACCGGAGTTTGGGAAACTTGTTGAGATGTTTAGTGGGAGATAAAATCAGAAGTTGGGATTTGATCCTTGCACAAGCAGAGTTTGCCTATAACAATTTCGTGAATAGAAGTACTGGAAAAACACCTTTCGAGATTGTTACCGGAGTGCATCCTAGAGGAATAGCAGAATTGAGAGACATTAGTAGTGAAGACTGGAAGAGTTCAGAAGCAGAAGAATTGATCATATCACATGGCAGCATTGCATATTTAGGTTAGACAACATTTGGAAGACATGAATAGAAAATATAAGGAGAAGGCAAATGAGAAGAAGAGACAAGCAATTTGAAGTTGGCGATGAAGTGATGGTATACTTGAGAAAAGAAAGATTCTTGGTTGGAACTTATAATAAGTTGCAGATGAAGAAATTCAAACCCTGTAAGATTTTGAGAAAGTTCGGTTCTGGAAATACATATGAAATAGAGCTACCGGATAATCTAAGCATTTCTCCTATATTTAACATTTCAGATCTTCATGAGTACCATGACCCAGAATTTAGTAAGGAAAATATTGCAGGCCTTGAGAGACAATTACCCTAGAAGGAACCAGATCAAATTGAAGAGATTTTGGACAGTAGGATTGACATAGTACCCGTAGCAATCAATACAAAGAATATTTTGTGAAGTGGAAGAGAAGACTAGTTGAAGATTCGTCTTGGATTTCTCAGGTAGAGGTAAACTGCCTTGGTTTCCCTCTGACCCCAACAAAGTGAGAGGCTCACTTTTTCATTAACCCTGGATGTCTGATGCAGGAGCATCCCCGGTTCATAGCAATCTTGCATCAACCAAAAACATTTTGTTTTTTGTTTTTTGTTTTGTTTTTTGTTTGCAGTTTCAGTTTTCCTTTCTGTGTGTCCGTGTTTTGGCTCACTAGATCCTATGGAATTGGATTCTACTTGAAGACTTGATCATCTTTCTTGCTTTCAAACCATATCTCTTTTGGATCACTTTCTGGCAAGATATTGCTATTGGTTTCCTTGACAGTTTCTTGTTACCGGTTGTTCCTTTGTTATTGGTTACCTGAGACCTATTCTGGTGATCTACCAGAACCCGTTCCGAAGCTTGCAAAGACTTGGATGTTGATCTCAATGTTTCTTGGTGTGTGGTCGACCTTCTTCGTTTCACCCTTTGGATTTTTCAGAGGAATCTCTTGGCGGAGGCCAACCTTGTTCATCTTTGCACATTAGGTCTTGTTCTTCAGGTTTTGATCCCTTTTGGGCAGACTAGATCTTTTGGATCAATATATATATATATATATATATATATATATATATATATATATATATATATATATATATATATTTGTAATCATTCTTTAGAATGCAATCAATCAGAGAATCAAGAAGTATCAGATAGATAGATTGTGCCTAGAAGATATATCTTTTGTTTCAAGGCCCCGATGTGACCTATTCTACCAGGCCTATGTGCCGGTATGTTGTGACCCGGTTGTTACCAGTTGGATGTAATTAAATTTCATGCAATTATATGTTCTTCATTGCCTCCATTATATCTGTGTGTTTTCGTTGTGTTTACTCTTGCTGACTGGTTTGGACTGATCTCTTTGAGGTCCCTCCTCGTTGGTGACTGCTTCAAATTCAAGCGAAGGGATGATAAACAAGCATAGGCGAAGATATACATCATCAAGCATTCAAGCATTCAATTCTTCTTCATTCATCCATTGGAGAAATATTTCAACATTCATTTTCAAGCATGTATGTGTGTTAGGGTTTTGTCATGTTACATGCCATTCCATGCAACACTTGTGATTACATTCAAGAAGCAAAGCAATCATCATCAACAAGTTGCAAATCTACAAGGTATACAATTTTATTGTTTGCATCGAAGCATTTGCAATTACTTTGTTTCAAGGTTGATTCCTCAATCGAGGTTTGATTGAGGCAAACTCCTATCCACAACCCCCCTTTCCTCTCTTTTCTATGTGTAGGTTGTAGGTGCGCAGTTGTAATTTTAGGTTTGGGCTTCATTTGCAGAGATGGAAGAACCCTTTTCCTTTCACAGATTTTGTGGAGGACCATGTACATTCCCATCACAATCCCGACGACTTTTTTCCAAATTTGCAGGGCAGGTCCATATCGATCTAATTAGCTCAGATCCAAAGTTACAGCACGATCCCAAACTGGTAGCTCCTCATTTCACTCATTTCATTCATTTCCTCTCTCTTTTCCACATACTCAACAAGTCAACTTTCTCAATTACAAAAAAGGGTAAATCACACTTCAACCTTTGCAATCCACTTGGAATTCACATCCTTGTTTCCCTTAGATTTGGATCTAGTGGATTCAATCCCCTCTTTTGAATGTAAAGTTCCTCCAAGTGAAAATCATCCTAGTGGCTTCCTTTCTCTCTCCTAGGTGGGGAGTCACTAGGATCCAATTTTCCACTTTACAGTTATGTGGAGTTAAAAATAGAAATTTAGGAGAACCTATAGCAATAAAATGAAATATCATTAAGAAAAGAGAGCCACAATCACACAAGACACCCCTCCCCCATTCAATCAATCAAAGAACCCTACCCCCCCCATATTGGATCTCTATCCAAAATGTCACCACAAATCATTAAATAATTCGATCCACAAATGGTGCAAATTGGGATCTCCAGTCAAAACAATAGATCGTGCCACAAAACAATCAAAATTGTTGATCACAGAGAGATTACAAAAGTATGCCACGATCCTACAAGGAGATAGTGCAAATCTGGAAAAAAAAATTGAGGTGACAAACAAGATTTGGGTCTGCGAATTGGCAATGAGCCCAATAATCTATCTGACAATACAAAAATGTTCCAAACAAATAATTTTGCCTGAGATAAACATTTTACCTAAAATATTGAATTTTTCCCAGATCTAATAAAATTTTGCAGGGATAAAACAATGACACAAACAAAAATTTTGCAACTGTTGTTGGGGAGGGTGCCTAATGGTCCTTCAATTAAAAAAAATTGCTACAAAAATAATTTTACCGGAAATATAGGCATATTTGTAGTCAAAAATTATGGAAACGGCCTCTTGGACACAATGGTGATTCCAATCAGCCTCAAACTGCATCAAGATCTCTCCAATGACTATCCATGACACCCTATAGGCTCTGATAGCATGTAAGAATTTGTTGAAAACAGTCAAGATCAAGAGCACATTGAATGGCACAAAAGAGAGACAAATAGATTTGATGAGAATAAACTATATTCTTTAATCAAAATGCAAAATATTGATCAATTGGATCATCAAAATTACATAAAATGTAGATGAGCCTTCTTATAAAGGAAAGGCCATATGGATATGCGAGCACACAATCATGACATGTGGCTCAATGAGAAACAAGGGTAGGTAGGGGTAGGTAGGAGAAATAATATAATATTCCGTAAGAGGTGGATCACCCACTGAAGGTAGAATGTAACAACAAGATAAGACCACAAAAGGTGGAATTTCTTCTACAAATATCATCCCTATGTGCACACTTCCCTAAGTGTCTCATATCCAAACTACTATGAAATGCATTAGCCTAAGTCAACTTAAGTAAGGTGTAATTATGAGACATAATTTACACCAACAAGAACATGCAGACTTCTTAGTTGTTGTAACTTCATCTTACTGTTAATATGGATTGTTTAAGTCTTTCCAAGAATATTTTTCTGCTCCTCAATGAATTCTAAGGTGTTATTGCTAGTAACCCTATAAATCTGATTCAAAATCTGTTTGAAAGCTTTCTCAATATAACATCTCAACTCCTTGAGCCATCTCTCAACATTATGAAAGGTCATATATCAAGTAATGTCATACACAATAAGAGCCCTTACTGCTCCATGGTAGTAAAGAATTTTAATGGCTCAATAGCTACATATATCAAATTTGCATTAGACTAACTTTTTTCTATGCAAAAATGGTATCAGCGCTTGAAGAATTTGGTTCTTCTAAAATAATAGATTTGTTCATAATGATTTCTCTATATGTGAAAAAAATGCTTATTTTTTAACTTAGATACCATTATTTTTTCTTACCTTACAACATAAAATAATTAAATGGAGAAGACAAAATTAAAATTAAATAGTAAACAATGACCAAAACCTTGCGATTTAATCTGACAAGATCACTTCCTTGGTGAAAAAAACTAAAATGAAATTAAATAGTGGAAACTTTGTCATGAAATTAACACCAACACCAAAGAATTTCCAATCACAAAATACCTCATTCTCAAACATAACTATACAACAAACCCAAGTTATGAAGAAAGGCATAATCAATCCTCTAATACAATTTTTTAAACCGAAGACACAAAGTAGCTTGGTACGCTTTCCAAAATGATTTATAACACTTCAAAAAATTTAAAATCACTTGGAATTTGTATTTTCAATCTATAGAAAAAAATTATCTATAAAAATATTTGAAGTCTAAGGATCCCAAAAAAACTTGAAATTTATGTCAAATGGAAGAAAATGAAGGTCATGTGCACCAGGAGCAATGTAGTCATGAGTGCCTACCAGGACTATTCGATTATTAGCTTCTTTTTTGCTAGCTTGGAGAGCCTTTGAAATGCCAAAATCAACAACCTTTGCTTCATAAAATTGTGGCCTTTACTGTTATCACCTTTTCTTTGAAATATATTTCTCAAAGCAAACTGGAGGTTTGGTTTGGGCGGGAAAGGGTAAATGCATTGTTCATTTTGTTGTTCTTCTACACATGAAAATATAGCACTTCCATGTGTACACTCTCACGCGATATACAAATGTTTCACTTCCACTCCCATGGGTTTGTAACTATTGAGACTTCTTTTTTATGTACACAAATAGATTCAATTTGTGTTGTCGTTGTAGAACACACCTCTCGACGTAATTAGCTTCTTGAGCAACCTACTTGCAACAAATCAAACACACAATTAAAGACATAGTCCTAATAATGTAACCAAGGAATATCTTTATACCTAACAAATTCAAAAGATTAGAAAAGGAAAGACTATTTCCACTATGCAGGTTAAGAAGCTATTCATTAGTTAGCTTCTCCAGAGATAAGGCTAGTTCCATGGTTGTTATCAAAAATCAAAACAGGAAAAGTTAATCAAGAAACATGGAATACAGTGATGTACATTAAATCAATGTTGCAACATAAAATAATTAAATATAAGATTGTTTTGTATATAAAACTCACCATAGAGGGCATCTCCTTTATGGGGATGGTCAAACTCCATGATAGGCATCAAAATGGATTGTAGGACAAATTTGTCATCTCTCATGTTTTATCACATACAAAAGCAACAACAAACATGTCACATAATAGACAAGGAACACAAACAAAAGGTGTTGGTCTCATACAAACCTGACATCTTATTAGCATTTCTGCATGATTTCGTTCCTCATCACTAGCCTCCTTGAAGTGCTTGCAAATTTAAATTACAAATGAGCAAAGTTTTTGTCATGCGTTCTAGTCATCGGAACCCATGTTTCAAAGTGCTTTGGAAATCTTGGCAAAGTTGCATTGTCTCCATCAAAGTAGGCAAATAGAGCATTATATACATATGAGACATTGTACTCCACACTGCCAAAAATTAAATGGTGTCAAATTAAAC
The DNA here is from genome assembly GCF_030272615.1 of Cryptomeria japonica. Classification (NCBI taxonomy): domain Eukaryota; kingdom Viridiplantae; phylum Streptophyta; class Pinopsida; order Cupressales; family Cupressaceae; genus Cryptomeria; species Cryptomeria japonica. The sequence continues at coordinate 639,207,908 of NC_081407.1, read as the reverse complement.
ATGTAGAAGTAAAATGAATCCAAAATTTTCTATAATCAATATAAATAACTCAATGTAGATCATTATTGTATACACATAAAAATGGCTATGAGAAATTAAATAAATATTTTATATTTATTTAATAATTATTCTTCTATTAAATAGTTAATTTGAAAAGATTAATTTATTTAATTCATTTTCATGTCTTTCTATTAATTAATATTTTATTAATTGATTCATCTATCATATTCTTCTAATCAATTAAATATCTAATATTTAATTATTCTTTTAACCAAGTTAATTAAATATCTAATATTTAATTATCTCCTCCAATCAATTAAATATCTCATATTTAATGGTTATTCTCCTATCCTATAGTCTCAAATATTAAATAATTTCTTAAATTATTTAATCTTTCTTTTCCAACTCACCCTCCATCTCCACTTCATCTTCCCTTTGCCAACTCATCAAACATGTGGCTAAGGAAATTAATATTTCTTAAATATTAATTCATCATTTATCTCCAACCTCCAAATTCAATGAATATTGTGTACGTACACATATTTCATAACCATCTCCTATATTCTCTCCAACACTCCCTACATCTTAGGAAGGAATTGAGTCCACTTGTCCTATCATGCCTAAATCTTCTCCAACCATCCCTAGATTCTCTCAGTCAGCAACCCAGTCAAGGTGATATAAGTGACACTTGTCTTCTCCTTCCCCCTTTCTCTCAACCTTCACCTTTTCTCACAACCATCTGAATCTGCAGATCTGATCATGACCATTGATCTAAGCCACATCATCTCATCCTCTCAAGGTCTATAAAATCAAAAGCTTTGATTGAGAGAGAGTTAGACTTCAAGAGACTTCAAGTGTATTTTCAAACAAATCATTTGTAAAACTTATGCATCTGTGAGTTTTAATCTTGAAGCAATTAGCAAAATAGCAATTAGCATTTTAGCATAATCATGTAGTATTTCATATCATAGCATTTGTTAACTATCAGTTATCAGTCCATTTTTCATATGCCATCTTGGAAGCTATCAGTGCATTATCTGAGAGCACACCATCTGCAACCAGGAACAGTGGAGTTAGGACACAATGAGACATAAACCATGAAGGTAATATTAATGTTTTTATTTCATATGTATTTCATGTAGTTTCATTGGTTGAGTTTGGATTTCCTGTAGCATTTCCATTTGTATTTTGTGAAACTAACTTGTTGCAGGTAGCATTTTCAGGATGAAATTCAAGTCAACACATTTCGGCCCCACCGTGGGGCTCATGGACCTCGCATATACCTTTAAAAATATCGCAAAAAGTAAAATTAACGCATTTGTAATGCAGATTCACGCATATGTGAATTCTGACAGCGCTTTTTCTCATAGGTTAGTGCATTTTCATCACAGGTTAGCGCATATGCCATGTAGGTTAGCGCTTTTGTCTGAAAATCTGCACATTAGCATCATCGATTAGCGATTTTGTCTTCTAGGTTAGCGCTTTTGTCCTCTAGATTAGCGCATTTATTAAAAAAATCATGCTTTTGTATCCGTAGAGCAGCGCTTTTGTAGTCTAGGTTAGTGCTTTTTCTCTAAAGATTAGTGCATTTGAGGAAAAAGATAGCGCATATGGTAGAATAGCGCTTTTGTTTCCAACTAACAAAATTTTCTTGCAGGTCTGAATGTCCAAGAAATTAGATTTTTCAAACTACTAACATGCATGTGCAGGGTGGTGTTTAAGGCAAATTTTATGCATTTCCTCATCTAGTTAATTAAAAGCCTTATTTTCGGAAGTAATATATCATGTCTTGTTCATTTAGTCTAACTAAGAGGATAAATTGACAGCATGCAACTTGCATTTTTAGTAACTTCTCTAAAATAGTTGCACATAGACTTCTAAAAAGGCTAAAATAATCACCATGCTTGTTGGAGCAACATCTCCAAATAGGACTTAGCCAACAATTGCTTTGAAAAATTTAAAAAGAACACTTATATTCTGTGTCTCGAAAGTGGTAGGTATATGCTCTCCCCTTAATTGGGTAACCAAAAAGTCAAACCCACTCTTTTATGCTTTCTTTACTTTCAAGCAATTAAATCCTTTATAGGGTCTGTCTTCCCGAGCTGCCTTGAGGCGGCCAGTGAAAGGGGAACAACCTAAAGTGGAAACAGGCTAATACCGAGTCCTTCCAATCCACTATAAATAAATCGTGTTTGTGACGAAAGTCCCAAACAACATGTGCTGATAAGTTCATACCGACACTATGTTTCCCCATAAACCCTATGGAGTGTAACCTCTATAGGCTAGGAACCTTTTGTATTTATAGAGCTAAAAGTGTCGCATGTATGGCCACATGACCAGAAGCCTTTACTAAAAACCACTTGTACTAGTTGCCAAAATCTTTCTAGTTGTTGGTGTAGGAGGTCGGACCTCTGAAGCGACTCACACACATACGGTTCCTAGTAGAGATATAAAGTTTGTCATGAGGATTTTTCATGGAAACTGGTGCTTGGCTGCCCTGAAGAAGTGAGTGCCGAGGGTGGAGCTAGTGGGGTCAAGCATCTAAATATCCGCTTTGAATAGCGTAGCCTCGGGGGAAACCCCACGTGAGATTCAACAACTATTGTCTCAGCCTGCCATAAGATTTGTACTTGCTTATGCATTTTGTTTATTAAACATTGTGTCTTCTATGTCTGTTACATGTTCCAAATGGTCAAAAATTGAAGAAAATTATCATCTACGCGTGAGCAAAAATCCAACAAATTGCTGAAAAAGTTTGATCAAAATGGTAATACAAAAAGCTTTCCAACACTTGAAACACCATATCAAAACCAAAGTGTCAAAACGTCAGTATCAAAATTATTCTTGAAGTAGGTTTGTCTCTATACCATCACAGATTGTCAAACTAGCTCAAACAACTAGGTCACTAATCCCAAAGGTTATTCCCAAGAAGTTCTATAAACATCAACATTTAACAAGATATTGATTCAAACATCTTAAGTGCAAAAAAATCAACATCATTATCAAGTTTCTCATTAGGATAATCAAATCCTCTATCACGAAGCTTGATCAATCTATACTAGGTTCATAATCTTGGATATATCTTTCTTATTTTGAACCTAGGATATATCAAAATCAGAATTGCACCAACATTGGAATCAAACAAACTTGTAAATTATCAAGTGCTTATATGACTTTTAACTATCACCTTAAGAAAAGAAAACCCAGTTATAAAGCTACTCAAAAAAGAATAAGATTCTTGTATATCAATCGCAAGATCTTATTAAAACATAGGACATTCCTACACCATTTTTGTCACTACTTACGTGGCTGCGGTACAGAGTTTGACGGAGAAATTTTACAAGGACATTCTTTTCAAAAAAGAGACGTTTTATCACAACAAACAAACAATAGCAGTAAAATCAACAAAGCATATCTTCCTAAACCAATAATCGCCTATTGGCCTTGTCCTTTGGAAATTTCAACAACTTTGAAATAATCAAAAGCCAGTTTGGACTAGAGCCCAATACGAACAACTTAGAAAACAACAACAAATGGAGGAAGAAGATAATCCTGTATTTCAAACTTGTGGGTTTACCGATGGTGACGAAGAAGCAGTCAATAGCACCATTAGAGACCTCGAGCAAGATTTCAAATTTGATAGGCTAATGGAAAAATTGTTGGCAAAGCAAAAACAGAAATATCTCTTAATGTTGGCAAAATCTAGGGCTAAACTACCACAAGACTTTAACATAGAAAGCTTGAAACAAGATGCAGAGGCAAGTAACACCCAAAACATAGATGATCCAAATAATGAGGATGTGAACAAAGAAATTCATAAAGAAACAAGGAAAGAAAGGGATGACACAAGAAAAGAACGTAGTGATAAAAAAACTCACGAAGAAACAAGGAGAAACTATGTGGATAATCCATTGTCAAACCTTACTCAACAAATGTAAACTTTACAACAACAGATACAAGACATGCAAAATGGAACAAGCTCTAAGAAGTATTCATTATAAGATATATGCCCATATCTGTTCGATAAGAATATGAATATGATACCATTTCCGCAACATTGCGAGATTCCTAAATATGACAAATACGATGGAAAATCTGATCCTTGGGATCACATTAGGGAGTTTTGTACTATGAGCATGGAATTTTCTCACGATGAAACTTACCTTATGCATCTTTTTCCTAGGAGTTTAAATGGACAATCAATGGAGTGGTTTTCAAGATTACCATCTGGAATCAAGTCTTTTGAAGAACTTGTGAATAGATTTATTTCACAATACTCCTACAATATAAGGAATGAGATAACGATGTTGGATCTCTGCAATGTTAAACAAAAGAATGGTGAATCTTTTAAGATCTTCTTACAATGATGGAAACGCATGTTTAATAGGTATCCCTGAGATGTACCCAATCAAGAAAAAATGGACATATTCATTGATAATCTTATCAGTGAAATGAGTTATCGACTAAGAATGCAATGTCCTCCCTCTTTTGCCAAAATGATCGAGAATGGTCTAAAAATAGAGAACATAATGGTAAAGAAAGGAGAGCTAAAACTTTACAACAATAACAACAACCACAATAAAAACAACAATGACAAACCCAAGTTCTGGTCAAAGAATAGGAATGTCAACAATGAAGGAAATGACAATAATAGTACTACAAAACAACAACAACCAATTTTTAATCTATCAAGTCAAATCCCAAGCAATAATAATCGAGAAAACAATAAAGCCAAGTCCTTTTTCTCCAATCCTCGGAGGAAATTCACAAATATTGGAGAACCTTTGGAATCAGCTCTAAAAACTCTGCTTGCCAACAAATTGTGTTTTACCAGAAGCAAGAAGTTATGAACCACCAGTCAAACCAAATTGGTGGAATGACAATCATTTTTGCAATTACCATCGGAATAAAGGACACCTAACAAATGATTGTCAAAGATTGAAACACCTTATCCAAGATCTAATCGATAATAGAACCATCATAGTGGATAGCCATAAGACAAATGAATCACACCTGGCTTTCAAAACTCCACTTCCGAATTATGACAAAGGTGAACCATCCCAAATAAAAGATGACAAAGGAAAAGCCAAAGTGAATTACACTTATACATATGATGATGTGGTAAATGTAATCATTGTTAAAGATAATCCATCTTCAGAGCCAATCAATGTTATTACGAGAAGCAAAGCAAAGGTTACCTTTCCAGGTATAGCAAAAGACCCAACATCCACTTCACAACAATACAATTTAGTAGAGCAATTACAACGAATACCTGCTCAAATATCAATTCTGGAACTTCTCAAGGTTTCACTTATGCATAAGGAAATTTTGGAGAAAGCTTTAGTAGAAACAATAGTTTCAAAAGATTTGGATATAGATCAGTTCCAAAACATGGTAGGACACCTTATATCTCCTCATTGCTTATCATTTTCTGAAAATGATGATGCATCCTTACAACATCCTCACAATGCTCCCTTACATGTTAAAGTCTCCATTAATAAAACTCGTGTCAAACGTGTACTCATAGATGGAGAAGTCAGATTAAACATTTGTGCATTAAGTTTGATAAAAGCTTTGGGATATTCAGAAAATGCAGTGGACCCGAAAAAGAAAATAACCATCAAGGCTTATGATGAAGTAGAGCATTCTTCTAAAGGAACTATTATGCTACCAATATGAATAGGACCTGTGGAAAGGGATACATTGTGTCAGGTTTTAGATTTGAACCTCTCTTACAACATTCTTCTAAGACAACCATGGATTCACAAAATGCAAGCAATTCCTTCTACATATCATCAATGTGTGAAATTTCCTCATGAATGACAAGAGATCACTATAATTGCACATTCGAGTCAATATTGCAATAATTTGAAGCCCACATAGGATACAAGAGTTCCACATAACATAGAATCAATATATCCTACCAAAGAAATTCAAGCAAAGTTATGGGAAACTTTTAAGGAAAAGCTCAAATTAAATGATGAAGGAATGGGAAAATATTATTTGCATAATTTTCCACTTTCCCCTAATTCATATGGAAAGCCTATAGATATTCAATCAAAGACATCAGAAAGATCAAAACATATGTTTAAAGAAACATTTGTTAGTGCTGGAACTCTTGAAGAAGAAAATGAAGACAAAGACATTCTTGGTTGGTTATATAAGGATGAAGATAAAACTATAGCGATAGCAGCAGAAGTCAATATTCCCATAAAACAATATGGCAAAGGTTATGAAATCATGCAAAAAATGGGATATGAAGGAAAAGGACCAATTGGTAAGCAACATCAAGGTATTTCAGAATCTATTTGTCCACACTCGCAATCCAAAGAAGATAAATTCGGGCTTGGATATCTAAAATCCAATCAAAGGCAACATAATCATCAACAACACAAATGGGAAAAGAAATTAGTTTCTAAAGAAGAAAATTGGCAAGAAAAGCTACATCAAGTGGCCGAAATAGTAACCAATAAACAAAAGAAGCAAGAAGAACATGAAAAGAAAGAAGAGGAGATTACCATCCAAGGTAAAGAAAAATCTTGTCAACAAGTTCTGAAAATACAAACAAATGCAAAATCTGAACAAGATATTCCAAAAGCAGTAAAAATAGAGATGGCAGAAATCAGAGAACTTTTTACACCATATGACATTCTAGTATGGTATAGTGGAGTAATACTAGACCAGGATTCAGAGACAGATTCAAAAGAATATGAATAGAGTCCAGATGTCTTATCTACTACATCAAGTAAGGAACACAATGAAGACCAAGCAGCTATCACAAAAGAAGACTTGTCTATTGCAAAACAAAAGATGGAGTTAGAAAGAAGGCAAGAAAAACTCAGAATTCAGAGAAAAGAGGCATATGCAAAAAGGAAAGGGACTGACAAAGACAAAGAAGTAATGCCACAAGAAGTACAAAAAGGATAGATCAAGCATCTGGAAATACAATATTATCATCAAAAGAGCAACAAGATGTATCTCAATGTGGCAGAACCATAAAGGAATTAAGAGATAGTCAAGTTGGATTGACTATTAGTCTAGAAGAAGTTGAGTTTGAAAGGAAACAAAATCTAGCAAAAGAATCCTCTTTATCATGTACACAAGTATGTCAACTCCAAAATGCAAATGAGGTCAATCACGAAGGAATTTGCAATATTAAAGATGTGTGTGTTGATATAATCCATTCATTTAAGGGACAAACGTCAGTTGAAGAACCACTTGAGTGTGAACTACAAAATGCTAATATTGATTTTGTTAGAACTAATTTGGAGACGCTTGAGAAAGACAATTCTCAAAAACATTTAATCTATGATAGTACCTATTCTATGCCAAGTTATGATCATTATGTCATGAACGTTGAAACACCTAATGATGACAATGATTATGATTTACCCCTTCTCCATCCTGAACTGATTGATTGGGATAATTTAGATAACCTTGAACTGAATGTCTTTTCCAATGATCATGACTTAGTCGTGTACCTTAACGTTGTTGAACCCATCCCACCTAAGATATCTTCCATTGCAAAATCAAGTGATGTTTCTCATAGTCTAGAGAATGCCAAACTTTCCAGTCACAAAAGTGAAATAAAACAAGGAAAGAGACCTATTGTTGAAAACCATTTCATGGCAACACTAGATCAATCAAAAGCAAAAACAAAGGACGTATCTGATGGTGAAAACCTCGTTGAAGCGCCAAAAGATGGAAAGTTTGACATTCTTCCTGTATATTTTTAGGAGAGATCTGCTATCCTGATAGAACCAACAGAAGCAGTAAACATTGGTACATCAAAGGATCCTAAAATACTTCATTATGTTGCCTCATTATCAGAAACAGAGAGGAAAGAATACATGGAATTCTTTGAGCAAAGGAAAATAAATTTTGCTTGGTCCTATGCAGATATGCCAGGACTTAATCCAGATCTTATCATGCATCATCTTAATGTGGATTTAAAAGAAAAACCAATTAAGCAAAAGTTCAGAAAGATGCTTCAACACATTGCTCTTCTTGTAAAAACCAAGCTGAAGAAACTATTAGAAGTAGGTTTTATAAGACTTGTTGCTTATCCAAAATGGGTTTCAAGTATTGTACCAGTATCAAAACCAGATAAAAGCATAAGAGTTTGTACAGATTTCAGAGATCTGAATAAAGCATGTCCAAAAGATGATTTTCTGCTACCAAACATTGATATCATAGTGGACTTATCAGCAGGGCATGAGATGTTTTCATTAATGGATGGCTTCTCAGGATATAATCAGATAAGAATTGCACCTGAAGATCAATAAAAGATAGCTTTCACATGTGCATGGGGACCATATTGCTTGAATGTTATGCCATTTGGGCTTAAGAATGCAGGAGCGACTTATCAAAGGGCTATGACGATAATTTTCCATGATATGATGCATACATTTATGAAAGATTATGTCGATGACATACTTGCAAAATCTCATACAAGAAAAGAACATGTGAACATTTTAACCAAGATTTTTAACAGGCTGGAAAGATATCAATTGAGATTAAATCCAAAGAAATGTGCATTTGGGGTAACCTTTGGAAAGCTCCTTGGGTACATTATATCAGCCCGTGGAATTGAAGTATATCCTGAAAAAGTCAAAGCTATCATGGAAATGGAGTCACCTAGGAACATAAGTCAATTGCGATCTTTACAAGGAAGATTGCAATCAATCAGGAGATTTGTTTCTCAGTTAGCATATAGATGTCTTCCATTTACCCATCTTCTACATAAAAATTTTCCATTCAAATGGGATCCAAAATGTGAAGAAGCTTTTTTGCAAATAAAAGAATATCTTATGAGTCCTCCAGTATTGATATCACCAACCAAAGGGAAACTATTGTTGCTCTATATCTCAGCAACAAATGTATCATTAGGAGCCCTCCTAGCTCAACATGATGATGAAGGAAAAGAAAGAGCAGTTTATTATATCAGTAGAACGCTTGTTGGCTATGAATTAAATTATTCCTCAATAGAAAAGACATGTCTAGCAGTTGTCTTTGCAACTCAGAAGTTGTGACATTATATGTTGATTCATTCTGTGAAATTAATAGCAAAGATAGATCCTCTCAAATATTTGTTGAGAAAGTCAACATTGATAGGGAGATAGCCAAATGGGTTATGATACTGAGTGAATTTGATATAGATTATGTTGACCGGAAAGCTATCAAGGGACAAGTTATCGCTGATCAATTAGCTAATGCACCTTTACAAAATAACATGCCTTTGCACATCAAATTTCCTGATGTAGATATCTTAACAATAAGTAAAAACTTTTGGGAATTGTACTTTGATGGCTCTTATACACAATATGGATCAAGCGCAGGAATCTTTTTTATCACACCTCAAGGACACACAATTCCCAAATCATATAGACTATGTTTTCCATGCACTAATAATACTACAGAGTATGAAGCATTGGCTATTGGGATTAAAATGGCCATTGAATGGAATGTCAAAGAACTACATGTCTATGGTGATTCACAACTTATCATCAATCAAATAAATGATGAATATCAAATAAAGGATGATAAGCTTATGCCATACAAACAGCTGGTAGAGGAATTTAAAGGACACTTTAAATAAATATCATTCACCTAGATTCCAAGAAATGAGAATAAAGTAGCAGATGCAATGGCTACAATAGCATCTCTCTTGCAAAATAAGGAGAATCAACAATGTTATGAATTTCTCATGGAAGATATCTTAACCCCTACCATTCAATCCTAGCATACCTATCAAATTTGCCATATATCAAGACCCAGTCAATCCTCATATGGTCAAACTTATCAGTATTTAAAAGAACATATCCTTCCTCTTGATTTATCTCACAATCAGAGAAGGAATTTTATTTGCCAGTCCTCTCGCTATACTATAATTTCTGATATCCTATATAGGTGTGGTCTAGATAGTACTTTATTAAGATGTCTTGAACAAGAAGAATCTGAGAAAGTTCTTGATGAAGTTCATGCAGGTATTTGTGGCACACACTCAAGTGGTTTAACATTGGCTAAGAAACTTCTTTGTATGGGTTACTTTTGGCCTACTATGGAGAGAGATTCATTCACATATGCTAGAAAATGCAAACAATGTCAAATCCATGGGAATCTCATTCATGCGCCAACACAAGAGTTATATCCTATGACAGGATCATGGCCATTTTCACAATGGGGCCTTGATTTGGTAGGAAAGATAAATCCCTCATCTTCTAATGGACATAAGTTTATTTTGATAGCTACTGAATATTTTACTAAATGGATTGAAGTAGTGCCTTTAACAACAGTGACAAGAAAACAAATATCATCATTTATTTTGAATTATATAATCTGTCGCTATGGAGTTCCTATGACCATTATCATTGATAATGGAAGACCATTCAAAAAACAAGATGTGAAGGAGCTATGTGAACAACTTCATAGTCAACATAGGTTTTCTACTCCATATTATCCACAGGGAAATGGTCAAGTTGAGGCATCAAACAAAACTATCTTAAAAATCTTAAAGAAAACAGTCAATGAAGCTGGAAAAGACTAGCACATTCAACTAAATCCTGCTCTTTGGGCATACCGAACTAGCATCTGCACTCCAACAGGGACAACTTCATATTGTTTGGTCTATGGATCAGAGGCCATATTACCTATCGAAGTAGAGATACATTCTCTATGAGTATCCTTGCAAGGTCTTATACCAGAAGAAGAACAACGAGTCTCTCAACTCCAGGAACTAGAACTAATTCAGGAACGTTGCCAAAATGCAACATATCATTTGAAAGTATATCAACAAAGAATGGCAAGAAGCTATAACCATAGATTCAAGCCGAGCAGTTTTTTAGATTGGAGATATAGTTCTAAGGGAGATTCCAAGAAATCAGCAAGATCGAGAAAAGAAGGGAAAATTTGAACCAAATTGGCTAGGACCTTTTGTCATAGTAGCAGCATATGGATCGGGAGCATACAAGTTATCTACCCCTGAAGGTGATTGGTTTGATGAACCTATCAATTCTATCCATCTCAAGAAATTCTATGCTTGAGATATAAGTCCTGAAAAAAATCAATAAAAAGCATATAAAGTCCTGAAAAAATTAGGAAACATCCGAAAAGCAAAAAATCCCTAAAATATATATATATATATATATACAAAATATGGAAAAAATGCAATAAATTTAGATGGTGAAAACCTAGTAAACAGGCACTATCTAAAAAGTGAGTTCCTCCATCTATGAGATCGCTTTGCGCACCTATCCACTCCATCCTATCGCATCTATCACTTCCATCTACCTTAGCTTATCCATTCTATCATTTGCATCCATTGCTCTGAACCATTTAGCTGAAAATATGCAGCTTACCAACAATTATAAATCTTTGACATACTTGTCATAGTCAGTATCCTAGATTTTTTCAAAACCAATCATATCTGCATTTGTATCCCTCCATGGTTTGGATCTTGATCAATTCATACATCCATAATAAATTTTTGTTTCCGTTGGGTGCAAAATCCTAATTCCTTTTGCTAAGGTGATCTTTTGAATCTTTGAAAATCCAAAACATTCAAAAAGCTTAGAAAAACCAAAAACACCTAGGGTTTTGAAATAGATAACGAGCAATAAAGCAACAAATCAATCAAGGCATTTCATCAACAAACTGAATCATGAAACTTAGAAACCGAAGAATCAATCAACAAGTAATAAAGGATTATCAAAGATCATTCATCAAGATGATTATATCAGTTAATGACCATAAGAACATGTGAATGACATGCAAGATTCAGTGTTTATATCTTGATTTTATTGTTAATCATGTACTCTATGCAACTCAAGGATGTCCATGACTAGAGAAGCTATGATGGGGTATGATTATTTTTCTTTGATTGTTGTTTGTGATTTATCTCTTACTACGATATGAACTTGTCTCAGGATATGATCGGTAAAAGATCAAGGAGAACGTTCTAAGTCATGCAAGAAAGGAGATAACCCTTGTTTGTTTTGCAAGCAATACTCAAATTAACTTGATCCATTATATCAAGTTTCTTGTATTAACTTGCTATATCAAAATTCATGTAAGAAATACTTAGGTCATCTTGAATCATTATGTCAAGTTGCTTGTATTTTCTTACAACATTTTAAAGCTCAATGATGAAATCAAGCATTGTTACAAGATAGCATATGAAGAATGGCAGTACAATTTTTAGATAGATGATTTTGGATTAGCTCATTATTCGTCTGCATTATAAGCATTCATGGTCAGTTGCATTATAAGCATATCATTTCATTAACAGATCAATGGTCATAAATAAAGATTGAGTATACTTGGACAAACAAAAACAATTTGCATTTAATCATTATAGGTGTATTCATTTTAAGAAACATTTTAATCATCATCCATTTCATTAATTTGCATTTAATTAAGTGCATTTCATTCATCATGTAGTGTATCATCATTATTATTTGCATTATCATTCCATTAATGATCATTTAATTGCATCTTTGCACTTAGATTCATAATCATTATAAGCATTACACAAAAACTCAAAAACATTTCATGTAGATCATTTGCATTTACATCATCATAAATCAAAAGCAAATCAATCATTCATTTGCATTTCCATATATATCATTGCATTTGCATCATTTACATATCATTTAAGTTAGTAATCATTTTCATTTGCATCCAAGATCATCAAAATTGAAAATCAACAAAAGCATTTATCATTTCATCATCATATAAAGCATCATCATCAAATAGAGTAACATGCATAAAGATCGAAACATCATCCATCTAATCATGCATCCATCTAATCAAAGCATATAGATCATCATCATATAGAATCCATGTTTGCATATAGATCATCATAAAACAATAAAGTCCAAGTATACAATCATATCAAATAAACAATACAAGTGCCTCCAAATCAAATCATGGATGTCTTGTACCACTACCACCTGACTATGTCCATCTCTGTGGTTGTGGGCGAGAAGATCCTCCAAATGCATGTCTCCCATGATCACCACTCCTCTGAGGAGGTCCCATGACCCCACCACTGCTAGTATCCATCAACACTGTGGTATGATAACTACTTGCTCTCTGGCTCTCTCCAACTACCTCCTCATATCATCGTCACCAATGGGAAGTCTCCTTCCTTGCCCGAACTAATGCTCTAACAATGTCAGCCGAGAGAGTACCTAATCCAACCTGCTGAATATGATCAAGAAGGCCCTGAGTATCCTTATGTCTCCTAACAGCTCTATCCCTCTCTATCATAAGAGTCTGCACCTGTGCTCGAAGCTGATCAATCTATGCTCTTAGACTATCAATGGTCTCCTGCTCTAGCACATCATGCTCTTGTGCATCCTACTTTAGCATATCATGCTCTGGTGCATCCTGCTCTAGCAAATCCTGTTGTGGTGCATGAACCCCAATCCTCTCCTCACCCCCTCTCTGTCTAACTACTGAAATCTCTGTCCAAGTAGCTCTCACAATTCGTCATCTAATAAGGGGAGCATGATCCTCTGGACCTCATCATCTCCACCATGAGCTACAATAACCCTAGGGTTTGGCTGAATCTGACCAAAATCAATGCCTCTCTCGCAACCCCCATCCAGTCCATTCACCCTGCCTCCTCCTGTCAATGGCAACCCTCTCAGTGATCTCATACCTACCCTACCATGCTCCCTCCCAATCCGTCCAACATCCCTCCCACCCATAGGACGTGGTTTCCCAATCCTGCCAACTGGTCCAAACGGTCCTCCATGGACTCTCAATCAACCTCCCCTCCATCCAGGTCTCCTACCACCACCACCTCCATCACCACCCTCATCTCCACCTCCCCCAGCCTCCTGAGAAGCTCTGAGCTCTCGTCTCCATCTACGTCTCCTCACACCTAGATCATCTAAATCATCATCCTCATCTCTTGAGTTGGGAGGAGCATCTGTTAGATTGGTAATACGAGGAAATGGATGAGCTAGTATATGCTAAGCATAATCTACAATAACCCCAGGATCAAGAATGTGCAATCTCATATCATAAGCCACTCTCGGAGTAGCCAGAAACTCTATGCAAGCAATCTCAAATGATAAAGAAGGTCCCCAATCTTGTTTATCTCTATACCACTGAGCATATATCATCACACCAGTAGGCATAGGCTGAATGATACCAAACTGTCTAAGAATGCAACTAATCAACTATCGCTCAACAAAGTAAGGAGTCTGACCAATGAGATATCTACTCTACATGACAAATGGTAATGTTTGTGCATCATCCATCCATGGCTCACAATCAACATATGGTCTCCAAGTAATTCTATCCAATGAATCAAGCACCCAACACCAATACTCCATCTTACCCAGCTTATGTTGAGTAAGGATATCTGGATAAAAATACACATATGGTTGTCTCTCTCCACGCACTCTATGATGGATAGGCTAAGTAATAGCAATGTGCTCACAGCACCAGATCTGTAATAATGTGCATCCTGTAGACAAATTAGCACTCTCATCATATACCACCTCATGAAGATCATGATATAATGTGCAAGCATGCAAACACCCTAAGCATATCGAGTACAATGTTGCATCATACTCAAGAGAATCTCACCCCATCCAACAGCAAAACCTCACAATCGCCTATCAAGACAAATAAATCCTCCAATCAAACCAGCAAGAATCACAGGAAGAGTCTCATAATACATCACCATATCCTCCCATCAGATCTCTCCTCTAGCGATGTTATCATAAGCAAACACGGCTCTGCAAGCCTCTATCCCAATACGATCCTGAAAATCATACTGCACTAACTCGCCAATCACTGGGATGTGCAGAATCCTATACACATCCTCGAGCGTCACACTAATCTCACCAATGGGCAAGTGGAAAGTGTTATGCTCACTATGCCATCTCTCGGCTAACACCGTCAACAATCCTCTATTATGCGTAATCTCAAGCATATACAACAAATGGCATAAACCACAGGAATCTATATGTCTAACCTCAGCCTATGTCAGCTCTGGCACTAAATGACATACTGTCGGTAATTTCTCTCGACACTGGAGAACATCAAGTTTCTCCTATTTTCCAAGAGAATTCAATCAATCATCAACTATCTATCTATCACATCAAAGCGATCACAAATCTATCAAATCAAACTCAAGCACACTTACGCTATCTATCTATCAAATCAAATTGAAGCAAATTAAACTATCAAATCATTTTAAAACCTATCAATCATGATTTTCTATCAATCACTGAGTTCAATCAAAACTCTGCTAAGCACTTGCATTAGAAACTAAATCGATTTCTTAGAGCTAATCAATCAATCAACCAATCAAATCAATCAATCAAATCCCTATTCATCATACATGTGCATCAAACACGATAAATCTAATCATCAAAGTGATTTTTAGCTTTTTCACTTATCAAAAACATCAATTTTGAGCAAAAGCATTAACCCTAAGAACATATGTGCAAAACAAAGCAAAAGTGCTAACTTTAGCTGCAAAAGTTCAAACAAACAAAGTAGAAGTGTTATCCTATGCATATGCGATATCATACTTAACATAAGCGCTAACAAAATGATCATAAGCGCTACTCTATGCATATGCACTAAACCTAATTGCATATGTGCTAAATAAAAATGCAAATGCGCTAACCTAATACCGAAAAAATTTAAAAAAAAATTAAAAAAATCAAAAACGCGCCTAAAAACATGAAAAGTTGCATGACAAGTTGAAAACAAAGCTTGGGATAAAATACATACCGGATACCCATACTCAGAAGGTCGTTGATATCGTCGAACATGCTCAAAACGATGGTTCTCCACAGGAATCACCATTTCACCACCTCACCAAGAATATTTTCTTCACAAGCTGACAAGGATAACAATGAAATTAAAATTAGCCTTGGTTAATTTTATATTTACTATTTGAAGAGTAATTAATGTTATTCAATGGGGCAATTTAATTTGTTTTTTTACAAATTAATTTAATTGACAAAATTTTTATCAATTATCATGAGATCAATCGTTCAAACCAAAGTTTTCAACAATTTCACGATCAATCTCCTGAGGTGGCACACAATCAGAATTTTCAATCTTCATCAGGCGCATTATCGAGACTTGATTTAATCTTTGAAACAATGTTTTCTCGACATCATTTCAAAGAGGGGCAAAATGTATACACATAAAAATGGCTATGAGAAATTAAATACATATTTTATATTTATTTAATAATTATTCTTCTATTAAATAGTTAATTTGAAAAGATTAATTTATTTAATTCATTTTCATGTCTTTCTATTAATTAATATTTTATTAATTAATTCATCTATCATATTCTTCTAATTAATTAAATATCTAATATTTAATTAATCTTTTAACCGAGTTAATTAAATATCTAATATTTAATTATTTCCTCCAATCAATTAAATATCTGATATTTAATGGTTATCCTCCTATCCTATAGTCTCAAATATTAAATAATTTTTGAAATTATTTAATCTTTCCTTTCCAACTCACCCTCCATCTCCACTTCATCTTCCCTTTGCCAACTCATCAAACATGTGGCTAAGGAAATTAATATTTCTTAAATATTAATTCATCATTTATCTCCAACCTCCAAATTCAATGAATATTGTGTACGTACACATATTTCATAACCATCTCCTATATTATCTCTAACACTCCCTACATCTTAGGAAGGAATTGAGTCCACTTGTCCTATCATGCCTAAATCTTCTCCAACCATCCCTAGATTCTCTCAGTCAGCAACCCAGTCAAGGTGAAATGAGTGACACTTGTCTTCTCCTTCCCCCTTTCTCTCAACCTTCACCTTTGCTCACAACCATCCAAATATGCAGATCTGATCATGACCATTGACCTAAGCCACATCATCTCATCCTCTCAAGGTCTATAAAATCAAGAGCTCCAGTTGAGAGAGAGTTAGACTTCAAGAGACTTCAAGTGTATTTTCAAGCAAATCAATTGTAAAATGTATGCATCTCTGAGTTTTAATCTTGAAGCAATTAGCATTTTAGCATAATATTTTTAGCATAATCATGTAGTATTTCATATCATAGCATTTGTTAACTATCAGTTATCAGTCCATTTTTCATATGTCATCTTGGAAGCTATCAGTGCATTGTCTGAGAGCACATCATCTGCAACCAGGAACAGTGGAGTTAGGACACAATGAGACATAAACCATGAAGGTAATATTAATGTTTTTATTTCATATGTATTTCATGTAGTTTCATTGGTTGAGTTTGGATTTCTTGTAGCATTTCCATTTGTATTTTGTGAAACTAACCTGTTGCAGGTAGCATTCTGAGGATGAAATTCAAGTCGATACAATTACCATCTACCATAATGTAATTACATTGCAATAAATCATTTAGCTCAAAAGGAATAGATTTAATTCGGGTTGCTAAACTCAATAGCTAAAGCAATAAGATAGATTAGACTTCCATAGTCCATTATCATTATTGCACTAGATTTTACTACGTATGATTTTGTTTACATCCGCAAGAAATTGAAAATGAAAAACCCTAATCGGGACATTACTTCATTTGTTCATTGAGATCGGCTTCACAAGGATCTGAAAACCTCTACCTGGTAAGTCTGATTATGACTACAAGATTTGAGTAATCTGACTCTGCACCTTCGTAAATGGCTTAAATATTACTCCATTCAACAAGTTGTTGCTGATTTGAGTAGCCATAACTTTGACATTAGAAGCATAATGATGCACTACAGATCTACCCTATTTCATTTTTTGTTGTCAGGCTTACATTAAGCTTTTCTCCCACAATTTTTTTGTGAAGACCATCATGTTGTTTCAGGGAATCAACAACAACAGTGGTAGTAGAAACAGTTGAGGCTCTAAGAAGCATATAATAATTGAATGGATTCACTTGCTTTCAGGAAAAGATTATAAGTTAGGGATACACACATAAGGCAAATGCATTTTCAATTTAATACACGGTAAACCCTAAAAACCAGAACAATAAAATCATGTCATGACTACATGATTAATGTTTCAAATATCACATAGCAAACATCGTGTGTGAAGCAAAATGTACCATACTATCCAAAATGATTTCTATAATAAAACCTATAAAAAATGCTACAAACTAAAAAAACCCTCCACTCATTTTCAATTGATGAAAACGATATAGCTGAAAATAGAAATAGAATTACATTACTATCTAGATGTCATTAAATAACTAAATGCAGACGTGTGATATATCAACCGGAGGTAAATTTGGTAATGACCTTGGTTCCCACTTAGACTACATACTTTGCAAGCTTGTTGGGAAGAACCAGTTTAACGACTATCTGCACCTCTTGTGCGAAAAGAGGAAAAAAATCTAGCGAGTATGAAGTCAAATTTTATGAAATGTCAGAACTTTCAGAAAATGATTTATTTATTTTATTTTTAATCCATAGAAAAATGAGTCAACTAGTATGGTGGTACTATGTACGCTTCCATTAGTACTGCTCATTAGGTCAAGAACAATCTTTTCATCCATCTTTTCTGACAAAAGCAAAAAATAAGCCAGCGTGAGACTTGACATTTTTGATGGCATTCTGAAGAAGAATTGTAAGGAAGTTAAGTAGCGGAACAACTTCCTACACTAACCTTGAGAGGAGGATAATACAAAAAAAATTACAAATCATTATAGCAGTTATAGAAACTTAACGGAAATAATCAAAATATCATGCATACCACAACACAGCAACACAGTGATTTACGTGGGGAAAACCCTTTTGGGAGAAAAACCCCACACTCCAAAAGCAACTAAATATATTATTCAACAATCAATAATAGCTTAGAATATACTTGCAAAGCAAGCTCTTTGCAAGAGTACCACTAATCAGAGACTCAGAGGTAACTCAATCATCATAAGACTCTTACACACAACCTCTATCTCACGCACCTCATATATAGGAGATACAATATAAGAAACTGTCAAACGGTATTACAAAACCATGGGCTAAAACCACCCAATAAGGTGTAGCTGACCTTATCTCCCTTCTGGATGCCCTATGGCATGTTATAACACACATCAACACATGTCCCTCCCTTTTACAACTCCTTTATGTGTCTGATGTATTTTATATTTCCTATTTCAAGAGTACAAACTTTTGGAGGCCATAACTTGATAATCGTGTGTCCTATTGATGAATCATTTGAAGTGTCAGAAATCTCGCAAAGTGCTCTATTGCCTCATAAGAGCTATGATACTTATGCCCACTATTCAAGGAATTTCAGGGCCTCTAAAGTCCTCAAAATTAAATTTAAACCTTTCATTGCACCCCTCCAAAATGAAAACTTTAATATCTTCAAAACTAGTTGTGATCTTGCGACGTAACTTTATCGGAATGCATATCTAGTCAACGAGAAACTTTGGAGAGAATTTCGCACCATTTTTTGCTCAAATGAAAACTTACTATAAATAGTAACCTCATATAAATGCAAGTTTGAGACACCTTTTCCCAACATTCTCCCACTTGTCGAACACCTTGCAAGAGCAAAGGGAGTATCAACACAATAAATCAATTGCTAGGAGCCATAAGGCCCATAGACTCCAAACACTATCTGAACTTCTTTGTGCTCACAGCCTTAGTTAAATCATCTGCACATTCATCAAATTTTATACCTTAACCAGCTTCACCCTGCCATCTTCAACCATATCTCTGACAAAATGATATTGAACATCAATATGTTTGGTCTGGGAATGAATTGTCGGGTTCTTAGCTAGGCAAATCGCACTCTAACTGTCGCAATAAATTGTCATTGTACCTTATTTTATTCCAATATCTAAACATAGTCTCTTAAGCCAAATGGCTTCTTTACAAGCATGATTATCTTCCATATACTCTTCTTTAGTAGTGGACCAAGCAACCTCAGCTTGTCGCTTACTCATCCAACTAATTGCACCACCAAATAAAGTAAACACATAAGCATTGGTGGATCTTCTACTATCAATATCACCTACCCAGTTTGAATCCACATAACCATGAATATCAAGGGAAGTCATGTCACCAACCAAATTACCATGATAACCCAAAAAATACTCTAAGGTACCCTTCAAATATTTGAAGACTCTTTTGACTGCATCCTAATGAACTCTACAAGGATTAGACATATATCTGGAAAGAACTCCCACTTCTTGAGCAATGTCTAGTCTAGTACTGACCATAATATACATAAAATTTTCAACACTCTGGTAAGGCACTCTACTTATGTCTTCCATCTTTGATGGGGATGTAGGACAATCCGAAGCAGATAATTTCGTTCCAACTGCAAAAGGAACACATAATGGTCTACAATCTTGCATGTTGAACCTCTACAAAACTGAATTCACATACTTACTATGGCCTAGCCATAGCGTTCTATTCACTCTATCTCTTCTAATTTCCATCCCAAGAATGTGCTTTGTAGCACCAAGATCTTTCATTTCAAATTTAGCAGCGAGTTGAGACTTTAGTTCTGAAATCATACCTTTCCCTTTACCAATGAATAACATGTCATCAACATACAATGCAATGTACAGGAAATGATCACCATCAAATTTATAATAAAGATAGTGACCTGATTTAGAACGATCAAATCCCAAACTCAACACATATGTATCAAATTTCTGGTACCACATCCTAGGACTCTATTTGAGGCCATACAAATATTTCTTTAATTTGTAGACCAAATTACTTTTACCTTTCACCACATAGTGCTCTGGTTGTTTCATATAAATATCCTCCTCCAAATCACCATGAAGGAAAGAATTTTTCACATCTATTTTCTCAACCTCTAAATCATAAGTAGCAACGATAAAAAGCAAAAATCTAATGGATGTCATTTTTGCAAGAGAAGAAAATATCTCACCATAATCAACACCCTCAACCTAAGAGTAGCCTTTTGCAACCAACCTTGCTTTATAATTCTCAATGTTTCCATCTGAACCATACTTTTGCTTAAACACCCATTTACAACCAACGGGATTTTGTCCTTCAGGCAAAGGTACAAGATCCCATGTATTATTCTTTTTCAAAGTTGTCATTTCTTCTTCCATAGCAACCTTCTAGGATTCCGCATCATTCATACCTAATACCTCTTCTACAGATCTAGGTTCATCCATATTTGTATTCAAAGAAAAAATACATCTCCAATCATCAGGTGAATACCTTTCAGGTGGTTGTCTATGTCTTGTAGACCTTCGAACAAGCTAAGTTGGAGGTTCTTCCTCCTCTTCTAAAGATTCAGATCTAGATGAGATCTCCTCAACTTCTTACCTATCAAGTGGTCTCAATTCAACTCTTTCAAGTGTAGAAAGGAATTGAATCACATCTTTCTGTTTAGTTTATTTTGGTTGCAATGTAACAAAAGGATACTTAATTTCTCTAAAAATAACACTTCTACTATGAATTACCTTTTGTGCAACGAGGTCCCAAAGCTTGTATCCTTTCACACCATAATTGTAATCGATGAAGATACATTCCATAGCCTTGTTCTCCAACTTTGTTTGCTTCTCCTTTGGCACATGTGCATATGCCTCACAACCAAAAACTCTAAGATATCTCAATGAAGTCTTGTGACCTGAACATGCTTCCATAGGTGTTTTATCAATGAGAGTTGATGTAGGAGACCTATTAATCAGGTAGCAAGCAATTGAAATAGCTTCAACCTAAAAAAATTGTTCTAGATCCATTAGCACTCAGCATACTCCTAGCCTTCTCCATCAATGTCATGTTCATTCTTTCTGCAACTCCATTTTGTTGTGGATAATACGGAGTTGTCTTATGTCTGTTAACACCACAGTCTTTACCGCAAAATTCACCGCCATTATTAGTTCTCAAACATTTAATTTTCTTTCCATTTTGAAACTCAACCATTGCTTTAAATTCTTTAACACGACTGAAAACTTCAGATTTACTCTTTAGAAAATATACCAATGTCCTACTAAAATCATCAATAAATGAAACATAATATGTGGATTTTCCAATCGAAGGAATATCTATAGGACCAAACACATCAAAATGAATAAGATCCAAAATGCCACAAGATTTATGAGAACTCGAGTAAAAATGAACGTGGTTATGTTTTCCATAAATGCAATGCTCATAGAAATCAAAGTCAAGATTACAATCATTCAAACCTTCAACAAGGTTTTTATTTTTCAAGGTCCTTAGACCCTTTTCTCTAATGTGGCCAAGTCTTTGGTGCA
The DNA here is from genome assembly GCF_030272615.1 of Cryptomeria japonica. Classification (NCBI taxonomy): domain Eukaryota; kingdom Viridiplantae; phylum Streptophyta; class Pinopsida; order Cupressales; family Cupressaceae; genus Cryptomeria; species Cryptomeria japonica. The sequence continues at coordinate 639,185,685 of NC_081407.1, read as the reverse complement.
TAACATAGTCTTCCATGCAGGTAACTTTGCTTCAGAAGAAAGAGCACCCTTAGGTACCCAAAAGCCATGTCCATCCGCTGAAGGTGAAACCCTCAAATCTTCTGACGGAGTATCCACAAATTTACATTTTATAGAAGTGCTATTACACTCAATAGTGTATGCCTCTAGCTTATACAAAGTATTGAACCTTTCACCTCTAGCATTCACCATAGCACCCTTAATCATCATACATCCTATATCAGAAAAGAATACTTGCACACCCACATCTATCAGTTTTCTCACAAATAATAAATTTCCTTTTAATCCAGGGATATGCAACACACCGCTAATCTTTTTTATTCTACCATTAGGAAACCTAATCCTAACTTTACCTCGACCAACAATGTCTAAATGTGAATCATCACCCAAGTACACCTTGCCTCCATTAAATTCTTCATATTCAAAAAACCAATCTTTATTGGAAGTCATATGAAAAGATGCATCTGAGTCAATTAACCATGCGTCACTACCTGCATGAGTAGCCAAAGCTTCAATGAATGCATCACCATCTTCCTTCTCGAACTCATAATCAGAATCGAACTTCTTCTTTTTTACTTCTTTTCTTATTTGCAGTCCTTACGAATGTGACTTGGTTTACCACAATTCCAGCATATAACTTTGGACTTTCCAGGAGATTTGGATCTCCCTTTGGATTTGGACTTATTGGGCTTCTCATTCTTCTTGCCTTTTTCTTTAGGTTTTCCATGAATAGTTAGGGTTTCCTTCAAACTGATGGATACCTTCCTTCACATCTCTTCACCAAATAGGGCACTCACCACATCTTCAGACTTGAAAACAACAGAAGTACTACCGATAGCCATAACAAGAGAATCCCACGAACCAAGCAGAGAACAAAGCAAGATCAGGCATTTCTCCTCTTTGTCCATTTTAACACCAACATATACCAATTGAGCCACCAACATATTAAATGCTTCTAGGTGGTCTGCAATTCGTCCACCTTCTTCCATCTTCAAGGAATATAATTTCTTCCTCAAGAAATTTTGATTTAATAAAGATTTGGCTTGATACATCTCACCAAGCTTAGTCCATAACTTCTTTGCGGTGTTCTCTTCGTGGACATCGATCAAAATAGAATCTGTCAAGCATAATCTGATTAGACCCATCTTTTCGGTCCATAACATCATACTGAGAAGTCGCAGTAGGATCTATAGATCTTACATCTTCAACTTCCACATCTCTAAATTACTACCATTAAATTTCTCCACCTCTATTATCCCTGACGAACTTGTCATTTGAAAATTCCTGCAACAAGATCAAAAAGTGTGTTCTGCACAAGGTCCCACTCAAATCTGGATTAGTTCAAAAAACCTAACAACCCACAACTAAAACCAAAGGTGATCAGACTCTGATACCACTTGTAAGGAAGTTAAGTAGTAGAAAAACTTCCTACACTAACCTTGAGAGGAGGATAATGCAAAAACTTTTATAGATCGTTATAGCAGTTATAGAAACTTAACAAAAATAATCAAATTATCATGCATACCACAACACAACAACATAGTGATTTATGTGGGGAAAACCCTTTCAGGAGAAAAACCCCACACTCCAAAAGCGGCTCAATATATTATTCAACAAGCAACAACAGATTATAATATACTTATAGAGCAAGCTCTTCGCAGGAGTACCACTAATCAGAGACTCAGTGGTAACTCGATCACCATAAGACTCTTACACACAACCTCTATCTCACGCACCTCATATATAGGAGATACAATACAAGAAACTGTCAAACAGTATTACAAAACCATGGGCTAAAACCACCCAATAAGGTGTAGCCGACCTTATCGCCCTTCTAGATGCCCTGTGACGTGTTAAAACACACATCAACACGTGTTCCTCTCTTTTACAGCTCATTTATGTGTCCGATGTATTTTATATTTTCTATTTCAGGAGTACAAACTTCTGAAGGCCATAACTTGAGAACCGTGTGTCCTATTGATGAGTTGTTTGAAGTGCCAAAAATCTTGCAAAAGGCTTTATTGCCTCATAAGAGCTACGCTGCTTACGCCAACTATTTAGGTCATTTTGGGGCCTCTAAAGACCTCAAAATCAAATTTAAACCTTTCATTGCACCCCTCCAAAACAGAAACTTTAATATCTTCAAAACTAGTTGTGATCTTGCAACGTAACTTTACCAGAATGTTATCTAGGCAACTAGAAGCTTCGAAGAGAATTTCACGCCATTTCATTCCCAAATGAAAACTTACTATAAGTAGTAACCTCATGTAAATGCAAGGTTGAGACACCAATTTCCCAACAAAAATAGCCTATCAGCTAATAAATAATTATAAACTAAGCTAAAATAAAATAACTTAAATATAGACAAAAATTTGTGTGCTCATATACTAAATAAAATGGTTCTAAAGTAAATAAAACAACTCTTCTTGACATTTTCTAAATAGATGAATTTAAGATATATATATATGCAATTATTAACCTTTCAATACTTTTTTTTCATACCATCTATATTTATTATATCATTTTCACTTGAAGATGTCTCTGTTACTATCTCATGTATTCTCTATATAATATTTATTTAGACACATTACATCTAGTTCCTCATTTTCTCTATACATTTATCACTCTCTAAGACCATTTAACACCAATATGCCTTTATCTCATTGTTCATCATCAACTTTTACCTTCGCTTATATCTGTCAACACTTTTCCCTTCTATTTTCATCATAATTACTCTCTCATTGGGATCATATCATTATTCTCTAGGATTTGGGGCATTACTTTACTGACATTTTCCTTTCTCCTAATGTAACTATATTTCAAAATAGTATCCTATTCATCACTCAATTACCCTTTATAACTCTTGAAACTCATATATATCACGCATTGAACCAAGGGGAACATCACCTAAAAAAAAATCTTGTTTCTTCTACTATATCCTATCATCATATATACCTTAGCACATTATATTGTATCCCCTTATCATCTACCTTAACTTTGCTATCTATATTTCTTCACTAATAAATTTGTGGTAGAGGGGTGCTTATATCCAATATGTTATTTACATCATGACAATAACAATATCGATATCAACATTATTTGGGCCTAGCTTATCCTCTTGATCAATTTTAGTGGCTACCATATAGCTTTTAAGATCACCATTTTTACTATTTTGGGGGGTGACATGGCCTCTTTTTATTGTTTTACTTAGGCCTAGTTTGGCTTAATTTGGATTTCAACCACATGTAATTAGGTGATTACCACAACCATCATATTCTTATCATCATAAGCATTGGTCTTACCCTCTTTATTGCATCTCAATGGCTATGATGTATTTGAACCATCGATAAGGTAGCATTTTCTACATAGACCAATCACACCCATCCATCCATCTCTCATCATGTGATCCCCTAAGAACCATCATCCTATTTCTCCATTATTGTTGCCACAATAGGCATGCTAAACATGGGAATTGTGTGATCATATATATATATGACTTAGATAAACTAAACATGAAAATATTTGTGTATACATTTAATGATATACATTCTTGTATCAATATGGTGACTACATTGCCTTAAGGTGGTGCATTATAAGAACATGTACATGTGTATGAAATAACAAATGATAAAAAATTGAATACTTGTATCCTTTTTTGTATATCCTTACATTATGCAATGATAAATATATTATACTTTTATTATAGCATGTGTCTTCTAGTTAATGTCATCAACCCAAAAAGGTGGGGGCAAAATGAAATAGGATAAATTACATACTTTGCAACTCCACATTATATATTTTTTGTGTTCATTTTCCTAGTCTGTGTATTAGGCTCATTTTATAGCTATTTCAAGCCTCCTTGGTGGTCATGGACTAATAATACAAGGTCTCAAAACTCTATAAACCATCCTACACCATCTTTAGGAAGAAAGAACTTCATGTCCTAAAGGGGTGTCCATACTCCCTAGCACACATGATAGGACATGTACCCTCTTAGGGCCATTGTCCTAGGAAAACCTCTTCACCAAACTTTCCTAATCAATTGATTTAATCACAACTATGTTTTTTTATCATAAACCCTAAATTTTAGTTTAGATTCACATTTAAAACCACTTTTTACTTATTAAGAAATAATTTATCAATTGAAAACTTAATTTCCTCTCTCCACTTCCAAATCAAAAACAAAAAATTGTAGGTGCATTATCAAGCCAAGGAGGTAATAGATTTAGTCTCCCTTGAGTTCTTGAGCCATGAATTATCCTTGTTATATTTCTTTCATATTTTTATTCCATAATTCTTCTTGTTTTCTCCATCCATAATCTATAGGTTCTTGTCAAACTCCATATTAATTTCCTCTCTCCCCTTCTAAAATTTTAAATTTGTAGGTACATTGTCAAGGTAAGAAGGTGACAAAGTTAACATTGAATATTCAAAGCTATGGAGTCTCCCTTGAGCCCTTGATTTGTGTTATCCTTATAGTATTTCTTCTAAATTTTATATTCATGATCTATTCCTTCTATTTTCTTCATCCATAATCCATAGGTCAAACTCTCTAAATGTGAAAATCGTTGTCCTTGAATCCCCTATCATCTTTGAAATATTCTACCCTTTTGCTTGTCCTTTGTGATTACCATTTGTATTCCCTCTCTTACATCACAATTACACATCTTAATCCTAGATCTACCCTTAGGGTTTGTGTTTACACCTCTTTATGCACATTGCATTCATCCCTTTCTCATAGTTCTTTTGTGTATAAAAATGACATATACTCAACAAGGGACCAACTAAGGTGGTCGTTTTGAGTTTCCTTTCTGACAAGTATTTCTAATTTGATGATGTATTATCCAATTCCTTACTGTTTCTTTTAATTGATATAGATCAAAATAGGCCTTATTTGTTTGAAATCTTAAAGTTTTTTTATTTTTTTTATTCAACATTGAAAAAGATAGAAGTATAGTTGTTTTATTACTTACATAGTTTATAATAGCATCAACCTATTTCTTTTTCTACCTTTCACTTTTATATATCGTGTTTATGTTTTGTTCTTTGACTTCATTTATCATGTTTTGATTTTTCAAACTTGTTTATGTTTCTTTGTTTACTTCTATACATGCTTGATGTAAATTATATCATTGTTTATGTTCCATGTTTCCACTTTAGATGTTCACTTGTTCCTTCTTTGCATATATTTTCATGGTCTATGTCAATTGTACTACACACTTATAGTATCTACTATGTGCCACGACCATTGTCCCTAGCTTTATTATAATATATGTTTAATTATGATAGCTCTATAATGTCTACCTACTTATAGTTTCATGTTTATCATTGTATACTTATGATCTTACCATTTCTATACTTTTATGCTTATGTTATTATGACTTATGATATCTATCATGCTCTATCTTATGATCAATCATTTGATACCTTTGTCACACAAACTTATCTCATGCAATGCATTAATACCTATATGATCTTTATCTTGCCTTTATGGCCATCCTCATTTTATCACATTGTCTTATATTGTGGGCAACAATTCTTGTGTCTTCACACTTATATCATATTTATCTTTTCATTCAATTACATTCATTATGTCTTGATGCTCATCTCTAGTGAATGATACAATTTTACATGCTTAGATGCATACCTTATTACTTTTACCATTTTACCATCATTTATCATCTTTCTCTCTTTCAATTCCTTGCATACTATGTATGTAACCAACTAGAGGGGGGCATGTATTGTCACCAACACTTTTTATGATCATTTTTTTAGATAGTTCCTTGTGACAGATAGAAACGGTTCATCATATCTAGATAGAGCTTTAGCACATTACATGGCCACATTGTGCGAAGTATTTTTTTATCAATTTGTATACTTACGAAAAAAAATTGCCCCTTCTCTCTTCTTTTCATTCATTATAGAAATGAAAACTTGTAGTTTGAGCTTATTTTGATCGTGTGGGAGATGTTACTCATCACATAGCTTTTTGTTGCTTTGTAAATTTCAATGGAGCATTGATACCAAAGAGAATATAACAATAATTCAAGAATGACATTATTTTGTATTTAAATATTTACTTTTCATGTGGATGGAAAATGTCCATATGTTTTGAAATGCATACTTTATTGGATTCACTCACATCAAAATGGAAGCAAAATATAATGGTAAAATTAGTATTTTCAAGCTATTTCCCTTTCAGTTTTGTGTCCACTATTACATGGTGTCTTAATGCAACAACATGTTGACAAGTGGCATAGTGTTGTGCTTGGTTTGGCTCATAACTCAATCTTTAACAACCTTCACCCTCCCCCTCCCCAATCTAACCCATACACATATATTTGTCATGAACTCTTCATTGGCTCGCTTCAATCCCAAGCTATGTTGGAATAAATTCAAACTGCAAAGTCTTGTTTCCTTTATGCTATTTCCATACATTGGCACGTGACAATACTTAAAGACATTTAAATGTGCAATTAAGTCATAATGAGAAAAAAGAGAACATCATTATATCTTACTTTAAAGAAGCAAGAGAATTGCATCTACATATAAGCCATTTGCATGTTGGTGAAATTGTTAATCCAAGCTTATTTAAGGGGTTATCATCTCAACAAATTCCTAAATGAATTCCTAGACACTACCTTGACATGTTAATTTTTTTTTTAAGAAGAAAGAAACAAGCTTTCAAGTACATATTATGCCAGACTGATCTCGAACAACACAAATTAAATGTATACATCAAATCTAAGTATGCAACTATTGGAGTCAGACTCACTCTGCTAAAGAGTGAATCATACAGCTTTCTAAATTGATATAGAATCATTGAATGTGAATTCATTTTCTAACAGTGTCAAAAAGATATGTACAATTTTAATACCATTCTTCCATTATTGATAGGTCTTAAGTATCCTACCCATTCCATTTGCTTTCTGTATATTTCTCTGCCATATGGGATGGGAAAAGAACGGCATGCAACATAAAAGTATTTGATCCTATCGATGTAATACGCTTGCTTAATCTTCATAATGGATTGCCAGACCCGCTAGCTCAACTCATTACAGTGATGGTGGAATCATTACTGCTCTCTGAAGATGAAGTAATCTCAGAGCTAACAGATACAAGATAGTTCTTCATTTCGTTGCCATACAGCTCAAAAATATTCAATTCAGAAATGCAATTAAAAGTCACCATTCAGAATTGAACAAATAGATCATATCATAATTTTTAAAGAAGCAAAACAATTCTGCATATAGATCATTTGTATTTGTTGATGTAAGTTGTTTAGGGGGTTTGACCTAAGAAAACTCATTCAAAGGGATCATCTCCACAAACTTCTCAATGCTGTCCTAAACACCACCTTGATATTGGAAGAAAACAAACAAACAAGTTTTCAAGTGCATATCATGTCGGATTGATCTCAGACAACACAGATTAAATGTACACAACAAATATAAATCTGCAACTATTAGGATCAAACTCACCGTGCTCAAGAGTGAATTGTATAGCTTTCTAAATTGATATAGAATCATACAATGTGAATTATATGTCCCAACTCTTTATCAAAGTTATAGTTATAATAGTTTGTGTGCTTAAGAGTGAATCATGGAGCTTTCTAAATTGAGATAATATCATAGAATGTGAATTCATTTTCTAACACTGTCAAATAGATGTGTACAATTTCAGTATCATTCTTACATCATTGATTTTAGCCTGAATACCTCTACCCATTGCATTTAATTTTTGTATATCTATTACAATTATATGTTCCAACTCTATTTATCTGAAGTTATAATAGTTTACTAATTGATTGCATTTATTTATGCAGTGAGATTAAGTCTCCTCTACAAGAGTCTACTTTAACCAAAAAAATATATCAAAGAGAGAAAATTTTGAAAAAGAAAACACTTGCAAACATTCATCAAACTCTGCCATCTGGAATGGGAAAAGAATGGCGTACACCATAAAAGTATCTGATTTTATCGATGTAATACCCTTAGTGCCTTCATAATAGACTGCCAGACCCACTAGTTCAACTCATTACAATGAAGCTGGAATCATTAGTGCTATCAGAAGATGAAGTAATCTCAGAACTAACAGATAAAAAGATAGCTCTTCATTTCGTTGCCTATACAGCCCAAAAATATTCAATTCAGAAATGCAACTGAAAGTTACCATGCAGAATTGAAAGAGTACAGTATACCAAAATTGACGAGGGCAGTTCAACAAATTGCCGAACTCTTTTAAGGTTAATCTAAAGTTACAAAGTAAAAGTAAAACCTTTTATATTCAATTAATAAAATACAGTAGCAACAAATAACAGAAAAGAACAGTTACAAAGTAAAAGTAAAACCTTTTATATTCAAATAATAAGATACAGTAGCAACAAATAACAAAAAAGAACAGTTACAGCCAGATCACAAGGTCTGATTAAAAAAACAATCTGAACTTGAGGACTGAGGTAAAGGATGATAAATCATCAAAGAATGGTAGCAAAGAAACCATCAGATTAACAAGGCAACAAATATTTCTACTTTCGATTAAAGGCAGAACATATATACTTCATATAACATATAAACGAGGTCATCCTCAGCAGTTTATATTGTTTCAAAACCCAAAATTCTATAATCTTATGAAGTCATATAGTTATATACGGTTGTACATGGTATCCCTAATCAGAAAGCTGTTTCTCACATTTCAGTTAAAGTCGGCACAAGCTGAGCAATAAACAGAGATGCACCCTTCACTACATTGAGGTAGCGGGTTCCTTGAACAAACTCACACATTGTAAGATAGACAGAGACTTTCCTTCCACCTTCGCTTGGCAATGGCAGAAGCCTGGTGTATCCAGTAACAACACCACTCTCTGCAGGCTCAAAAACACTCCTCCCTTCATCCACAGAAGAACCCTTGAACACAAACTCAACACGGTCGCCCGCTCCTGTGTTGCCCTTCTCTGCAACCCTAAACAGAGCGTCTGCAATTCAACCAAGAGTCTTCAGTAAAACCCTAAAAAAAATAGATAAAATCATATGACATGCAATCGCTCAGTAGCTGTTTGACAGTCCCAAATTGGCTTCAGAAACCCAAAAAATGGCTACTTTCTTACCTACAAGCCCATCATCTTCCTCTGCTAAGGCGCAGAGGTGGTTCAGAAACGAAGAATATATTTCCGGATTTTCTGCTCTCCCCACTGTGTACGAATTACACTGACGGACCTTCCAGACGTGATTACATTGGCTGAAACCCTGCGACTTGCTTGCAATGACGCTCTTAATGAAATCTCTCGCCGTAAGCTTTTCCAGCAGCAATGCCAGAGTCTGGAACACCAAAACCCTAGATAAATATGAAAACCCCAAATTACACGGTTTTAAAAACTACATAAAACATGAGAAAAGATAGCGGGAACCTTTCTGGTGAGGGAGTTAAGCCTTTCCGAATGCGCGACAGTCTTGGGAAGCTTTAAAACCAGATTGCACTGACCATCGACGATGCAGTGGGGATTCAGTTTCTGAAGGTCTACAGTAATGGAGGGCACCATACGAACAACATCCTTCCCTGCTTCTTCTTTATTGTTTATAACTTTCCCCATTCTTCGAAGAATTGGGGACACGGGATCATCAACATCTTCTTCGGATTCCTCATGTTCCTAATTTTACAGATCAGAAACAAAACACTTATGTCAGAAGACTAAGATGGCAATTCAAGCAGCCTTAAAATGTATGACCTACCTGAGCAGAGGATGCAGGGATTATCTTAACATCTCTGGAGAAGCCCGTGGTGAGATTCTTTTGCTTCATTGTGAGCAGATCAATCGCATAATTCGTTCCCGATGGGTACCGAGAAGATATGAGAGGACCCACCATAACGTTTGTATCGCCATTCCTCTTGGCTCTCTCGATTTTTGCAGCCATTTCAGGTGGGTACCGCACCCACTGCCCATCATCTTTCCACCACACACCCTTCTCTGTTGGATCCATGATTTTGCACATCACTTCTCTCAGAACCCTCCAAGCAGATACAATTGCAGCTCGTTACAGAAGCTTTATAAACGGATATGGACTTCGGTGGGGAACATTCTCCTACAAGTTTTGCTTTATGAATGCGACTGATGGGATGGATTTCGCGCCTGCATTTATACCTCGGAATGCTTTGTTATGATCACACCATACGACAAAGTTGGAAAAACAATTAATTAGAAGATATGGGCAATCAAAAATTGCCTCGTATGCAACGTGAGCAGAACAATGCATGGTGTCAAAGCATCTTGCTTGCTTAGCTTCTACTCTTTCCCTCTGTAAATCACACTGTAAATGGCGGTCTATTCGGGTGTTTCAATTCCCACTAGGTAAGTCCCATCCCTCCCTTTGGCAAATTGATATATTAGATCTTTATCATATGGTTTCATATATGAACAATTGGATTACATAAATATTGGCATCTTTGTCTTTAATAAAAATTAATAATTAATTAAAAAGATAGATGATGTGATGTGTTTATTTATGCTTACATTTTAATAAATTACATAAATATTGACAAATTTAATTAAGTAGATAGATGATGTGATGTGTTTATTTATGCTTAAATTTTAATAAAGTAATAAGATGTCAATTCTAGTAGAACTTTTTTGAAAAGAGATTTCCATATTCCAACAACAAATAAACACGTTAGTACTATAAAAACTAAAGGGGACACTCAACATGGTTAGAGGAAGACAAAAACAAAATATAGAAAGAAAATCAATGAATGTACAAAATAATGTAACTTGGTTTTAGGTATAATTCAAGGACTTTGTCTTGTGGCAAAATGAATTATTTAGGTTGTTAGCGGAGATGAAACTTAGAAAATTTTAGTTTGTCATCCAATAATAGAAGCATCAATTATAAAGCAACGGAAAGAAGTTAATTGGTTAGATAAAATGTTAATGGCTCCCTTCTTTAAAATCAGAGCATCCTTTCCTCTTCAATGTATTTGGAAAGCTTGGCAACAAGTTTGTTTTTATTTGGAATGGAATAACTCTTCCTTGCAACATGGTTTCAATTCCGCCTCAACCTCAATTTGGTGGAATAGACCGATTAGTTATCATAAAAAGCCACTTGCTATTAGTTTCTCGAGACATGCTTACTATCTTTTTAACAAAGGAGTCCACAAATTCAACAATATTTGGGATTTCAACACATGTAATTGGGCTTCTTAGCAATATATCGAAGAGAAGTATGGGTTGGGTGAAAAATTCAAACATTTTCTAATCTTTGTGCAATCCTTAGTCCCTCTTGATCTCTCTATGAAGTTGTGTACTTCTAGAGATTGTAATTTTTTCAAAGATTGGAAATAGCTGTCATATAGTTCATTTAATTATTTTCCTTTGAAAAAGGTTTTTTTTTCAAATCTTGTCTTGTTGGTCGATAACTCCTCGTCTTAATCATAAGTGGAAATGTAGATTCAACTCTATATTTTGGATCAAAATGAATGCTCAAATATGGAACTCAAAAACTGATTTTGATACGCAAGTGTTGGCATGAAAAATTTTATATTGCAAGCTACCTATTGGGGATAGATTGAAATGTTTAACGGTTCAATCAATCAATTGCCCTTTGTGCCTATGTGTTGAGAATATGAGACATGTGTTTTGGGATTATATATTTGTTAAGAAGTTATGGACATTTGGGTTTGAAAAATTTCCTTCCATCTCCTATCATGAGCTTAATTGGAAAGAATCTATCTTTGGTTTTGGCATGCATAACAATGATATTTCTAACTCTATTGGATAGGTTTTCTTAAAGCATATTTGGAAATCTATATGTTCTACAGTGTTTTCTAAAAGAATTCATTAGACAACTAGCACTTTAAGACTTTACTCTAACATTTTTCTACATGTGGCCTTTTGTTTTTGTAACCTTAATGTACAAAGAATACAAAAGTCGTGGATCAACTTCTTCAAATTAAAGAGCAGGTGTTACAATTTCAGTTTGATATTAGCTTTTGTCAATGTAAAGTTGTTCAATATATGAAATGAATGTCTTTCTTAGCCATTTAGTGGCTACTTTGTACTCTTGTCTAGACAATGTTTTATTTCCTTGAGCTCCATGTTGGTAGCTTCATTCTTTGTAATTTGAATTGATACAATATAAAAAAATAAAATATTTGACTTGTATAGCCGACACAATCTTATTATATGAAATGGTATGAAGTGATTGTCAAGGTTAGGGAGATACATGTGCACAACCTAAAATGGTCAAAGAATAGTTGACTATGTCATACATTCCTCATACTTGAGAAGATTATGGAGATAGAAATTGGTGAATTGTTCATTGATCTTCAACTTGCCAAAAATTAGGCAAGCTCGTGAACAAACCCAAGTCACCATTGGACTAGACAAGAGAAGAGAAGCATGAATATGATAATAAATTTAGAAAAAAAAAACTAAATAATTTTGAAAGTCAACTTGCATAGGGTAGAAAAAAAAAGCATAATATGTCACATGTGAGTCACATTGGAAGCAAAAAAATAGTGAATGCAATTTGTGAATCGTTCTGACTTGGGTTATATTTAGTTGCAATTAAGTCATTGTAAGAAGAGTTTGTCTACAAAATGCAATGTGTTATGTTTTTAACTGTTATGATACAAAATGCATGTTAGTTTACATGTGGTGATGTGGTGGTAGTAAGTTGTGGTACATAATCTATGTTGTTTTACATGTGGTGGTAGTTTGACACCAATTGCAAGTTACTTGGAGAAGAACTTATAATTTCATATAGAAAATAGTGTTTGCTAGGACCATGAATAATGTTGCATAAGCACTTGCGATAGAGCTAAAGTTTATGTAGTACAATATGAGAGAGGGATAATGTTTTAGAAGATGAGAGTAGGATAATGTTTTAGAAGATGGCTCAAGGCATTGCAAGTAGTCAAAAGTAATGTGTTACTACAATCATGAAGTTGGTATCGGTGGTTATATAGAAGACTATTTTCAACATGTAAATATTGATTCATATTGTGTAGCATTGACTATATCTGCTAGGCAATTATTCATGCAGAGATATCATGTTTGGTGATAGTTTAATATGTTGTATCAAATATGATCAAAATATAATTGCACGACTCTTGGTAAATTCCATGTGTTGGTTGTACAATTAGGCAATCACAATTTTTATGTCCACGTGTATATATATCATCTCATGTGAAGGCACCAAAGTTGGATGGTTGTACAAACCAAATAGGTTAGCATTGGATTGAGCATGTTACTGGTGTGAAACATTAGAATGTCTGCAAAAGAAGTATGTTATAGATTAAGACTTTTTTAAGGACATATTGTAATATATATTTGATTCCTAGTAATATAATTTTGAATGTCTTTCGGTGGTGGGTTTTCTCATGCAAGGTTTTTCATGTAAATTTTGAGTCTTGTATAATCTTGTATATGCATACTGTAGACGTATAAAAATGACCATATTCCTCAATGAATATTTAATGTTCATTTTATTCTCATTCCTCTATTTAGTTAAATCTAATTTAATTAAAACACCCACATTCTTCTATTTAATTAAATAAATTATTCAATTTGTTTATTTAAATTCACTTAAGCCCTTTACATCATTTAATTGAATAAATCATTTTATTTAATTAAATCCCTTTTCTATACTTTTTGATTAAATTTACATTTAATTAAATAGTTTACCCCAATTGAGTAAATCTAATTTATTTAAATCCCCAATTTGCAACCACAATTGAAATAAATTAATTTTATTTTAATTAAATTCCCCTCCACCCACTTGCAAAATCCTACATCTCCCACTTGTCTCCTAATCCCCTTCCTAAATTTTTCTAGAATCCATCTAATCCTAATCAATTAACCTAAACCCATCCATTATCCCTTTTCCCTAAATTTGAGGAGGTCACTTCTCAAATTTGGAGTAAAGTCTTCAAAAGGCATTAAAGCCTTTATGCCTTCAACAAGCTAACTTGTTGAATACCCCCAAATTTGGAAGGACTCTTACAAAGTTGTCCCCGAAATCTTCAAACCATTAATGGTTAACTAACCCTTAGTGGCATGGTTAGAGACTTTTTGACTAACTTAACCCTCATCTAACCCAGGGGTCTCATCAAGCATTCATTTCTTTGACAATGGTTATCCCTTTAACCTTTGCACAAGAGTTTACCCTTTGGGTAAAAGCTTTATCCATTGGATAACCCTAACCTAACCTTCACCCTTACCTGCTAAGGTAACCATGAGTCTTCTCAAGCATTTAATGCTTCTTACATCTCCTCTCAAATAGTCTTATGTTGACAATTGTCACCATTTCATTGGTGAAAATTATAAACATGGATTGATAACTTTCAATCCCGACCCTTGATTAACTCCTTCAATCCTGACCTTCCATTGCCCTATTTTCACTATAAATAGAGCTCTCATTCCTCCATTTCAAGGATCATCCAAGATTTTAGTATCTCACTTATGCTCAAATTTATCAATACATCTAGCTTTTCTTTGTAATAGGAATTAATCTAATGAGCAATTTAGAGTATTTCCTTTATCATTAGCTTAAATCATTAACTAGTATATCATGTTAGGATAGTATTGCTACTAACCTTGTCATCTTATAATCTAGTTTACTTCATTTGTAAAATCATGCATAGATAGGATGCATTTCATGTTGAAATCAATCTAAAGCATCCCTCGTTCTTGCATTCGTCATCCCTAAGTCACTTTGCTCAGTGATCTGAGAGAAAAGGCATTGGCTTGAGGGACCTTGTGAGATAGAGAACCATGGAACCTACCTTGGGAAGTTGAGTCATTCTTCATGACTCCATAACTTGCACCAAGAAGTCTTGTGGGTGTGTGGATAAGTCCCTTTGAACATATTTTTTTAACATTTTAAGTTTCATAGCCCCACTTTTCCCGCACACATTTATTGCGCCCACCGTGGGGCTCTACCCCATTAATCAAATCGGTTTTTGAATATAACCACTTTTGCAGGTACGCGGGAAATAGGAATCGGCATGTGGGGAACATCCCTTAGCGCATCTGGGAAACATTCCAGCGCATCTGGCTCAATGTTTAGCGCGTGGGACTCATTCCCCAATGCGTGCAGACCATCGCTTAGCGCATAACCTTTATTAACTTTTTTTCCTATAGGCCTTAGCGCGGGAAAATAACAGAGCAACACATTCAAAAAACAACTCAGCGCATCAAGTTTGTCCGATAGCGCATCCCAGTCATCTTGTAGCGCGTACAGTCCTTTCTGTAGCGCATCACAGACAAAAAACAAGAATTAAATTGTAACTGAGATAAAACTTAGACTTGTAGAAGTCCACAAGAGCAAAAATCTTTCTAACTATTTTAAATCGGTATTTTGCAGGATTTCTGACATTTTCTTGCAGGGAGGAGCTTAGTGTTATTTTTAGAATTATAAATAGTTTAAATTTTTACTAACTTATTTAAGTTAGTTAGAATTTAGAGTCTTTTTAATTCTTGTTAGATAAAATTGAACTCACCTTATTTGGGCTATAAAAAGAACCACAAAAACATTCTTTTCTTGCTTTTCTAGAAGAAAAATTTTCAATTTGGGCTCTAAAAAGAACAAAGCAATTTTTCCATTTTTGCATACAAAGGGTTTTAAAAAAGAACTTCACCATCCTTTGGTGCATAAAAGGATCAATTTCAAATTTTTGCAAAGTAAAAAGAATCACACATGTCCAAAGTCAGTCACAACTAAAGAGGGAAGATCTTCCCCTTTTGATCGATTTCTTTTGTTGACCAAACATCGAAGTTGCTTTGTTGACCAGGTTCTTTTTCTAGATCATAAAATCATTGCTTTAAAGGGGTAAAATAAACACCATGTTTTTGTGGAGCAACATCTCTATATAGATCTTAGCAAATCATTGCCATGAAAATTTAAAAAGAACCTTGTTTGTCTTGTCTCGAAAGTGGAAGGAATATGCTCTCCCCTTAACTGGATGATCAAAAAGTCAGACCACTCTTACGCTTTCAGTGTTATTGCATTAAAACCTTTAGCAAGTCTGCCTTATCGAGGGGTTGAAAAACTCTTAAAGCCATTCTTTGGCCGGTGTGAAGGGAACGACCTAAGTGGGGAACGACTTTGAAGCCAAGTGTTCCAACCCACTATAATCAAAAGTGTAAAGTGACAAAAGTCCTTTTCAACGGTTGCACGCATTGATTAGCCTTCCCCTAGTATCCTTGAGATGTGTAAAGCCTTTGTTCTAAAGGTTGGAAAGCCTCCTGAGGAAGCTTATCACTGACAGCCAAACGGGAAGCTTGATTACAAACTTTATCATAAAAACTTTGAGCCAAGTCAGTATCCAGACATTTGTAATATCATAGTGCAAGGGTGGGGAAGAATCTGCCCCCAAGATCGCTCGCCATATATCTCCCAAGATAACTACTCAATTGTGAAGCAATTCACTTTGGGTTAATTTCTGGCAAAAGGCAAAAAACGGGCCCCCCCTAGGGAGTGACATGACTGTTTGAGTTGACGGAGTATCAAGACTAGTGGGCTATGATATTGCTTATGACCCTTGAATAAAGAGTCTGACTGAAGTGCATGTTGTATCTAAACCTGTCAAAACATTGAGGATTTGAACACATCCTCGTAGAATATACACTCATTGTTTAGATTAAGCGAAATGGTTGTCTCTTTGGTGTTGTGTCTTCATTTGTTACTTCAGGAAATCATCTATCATCACTAAAAACTAAAAACAAAGTTCCAAAAATTGCAGAAAAGCAACCAAGTCAAACTATTAGGGTAGTTTAGCGCGTAAGAGAAACCTCTTAGCCCGTGGAAACCATCTTTTAGTACATTCGACCTTCACCTTACCGCATTAAGTCTTAACATTAGCGCTTCATAGAAATCCAAAACTGGCAGATTAAAGTAGCACCTTTTGAAAACAGTCTAGCGCATTGAAGCATCAGCTTAGCACGTGGAAACTAAACTTTAGCGCGTAGATATCAACAGTTAGCGCATTAGCGGCCCATATTAGCGCATAGCCTTTTGAACCAAGACAAAATCAAAACAAACCAGTTAGCGCGTCATAGGGGGCAACTTAGCGCGTGGAGTCTTTTCTCTAGCACGTTGAGGACTTTCTATAGCGCATTGTGTCTCTGTCTTAGCACGTAACAAAAACTAGAAAAACAAGGGGCAAAACAGAGGCTATTTTTGGAAAATCTGAGAACAATTTAGGGAGCTTTCTTTCCTCAGCCTGAACTTCATTAAACAAAAAATCAAAACCTATTCTCAAAGCAAGTTTTTCGTCTAACAAAGTTGTCCAGAATCTGAAAACTAGTTGCAAGATAACACACATCTCTCCTATCAAAATCAGGAAACCTCATCACAAGTATCAAACAAGTCCTTCAATCAAAAGGATTTCTATCCAAAAACACACTTTCTTTAAAACTCCAGGTTGTCAAATCGTGTTTCCATATCAGGAAAGCTTGTATTCCATATCATTTGATGCACTTTGTCGTGAGGAGGCATCTAAACCTTCATTTGATAAAGTAAAACTTGAGTTTCCAAAAACAAGCCAACTAAATCCAAAATAAATCAAAAGAAACCATTGATCGCTTGTGCATGACTAATCCTCATATTCTGAGAAGAAAGAGTATCTATCATAACACTAAGTTGAGAAAACAACAACCCAGTTCTCTGAAAATTGCCAAACGGAATAATTTTTTATACATCAATCGCCAACTCTTCAAATCTCATCGAACATTCCTTCATCATATTCACTTGTATCTTCAAAACAAAACCAATGAATTTGACAAAGAATCATTGAGGAGTAAAGCATTTTGTCAAAAATCACCATTCAGCCAACGCCTAAATCAAGGAGGAAAGATCAATCTGGCCTTATTCCCTAAAGAGTGCATCACTTACAACATACCGCGATTTGAACCACCAACCCCTGAACAAAACATCAAAGAAGAGTTTGTTCCTTTTGTCATAGAAAGCTTCTACTAGATGCCTACTATTACTCGCTCTCAACAAAACAAACAAAGCGAAATGAAACCAGAGTCCAGCATGAATTGAAGATTATCAAATCCTTTCAAGTGTCCAAATCTAGAGGACACCGAAATTTCTTAGGAACTCCAAGAGTGCCAAGAAAGCGCTTCATTTCAAAGGCTTGTGAAAAGGCTCATGGAAAATGACAAAGAAAAATATCTGCTCATGCTCACAAGCAAAGGAGCTAAACTTCCTGAAGACTTTGACACTGACATTTTTAGAACAAGGTCTCGACATTATAACTATCAAGAATGACAAAGAGATGAAGAAGCCTGTGACCCTGAACAAAACATACATGAGCAAAATCTACAAGAACAAAACTTGTCCAAACAGAACTTGCCCGAGAAAAATATCCCTGAGCAAAACATGCTCGAGAAAAAACATACCATTCCACACACCATTTCAGCTTAGAACTAATACAATGGAAGAACTCTTCCCTCGACAAAATAATGCACCTTTGATTGCTCTCACTCAACAAATGCAAATGTTACAAAGACAAATGCAAGACATGCAACAAGGGACAACAGTACGGTACTCCTTAACTGAAATTTGTCCTTATCCTTTTGACAAACAATTAAACATGGTGCCTTTTCCCCAAAACTCAGATATTCCCAAATTTGACAAATATGATGGGAAAAGTGATCCTCATGATCATGTTCGATAATTTTGTACCATGAGTCTTGAATTTGCCCATGATGACACCTATTTGATGAGGTCATTCCTAAGAAGCCTGGGAGGACAAACAATGGAATGGTTATCCAGAATCACACCTCATATCAGATCATTCGATGAACTAGTCAATAAATTCATAACTCAATATTCCTATAACATTCAACATGTTATAGAAAATGGTGGGAACAGCGGAGGGAACAACGTTTGCAGTAGGAAATTTGAAATCGAGAAATGGAGGGAACAACGATGTTGGATCCTCTGGTTCTGAATCCACTGTAGCTCAAGGACAAGCATCTGATGATGAGGATGGGAGGCAGGATGGGGACCCACAAATACGGGACCCTCCTCCCAATCACGAAAACTTAAAAGATTCTTAAGATTCGAGTCTCGAGGCGGTGAAGGTTGACTCAGAAAATATCAAGGAGGGGCGAATACCTAAACCCTGGAATAGTCTCTTTGCAAGAAAAGCACCTGGTAAACCGACTGGTAAATCATCTTTCCCCTTTGTGAAGGATATATCAGATAATAGAACGGGTAAACTTGCGATTGAGATTCCTGATATAGTTATTGATCATAGCATCTCTTTAATGCCTTTTTCTTTGGTGGGGAAATTTGTTGGACCTCGACCTAATATTGAGGATGTTAGGTCCTTTGTTAAGAGAAAATGGAGAATGAAAGGACAGGTTGATGTCTCTCCCTTGCCTAGAGGCTTTTTTGTTTTTTCTTTCTCCTGCGGGGAAGATATGGACGTTTCTTTAAGTGGTGGCCCCTAGATGTTTGGCAAATCTTCTCTTTCTATTAGAAAATGGTCTCCTAACATGGAACTCAATGATTCTCTCTTTGAATCTCCTCCAATGTGGGTTAGGTTGCCTGGGCTGGCGTTGGAATACTGGGTGGAGGATGTTTTCTCAGGAATCGCTAACTCCTTTGGGGAGCTTGTTGTGATAGACCCAATGACAGCAACTCGCAAGAGATTGGTGTATGCGTGCATCTGCGTCAACATATCACAGAATATGGACCTCCCAAGCACTATTGACATAAATTCCAAACTTGGGTTATGGGAACAATCAATAGAATTTGAATCTCTCCCCTTTGTTTGCTTTTCTTGCAAAAAAGTAGGTCACTGGGCTAAGGCTTGCCCCAGCAACCCTAAAAAACCTATGATGACAAATATTCATAAATAGGTATGGAAAGAAAAATAATAATAACAAAGACTGTAACAAGTTAGAAGGAAAAAGTAGAAACTCGGTTAATATATCTAAACACCTGGAAGCAGATAGCACTGACTCTCCTAAGAACCCCACTTTGAAGGGGAATAAAAAGAATGAAACTAGGGAGTTTGAGATTAAAACAGTCAATAACTTTGAGGCTCTACAGACCCAGGCGAAGGAGAATGAAATCAATGAAGAGACACTTGAAGATGGTGAGATTGAGAATATCACTAATTCTCATCCTGAGGCTTTTCAGGAACCTATATCAAAAAAAGATGAACACTGTTTAGAGGATGATTTTCAAGAACAGGAAATAAAACTGGGAAGGAGTAACAAGTTTGGGTTGCCACAAGTAAACTTAAATACCTTATTCCAGAACATAGGAGTCGAAATGACTACATCATCCCATAAAAGAGAAGACCTATGGAGCAACATGCAAGATGAGTCTAGAGCATAACAAGAAGAAAACACAACAAGAAATGGAAAGAAAATTAAAACCAAGAAGGTAGGAGGCCTTAATGGAGTAAAAACTAGAACTAGATCCAAGGCTAATTTTGGGGCTTCAAGATCCCCACCGGGACGCAAAACTATGAAATGGCATAGGGACCAGGAGAGTAAGCAAAACATAGTTGATGGAAGGCAGCGAACTATCAAGGAATCCTGCCTTCAGGCTTCCAAATGAAGGTAATATCTTGGAATATCAGAGGCCTAAACAGTCTCAATAAATAGGATATATTAAGGAACCTCATTCAAGAACAAAATCCAGATATTATCCTGGTTCAAGAAACCAAAATGAGTAAAGAGAAAGTGGAGAAATTAAAGTTTTTCAAAAATGGAGGGGCTTGTGGTAGTGGCTCGAATGGAGCCTCTAGAGGGGTTGCTATATTCTGAAATAAAAGTACAACCTCTGGAGATATGATTGATGTTGATGGCAATATTTTATCCCTAAAAGCTAAAAGCATCATTGATGGTAAGGAGTGTGTCATCACTAATATCTATGCCCCTAACTCCAAATCCGCTAGAAGTAAATTCTGGAATAAAATTTAGCATAAAAGAAATTCCTTCCCTCTGAATAGCTGGGTTGTGATGGGAGATTTCAACACTCCTTTGCAAGACATTGAAAAATTTGGAGGCAGTCAAGCTCAACCAGACAGTAGATCTGACCTTATGGACTTTATTAATGACAATGCTCTCATCGATATGGATCTCAACTGGGCTTCCTACACTTGGTCTAACCGAAGGGATGGTGAAGATCTCATCCAGGTAAGACTTGATAGATCCCTTGTTACTAATGATTGGATTCTTTCTCATAGATGCTCCCTTTCTGTTATTAATAGAATTGGGTCAGACCATTATCCCATCTCTTTTGTTGCTGAGAATTTTAAGAATAATCAAAGATTCCCTTTTCGGTTCGAAAAGATGTGGACCTCCCACCCTAAACTTGAAAAATCTATTGCTAACTAGTGGAATCTTGATGTTAATGGAATTGCCATGTATAAAGTTGCTAAAAAACTTAACAACATCAAAACCAATATTAAGACTTGGAACAAGAAGGTCTTTGGTGATATCTTTGATTCAAAGAAAAAACTAAAGGAGGAATTGGACCAGATAAAAATTCAATACAGAAAGAAGGCTACAAAAAGTATTCCAAAGCCATGGAAGATGATGTTCTAGTCAAACTCCACAACATTATCTCTAGGGAAGAAATCTATTGGAGGTGGAGATCTAGGGCTATATGGTTGAAGGCAGGGGACAGAAACACTAAATTTTTCCATATGACTTCTCTAAAACACAAGGCAGCGAATAGAATCACAAGACTGATTGTTGAAAACAACACTCTACTTAATAAGGAAGAAATCAGGGATGAAGCTGTCAGATTCTTCAATCAGCTCCTTACTAGTAATAAGGACATTGATCAGACCCACCAACTCAATTTGGTTAATATTATTCCTAAGGTCATTAACCCTATTCAAAATAAGGCCCTTACTACTATCCTGTTTGCTACAGAAATTTAAAAAGCTGTCTTTTCATTTCAAGGGGATAAAACTCTGGGTCCTGACAGTTTCCCTATGTTTTTCTTCCAAGAATTCTAGCATATTGTGGGGGAAGACATGGTTAATGTGGTCAAAGAATTCTTTGGATCTAGAAGAATCCTTAAGGAACTCAACTCCACTTTAATAGCCCTAATCCCCGTTGCTGGGGTGGACTCTATGGGAAATTTTAAGCCAATTAGCCTATGTAACTCTTTCTACAAAATAATATCCAAAGTTACAACCACTAGAATTTTGGCGGTGCTTCCCTTCATCATCTCTAAGGAGCAAAAAGGTTTTGTTCCTGGTAGGAAGATTTTGGACTCAATTATTCTTGTTCATGAGAACATTCATTCCCTCAGTGCTGCTAAAAAAGAAGGCTTCTTGATAAAGTTGGATTTGGCGAAGGCTTATGATAGAGTGGAGTGGGATGTTCTCTTCAAAATCATGGGGGCTTTTGGTTTTGATGAAAAGGTAACCAAACTAATTAGAGAGTTGATCACCACTCCTATGTTCTCTATTCTGATTAATGGATCTTCTACCAATTTTTTTAAAACTTCAAGAGGGCTCAAACAAGGAGATCCCATATCTCCTATCCTTTTTACCATTTTGGCTGAAAGTATGAGCAGATTGATTCACAATTTGAAACAAAGCAAAACTATCAAAGGTCTTCAACCTTCCTCTGCCAATATCTTTTGCTCTCATCAATAATTTGTTGATGACACTATCCTCATGGGATATTCTTCTGTCAAGGAGGCCGATGCCTTCTAAACTGCTCTTAACTCCTTTGCTTTGGCTACTAGTCAGCAAGTCAATTGGGACAAATCGGCTATTTACTTCCTAAATACTCTGGTCATAAGACAATAGAAAATTGCTAAAATTATTGGGTGCAAAGTGGAAATGCTCGCTTCCACCTATCTGGGTCTTCCCTTGGGTTTAGCTCCCCCAAATTCTTTCTGGAATATGCTTATTGACAAATTCAATAAAAGACTTGCTGGATGGAAAGGCACAATGTTATCTCGGGCTGGGAAACTAAAGCTCCTTCAAGCTACTCTTCAAAATCTCCCTGTTTATGCCCTCAGCCTATTTGGTATCCTGGCTAAATTTGCTGAAGCAATGGAAAGAATCCAGAAGAGATTTTTATGTTCAGGAGTGGAAGAAAAAAAGAGAATATCCTTGGTTTCTTGGGACAAAGTGTGTAGACCAAAGAACAAAGGGGGGTTGGGGATTAAAGCTCTAAAAACCTTTAACAAAGCTCTTCTTGCTAAAAAATTATGGAGAGCCTATGATACTAAGAAAGATTGGAATTAAATTTGGTTTGACAAATATGTTCAGAATTAGCCAATCCAAGGGGTCCTTAACTCTGAAGACATCCCTGTTGGATCCTTCATCTGGAATAGCATTACTAAATCTATAAAAGTGGCAAAAGCTGGGGCTGGATGGGTCCTTGGAAAAGGTGACAGAATAAGGTTTTGGGAAGACCCCTGGATGAAGAATGAAGCTCTTTATGATCGAAACAATAGTCAAATTATTAAGGAGTGTAAAGGGAGGTTTGGGCCTATGGTGTGTGACTACTGGAAGGAGGACAAGTGGGTTAGGCTTGATGACATTCATTCTGGATTTTCCTCCCTCCAGAAGGAGTTGTTGTCCTTTTCCCCTAACAAAGACTATGATGATGTATTCCTCTGGAAAAATGATCCTAAAGATGAATTTACGGTTGCCTCCGCCTATAAAAACACCTTTTCTCAAACCAACAATCCCATTTGGAGTAAAGTTTGGAACATCATTTTGATCCCTAAAGTCAATATTTTCTTTTGGCTTGCTTCTCATAATAGTACCCTTACTCTTGACAATTTAATCCAAAGAGGTTTCAAATTCCCTAATAGATGTGAGCTATGCCAGAAAGAGGGCGAATCAATTGATCATCTCTTTTTTCACTGCTCTTTTACTTAGGATATTTGGTGCAAAATGTGGGAAAAATGGAAAATTAATTTGGTTATGAACAAGAGTATCAAGGATATTATCTGGCAATGGAATTTTCCAACCAAATGCAAAATTATCAAGAACCTTTGGTCTTTGACCCTCCCCATGATTTGCTGAGGCATTTGGAAAGAAAGAAATAATAGGATATTTAGGGAAGCTAAGTGTAATACTCAAGTGGTCTTTGAAAAAATCTGCAGGGCTATAAAGGAGAACATCAATATTCCTCACAAGAATAATCAGCAATGGTCTGTTACTAATATGAATGAAATGGAAAGAGACATCCTCACTGCATGGAACCTAATGCATAAGGTCTACAAATTAGAAAATAAGAATAGGAGAGATAACATTGTCTGGTGTTTTCTTGAATATGACTAGATAAAGGTTAATTTTGATGGGGCGGCTAAAGGGAACCCTGGAAAGGCTGGTGGTGGAGGAGTTATTAGAAATGCTCAAGGAATTTGCATTGCTGCTTTTGCTTCTCCTTTTGGGGTCCAAAATAACCATGTGGTTGAAGCTCTAGCAATGCTAAAGAGCCTCCAGCTAGCTCAGGAATTCAAATTCAAAAAAATTTGGCTCGAAGGGGACTCTTTAAACATCATACAAGCCCTCAAAGATACAAGTTTTGTTTCCTAGAATATTACCAATTTAATTAAAAGTGCTAAATATCTTTTAAATAACTATGTTAGCATTAGTATAACTCATACCTTTAGAGAAGGCAATAAGGTTGCAGATATCCTAGCCAATGAAGGGGTCAATTTGGAGAAGGATGTCAAATACATTGGAGAAACTCACATTAAAAGGGAGGTTAAAGAGAAATTATACTTTGATTGCATCGATGGGTCAAGTTAATCTCATGATTACTTTCTGGGGAACGATTTCCAAAGATAGATTTTGGGGCGAATAAACTGTCAGATTATGAGTGTTTTTGGTATCATTTCCAAGATCATATGTGTGCGAAAGATTATAGTAATAATAGCTGGGTTTGTGTAGCCATAAGCAGCAATTTCAAAACAACGAAAGAGTCTTTACACGGGAATTCCAGAAATAACAAGTTTTCAGAGTCTTATCTGCGGATTGTGAACTGCAGCAGTGGGTATCTTTACTTGGAGCTCAGAATGGGTGGTAACCTAAATAGGAACGAGCCTCCAGGATGTGAAAATTGGAAGAGTGAACGAAAGGTCTAGAGAAGGCTCCACAGGTACGGCTTCATTGACTATATGGAAAAGCTTCACGAAAGCAGAAATTCTGTGTCTTATGGTTTTGCTAAAAGCTGGAGTAACAACAGAGTCACCCTATTTGGGGAGATTTGGCAAATCAATGAAAACATGGTTGCAGAGGTCACGGGTCTCCAGATGGAGGGGACTAAATTCTACAGGGATCGAAAGTATGCAGCTAAAGCTTTCAAAAACTTCCCGAAGTTGGAGGATGAGAAGGGCAAGCTTGTGAAGAAGGACAACATCTCCTACTACACCCCCCAGTAGGTAAAGCCTTTCTGGCAAAAAGTTCTAAGGGTTTTAATGGAGTATTTGACTATGGATGGCAGATTTACAAAAAATTATAACTATCATTTCGCTATTCTGAACCATTTTCGTCATGGGGCTAAAATATCCCTGCCCTTCTATTTAGCGTCCTCTCTAAATGAGAGCCTTGCAGACCATGCTAAAAATCCTAACTCTTACCCTTTAGCCCACCAGGGGCTCATACTGCTAATTTATGAACATCTAAAGGATAAGGCTAGGGCAACCAAGGATGACCCATTGATCATTAGCGCTCATATCTCTGAGAGCTACAAAGACTCTGACTCGAATGGGGATCAGCCCAACACCCCTACCCACAAAAAAAGGAAAGCTGAAATAGAGCATGAGGAAAAGGAGGTGCATTGTGATGAAGAAGAGGAAAAGGATAAGGACACTAATACTAAAATGGAGCAAAATAAGGATGAGAACTATGGTGAAGGGGAGGAAGGGGGTAAATCTGAAAACCCTCACACTAACCCTAAGGTCTCGAAACGTGAGAATGCTGCTCTGAATCCTAAGGAGTATGACAACCCTAACTCTGAGGAGACTGAATAGGGCAAGGACTCTGTGAACACCATCTTGGACAACGCCCGTAACTGCACTCTAGAATCCTTCAATTTCTAGAAATGGGTTGTCGAAAACATCACCAATATGCAAGGTAAGCAAAGGGAGCTGGAAGATAAGATTAATAAGCTGATTAAGAATTATGACTCTAGGAAACAGAATGAGGAAACGGAAAACAATGAAGCTGAGGAGGAAATGGAGATGGAGGACTGGTTGGAGAAAGATCTTATCAAAGGGGACCTAAAACATTTGGAGGATGTTATTAGAACTCTGAAAGAGCAGGTGGAGGAGGACAAAGACAACATCAACACCTGGATCGCCCGTAATGAGAAGGCTTTGAAAAGCCTCATGAACCACAGCCTCCAGGTCCTTAAAGTTTCTTCCCAGAATATGAATGCTTTGGTGGATCATTTGGAAAAGAAAAATCAAGATAAGAACCTGGTAATTATAAAAGATGCTCCAACCTCTAGCCCAACCCACCATAACCCTAGATGCAGAACTAGGCAGACCAGTATTGGGAAGGACACCAAAATGAAAGAGAGCCAGCTGGGACAGGAAAACAATGACCTGAGGGAAGTGGCCAAGGTGATGATGCTCTTGGTACAGAATTCTGAGGAAACTATGAAGAGTTTTTAATTAACTTGTAATGTTGGGCTTGGGGCCAATTTCTTGCTAGCCTCTTGTTGTCCCTTTCTCTGCTGCTGGTTTTTTTGCTGGTCTTTTGCAACTGTCTTGTTTTGTTTCCTTTTTGGATATCTTTCGAATGTAATCGGGTTTTGGGTCCCTTAAAACCTATTTTTACTTAATCAAAAACATTCAACATGTTATCACTATGTTAGATGTCTGTAACACCAAGCAGAAAAATAATGAAATATTCATGGTATTTTCTTCAACGTTGGCGGCATATGGTTTCAAGATATCCTTGAGATGTGCCTGAAAAAGAAAAGACAGAGATTTTCATTGACAACTTGAATAGTGAGATGAGTTACATACTCAAGCTTCAATGCATACCATCTTTTGCCAAATTACTTGAAAATGGCATCCAAGTAGAAGAAGCATGTGTCAAGAAAGGAACATTACAATTTTTCAAAGAAGGAACAAGTTCATCCAATTACAACAACCAAAACAACAATAACTTAGACAAATCTAGATTCTGGACCAGAAACAAAAACACTGGAAATGAAGGAGGAAACGAATCAAATGATCCAAAATCCAAGCAACTCGTGCTAGCGTTATCAAGTAATCCTCAAGCTACAAAGAATCCCAAAGCTGCTAACCAAGGTACTAACACGTATGCCCCAAATACCAATCAAGATCAACTCAACACAAAAAATGCCAACAATACCCAAAGAAATAACACCAATCGAGGACCTAATCCAAACTCACGAGGTAATGCAAACAACTTTCCAAAATGCATTTACACACCACTAGGGCAATCACTGGAGTCAGCATTTAGAGAACTCCTAGCAAACAAAAGTATCTCCTTACCAATGGTCAACAACTTTGAACCACAAATCAAACCACCTTGGTGGAATGACTCACACTTTTGTGATTTTCATCACAAGAAAGGTCATTAAACAAATGATTGCATGAGACTGAAAAACATTGTTCAAGACATGATTGATAGAGGAGATTTAACAGTCGACGGTCTCAAGACAAATGGTGATCATGGAGCCTTTAAGAATCCTCTTCCAAACTACAACAAGGATGGAGCTTCAACCTCAAATGATACACATGGAGCTTGTATCAATCACATATACGATAACACCATCAATCATATATCATTTGAGGACAATCAAGTCAATGTTATCACAATCAAGGACAAGCGTGAACATGAATTTGTCAACGTAACAACCCGAGCTCAAAAATATGTCTTGAAGGGGCATAGGTTAACAACAAACACCATACCCAAAATTCAATATGATCTAGTCAGTCAACTGTGCAAAACTCCTGCTCAAATATCTATACTGGAGTTGCTAAAACTTTCACCAAAACACAAAGACATCTTGGAGCAAGCATTATTAGAAACAAATGTACCTCAAGATCTGGATGCTGACAAATTCCTAGCCATGGTAGCTCATATGACAGGACCTCATAACCTCACCTTTTCTAAGCATGATAATATCTCATTGAGCCATCCACACAATACTCCACTCCACATTGAAGTCTTGGTCTACAAGCATCAAGTCAAAAGAGTATTAATAGATGGAGGAGCTGGACTCAATATTTGTACCTTGAAACTTATCCATGCATTAGGCTTCTCTGAGCAATCTATTGATCCACGTAAAAAGATCGCTAGCAAAGCATATGATGATGAAGAGAGATCATCCAAAGGAACAGTAATGTTGCCAATTCAAGTAGGACCAATACAAAAGGACACTATGTGCCAAGTCTTAGACATAGACCTCACATACAATATCTTATTGGGTCAACCTTGGATACATGAAATGCAAGCAATACCTTCTACTTATCATCAATGTGTTAAGTTCCCCTACAATGGGCAGGAGATTTCTATATCTGCATATCATAACCCTTTTCAACATTGTAATGCTATGGGGGAAGCCTAAGACAGCTTGGTTCCACATAATAGAGAAAAACAAAGTTACTCAGCTCCAGATCTTCAGCAAGAAAAGTCTAAATCACTATCTATGGATTTCAAACAGAAAATGAAAATCAAAGAGAAAGGCATGGGAGAATACTCATTGGAACCTTTGTGTGTAGCCAACTTACCAGCATCACCTAAATCTCATGGATTACCTACAGCATCAACACATCAAGCAACCCAACCCATCACCAAGTTTGATGGCAAATTTATTCAACTAGGCACTCTGGCACATGAATTAGAGGAGAAAGACATCCTTAGTTGGTTGTACAAGGATAAGGAAGAAGACAGGGTGGCTACTATGGAGGTAGCTATACCAACACACCTGTATGGAAAAGGTTACTTGATCATGCAACAAATGGGATACACTAGCAAAGGACCTATAGAAAAACGTTAGGAAGGTGTCACAAAACCATTAAATCCTCCTTCACAATTTAGTAAAGACAAAAAAGGATTGGGCTATGAATACATTCTAACACCAAGGAAGACACCAAGCAAATACCAAAAACCTCAGTGGAAAGCAAAGAAGAAATACAAGGAGGACTCTTGGCAGGAGGCACTATTTGAGTCAGCAGAGACTATACGCAAAGAATGTGAACATCAAGAACAAAAGCAACATCAACAGTAGGCCATCAAACAAAAGAAGGAAGCATCTACTGCAGAAGTACATCATATTCAAGAACCAATATCTGACAAAGAGGAATCACCTCCTAGTAACATCATTCCTCCCCAAGGAGAGACAGTATATGAACAAATGCAAAGAGTGGAAGCAGGATCTGACACAAAATCAAAGAAAACTATCAAACTTGTATCAATCATCAAAGACCTGTTCTCACCCTACAACATACTAGTCCACAGCACTGCCAAAATTTGGGATAATACCTCTGAGACTGATTCCAATGAATATGAATGGGGCAGTTGTTCTAATGTTATTGAAGATATTAGTGCAAATGACAGTTATCCACCCATCTCTCAAGAAGAACATGGCACAGAATCTAGACCACTTGAATTTGGTCCACAAAATATCTATGATGCCAAGGAAAACGAGCAGCGACATTATGAGCAAGTCTACACAGAAGATGATACCATCGAAGACCTTGACGAAATCTTTAATTTCTTTAACACCCTGGCCAACCACGATGATACCTCCATCCCGACACTTACAGTAGCTAAACTTGATCCGCCTAATGACTCCTTACCACTTGTCTTTCTTGACCTCATAAACTGGGACGAACCTGAAACTCATGATATACCAATTTTCCCAAGCGATGAATCCATTATCCATTACTTGTGTACCGTTAACCCAGAAATAGACTCTATCAGTGAACAAAGTAATGACATCTGCAATCAGGGGAGTACCAAGTCTCTCAGTCGCAAAAATGAACAAAATAAAGGATCTACTGCTGAAAACCAGTCAATGGCAGCAATAGATCACAAAAAAGTAAAAATAAAGGACGCATCAGAGGGTGAAAACCTTTTTAAGGCACCTAAAGATGGGAGGCTTGACACTCTTCCTAAGCATTATCATGAGCGATCACCCATATTGATTGAGCCCACTCAATCAATCAACATTGGTACTACAGAAGCAGCCAAAAATATACACCTTGTAGAATCTTTGACAGAGGAAAAAAGATCAGAGTTTATCAAATTTTTTAAAGAAAATCAAAACAACTTTGCTTGGTCATATGCAGATATGCCTGGGATTGATCCACAATTAATCATGCATCATTTGTCCATTGCTCTAGGAGCTAAGCCAGTCAAGCAATAACTGTGAAAGATGAATCCACATGTAGCGCTCATGGTCAAAGCTGAGCTGAAGAAACTATTAGACATCAGATTTATTCGACCTATCGACTATGTTGAATGGATTTCCAACATCATACCAGTATCCAAACCAGATGGCAGTATCAGAATATGCACTGATTTTAGAGATGTCAACAAAGCCTGTCCAAAGGATGACTTTCCTTTGCCCAGTATCGACATAATTGTAGACCTCATAGCAGGCCATGCAATGCTATCATTAATGGACAGTTTTTTAGGCTATAATCAAATCAAGATAGCCCCCGGAGGATCAAGATAGAACAACATTTACCTGTCCTTGGGGAACATACTGTTGGAATGTCATGCCTTTTGGCTTAAAGAATGTAGGGGCAACTTATCAATGAGCGATGACAACAATCTTTCATGACATGATGCATACCTTCATGGAGGACTATGTGGATGATTTACTAGCTAAATCATTTACCCGGGCAGAACATCTAAGTATTTTAGAGAAGATTTTTGACAGATTGGAGAAATTCCAAGTCAGGCTCAACCCCAAGAAGTGTGTCTTCGGGGTTAGATCAGGCAAGTTACTACGCTACATAGTTTTAGCTAAGGATATTGAAGTGGATCCAGCAAAGGTACAATCCATAATGGAGATGCCACCACCAAAGAACATCAGCCAACTCAGATCTCTACAAGGATGACTTCAATCAATCAGGCAATTCATTGCTCAACTAGCGGATAAAAGTCTACCATTCAATCATTTGCTACATAAAAATGTACCATTCAGATGGGAAGCAAAATGTGCAAAATCATTTTATCAAATCAAGCAGTATCTAATGAATCCACCAGGTCTAGTACCACCAATAGCAGGGAAGCCACTCATTCTCTACATGTTAACAACAAATATATCACTAGGGGCATTATTAGCACAAGAAGAATAACAAGGTAAGGAACGAGCTATCTATTATATCAGCAGGACATTAAACGGATATGAACTCAACGATACATTCATTGAGAAAGCTTGTCTAACAGTAGTATTCACTTCTCAAAAGTTCTGGCACTACATGCTAGCACATACAATCAAGCTCATAGCAAAAATTGATCCTCTTAAATATTTACTCAGCAAAGTAGCCCTTACAGGAAGATTGGCTAAATGGGTCATGATTCTCAGTGAATTTGATATCCACTACACAGAGTGACAAGCTATCAAGGGACAAGCAATTGTAGATCAACTAGCTGAAGCACCATTACCTAGAAAACAACCAATGGAGATCGAATTTCTAGATAGGGATGTTCTTGCTATTTCCACCAAACAATGGACCCTATACTTTGATGGATCATATACTCAACACGGCTCAAGTGTTGGCATTTTATTCATCACTCCTGAAGGGCACACCATACCAAGATCATATAGGCTTATGTTTCCATGCACAAATAACATTTCTAAATATGAGGCACTGGTTATAGGCATCAAAATGGTCATATAATGGAGAATCACAAAATTAAAAGTCTACGAAGATTCACAACTAGTCATCAATCAAATCAACAATAACTATCATACGAAGGACGACAAGTTGCTACCATACAAGTGAATGGTAGATGATTTTAAACAATATTTTGTACACATCACCTTTGAGCAAATACCAAGGTTGGAAAATTGAGCAGCCAATGCAATGGCTACTATTGCCTCACTACTGCAGATTCCAGAGCAATAGAGTCATTACGAGTTTCTGGTAGAGCAATTGTTCTCCCCAACCTATGACCATTCTGATTCCCATGTTATCTATGACTTGCCTGGTTCTGACTCTTTGTTATACAAACCCATATACGACTATCTTAATAGCAATATCCTACCCATTGACCTATCTCGAAACCAAAAACGCAACTTTATCCAGCAAGCTGCCCGCTATAGTCTCACTATCGATACTTTGTACCGTTGAGGTCTGGATGGTACTCTTCTTCGTTGCCTTGATTGTAATGAATCTGACTCCGCTTTACAAGAGCTTCACGAAGGTATCTATGGCACACATTCAAGTGGTCCTACTCTTGCTAAAAACCTTCTAAGAATGGGGTAATACTGGCCGACAATGGAAAAAGACTCTTATCATTTTGCAAAGAAGTGTCCTAAATGCCAAATCCATGGCAATCTTATACATGCACCAGCACAGGAACTGCAGCCATTCACAACATCTTGGCCCTTTTGCCAGTGGGGACTGGACTTAGTCGGCAAAATTTGTCCTTCATCTTCAAATGGACACAAGTTCATTATAACTGCAACACAATACTTTACCAAGTGGATTGAAGCGGTCCCCATGACCGCAGTGACTGGGAAACAAATTGCTTCTTTTATTCTTAATTATCTAATCTGCAGATATGACATTCCAAGTTCCATCATCACAGATAATGGATGACCTTTCAAGAACCAAGATGTGCAAGAACTATGTGAAAAATTCAAAATCCAACATCGTTTCTCTACACCTTACTACCCACAGGGGAATGGTCAGGTAGAAGAATCCAACAAAACAATATTGAAAATCCTAAAGAAAATAGTGAATGATGCAGGCAAAGATTGGCATGTACAACTCAATTCAGCACTTTGGGCATACAGAACTAGCATCCGTACACCTACAGGAGCTACACAATATTCATTGGTATACGGATCAAAAGCAATTTTACCCCTGGAGGTAGAAATTCCATCTCTCAGAGTCTCTTTGAAAGGCCTAATTCCAGATGAAGAGTATTGAGTCAACTGACTACAAGAGCTATAACTTTTAGATGAAAGATGCCAACATGCCTACTCTCACCTCAAAGCATATCAGCAATGCATGTGCAGAAGCTACAACCATAAGGTCATTCCCAGAATTTTTAAAATTGGTGACCTAGTACTCAAGGGAAATCCTAGAAATCAACAAGATCAGGAAAAGAAAGGGAAATTTGAACCTAACTGGTTAGGTCCCTATGTCATCATATCAGCCTATGGATCAGTCACTTATCAGCTAACAACTTCAGAAGGAGATGTGCTCGATGAACCAACTAACAACATCCATATGAAGAAATACTACACCTAAGCAGTCTAATGCACAGAAAAGTCGAAAATATCAAAAAATCAAAAAAATCAAAAATCAAGAAAAAAGCAAATAAAAAGGTACAATAAAAACAACTGGTAAAAACTTGGCAATGGATGCTATTGTGAGAGGATAGCTCCTCTATCTATCTTTTACTACCATGTCGTTATATCCATAGTTAAGTACTATCGGCCATTGCACAACATTTTTATCACAATATCCATCCAGGACATACTTAGCGTAGTCACTATCCTGGTTTATCCACATATTCTTTCACCACATCTCACCATGGCTTGGTAATCACTGTACATATCCACATTAGGGGGAAAACTCAGCTAGGGGCAGCATTGATCAGAACTTGCAGCAAATTTAGGACATCAAAACTTATAGCAAACTCAGACCATCATATCCAGCAAACAACTCAACAATCACAAAACCAAACATTGATCACTTAAAAGATTCACAAAACATGATGGATGATTTTTTGAAGTATTAAATGTTTGCATCTTGCATAAAGTTTTGACTTTTTTTGCACTTGAACTTTTTGAATTATTAGATCATCTACATTTTCTCAACAATGCTTCAAGCTAGAGAAAGTCGTGAGGACTCCACTATTTTTTAGTTTTCTATCTGTGAGGTGATCATTTGTACTATGCAGATACTTGTCTCGAGACATGATTCAAAGCATATCACTGAAGACATGATTCCACTTTGTGCATACAAATGGTTTAATCTTGTCTGTTTATATGCAATCCGCACTCAGGTCATCCTGGTTCAATTATGCCTTGACGCTTGTGCTATCTTGCAAAATCAAAAATCATGTAAATTTTTCTCAGGTCATTATGGTTCAATTATACCATTGTGCTTGTATAAATTTTCAACATATCCCAAACAAATCAATGCTCAATGATGATACCTACAAAGAAAGTAAAAACATGTGACTATATAGGGATGACAAACGCTGAATGAGGATGCTATATTTAGTTGCATATCATTTTACAATTAGTTTCATATCACATTAATCTTGCATTAGTATCATTTCATTTTCCATATCATATCATACATCTCATTTTCAAGATACATCTCACAACATATCATATCATACATCTCATTTTCAAGATACATCTCACAGCATATCATATCGTACATCTCATTTTCAAAATACATCTCATAAACATCATGCATTAACACATCATATTCATCAAATCTCAACACACATACATCTAAGAATTACACCATCATCATAGAATAATCAAAATCATATAGAAAGCATCATCCATAACACATCACATAAAGATCAAGGAAAATTGTGTCATATATATCTTAAAAATGATCAATGTACAAAATATGTCATGTCTGTGCCAACTACAAAATGATCAAAATACAATGGAGACAACGTCTCTCAGGTATGACTATCTCCTGAAGGAGACAGTCTCGCTGCAGATGTCCCAGCACCTGGATCTCCAAGTGGATCCTATCTAGGAGGCCCTGTCACACCTCTACTCTTTGTCCTCGACCCAGTCTCTCAGGATCAACTCGATCTCGAAGCTGTGAAACTCTGCACTCGGCGCTCCTTGGGCACTGCATCCTCATAATGCCTCCTGTAGTACTCCGCCTCCTTGGCTCTCAGATCCACCTCTCTCAAAGTGTCTCTCATCGGGCCACCCCCATCACTACTCTCTCCAAAGCCTCTGCTCGAGCCTCAGATCAACCTAACCGCTCCAAAACTATATCCTGCTCAGTAGTCAGTTGTAGAATCTGTCACTGATGCACCAATAGCTATGTCTACAGGTGTTGCACTGATAACTATAGCGACCTAATCTATGTGTCCTCCCGGTGCATCGAAATCCGCATCTAGATGGGTACCTGTGAAGTGGCACCCCCTATCCTTCTCCCTGTCCTCGGTGTTGGTGGGGGTAACACATCAGCTCTCCTCTTCTGAGTCAGTCGGCTAAACTCGTCAGTCCCTCCCACCACTGCTATCACCTCTCCTACTCTCTCCTCACCCCCAGCTCCAATAGCCAAACCTCCTCTCCCTCTATCCACCACCACTCGCCGCACTGCTCTCTCCACCCGAACCCCTTTGTCACCACCATCTCCACCTCGATCTCCTCTCCTCCCTCTATCCCCTCGTTGACCTCGGCCACCTCCTCTACCATCTCCACCATCATGCCCTCCACCATCCCCACCTCCCACATCTAGCTCCTCTCCATCCTCTCTCTGTCTCCCTAGCCTCTCGGGTTGCTCATCATCCTCATCATCGTCAAAAGCGAGAATCATTTCCACTGGATCTGATATCCTGGCAACAACATGTGCCGCAAACAATGTGGTGAACTCCTATGTCATCCCTACGTCTACTACCCCATAGGCGTAGTCCCATATCTGGTTGGCTAATTGAAAGAACTCCTCAACTGCCACCGCGCTATCAATAGTGGGTCTCCCCTCTGGTATATCATATCTCTGTCGAGCATACAAGCATGCTCCCTATGGAACTCCATGCTAACAACCATACTGCCGCAACACTCGACTATGCAAAAATCTCTCAATAACAAAGGGCGTCCGCCCTATCAAAAATTGGGACATATAGACGTACGACATCTCCATACCATCCTCTACCCATACCTCACACTCCATATATGATCTCCAGATGACCGTATCAATACCATCTTACACTCTCCTCTAGTGCTCTAGTTTGCCCAACTTACTCTAGACAACTATCCCTCAATATTTGTATGCATAAGCACACCCAACTGGCCTATCTCTTTCCGCCAGTGGCCTGGCTACGGGAATATGCTCCCATGCCCATACCTGTAGCAGTGTCACTCCAGCGGATAGACTACTATAACCCAAGTACACCACCTGATGCAGATCCCTGTATAAGTGGGTCAGCATAGCCAACCCCCATGCAAAATGGCGACCTTGTGTCACCATGTCCTCCAGGACCAACCCCATCCTACTACCAGTCCCTTTGACCTACGATTGGGACATAAGAAACCACCTATAAATCTTGCCAGCATTGACGATAGAGGAGCGTAATCCAAATCTATGAAAACCTGCCAAGGGATCTCATATCCACAAACTGTATCATCTTGCAAAATCCGACGAAGTGCCTCTGTCCTGCCCTCCTCTATCTGCTCATAAGGTAACAATGCACCTACCACAAGAATCCGCAAAATCTGGTAGCAATCCTCAGGTGTCACTGTGATCTCACCTCTCGCCAAATGGAAGGTGTTGGTGTCACTATGCCACCTCTTAGCCAACGTTGTCAACAAACCTCGGTTAATGATAAATCGGAGCATCTCTAACAAAGAGGATAAGCCACACCTCTCAATAATATCCCTGTCAGCTTGTGTCAATCATGGTATCAATGACCATGGTCTTGAAAATCGCTCTTGCAGTTGAACAACTCCAATGCGCTCCTGTCACAAGCAAAACAAGTCCAATATCAATTTCCTCATCAAATCAATTCACATCATATCAAATCCATTTCCATATCAAATCATATCAACTTGTAACAACTCAAGTTCCACAATTACATCAACTTGTAACACAACTCAAGTTTCACAATCAAATCAACTTGTAAAACAACTCAAGTTTCACATTCACATCAGCTTGTAAAACAACTCAAATTCCACAACCATATCAACTTGTAAAACAACTCAAGCTCCACATATATATCAACTTGAAACAATGCAAATCAAATCAAGTTCATATCAAAACATCCATATCAAGAACCACATCATATCAACATCAGATCAATATCAACTTGAAACAATGCAAATCAAATCAAGTTATATCAAAACTAATATTGGACAGCTTATCAAAACAATGACAGCAGACACACAAACTAACAATTCGCACCTATCCCGACAAAAACTAGCAAAAACTTACCTATCTTTCTTCATCCAAAATCCTACTTTACCCCAATTTTTTCCCTCATGCGCTAAACAATCTTGTCTATGCACTAAACTGTTGGTTATGTGCTACCCTGTCCTCTCAACGCACTACACCATTCACCTTATGCGCTAGCCAGAACCTATGTGCTACCCTATCCTATTTATGCATCACCTAAACTACCCTAAGCGCTACAAACCCCTATGTGCTACAAACCCCTATGCACTATCTTATCCTAGCCCTATGCTGCAAACCTAACCCTATGTGCTAGGTGCTAGGGTATACCTACGCGTTATCCTACACTACCCCTGCGAACCCCAACTAACCCTATGCGCTACCCTGTGCTCCCGATGCGCTAACCTATATTTATGCACTAAGATAACCTACCAATTCGCTATCCTAATCTACCCAGACGCTACCCTATTTCATTAAAACCTATGCGCTACGCAACCTATCATATGCGCTACGGTTTAACCCCAACACGCTAAACTGTTAAATTCGTGTGGCAAAATTAAAAAACATGATCAAAAATGACAAAACAAAAATTCAAAAGGGGTAAAAAAGGATGACTTACCGGTGGTCCATATGTAGCGGGCCTCCGATACCTCCGAACGCGCTCAAATCGATGAGAAGCAAAAGGAATCGACATTTTGTCTTTTCTCCAAGTGTCACTTTCTCCAAAGTCAACAAGCACAAATGAGACAAAAGAAATCACTTTTACCTTTTTATAGGGTAAAATGAAAATTAGGGCTGCATAGACGGACATGTAAATTTCTCATGGGCTCATTTCTAACCCTCGCAAACATCATTATCAGGAGATGAATCAATTTATCGCATTCAACATAGACAAAAATTTAAAATGCAATCAAAATTATCAAAACAAATTTTTTGATTCATCTCCCGAGGGGGCATTATCAACATCATTTATCAAATCTGGGGTACGACATGAACATCTCAACATAACATCACACTGATAATAACCAAATCATGACGACACATCATTTTATTTGAATCAACATGTGCACACACGTCACTTCAAAGAGGGGCAAAATGTAGACGTATAAAAATGACCATATTCCTAAATGAATATTTAATGTTCATTTTATTCTCGTTCCTCTATTTAGTTAAATCTAATTTAATTAAAACACCCACATTCTTCTATTTAATTAAATAAATTATTCAATTTATTTATTTAAATTCACTTAAGCCCTTTACATCATTTAATTGAATAAATCATTTTATTTAATTAAATCCCTTTTCTATACTCTTTGATTAAATTTACATTTAATTAAATAGTTTACCCCAATTAAGTAAATCTAATTTATTTAAATCCCCAATTTGCAACCACAATTGAAATAAATTAATTTTATTTTAATTAAATTCCCCTCCACCCACTTGCAAAATCCTAAATCTCCCACTTGTCTCCTAATCCCCTTCCTAAATTCTTCTAGAATCCATCTAATCCTAATCAATTAGCCTAAACCCATCCATTATCCCTTTTCCCTAAATTTGAGGATGTCACTTCTCAAATTTGGAGTAAAGTCTTCAAAAGGAATTAAATCCTTCATGCCTTCAACAAGCTAACTTGTTGAATACCCCCAAATTTGGAAGGACTCTTACAAATTTGTCCCCAAAGTCTTCAAACCATTAATGATTAACTAACCCTTAGTGGCATGGTTAGAGACTTTTTGACTAACTTAACCCTCATCTAACCTAGGGGTCTCATCAAGCATTCATTACTTTGACCATGGTTATCCCTTTAACCTTTGCACAAGAGTTTACCCTTTGGGTAAAATCTTTATCCATTGGATAACCCTAACCTAACCTTCACCCTTACCTCCTAAGGTAACCATGAGGTCTTCTCAAGCATTTAATGCTTCTTACATCTCCTCTCAAACAGTCTTATGTTGACAATTGTCACCATTTCATTGGTGAAAATTGTAAACATGGATTGATAAATTTCAATCCTGACCCTTGATTAACTCCTTCAATCCTGACCTTCCATTGCCCTATTTTCACTATAAATAGAGCTCTCATTCCTCCATTTCAAGGATCATCCAAGCTTTTAGTATCTCACTTATGCTCAAATTTATCAATACATCTAGCTTCTCTTTGTAATAGGAATTAATCTAATAAGCATTTTAGAGTATTTTCTTTATCATTAGCTTAAATCATTAACTAGTATATCATGTTAGGATAGTATTGCTACTAACCTTGTCATCTTATAATCTAGTTTACTTCATTTATAAAATCATTCATAGATAGGATGCATTTCATGTTAAAATCAATCTAAAGCATCCCTCGTTCTTGCATTCGTCATCCCTAAGTCACTTTGCTCAGTGATCTGAGAGCAAAGGCATTGGCTTGAGGGACCTTGTGAGATAGAGAACCATGGAACCTACCTTGGGAAGTTGAGTCATTCTTCATGACTCCATAACTTGCACCAAGAAGTCCTGTGGGTGTGTGGATAAGTCCCTTTGAACATATTTTTTTAACATTTTAAGTTTCATAGCCCCACTTTTCCCGCACACACGTACTTTTTCATTTACTTCTATAAATGTTGTTAGATAGATTTCATTAATATTATTGACTACTTTCAATGTACACAATTTTTTGCTTCTTTGATAATAGTCCATTGTTCATCTACAATAGCAGTGTAAATCATTAAAATTTCATATTAGCTCAATATATGACAAGTATAGTTATAGTTTGATGAGAGAAAACTTGGTGATAAACAAAGGAGCATAGACTAGAACCTTGGTTAGGTTGAATTCCTCTATATTTTGGAAATATGTCAATAAAACTAGTAAGACTAAATAATTCATGTATGTTGTGGCACCAATTTTTGGGTCATATGAATAAAGAAGGTGTTAGGACCATTATTAATAAAAATAAATTAGTTGATAATTGTTCTAGTTACTCTATTAGTAAAATTGATTTATGTTAGCATTGTTTTTCTGGTAAATAAAATAGATATTCATTTCCTATTGGAAGCTATAGAATAAAGGATATACATTTGGTTTAGTGGATGTGGGTTTTATGGCTAAATATCGTTATTATGTTTCATTCACTAATGATGCCTCTAGAGACACCTAGATTTATTTTATACATGATAAATATGAAGTATTCACCAAGTTTAATGAATTTAAGGCCTTAGTTGAAAAGAATACATTACAAATAATGGTGTTGAGATCAATAATGTTGATAAATATTGCTTTAAGAAATTTCATGAGCTTTCTAAAAATGTAAGGATTGTTCGATAAAATATTACAACATACACATCTCAATAGAATGGGGTTGCAGAGAAAATGAACCAAACTCTAATAGTAAGGGATGGAACTATGTTTTTTCAAATCTTGGAGAATTAACAATTGGGTGTTGTTTATATTTTGCATTTGGTGTTGTGAAGAAGATCTAAATTGACACAACTTGGAACTTCATGGTGTTGGTAGAAGGACATGTTATGACATGGTTTATAGGCCTTTTCTATTTGTTTTATCACTACATCCTGGATGTTCAAGATCAAATGGTACAATGTGGCAAACTTGGG
The DNA here is from genome assembly GCF_030272615.1 of Cryptomeria japonica. NCBI lineage: Eukaryota > Viridiplantae > Streptophyta > Pinopsida > Cupressales > Cupressaceae > Cryptomeria > Cryptomeria japonica. Next base: position 639,144,801 of record NC_081407.1, on the reverse strand, counting down.
AGAGTTATGGTGACATGTTGTGAGAGATTATGTAGTGGTTTTAGTTGCATGGGTGGATCATTGTGATTGTTCTTTGTTATTACATGGTTTAACTATAACCCATAAATTACCCATGTGGAGTGGGAGTTCCTAGATGCGTATGTTTTTCATTTATAAGTTTTTTACAAGGATCTTGTGATTGTAATTTATGGGTTGGATATGTTGTTGGTACGAGTTCTACTAATGTTTGGATACCTTTGAGAATGGATGATTGGATGGATTAGCATTTTTGTAGTTTATATTTACAATCATGTGAGTTTCTTCATTTGATAGTAACTTGGATCGTTTGTTATGCTTGGTTTTGATGCTTGTGTTCTTTGGATTGATACGTCTTCACCTTGTCTTGTTCCATTTTTTCCATATGTGGCATGTTGGAGGATGAGAGAAGTTCTTCCTTGAGATGGTGGACATCTTAGATGTTATTGCAAGTGTCTTGATGGGACACAAGTGAATGCTAGAGATTCATATTGTTTCATAGATGGGTATGATGATGCATTTAATCAATTGACCCTTATGTTATGTATGTGTAGTGTCATAAAATTGTGACCCCTCCAATTTGTGACCACATTAGGGTCTTCACGTTGGTGATTTGAATCCCCAAGCCTGATCGGAGACCCAAGACTTGCCCAACCCCTAGAAACCACACTTGTTCTGCCCTCTGCATTGCCTGAACCTGCTTCATGTCCTGAGACAAGGGAAGGAAAAGGGTGAGGCATTGTTCTCCCTAGGACAGGGGTGTGGCACCCTTGTCCTTTCCCTATTTTGGGGCCCCCTATATCATATCTTTGCATTGGACTTTGCATAAAACGGGAAAAACTTTCCCTGTGTCAGCCTATGATGAAAAATCAATCAATTAGCCCTAATTGATGAGTATATAAGTTGCATTTGCCCTCTCATTGACATGAAGTTGAACAAGCAAAAAATTTGGATAAGTGATAAGGCGGGCATAAGTTCAAGCATTCAAGCATTCTGGTGTAGGGCACCTAACACTCCAAGCATGCAATTTTGTATTCTTCTAAGTTTTATGTGTTGTCTTTTATGATGTAATAATGGACCAACCATTTGGGACTCAATAGAGCCATGGTTAGGTTGTCCAAGTTTTTTATTGTGTCATTTGTGTTCAGGATGCTATCAACTTAGGAAGTTGTAGTGCTAAGGTTGATCACAAGAGTAGTACTCTGGATCATTGTCAACATGTAATAGGGGTCTATTATTTTGTATTTAGGACTTCTAGGATTCTTGAGGGCCTTCAGGAGCCTTGGAATGCACTAGAATGAAAAGTTCCATCTCATGTGTCAAAAAGATGTAGAAGTTGTTGAGCAATATTTTGCAACTTTTTCCAATAGTTGTATTTTTTATGATTGGCATTGAAAATTTGGTTCAACCAACTAAACCATCAACATATAAGCCAAAATATACTTCATTTTACGGGTTGGAGAATTTGGAATGCAAGAACAAGTTTTTGAGTTGCAAGCAAATCTTGTTTTCTTCACCGTTTAACAGTTTTCTTGAGTTTTCATTGCTTTGTACGGTCTAGTGCGGACTTGTCAGAGAAATATCATTGCAGGGCATCAGTGTTTGTTGAATATACTTTCCAGAATGGTAGATTAGTAGGTTTATTTGTGTTTGGTTGCAGAGATCTCATTCTTTCTTCGTAACTAGGTGTAAAACCCTTGCAAAGTAGGGTTTAAGAGCAAAATGACTCTAACCTGAGCATCCATTGATAGCACCAGTTGAAATCAAATGGAATGCTAGGTTTTGGGTCTGTACATATGATTAGAGTAGGTTTTTTTGTCTTTCAAGCTTTTTTGGAGGAGCTACAATGAAACCCTAGGCTCGCCGCTAGGAGTTGGTGAGTTAGGACAGTGGAAGATGTGGAAATTTTGAGCACATGTGGATTGGTGGAAGAGAAATGGTCCCATGGTTGGAAATCCCTATGAGTTCCCTTAAATAATCCTCAATTTATTTGAGCAGATGTTTTGACTGGTGAAGGGTTTTAAATCCATCTTTTCAAGTCACCCGGGGAGGCTTAAACCCTAGAAAATAGTGCAGTATTGGAAACCCCATGTGTATGGATAACCCAAATGCAATTTTCCAATATTGTTTGTAACTCTAAAAAGGGTACTCAAATCCACAATTTTTTTGTGGCCTTGAGTGGAATTTTTTAAAACCAACTCCTTAAAACTACCAAGGGAGGGATAATTGAATTAGGCCTATTTGAGCCCGGTGGAGACAAAGAGAAGTTAGAAAACCTTAGAGATGGGTTTGAAGATGCCCAAACCCCTCAAAGAAATCAAAGACATAATTTAAATGCATGTTGAACACCAAGAACCAATTAGTGTATTGAGATCCTTTGCAGAGGTGCTTGGAGCCTTAGGAGTGGAGTTGGAGATTGAGGTGGAAACCTCAATAGGCAGTTAGTTGTCAAAGCTCAAGTGGCTATACCTTGGAGGAAAGCCAAAATGGATCATACCTTGGAGGTTTGGATAGCACAACCCCTACCAAGTGCCATTGGATGGGCTTGAGGAGTTAGAGGGTTGAGTAGACAAGTAAACCAAGAAGGTGATTGGAACAAGCTCCAAGACTCTCTACATTAGAGTAGTATCAGAGCCACTCTTTGAAAGATTTGGTGTATGTCAAACTGTGAAGAATCAGAAGCAATTTCAATGCCTCCAAAGGCTATGACTCCAGAAGCCATCCGACAGATGGTGGCAAAGATGATAGAAGGATTGAAGGATGCAGAAGGAAGTAAAGGAACCAGAGAGGTTAAGAAGGAGAAGGGGAAGGTTAAGACGGAATGGGGAGATGAGCCAAATGAAGAAGTAGACGATGGAGAGGAACAAGCAGCAATAGCAATGCCTCAAGACCAAAATCTATTCTTGGGTGCAGTCAAATCCATCTCCAAGGATAATTTGGATGGATTACCCACCTATAGAGGAAATCTCAATGGAGAAGAGTTGCTAGATTGGATAGAAGCATTAAATAATCATTTTGATTATAAGGAGGTAGCAGAGGAGAAAAGAGTCAATTTGGATTATAAGGAGGTAGAAGACTTTAAGGGAAACCATTAAAGGTTTCAAGTGGGTGAGGATAAATAGGATTTTAAATAAATAATTTATTTAAAATAGTTGTGCAACTTGCTTTTGTAGGAAAATACAAGTGGGTGGAGGATAAAGGTGATTTAAATAAATAATTTATTCAAAATAATTGTGCAACTTGCATTTGTAGGAAAATGCAAGTGGGTGGAGGATAAAGGTAACTTAAATAAATGTTAATTTATTTAAATGTGAGAGGTGGGATTTTGGGGGAATTTAAATAAATATTAATTTATTTAAATGTGAGAGAAAAATTAATTAAATAAATATGATTTATTTATTTAATTAATGGTTTGAATTTGGTTAAGTGAATTAAATCAAATAAATTGAATAATTTATTTAATTAATAGGAGAAGAGGGTTAAGATGAATTAATTAAATATTAATTTAATTAATTATTAATTGATGGTTAAATAATCAAATAAATACTAAATATTTATTTAATTAAGTGGACAGATTTATGTGTCTACATTTGCCCCTCTTTGAGACGGTGCAGTTTATCACGTCGTTTCAAAGAAAGAAAGAAAAGTGTGAAGAAATGCCTCATAAAATGTAAAGGTATGCCCCCTCGAGAGATGGGCCGAATTTTGTTGAAAAATCGGGCGATCTCTCGAAAAAGAATGAAAAGTGGAGGGGAGGTAGAATAAAAGAATTTAGAACTAATGATGAAAGAATGGGAGAAAATGGAGTGACTATGAAGAAACAACAAGCCAGTGAGTACCCTGAGGTCATGCAAGAGATACATAGCAGATGTAGTGTGGGGTTTGGATTGATGCTATACAATTGATCAAAATTGGTTGGACAATCTGGTGCAATCAGTTTAATTGCCTCGGTCAAGTCAAAGCGTGACAGTTGATGTCAGTTGGTCACTTGGACATGATAAAGTCTGAGTAAGTGAATCAAAGTGACCTGATGTGACTTAGACAATTGATGTAATTGCCCGATGAAGTCAAGGTATATGAAGCAAAATACTCGTTGAGACGTAGACAATTGATGTAATTGTCCGTTGGATTGTGTTTGATTGGTTGATCAATTTATAGTGTGTGCATGTGATGGATGGTTGTGGAGAATCATGGCAGCTCCGTTGAGACTAGGTCATTATGATAAATGTCTTATGTAGTCTAGGATTACCATGATCAATTACCTGTTGAGACCTGAAGATACTTGATCAGAGTATCTGTTGATAGTCTAGGTGTGTGGGAGTCGATGTATCTGTGTAGACAGAGTAACTAGCTTAATTTTGTGGATGAGTGAGGATGGGAAGCAATGAAGGGTTTAGGATGATGTTGATGAGCAAGATAGGGAGGGTGAGGAGGGATTCGATGTTAGATAGAAGATATGGAGGACTAGGACCGAGTCCTATGGAAGAAGAGGAGTAAAATAGAGTATGCATTATTATGACTATGTATGCATGATATGCAGCTATTATGAATGTATGGATGGGTGGAATGCAACGAAATGCAATATATACAGATGAGATGGAATGACGATCCATGGTGCTTTATTTTTCATCATTGAGATTTAAAATGTTGTAAGAAAATACAAGCAACTTGACATAAAGATTCAAGATAACCAGAGTATTTCTTACATGGATTTGATATAGCAAGTTAATACAAGCAACTTGATATAATGGATTCACCCCAGAGATTTTTGAGAACACGCTTGGAGATTATTATCACACTAATTTTTCTTTGGAGTCATTGAAGATCATTGTGTTTTTTAGATTATTTGCATCCATATTTAGTTTTACTCATCCATATTGCTTGAATCCATATTGCTGGAAATTATTCATCCATTTTGCATCCATATAGTTAATATCATATAGATTAAATCATCCGTCTTGTTGTAGTCTAGTCACTGGTATTGCTTATAAAAATCTGAGAGCAATCTTATACTTGCATCTTTTAGAAGGCAATTAGTCGCTTCGTTATGGTTTTTTACTTATTGATTATTGATTTACTAATCATACATATAATGACTTAATTGAAGTGTTGTGCTTGCAGCTACAGACCCTTTTTCACACACACACTACCAGGGGATTATGAAGTTCAAATCCACAAGAGACAACAAAATTTGAAACAAAGGGAGTTAGATGTCAATGCATACACTGAGGAATTCCACAAACTTAGTTTGAGGGCTAGGAAGCATGAGAATGAAGTGGAGAAATTGGCTAGGTACATGAATGACCTTAGACAAAACATACAAGATGAGATAAGTATCCTCACACCAGACACTGTTCACAAGTATTTTCAGTTGGCATTAAGGGAAGAGGAGAAGATCAAGAGGAGAAGTGAGCAAAATCATAAACATAGAGGTGGTAAAAACTTTAGAGGTAGAGGAACCTTTGGTAGAGGGCAAAATGCTCCAAGAAATGAAGAGCAACAAAACCAAGAAGGAAGTGGGGACTCACAAAGAGGAACATTTAGAGGAAGATGCAATTTTAGGGGCAGATTTGGAAACTCAGGAAGAGGAAATACAGTCTTCACTGGTAGGTGCTATCACTGCAATCAAGTTCGATATACCATGAGTAGGTGCCCGGGAAAAGCCTCAAGTTCATCAAACTAATACATGGGAGAAAGAATAACTCAATTAGTGCAAGAGGAGGACACTCAAAGTGAGAGCTCTCCAATTAGTAAGGCAGGGCCAGTGACAAATGGAGAAAACTTAATGATGAGAAGAACAATGCTCAAGATACCCCAATCTCAAGAGCCACCACAGAGGAAAATTTTGTTTAGGACCACTTGTAAGTCACATGGGAAAATTTGTAAGTTGATTGTGGATTCAGGTTCCACAGAGAATATTGTCTCAGTCGAAATGGTGGATAAACTCAAACTGAAAATGTTACCTCATCTCACTCCCTACAAGTTATCATGGCTCAACCGGGGTCAACATGTCTTAGTTGATGAACAAGCATGGGTGGACTTTGAAATTGGTGAGTATAAAGACAAACTACTATGTGACATATTGCCTATGGATGCTTGTCATTTGCTTTTGAGCCATCCATGGCAATATGATGTGAGAGCTAGTCATGATGGAGAAAAGAACAACTATCTCATCACCAAAAATGGCAAGAAGTATCAGATGGATCTATTACCTGATCCAAAAGAGGAAAAGCAAGTAGGGTCAAGTGTCATGTTTTTGAGTGGTAAAGAGTTTCTTAAAGTACTGAAACAAGAAGGGAATCGGGGCTATGTTGTAGTGTTAAAGCCTAGAGATGAAGCAAAGGCAAATCCAATGAGTGAAGTTCCTCAAGAGGTACAAGGTTTACTAAAACAATATGCAGAAGTTATAGGAGATGATATGCCTAATTCTTTGCCTCCAATGAGAGATGTGAATCATCAAATGGACTTGATACCAGGGGCAAATTTGCCTAACAAAGCGAATTATAAAATGACACCTAGTCAAAATGAAGAGATCGCTAAACAAGTGCAAGAACTCTTACACAAAGGGTTCATTAAAAAGAGTTTGAGTCCATGTGATGTTCCTACTATATTAGTGCCTAAAAAAGAGGAAAATGGAGGATGTGCACTGACTCAAGAGCAATCAATAAGATCACTATAAGGTATTGGTTTCCCATGCCAAGGATTGAGGACCTATTGGACAATCTAGGTGGAGCAAGCTACTTCAGAAAGGTGGACTTGAAGTCTGGTTATCATCAGATAAGAATCAGACTTGGTGATGAATGGAAGACATCCTTTAGAACTAATGCAGGCCTATATGAGTGGTTGGTGATGCCATTTGGTCTCACCAATGCACCTAGTACCTTCCAAAGGCTCATGAATGAATTCTTAGTTGAGTTTATTAGTAGATTTGTTATTGTGTATCTTGATGACATTTTGATCTTCAATAGGTCCAAGGAGGAACACCTTAAGCATGTGGAGATGGTCTTGAAGAAGTTGAAGGAGGCTCAACTCAAAATCAACCTTGAAAAATGTGAGATCTTGAAAATAGAGCTAGTTTACCTTGGTTTTGTTATTTCTCAAGGATGTTTAAAGATGGATCCAAGTAAGGTAGAAGCAATACTTAATTGGCCTACACCTAGGGGCATAAGTAATGTTGGAAGTTTTCATGGAATGGCATCTTTTTATAGGAAGTTTGTGAGAAACTTTAGCCATGTTTGTGCTCCTATACTCAACACCATTAAAGGAGGGATTAAGTGTCACTTTAAGTGGACAAAGGAAGCCAATAAGGGGTTTGAAATGTTGAAAGCTAAGATAGAAGAGCTGCCAACCCTTAGATTGCCTGATTTCAGTCAGTTGTTTACAATAGAATGTGATGCTAGCCTAAGGGCAATAGGGGCAGTTTTAAGCCAAGAAGGTCATCCTATAGCCTTCTTCTCAGAGAAGTTAAATGAATCTAAGCAAAGATACTCCACATATGACTTGGAGTTGTATGCCATGGTACAAGCATTGAAGAAGTGGCGTCATTACTTTTTGCCCAAAGAGTTTGTAGTTTTCACTGACAACCATGCCCTTAGTTTCCTCAATGGGCAAGAGAAGTTGAACCAGAGACACCTAAAGTGGGTTGAATACCTACAATCCTATAACTTCACTATTAAGCACAAAAAGGGCACAACAAATAAGGTAGCTGATGCATTGAGTAGGAGGGTCATGACTATGCAGGAGATACAATTGCAGTGTGGGATTGAATGAGTTAAAAGACCTCTACAAGGATGATAAGGATTTTGCAGAGATATATAGTGTTTGTTCTTATTTCTCTAATGCCTCTCATGTCTCTTATTTAGAATATATGATACAAGAGAGTTTGTTGTTCAAAGGACATGTTCTTTGTATACCCCAATGCTCTAAGATAAAATATTATCCAAGAAAAGCATCAAGGAGGTCTCAAAGGTCATTTTGGCATAGATAAGACTTTGGAGCAAGTTGGTAGGTTTTATTATTGGCCCAAGTTGCAATCAGAAGTGAGAAGGTTTATAGAGCAATGCACAATCTGCCAAAGAGCAAAAAGATCATCAAGTAATACAGATCTATATCAACCCTTGGTCATACCTCAGAGGCCTTGGGAATGTTGAGCATGGATTTTGTGTTAGGCTTGCCAAGAACTCCAAGGGGATTTGATAGAGTGTATGTGGCGGTAGATAGGTTCAGCAAAATGACACATTTCATACCTTGCAAGAGCACCAATGATGCCACCTACATTGCAGGCCTCTTCTTCAAAGAGATAGTTAGAATTCATGATCTTCCAATCATCATAGTTAGTGATAGAGATGTGAAGTTCATAAGCCACTTTTGGAGGACACTTTGGAGAAAGTTGGGCACTAAGTTATCTTTTTCATCTACCTATCATCCTCAATCAGATGGTCAGATAGAGGTAGTCAATAGATCATTGGGTAACTTGCTAAGATGTCTTACAAAACAACATGGGCAAACTTGGGATTTGGTACTTGGTCAGGCAGAATATGCATACAATGACTCAGTGAACCGAAGCATAGGTAAAAGTCCCTTTGAGATAGTGTATGGATTCCATCTTAGGGGCATACTAGAGCTCAAAAATCTCATTTCTATGGCACCTAAGAGTGCATAAGGTGAGAATTTTGTAGAAGGTATCAAAGAAGTGCATGATAAGGTAAGGCAGACCTTACAACAAAAATCTGAGCAGTATAAGGTGAATACTGATAAAACAACAAGGAATGTGCAATTTAAAGTTGGAGACTTAGTGTTAGCATACCTAAGGAAGGAGAGACTTCCAAAAGGGCAGCCAACCAATCTAATGATGAAAAATATTGGACCTCTCAAGGTGGTGCACAAATATGGATAGAATGCATATGAAGTTGAATTCCCTCCCACCTTGGGTATTTCTCCTATCTTTAATGTATGTGATCTCTATCCATACAAGGGATAGTAACCAACAAATCAGTTGGACATATCATCACAAGTTAATGAAGAGTGGGTGAGGGATTTCTCACCAAGCCAACCGGTCAAGTTGGAGAGTATCTTGGACACCAAGGTAGTAAAGAAGAAAAGGAAAGGAGTCTACAAGAATTATCTTATCAAGTGGGAAGGGTTACTTGATTCAGATGCTATGTGGATGTAATAATTAGATATACTTCAACATGGAGTGGAGATTGCAGACCTCTTAACTCAAGGGACTTTAGTTCTTTGTCCCAGGGGAGTATGGTGCAAGGCATCTAACACTCCAAGCATGCAATTTTGTTTTCTTCTAAGTTTTGTGTGTTGTCTTTTATGATGTAATAATGGACCAACCATTTGGGACTCAGTAGAGCCATGGTTGAGTTGTCCAAGTTTTTGATTGTGTCATTTGTGTTCAGGATGCTATCAACCTAGGAAGTTGCAATGCTAAGGTTAATCACAGAAGTAGTACTCTGGATCATTGTCAACATGTAATAAGGGTCTATTTTTTTGTTTTTAGGACTTCTAGGATTCTTGAGGGCCTGCAAGAGCCTTGGAATGCACTAGAATGAAAAGTTGCATCTCAGGTGTCAAAAAGATGTTAAAATAGTGAGCAACATTTTGCAACTTTTTGCAAAAGTTGCATTTTTTATGATTGGCATTGCAAAGTTGGTTCAAACAACTAAACCATCAGCATATAATCCAAAACATACTTCATTGTATGGGTTGGAGAATTTGTAATGCAAGAACAAGTTTTTGAGTTGCAAGCAAATCTTGTTTTCTTCACCGTTTAACAATTTTCTTGAGTTTTCATTGCTTTGTACTGTTCAGTACGGACTTGTCAGAGAAATATTATTGCAGGTCATGAGTGTTTGTTGAATGTACTTTCCAATATGGTAGATTAGTATGCTTTTTTGTGTTTGGTTGCAGAGATCTCATTCTTTCTCTGTAACTAGTTGTAAAACCCTTGCAAAGTAGGGTTTAAGAGCAAAATGACTCTAACCTAAGTAGCCATTGATGGCACCAGTTGAAATAAATGGAATGTTAGGTTAGGGTATATACATATTATTAGAGTAGATTTTTTTGTCTTGTAGGCCTTTGTGGAGGAGCTACAATGAAACCCTAGGCTCACCGCTAGGAGTTGGTGAGTTAGGATAGCGGAAGATGTGCAAATTCTGAGCTCATGTGGACTGGTGGAAGAGAAATGGTCCCATGGTTGGAAATCCCTTTGAGTGCCCTTAAAGAATCCTCAATTTATTTGAGCATATGTTTTGACTGGTGAAGGGTTTTAAAGCCATCTTTCTAAGTTACCTGGGGAGGCTTAAACCCTTGAAAATAGTGTTGTATTGGAAACCCCATGTGTACGGATAACCTAGATGCAATTTTCTAATATTGTTTGTAACTCTGAAAAGGGTACTCTAATCTAGAATTTTTTTGTGGCCTTGTGTGGAAATTTTTTAAACCAAGTCCTTAAAATCAACAAGGGAGTGTTAATTGAATTAGGCCTATTTGAGCCCGGTGGAGACAAAGAGAGGTTAGGAAACCTTAGCGATGGGTTTGAAGATGCCCAAACCCATCAAAGACATCAAAGACATGATATAAATGCATTTTTAACACCAAGAACCAATTAGTGTATGGAGATCCTTTGCAGAGGTGCTTGGAGCCTTAGGAGTGGAGTTGGAGATTGAGGTGGAACCCTCAGTAGGTAGTTAGTTGTCAAGGCTCGAGTGGCTATACCTTTGAGGCAAGCTAAAATGGATTAGACCTTGGAGGTATAGATAGAAAAATCCCTACCAAGTGCCATTGGATGGGCTTGAGGAGTTAGAGTGTTGATTAGTCAAGTAAACCAAGAAGGTGATTGGAACAAGCTCCAAGATTCTCTGCGTCACATTCCTTTCCAACATTGAGCATTCTCAAGTCTCCCTTCAAGGCTAGGTGTTGCATTCAAGTCAAGGATTCAACCATTGAAGAGGAGATCCCTTTCAACATCCAATTCAATACAAGCAAATCTACATACATTCTACCTACAACCTCCCTTGACGTGAATTACATTTCAGTCTTTCATTTAAATTTACTTGCAAGTACTTTCTTTCATCATTTGGTTAATTCCAAAACTGAGGTTTGACCTGAAGGCAAACCCCCAATCCCAACCCCTTTTCCTCTCTTTTTTTTGTGTAGGTTGCAGGTGTGCAACTATGTATGCAGATTTGGACTCCATTTGTAGAGGCGGAAAAACCCTTTTCATTTCACGGATTTTTCAGAGGACCATGGACACTTTTAGCACGGTCCTGACAACTTTTCCTCAAATTCGCAGGGCAGCTTCATCTTGACATATTATAGCCAGATCTAGGTGCACAACTTCATCTCACGCTTCTATCTCGAGTTATAATAAGATCTTTGCTACTTTTACACTTAGTTCTACAACACATAATTCGATCATCTTCCATTCTAAAAGAGGGGTTAGCTTGTCATTTCTATCCCATTATCAATTCATTTAGTATTCAATCTCTTCCCTAAGAGATTATATCTAGTGAATTTCCCCCTCTTTTAAATGTAATGTGGATAAAGTGTTTGAAGGGAAATCCGCAGTGAAACTTTCATCTCTCCTCGGAGGGAAGAAAAGTTTTACTCTTAATCTCTCCAGCATTCACCTTTTTCACCATTACAGTATGTAATAATGGGAGAATGTTAGGAATCGGTCATTATACACTTTGCATGAATAATCATTGTTTTACTTGTATATAACATAAATATTTATTTGTGGTGCATCCTTACGTGATGTTTTTAGATACATTAAATATTTATTCGGATCCAATGGAAAAGTTGTATGTGACATTGGATAGATATTATTTGTGTGAGTTACCCATCAAAAAAAATCTAATATTTGGAAACTTCTAGTATCAAAAAATAAATGTTAGTTAATGGTTTTGTGTAATTATGGTTTTTAGGCCATGGTTTTACATTACCACTTGGTTGTTTTATGTGAGCTTGATTCTATAAAAAGAAAACACGTGTTTAGTTGTTGAGGTTGGTTGGTTGGTGGGTTTGAGTGGTTGTCATTGTATTGATATCTTTTTATGAAGAGTGCATATATGAAGCATGGGCATGGGATGCATGGATGTACATTCTTGTAAACATGAACAATGCATTAGGGGAGCTTGATGTTTCAAAATTATTCATGGAGACTCTACAAATGCATAGTAATATTTTCATTATTGAATAATAAATTGAGTGTGGATGCTTTTGGAGGCCACATTTTCTTCTCTTGAGGGTTTTCCTAGGGTATATATTGTTTTATCTTATGATATGTCTTGCATTATGGTTATTCTATAAGCATGTATGCATGCTTCTCTCATGGAGTTATTTAGTAAATGATTTGATCAATCTATATTGTTTTCCTAACACATGTGAACACATGTCTAGATTAGGTCAACTCAACTAGAAAAATTGGGAGGAATGTGAGACATGTATGGTCAACAATAGGCTTTATTTGCTTAACCATTTCACGGGTGACAAAGGTCATTCCTATAAAACAATAGATGTGTTCACTTATCCAAATTAGGGTCAAATTTAGAACTCACTTAAAATCTTTTTGATTAATTTTGATGGTATTAATCCTACCATTAATTGTACAATTTAGATCAATATTTTTGTAGTCCATAAAATTCCAAATAATTCTATGCATGGTTTCAATGGTTCAATATAGATCAATGTTTTGGCACATAGTTTGACTTCTATAAGGAAGCCCTCAATTGCTTTGGCCTTAGTGCATATGAAGACCTTACAAAAGCCCTCATTAAATCATACCAAGTGCGTTTGTTGCAGGGATATCAAATAGAGTTTAAGAAATTAGTAAATCAAACCAATGGCATTGATGCTCAATTTTTTTAAATTTATTCTATAATTGATGTAAAAGAAGATATCAAGGTAGATATTATAACATTTGAACCAGTCAAATTTCACAATTCTCTTTCTTTGGTTCACCCCATCGAGGATATATTTTTAGTCCAATAAAAAGTTGTAGGATACTCCTCATTTCCTCTTAGAACCAAACAATATGTAAAAACTTAGGGTACTAAACCCATCACTATTCATTAGTTATATAGATGAGAGTTGGCTAAGAAAAAGTACGACAAGATATGTTTCAATCATGTTGCAAGGTATGAAAAAACTAAAAGAAAATTAGAATAATGATTCTATCTTATCTATTTTATTGGGGCACGTAGTGATTTGGAGGGATCTTTAAACAATAAAGTAGAGTTGGCTTCACTAGAAAATGAGCCTTCTTGATGCTCATATTTTTATTCATTCTCTTGCCAACTTCTCTTCTTCACAAACACTTAAATTCATTAGTTACATCAAATGTCAAAATTTAGAGGACTTGATTAACGAGGGTATCACAAATAACTTCATTAGCAAAAAAAATGTTCAAACCAAATCCACTACTATGTCCATGTACACAATAATTTTTAGATTATTGTGGTAGATGGTAATACTAGATGTCATGTTGTGGCAAGTGACATACTATAAAATCATACTCTAGGGGACTATCAATCAAACACTAATATGCTTTCTCTTTCCTTTAGAGGCATATATGTGGTGTTATAAATCTAATGATTGCAAACATTAGGGATACTAACTCGTGACATCCTATAATTTGTGGATCAAGTTAAGCAAATATAATGAAAAACATAGCTTACAAGGTATAAAAGCAAGTGATGTTCAAATGGCTAGTTCTTGTTGTAAAAAACATTTATTTTAAAAGAAGGGATGTTCTATCATTTTTTCCCAATTCAGCCATATAAAAGCTTAATCTCCTTCCTACCATTCTTCTCCATTTGATTTAAAAGACCTCCTAGATCAATATCACCAAGTATTTAAGGGCCCTAAAAGGATGCCTCCCACATGGTTCCCTGACAATGGTATTCCCCTAATTCTTATTAAACATTCTTCCAATAAATTGAGTCTTATACATATTTACTTGACCAAAAGAATGAAATACGAAAGATGTTTAAATAATTATAAGAGGTGGGTGTCATTTACCCTAGCACAAGTCCTTGGTTGTCTCTTATCATTAGAGTTCCCATGAAAAGTGGTAGTTGGAGGATGTGCTCTCCAATTTAAATTATTGATGATTTGTTGGATGAACTTTTGAGGGTAATTTTTTTACAAAATCACATCTTTGTTCTAACTATCACCAAATTCATTTATGAGAAAGAAGATATTAAAAATTAGCCTTTGAAAATCATGAAGGTCGTTATAAATTCTTGGTAGTACCCATTGGCTTCAATAATCCTCCTACTTTGTAGAGCTTAAACATTACAATATTTTGAGGTTGCTTGTACAAGTTCATTTGTCTTTTGATGATATTCTCATCTATAATCGCAACTAGGCGGTTCTCTCCACTATGTGGAGACAACCCTTAAGATTTTAAAGGAATATTACCCTTTTTGCTAAGTTCTCTAAGTGTATCTTGTATCATGTTGACCCTAAGAAGATTACAACATTTCAAGAGAAGACAAAAATTAAGTCCATCAAAAGATTGAAAAGATTTTTAGGGCTAGTAGGTACTGATGCTCTGCAAAAAGGACAATGTTGGTTAGGATAAACACAACACAAGAAACAAAAGAAATCAATTGTTAGATGTCAGTGTTAGAAATCACCAATTAAAAACTATCCTAAGCATGCATATCAAGAAAGATACTACTAAACAAAAAGAAAGTTTAAGGAATCTACAAAAAGTAACTAAACTTCTCCATATGCTCTCTACCATGCTAGTAGCTTCTCCTTCCTTGTTCCTTTCCTCTCCAAGTTCCAAATTAGTGTAGCTCTCAGCAACTTTTTGCACTATGGATGCTTATGGAGGTTCAAGATTGTAGACGATTACTCTAAATGCTATGCAAGTATGAATAAACTAGAAATGAGATTATTATCTAATCTAGTGTTGATTTTAATCCAAAAGAGTGAATATGAGTAAGATATGCTTAATGATCTCTAAAATTCTCTATAACTTAGATGCATACAAGTTTTCAGGATCTGGATTATGAAGAAATGGGCTCTATTTATAGGGAAAATGGAGCAATGGATGGCTGAGATTGAGTAATCTCAACAAGGGTCAAGATTGAATGATATTAAATCCATGTGAAGACTTTCAACCCAATCCCAGGATGACAAGAGTCAATGTGAGATAGGTTGAGAGGAGAGAGAATAAGCATTAATTGCTTGACATGACTTGAGAGTTAACTTAGGAGTTAAGGTCAAGGTTAGGTTGAATGAATAAATTCTTTATTCAAAGAATAAAGATTTTATCCAATGGATAAACTCTTGTGCAAAGGCAAAAGGGATAACCATAGTCAAAGCAATAAATGCTTGAGGAGACACATGCGTGCAAGTTGAATAAACCATAAATGGTTATGTAAGAGCCATTAATGGTCATGTAAGAGCCATTAGTGGTTTTGGAAGACTTTAGAGGTTAGCTTGTTGAACACACCAAACATTTAATGTTTTTTAAAGACTTTGAAGTCTTTGAGAAGTGACTCCAAGTTGCTTAGGAATGTGACAATAATTAGGGGATGGATTAGGTTAATTGATTAGGATTAGATAGGTTCTAGAAGAATTTAGGACAGGAATTTAGGAGGCAAGTGGGAGATGTAGGAAAATGCAAGTGGGGGGAATAAATGATTTAAATAAATGTTTTATTTAATTTATTTAAAAGAGGAAAGATGATTAAATTGAATAAATAATATTTATTCATTTAATTGATTGTGATTTTGGTTTAATGAATTAATTAAAATAAATTGAATAATTTATTTAATTAACAAGAGAATGTTTTGAAAATGAATTAATTAAATATTAATTTAATTAACTGTTGGCTAGTGGGTTTTTAATCAAATAAATAGCAAATATTTATTTAATTAAATGGATAGATTTATGTGACTACATTTGCCCCTCTTTGAGACGGTGTGGTTTATCGTGTCGTTTCAAAGAAAGAGAAATAGGTATGAAGAAACGCCCCATAAAATGTTAATTTAATGGGTGGTATGCCCCCTCGAGAGATGAGCCGATTTTTTTTGAAAAATCGGGCGATCTCTTGAAAAATAATGAAAATTGATAGGGTGATAGAAGAGAAGAATTTAGTAATACTGGTGAAAAAATAGAAGAAATCGAGGATAAAATGAAGAAACATTAAGCTAGTGAGTACCCTTAGGGCATGCACGAGATATGGTGAAAATGTGGTGGTTGTGCTTGTAAGTGATGCTATATAATTGATCAAAATTGGTTGAACAATCTGGTGCAATCAGTTAAATTGCCCTGGTTGAGTCAAAGCGTGACAATTGATGTCAGTTGGTCGCTTGGACAGGATAAAGTCTAAGTAAGTGAATCAAAGTGATCTGATGTGACTTAGATAATTGATGTAATTGCCCAATGAAGTCAAGGTATATGAAGCAAAATATTCATTGAGACATAGACAATTGATGTAATTGTTTGTTATGATTGTGTTGGATTGGTTGATCAATTGATAGTGTGGGCGTGGGATGGATGGTTTTGGAGAATCATGGCAGCCCCGTTGAGACTAGGTCATTATGATAAATGCTTGATGTAGTCTAGGATTACCATGATTGATTACCTGTTGAGATCCGAAGATACTTGATCAGAGTATCTGTTGATAGTCTATGTGTGTGTGAGTCGATATACCTGTACAGACAGAATAACTTGCTTGGCCTATAGGATGACTTAGAATAGGACACACAATCCCTCCTATTAGAGATGGATGGTGATGAACATGGCTGGATTGATTTTGATGGGACACGATGTAGGGTATGTGATGTTGATTATCGAGATGGGGAGGGTGGGGGGGTTCAATGTTAGATAGAAGAAATGGAGGACCTATGACTCATTCCTATGGAAGAAGAGGAAAATAGAGTATGCATTGTTATGACTATGTATGCATGATATGCATCTAGTATGAATGTATGGATGGGTGGAATGCAATAGAATGCAATATATATAGATGAGATGAAATGACGATCCATAGTGCTTTATTTTTCATCATTGAGCTTTTAAAATGTTGTAAGAAAATATAAGCAACTTGACATAATGATTCAAGATGACCTGAGTATTCCTTACATGAATTTTGATATAGCAAGTTAATACAAGCAACTTGATATAATGGATCAAGTTGACCTGAGTATTGCTTGTGAAACAGACAAAGATCATCTCCTTTCCTGCATGACTTGGAACGTCCTCCTTGATCTTGGGCTGATCATATCCTGAGACAAGTTCATACCGTAATAAGAGACAAAAACTTTTATCCGAATTGGATGAGGTAGGAGGAACCAAAGAAAGAGCATTGGACCGGTAAGTAAACAACATACATAAAGAATAAAGAATATGGATCCTTGGTAATGGTTCATGCTTATATGGTCAAGGTATATGCTGTAGTTAGCAAGTCGTAGTGATCTATGACTGTATTTTGCCTATGATCATGTAGCTTAGTGAACTTCCCACATAGACACCATTAGTAAATGCCCCAAAACTTCATCAGAATAATGCATATAAGATACACAAACAATGTTGTAGGAACCTGATATGAATAAATAACCCACAAATCAACCAAGTATTTGATAGCTTTAAACATAATTTTCTTGTCAAAGAAAAAGTCATTTTGTCTTTGTTTTGGTAAGGAAGGATGCATCCTTGTTGAAGACAGTTTGAGTTTTGATGTTGATTGTTTGGTTGATTGGATAAGTGGTCATCGTTTGGAGTATTTCACAATGTTTGTTTGGTATCTGCTCGAATGAGTATGCACAATGTGTTGCCATGTTTTTGGTATTTTCGATGTTTTCCGATATTTTTGGATTTTGATGATTGTTTTTTAATGTTTTTGGAATTTGTGAGATAGTTTTGAATGTTTTTTGGTATTTTGTGAGATAGTTTTGAATGTTTTTGGTATTTTGTGAGATAGTTTTGAATGAAGAACTCAATGAATCACACACAAAAAAAATTAGAATCCACTTCCATCAATAGGTTGAGGGCATTTCCCCTAGTTTAGATATGACTATGAAGAAGCGAGATGCAAGATGCATGAAGTACTTTCCTTAATCGCAGATCAATAACGAGCCATGGTTTTGGGTGGAGGGATGTGTGAATGTAGTGGATGTGATAACAACAAGCCTGAAAGACAATGGAGCCATAGCCTTTACGAGTGGCGCCTGTTTGCCAGGTTTTCACCATCATACTTACCCAAGGTGCCATTAGAGTGGTTGTTCACTGTTTGGATGCATGATTTTTCCTTACTATTTTGGTGTTTTTGTATTTTCTTCAGGTCATTTATGTGACTGTTTTTGGTGTTTTTCTGATATGTATGGGAGCCTGATGCTCTATGCAACTTATGTATAAAACTTTTTAAGGTGCATGTTGTTGATCGGATTTGCTAGTGGTTCTCCTTCTGATGTAGCCAACTAATATGCCCCTGACCCAAATACAACAGTGATAACATATGGACCCAGCCAGTTTGATTCAAACTTTCCCTGATGTTCGCGGTTGGGTTGGTTACGAGGATTTTCTCGAAGAACAAGATCACCTACCTCCAATGTACGAGGTCTAACTCGATGATTATAGCTTCTGCTCATGCGCTACTGATAGGCCTTGAGGTGATTGTATGTAGCTTGTCGCTTCTCATCAAGTAGCTCTAAGTCTTGGAGACGGGATACTTTGTATGCTTTATCATCGATGAGATTGTGCAAGGAAACTCATAGAGATGGTATCTCAACCTCGATAGGTAAGATAGCTTCTGCACCGTAGACTAGTGAGTAGGGAGTTGCGCCTGTAGGGGTTCGAATGCTAGTTTGATACACCCATAGTGTTGGATTTAATTGAACATGCCAATCACGGTCGACATCATTGACTGTCTTCTTTAGGATTCTCAACATGTTCTTGTTTGATACTTCGGCCTGACCATTACCTTGTGGGTAATAGGGAGTGGAAAAGTGGTGTTGGATGTAAAATTTCTCACAGAGTTCATGGACATCCTGATTTTTGAAAGGAAGACCGTTATCTGTGATGATGGACATGGGTACACCATATCGACAGATGATGTAATTAAGGATGAATGAGGCGATCTGCTTGCCGGTGACTTGGGTAAGTGGAACAACTTTAATCCACTTTGTGAAGTATTTGGTGGCGGTAATAATGAATTTGTGGTCGTTGGATGAAGATGGATGGATTTTACCCACAAGGTCAAGTCCCCATTGACAAAAGGGCCATGGTGTTGTGATTGGTTGCAATTCTTGTGCTGGTGCATGTATCAAGTCTCCATGAACTTGACATTTCTTGTACTTTCTGACAAAGTAGTATGAGTCTTTTTCCATGGATGGCCAATACTATCCAGCTCGTATGATCTTCTTGGCTAGTGACAAGCCACTTGCATGAGTTCCACAAATTCCTTCATGTACCTCTTCCAAGGCCTTTGTTATCTCATCCTATTCCAAACATCGAAGGAGAGTACCATCAAGGCTGCGTCAGTATAGGGTTTCAACAATAATGGTATATCGAGCGGTTTGGTGAATGAAGGTTTTATGTTGGTTATTCGATTGGTTAGGAGGAAGGGTGTGATCACAGAGGTAGGTGTATAATTCACCGTACCATAGGGATTCAGAACCAACAAGGTGACATATCATCTTGAATTCGGGGATCCAAAGTTGTCACACCAAGAACTCGTAGCGTGTTGAATTCTGTGGAAGATCTAGGAGAGATGCAATGGTAGCCATAGCGTCAGCAGCTCGATTATGATCTCTTGGTATCTGCTCAAAGGTGATAGTAGTAAATGATGTCTTTAGACTGTCCACCATTTGTTTGTATGGCATGAGTTTGTCATCTTTAGTTTGATATTCATCAATTGCTTGTCGAATGACCAATTGGAAGTCGTCATATACTTGTAGTTCTTGTAATTTCCATTGTATAGCTAGCCTGAGTCCTGTGATCAAGGCCTCATATTTAGATATGTTGTTTGTACATGGAAATGTGAGCTTGTAAGACTTCGGGATGCTGTCACCTTCAGGTGTGATAAACAGAATGCCTGCCCCCGAGCCATGTCTAGTGTATGAACCATCAAAGTATAGTTTCCATGGTTGTGCTGTTGTGATCATGAATATCTCTTCATCTGAAAAATTGGAAATGAGAGGATGATCACCTATGAGTGGTGCATCAGCCAACTGATCTGCAATGGCTTGTCCTTTGATAGCTTTACGGTCCACATACTCGATATCAAATTCACTGAGAATCATCACCCATTTGGCTAAGCAACCTGTCAATGTTGCTTTGCTAAGTAAGTATTTGAGTGAATCAATCTTTACAATGAGTTGTACTTTGTGTGTTAACAAATAGTGCCTCAATTTAGTGGCTACCAAGATTACTGCTAGGCAAGCTCGCTCAATAGGTGTATAATTGAGTTCATAGCCAACCAGTGTGCGAGAGATGTAATGAACAACACACTCTTTCTCTTCTGCATTGTGTTGTGCCAATAGTACACCCAATGTTGTACTTGTTGCTGATATATAGAGTAACAGAGGTCTGCTCGGATCTGGTGGGATCAACAATGGTGTATTCATGAGATAGTCTTTAAGCATCTGGAATGCTTGCTGGCATCTAGTATCCCATTGAAAGCGGTTGTTTTTCTGTTGTAGGTGTGTAAAGGGGTGACACTTATCTGCGAGTTGTGCAATGAATCTTCAGATTGATTGAAGTCGTCCTTGTAATGTCCTTAGCTGACTGATATTCTTTGGAGGTGGCATGTCCACGATTGCTTTGACCTTTGTTGGATTGACCTCAATGCCTTTACTTGAGATGATGTATCCTAGAAGCTTCCCTGAGGTTACTCCAAAGACACACTTCTTTGGGTTGAGCCGAACATGATATTGTTCCAGTCTGTCAAATATTTTTGCCAATATGTGTAGATGTCCTTCTCTTGTGAGTGATTTTGCCAATAAGTCATCAACATAATCTTCCATTATGGTATGCATCATGTCATGGAAGATGGTGGTCATTGCTCGTTGATAGGTCACTTCTGCATTCTTGAGATTGAAAGGTATTACATTCCAGCAATATGTGCCCCATGGACATGTGAAGGCTGTCTTATGTTGATCCTCTGGTGCAATCTTTATCTGATTGTATCCTGAAAAGCCATCCATGAGAGAAAGCATGGCATGTCCTACTGTTAGGTCCACTACTACGTCGATGTTCGGTAGGGGAAGTCATCCTCAGGACATTCTTTGTTTAAATCTCTGAAGTTAGTATAGATACGGATGCCCCCATTTGGTTTGCCGATAGGCACAATATTGGATATTCAATCTGCATAATCAATTGGTCGAATGAAACTGACATCTAGGAGTTTCTTGAGTTTTGCTTTGACTAATACCGCAATCTAAGGATGCATCTTGCGAAGTTTCTGCTTGACAGGCTTGGCTCCTTCTGCTATGGTGAGGTGATGCATGACTAAATTAGGAACAAGCCCAGGCATGTCTACATATGACCATGCAAAGTTGATCTGACGCTTTTGGAAGAACTCTACAAACTTAGGTTTTTCCTCTGGAGTTAGGAGAGATGCCAGATGTATGTGGTGAGGAGTTTCAAGAGTCCCCATGTTGTATTCTTTTGTTTCCTTGATGAGAATCGTTGATTGTTCCTGTTGTGTACTAGCAGGGAGAATGTCAAACCTTTCATCCTCTGACGCCTTAGAGAGGTTTTCACCATTGGATACGCTCTTTCTTTTTACTTTTGTTGGATCAAACAGTGCCACAATGTGGTTTTCACTGGAAGATCCATGTTTTATTGTTATATTTTTGCAGCTGAAAGGTTTGGCATCTGCCCCAAAGTATGTTGCGCTATTAAGTTCTATGGCAAATCCAACTTTGTGATCCCCGCTTGGTATGTTATCCCATAGTTTCAAAAAGTCAATGATCACCTCATCATTTTGAAAATGGTCAAGACATGGGGGATTAGGTTGGTTCCATTTGATGAGTTCTGGATGGATAATGGGCATTACCTCATCGACAAGGTTAAGGTTGTTAGATGTGTCAGTGAGGGTTAAGACATTATGGTGAAGGTCGTTGATGGTACTCTCCCTGTTAGAATCAGGCGTAGGATGGGACGCAGGGTCTGTGGAAGAAATTTCCAGCTCAGGAACCCAAGAGGTCTTTATCTGTGCTTCTCCGTAAACATGGATGTCTTTGCGGGGTGGAGGTAGTGATGTGTCTTCCTCATCTGAAGTATTAAGCTGGATGGAATCAAATTCCCATTCATGTGAGTCGGTCTCTGAGTCACTTTCCAATATCTGATTACTATACCATACTGGGATGTCCTTTGAGTTAAACATTGTAGGTGTGATCAGTTGATGCACCTGTGTAGATGAAATGATTGGTGTTGCATGAAGGATTATGGGGATCAATGAATCCGATACAGGGAGTATCGATAGTGTTGACTCTACTGCTTCTGCTAGAAGTGTTGGTGTCATAGATACTATTGCGGGTTCTGATACAATTGTTGCTGCTAATGGTGCTATTGATGTTATTATTGTTGCTGAAGGGATTGTTGGTTTGATTGGTGGGATGATGGGTATTGTAGATGGTTGTGTTGGGATTTTTAGCCTCAGTGGGGCAGTTGTGATGGTGTTTGATGTTGCTTTTATAATCAAAGGTGTCCTCTTTGTAATAGGCTGATATAGTGGTTTGTTGGGTTTTCCTTTGAATCTGAGCTTAGGAAGGATCTCCTTTTGAAAGCCTAGTCCTGTATTATCCTTGTGCTTTAATTCTGGCTGCAGTGGTTCATGTCTTCCTTGTTTGCAAGGTCCCAAAGCACTTTGACCATCATAGCCCATTCTTTGCATAATGAAAAGGCCTTTGCCATACTGATTTGTGGGAAGCTTAGCGTGTGGAATATCGGTGGTGATGGGATCTTTATAGATCCATTCTGCTAAGTCCTCATCTCTGGTTTCTTCTTCTTGACTCTTTCCAAGGATGAAAGGCGTCAAAGTACATGCTGGCTTGGTCAGTGGTTGTTGAAGTAACTGTTGAGGTTTACCATGTGTCCTAGGAGAAGTAGGCATTTGTCCCACACAAAAGAGTTGGCTCAAATTGTATTCCCCATGACCTTCCTCTGCTATTTTCATCTTAAGCTTTTCTTGCTTGGGTATAGTGGTGTTTGAACTAGAAAGAGAGGTTGGACTTACGTATGATGTGGAGGAGATGGCTTCTCTATTGTTAGGAATGGTGATCTTTGGTTGATGACTGATATTTTGACAATATGCAAAAAGGTTTGCATCACCCAGGATTGTAATGTCTACACCATTATGCGGGAACTTGATACATTGATGGTAGGTGGATGGAACGGCTTGCATGGCATGTATCCAAGGTCTTCCCAATAATATATTATATGGTAGAGGAAGGTCCAAAACTTGACAGATAATGTGTTTCACCATAGGGCCCACTTGGATTGGTAGTACCACAACTCCTTTGGATGAACGCTCTGCATCATCATAAGTTTTGATTGTGATCTTCTTGCGGGGATCCACTGATTCTGTTGCATATCCCAAAGATGTGACTAATTGTAGTGTACATATATTCAGGCCTGCTCCATTGTTGATCAAGACTCGCTTGATCCTATGCTGGTTAATAAACCCTTCAATATGGAGTGAGGCGTTATAAGGTTGCTGGAAGGAGGAATTGTCACTTTCCGAGAAAGAGACAAGGTGAGGATCTTAGATTTCCGACCATGGCTTGGAATTGATCTGTATTTAGGTTTGCAGGGACTGACACCTCTTGGAGAGCTTGATCCAAGATTGTTTTATGGGATGGAGATAGGTGCAATAGCTCTAAGATAGATATCAGTGTGGGTGTTTTGTCTAACTATTCCACAAGGTTATACTGTTTTGGGATAGGTGGGGTACCTTGTGGAGCTACTTTTATGGTAATCTTGCTGCAACGTGTAACAACATTGCAAGTGGAACTGAGATTTTTGATGGTTATAGTTGTAATCTGTTCACTGGCATCGTATAGGTGATTCACAGTATAATTAACAGCGTATAATTGGTGGTATCTGTGTTTCTCCTCGAAGTGGAAGGACCCCTTTGATCTTGTGATGGAAGTGGATTTTTAAACATGAGATGATCATTGTTTGTTGTCTTTGGGTCGCATCCTTTGATTTCTATTTCACCTCGGTCAATAAGATCCTGAATAAGATCTTTCAATCTGTGACAATTGCTTGTCTTATGTCCTTTCCTTTGATGGAAATTGCAATGTTCAGTATCCCTCCACCATGAAGGTTTGACTTGAGGTTCATAATTTGATGTTTTGGGTAAGGTTACCAGATTTTGAGAAACCAGCTGACGTAATACTGTTTCGATGGGTTCCCCTAAGGGAGTGTATGTTCGCTTTGGTTTTTGTTGACACGGTCTGGGTTCATCTTGAGATGTGATGCGGCCTTGATTTGGAGGAGTAACTGTGTTAGTCTGAGGTGGGGGATTCTGTCCTGCAAATAGAACTACAGGTTGTGCACTTTTGATAGTTCTTGCATCCACAACCCCGTCGTTGATGATATTTTTGTTTTTGTTCCAGAAGCTTGGTTTGTCACTATTGAAGCATGGGCGAGGGCCGTCCTTTGGTTCATTGCATATCTTGATGAGCCCTTTTTTGATGAGAGCCCGCTCACATTTTAAGCCTTTTGTGATCATGTCATTGAAAGAGTCTGTGTCTTTTACGTCCAGGTGAAACTCCATTTCCTCGTTTAAGTTGGAAATAAATATTTCCACTATTTCTTGTTCAGGTAACTGAAAAGAACGTCTGCTAGACATTTGACGCCATCATTGCAGAAAGACTGAAAATAGTTCACCTGGTTTTTGTTTAGTGTTACATAGATCAGCCATGGTGATATCACGTTCAATATTGTGTGAGTAATATGCCAAGAATTTCTGGACTAACTCTTCAAATGTCCTAATGCCACTTGGTAATTGGGAAAACCATGATGTGGTTGTTCCTCCCAAGCTTTGGGGAAAAAGTCACATTAGGTATGTATCCTCGTATGCCACTTCGAGGCAAGCTGAATGGAATTCTCGAACATAATCATGAGGATCTCCTTTTCCTCTATACTTTTCGAACTTAGGTGTTTCGAACCCTCGCGGAAAAGGTGGCATATGAAGATTCCTATCAAAGGGATAGGGACAAATGTCATTAAGTGAAAATTGATTGGTTTTTACACCACTATGAAGTTGTTGGGCGAGATTTTTGACTTGTTGCTGCAACATTTCTATTTCATTTGGAGGAGGAGGTGGGGGATTACCTTGATGAAAGTTGTATCTAATGTGCTCTCGACCTCTTTCATCCTCATTACGACTTTGACATTCTGATGCTTGTCTTAGTTGTGCAAGATCAAAGTCAGAGGGTAGTTTGGCTCCTTCTTGAGCAAGTTTTAAAAAGTGAGCATCAACATTACTCTTGAGTATCTCATCAAAAAGCCTATTGAAGAGAGGGTTGTGTTGCGCCCTTTCTATTGCCCCAGGAGTAGGAGTGCCTGGATTGTCATCATTTACATTTCCTCTAAGGGCTTCTTGGAACTCATTGATATTTTCCTCCTCTTCCTCTTCAATTTCTTGTTGTCTAGATCGTGACCTGGTATGAGCCATTTTGTTTATAAGTTTTTGTTGAAGTTGGATGAAAATGACGATGAGTTGTTGATGAAATGAGAGATTTATGGTTGGTGTGGTGTGTTGCATATGGATCTCTAGCACTTTAAAGGTAGATGTGATCAAAGTTTTCTTTTTTGAATTGCTTGTTTATTTTTTATAAGGTTTGATGTGATAAGGTTTAGAGAAATCTGAGATGTGTTACAGACTTAACTACTTAGTAATAAGAGGATGCACTCATAGACTAGTTTTAACCTGCATAGAAATGTCTCTTAGGATGAGTTTATCCTAGATGTAGAGACACTCTAAAATGTGATGTGTTTGTGTTTGTTTCAAGCAATTTTGAAAATAGAACTTAGGACAAAAACCTCTTTAATGTTTTGAGAGTTGGAATGGATTGATGATTTTTGAATATGATAATGGATGAAAAGCGAACTTCAATAAAAGCTTCATGTTACATAAGGAACAAACTCTTCCTCTTCTCTTTCAAGAGTTGGTTGTTTTTCCCGAGCTACGTTATATGTGATACAAATGTTAGGAAAGAAATCAGGATTGATTTTGCCTCCTTTGTTTTTGTGATAACTCAGAGCTCGATATTGCATAAAAGCTTTGCGGTTTAATGACTCTTGATCAAATTCATTTGATTTCCCTTGAAGATAAAGACGCATGTGACGTAAGAAGGCTCTATGAGAGAAAAATATTTGTCTATTAAGATAGAAGAATTTCCTCCTTTTGATAAGAGCCTTTGAGCTCAATGGTCTTTTCTTCAAGTTGATGTGTTGATGAAGATTCTTCTTTCTCGAGATGTGAAGAATGGTCATATAGTTTGATACTTTTTGTTATTGCTCTTTGTTTTTGATCTTTTGATTTTTTGAAAAATGTTTGTGTTGGATGAATACTTGTTTTGAATTTTGGATTTTATGATGTTTCTTTGACAAGAAAACAAAGCAAGCACACAAACACAAGAATGTTGCCTCAAAAGGCACAAATAAGTATGGGTCTAGATCAACCCAATCCTTGGATTTTTGATGACCCTTTTCCTTTAAATGTTTTTTAGGTGTTTTCCAAAGCCTGAAGTCGACTCAATTTGCACTGGTCTTGACTCAAAAATGAAAACACTTCAAACACTCTTTATCCCTAAGGTCAAATGGCTAGTTGCGATAAATTTAGCCCACATCTTGATATTTCTTCGACTTTGGTACTACATACCTTATGAATCCTGCCATGAAAGGTAAGGATGTGATATACTAAGTCTTGCACGAGCATAACAAATAGATGATCCCTATGATGGGGGAGTCATCACTTTCATCAAGCCACAAGTGACTCTTCAAAAAATTATATTTCTACTCAAGGAAATATGTATGGTGAGTATCTTGGGAGCAAATCCATCTATGCTCTTGCACTGAATTATATCACAAATATCCTCAATCAATAGAACGAGTGGGCTACTACTTAAAGGTGTTTAGTAATGTTCAATGTTTTTGGACATAAGTTCATTCTGCAGTGACTCACTTAAGAGCCTTGTAACTTGTGGTGGGGCCCATTTGTCCTTTCGACAAGTTACACTGTAGGAACAACCATACCCAAGGCTACAGCTTTCGCTCTCACCTGATTTCTATAGCGGTTAGAAGGATTTACCGCTCGAGGTTGTTCCCAAGAGTGATGTGTCTCTTGACAGACTTCTCTTAAAAAGATAGAACTTGATTGTTACTAACACTTTTCTCTTACACCTAGGACCACGAAAGCCAAGGGAGAGGATAGTGTGTGTTAGAAGTAGGACCACTCGACAAACTTTTTTGCACAAGTGTGCCAAACACGAAATTCACTTGTTCTTTTTAACCCATCATCGCAATGTGATTTAACTATTTGGAGATGTTGCTCCAACTATCATGGTGTTCTTTTTAACTTCAAAGGCAAAATGTTTGAGTAAACTAGAATTTGAAATCCTGGTCAACTTAATTTGAAACACATATGCATGAAGTAAATCATTTGTAAAATAAGACAAATTGATTGTTCCTTTTATTTGCACCAAAATTTGAAGTGTAGATTGTGAATTTTGATGTAAGAAATAAATTTTGCTTTGTTCAATTTTTTAAACACCAAAACAAAATGGTTCCTATCTTGCAAGAAATGAAGTTTGTGTTGTTCAATTTTAGAGCACCAAAATAAGATTGATCCTAACTTGCAAGAAATGAAGTTTGTTTGTTTTGCTCAATTTTAGAGCACCAAATGGAAATTTTAACTTTAACAACGAAAAGGTGTTTAGTTAAAAACCTGCACAAAAAATGAGTGGTTAGGAAAATCTGAACCCATGGAGGGCTTCCACAAGCCTAAGAAAAATTATATTTTCGATTACATGGTCTTTTTTACAATGTTCTGTTACAATAGCACTACTCTGTGTGCAAACAAAAGTGTTATTTAACACAAACGCACTAATACGAAGACAAGAGCGCTAAAAGTAAAACTTTGACAGTAAATATAAAAGCGCCAAAACAAGAACAAATGCGCTATTTAAGACACAAAAGTGCTAAATAAGGGTCAATAGCGCCAAATTTGAAACAATAGCGCTATTGTAAATACAATAGTGCTAGAATGTCAAATTGCAATAACACTACAACGCGATCAAAAGCACTAAAGTGCGACCTGTGTGTCAAGCTCAACATTCAAACAAGTTAGTTGTGTTTTAAAAAAAATGTTTTTGGGTGTTTGGATTCACATCAGGTTCACCAAATGATGCTCTGCAAAAAGGACAATGTTGGTTAGGATAAACACAACACAAGAAACAAAAGAAATCAATTGTTAGATGTTAGTGTTAAAAATCATCAATTAAAAACTATCCTAAGCAAGCATATCAAGAAAGATACCACTAAACAAAAAGAAAGCTTAAGGAATCTACAAAAAGTAACTAAACTTCTCCATATGCTCTCTACCATGCTGGTAGTTTCTCCTTCCTTGTTCCTCTCCTCTCCAAGTTCCAAATTAGTGTAGCTCTCAACAGCTTTTTGCACTATGAATGCTTATGGAGGTTCAAGATTGTAGATGCTTACTCTAAATGCTATGCAAGTATGAATAAACTAGAAATGAGATTATTATCTAATCTAGTGTTGATTTTAATCCAAAAGAGTGAATATGAGTAAGATATGCTAAATGCTCTCTAATATTCTCTATAACTTAGATGCATACAAGTTTTCAAGATCTAGATTATGAAGAAATATGCTCTATTTATAGAAAAAATGGAGCAATGGATGGCTGAGATTGAGTAATCTCAACAAGGGTCAAGATTGAATGATATTAAATCCATGTGAAGACTTTCAACCCAATCTCAGGATGACAAGTGTCAATGTGAGATAGGTTGAAAGGAGAGGAAATAAACATTAAATGTTTGACATGACCTCTGAGTTAACTTAGGAGTTAAGGTCAAGGTTAGGTTGAATGAATAAATTCTTTATTCAAAGAATAAAGATTTTATCCAATGGATAAACTCTTGTGCAAAGGCAAAAGGGATAACTATCCTATGGTCAAAGCAATAAATGTTTGAGGAGACACATGAGTGCAAGTTGAATAAACCATAATGGTTATGTAAGAGCCATTAGTGATTTTGGAAGACTTTAGAGGTTAGTTTGTTGAACACACCAAACATTTAATGCTTTTTAAAGACTTTGAAGTCTTTGAGAAGTGACTCCAAGTTGCTTAGGAATGTGACAATAATTAAGGGATGTATTAGATTGATTGATTAGGATTAGATAAGTTCTAGAAAAATTTAGGATAGGGATTTAGGAGGCAAGTGGGAGATGTAAGAAAATGCAAGTGGGGGGAATAAATGATTTAAATAAATATTTTATTTTTTTTATTTAAAAGATGAAAGAGGATTAAATTGAATAAATAAGATTTATTCATTTAATTGATTGTGATTTTGGTTTAATGAATGAATTAAAATAAATTGAATAATTTATTTAATTAATAGGAGAATGTTTTGAAGATGAATTAATTAAATATTAATTTAATTAACTGTTGGTTAGTGGGGTTTTAATCAAATAAATAACAAATATTTATTTAATTAAATGGACAGATTTATGTGACTACAGGTACTATCACAAGTTTGTTTATAACTATGGTAAAATTGCTATCCCCTTGATCACCTTAGTGAAAAATAAATCCTTCATTTGGAGAGATGCCATTTATTCAAGACATATTTTACTCTCACTATTGCCACATGTTCCACTCTTGTTTTGGCCATGCCAAATTTTCAAAAACTCTTTATTATTGAATGTGATGCTTGTGAGATTTCCATAAATGCGATGTTAATGCAAGAAGGTAGGTGATGCTCTGAGAAATGGACAAGTGTTAGATTAAAGAATGTGGTCGTATAACACACAAAAACAACAAGAAACCATTAGTGTTAATCAACCAAAAACTAATCTAAGCAGACATACCAAAAGAGACTAAAAATATGATAAAGGATTTAACTATGGAAGTAAATACCACAAGACATCTCCAAATGTATTTTATCATGCTCTTAGCTCTTTCTCCTTTGTTCCTCTCCTCTCCAAGTTCCAAATTAGTGTAGCTCTCAACAGTTTTTTGCACTATGGATGCTTATGGAGGTTCAAGATTGGACTGTTTTAACTATGCTATGCAAGTGTAAAACAAACTAATTAGACATGGTATGAAAATGAACTAAGATTTATTTTAGTCCAAAATGACAATATATGTGATTTATGTTAAATGCTCTCTAAAATTTACTTATAGATTAAATGCATACAAGTTTTCAGGATTATGACTATGAATGCTAAATGCTTGAAGATTTGAAAATGAGGAATGTGAGCTCTATTTATAGGTAAAATTGAGCAATGGATGGTTGAGATTGAGTAATCTCAACAAGGGTCAAGATTGAATGATATTCAATCCATGTGAGGGCTTTCAACCCAATCCCAGGATGACAAGTGTCAATATGAGATAGGTTGAGAGGAGAGGGACTAAGCATTAAATGCTTGATATGACTTGAAGGTTAACTTGGGAGTTAAGGTCAAGGTTGGGTTGAGTGAATAAATTTTTTATTCAAAGAATAAAACTTTTATCCAATGGATAAACCCTTGTGCAAAGGTAAAAGGGATAACCATGGTCAAAGCAATAAATGCTTGAGGAGACACATGAGTCACATGAGAGTTGAGTTAGGGGTTAACCATAAATGGTCATGTAAGAGTCATTAATGGTTTGGAAGACTTTAGAGGTTAAATTGTTAAACACACAAAGCATGAAATGTTTTTCAAAGACTTTGAAGTCTTTGAGAAGTGACTCTAAGTTGTTTAGGAATGTGAAAATAATTCAGAGATGGATTAGGTTAATTAGGAAGGGGTTAGAAGAATCTATAAGGGAGTTAGGATTGCAAGTGGGTTTGGTGGGTGAGAGAAAACAGGATTTTTATTAAAATAAAATTCATTTATTTCAACAAGTAGGTGCAAGTTGCATTTTTAGGAAAATGCAAGTGGGGGGGGATAAATGATTTAAATAAATATTTTATTTAATTTATTTAAAAGAAGAAATGAGATTAAATTGAATAAATATAATTTATTCATTTAATTGATTGTGAATTTTGGCTTAATAAATTAATTAAAATAAATTGAATAATTTATTTAATTAATAGGAGAATGTTTTGAAGATGAATTAATTAAATATAAATTTAATTAACTGTTGGTTAATGGGTTTTTAATCAAATAAATAGCAAATATTCATTTAATTAAACTGGACAGATTTATGTGACTATAGTAGGTTTTTTGCCTTCACTAATTAGCAACTCACAAGGTACAAAGTCGATAAATCTAACTAAAAAAAAATATGTTGGCTATCCTCCATGTTGTTGAACAATGACATTCACATCCTTGGGCAAAAAGTTCTAGATCAAAATTAATTGTGTCACAACTTAAAATAATTCTTACATCTAGATCAAAATTAATCGTGTCATAGCTTAAAATAATTCTTACAACAAAAATGGGTGACTAAAATGTAGGGCTACGATTATGAGATTGTCTAATGTGTGCAAGGAAGATCTTATTGGATGTGCGCTATCATGTCAATATGAAGATGAGGACACGTTGTTTTCTCTTTCAATCTCAATACCCACCTAGATGGATGTATTTTGGATGGGATGGGTCACTAATCCAACAATTTGGAATATTATTCATTAATTTGAATAAGACCCTCAATCTTTGCTAAGGTTCCAATGGATTAGACAAGTCTTCACATATTAGAATAGGATTTATTTAGTTCCCAACTCTTAACTCAAATAATAATTAATTATGGAATTCCGTTCCTCTCCTACTATAAGCCACTCACGATTTTTCAAGACTTATGAGAGACTCAAACAAATTTTTTTGCGGGATGACTTTATGTAAAATGCTAAAGCATTTACAATTGAATTTGATTTGTGTAAGAGAAATTAAGAGGAAAGCATTAAATTCCCACGATTTTTTAAGCCACTACCTATTTTGGATAAGTTGTTGATTGGTATTTTTATGGAGCTTCCACATTAGGAGGCAAATAGGTCATTTTGGTTATTGTTGATTACTTAACAAAACATGCAGATTTTATGCAACTCAATAGTTATTGGATCCCATCTTCGAACTCCACAAGATGCTCCATTATGTTGTTTGTGACCATGATATGCGTTTTACCAATAACTTTTAGCAAGAATTATTTAAGTTGTAGAGCACTAATTTGAACATGAGTTTAGTCTATCAACCTCAAATTGATGGCCAAATTGAAATTGTCAACTAATACTTTGTGACTTATTTACGTTATTTTGTGTATATGCAACAAAGACAATAGACCAAGTGCTTTCCTCATAAGAGATATTTTAGTACCACTTTTCACACTCCCCCACCTTTGTTATATTCTAAGTTCTTTCCATCTCGCAACACTTAGATGATACCTTGGATAAGTGTGAGGAAATTGAAATTTCTTTCAATCTTGCAACAGTTACATGATACCTTAAATAAGTGGGAGGAAATGAAAGATCAAGTGTTACTACAAAAATCACATCAAACAACAAACACATTAAAATAGGATAGAGTGTACCTTTGTCATTGGTGATTGTCTTCAACCTCACAAGCAAATGTGATTGTAGACAAGAACAATTAAAAGTTACGTGCAAACTTTTATGAACCTTGATGAGGTGGTGGCATACAAGCTTACACTCCCATCCTCTTTTAAATCGACCCAATTCTCGATGTCTCTTACCTCAAGAAGATTACGATTGTTAATTAAATAACAATTGATTTACCAACTTTCGATGAAGAGAGTCCCCCATGCACATTGACACCTGTTATATTGATTTTAGTCCAATGGAAAGGTCTGTCACCTAAAGATGGCAGGTTGGAAGTAACCAACATTCTCTCCAAATTTCCCAAATTCTGCTAAAGTCGCTCATATATAATAGTAATTAAGTTGTCGTCGCATCGTTTGGTAAAAGCGGTTTTGAGCAAACTGGGGGAGAAAAGGCGGAATTAGCAGAAAAAGTCTGTGTGCACCGGTTGGCTATGGAGGGTACAATATTCTGCAGTCTATAGCACGAACATCTAGAAGGAAAGGCAAAGAAGCAGAGAGGAAAGCGAGATTTGGCGGTTTGGAGGGTTTGTTTCAATGGCTGTTTGAGGATGAAGTGCGCCTATATTAGTTGATTCATCTGGCAGAACAAATCAAATCAGAGAGAGAGAGAGAGATTTCAAGTGCCCTGAGAAAAAAGATGGAGAAGGGAAAGAGAAGCACGAGCTACGGCGATTTGGGGATAAACATAGCCGGGAGCTTCTTCAAGTCGATAGAAGGCGTCGGACCCCTTTCACCCAGCACACGAAACACAAAGGTCACTGTTGTGGGCGTCGGAAATGTAGGGATGGCCATCGCCCAAACCATTCTTACACAGGAGCTAACAAATGAGCTGGTATTGATAGACATTCAGGCGGAAAAGCTAAGGGGGGAGATGCTGGACCTGCAACACGCCGCCGCCTTTCTTCCTCGCACCAAGATCGTGGCCGATACGGACTATGCTGTCTCTGCTGGGTCGGATCTGTGTATTATCACCGCAGGGGCTCGGCAGCGCGATGGGGAATCGCGGTTGGGACTGGTGGAGCGCAATCTCCACCTGTTCAAAAGCATTGTGCCCCAGGTCGTTAAATACAGCCCTAATTCCATCCTTCTGGTGGTGTCGAACCCTGTGGATGTTTTGACCTACATTACCTGGAAGCTTTCGGGATTCCCGTCGAACAGAGTGATTGGGAGTGGCACTAATCTGGATTCATCGCGCTTTCGCTTCATGATCGCCGACCACCTGGATGTGAACGCGCAGGATGTGCAGGCGTTCATGATTGGCGAGCATGGTGATAGCTCTGTGGCGCTCTGGTCCTCCATCAGTGTGGGAGGGATGCCCGTCCTGAGCTTCCTGGATAAGAATCAGATTCCCTATGAGAAGCACCATCTTGAGGCCATTCACCACACTGTTGTAAATAGCGCCTATGAGGTCATTAAACTTAAGGGCTATACTTCCTGGGCTATTGGGTACTCGGCGGCTAATCTGGCCAAGAGTTTGCTGCGTAATCAGAGAAGGATCCATCCGGTTTCTGTTCTGGCCAAGGGTTTTCATGGAATAGAAGAAGAGGTCTTTCTTAGCCTGCCTGCGCAGCTGGGCAGAGGAGGTGTGCTCGGTGTCGTTAATATCCATTTGACAGAGGAGGAGAGCCTTAGTCTCATGAAGTCCGCCCGGGCCATTCTGGATGTTCAACAGCGCCTTTCTATTTGACAGTTTCTATGTTCCTACGCCTTTTTGCTTTGTTGGTACATGGTTTTTTAAGCCCCTGCATACATACAGGGTTTCGCAATCCTATTATATAGTTAGCCCATAAGCTTATTATTGGCAGAATAGCTGCGGAAGATTCGACAGTAGCCCTTTTTGTCGGATATTTTGGCTGTGGCCCCTCTTTAATTTTGAGTATCGCCCCTTATCCACGCCGCCATGGAACTATTGCAGACTAGGATTAGTCTGCACCTCACAGGTTTGTTTGTCAGCTAATGGATGCAAGGTACAATGGACAAAATTGTGGTCGAAATACTTAATTTGTGACTTTTACACGGCATAATATTTTATTTTGGGCTTGTTTATATATGTTCTGTGACTACGTTGTGGCCAAAGCGAAATGGATGATAATTTGGATCCCTGTAAAACAAGTTTTACTGATAAAAAAAGTTTCTCTGCAATTTATATTAACACTGCCCTAAACTGTCTCTGTTTGCTGGCGCATCCTGTTGCACTCTAGAAGGATTGGTCTTAGTTACATACAGGCAAATTTATTGTTGAAGATTGTCTTTCAATTGCTATCAGTAGTTTTACAGCTAAATGCCAACTTAAATTCAGAGGGAACAGTTTTACCTGTAACATAATTTTGATTTTTAATTCTGGCTAAAAATATTCATGGAAGATTATGTTGAGATATAGCTAACCAATAAAAGCTATGTTCTTAGTATGAATGAAATTGTCGTCTATAGGTAATGTTGGTAAAATGCTTTGAGATATAGCTAACCAATAAAAGCTATGTTCTTAGTATGAATGAAATTGTCGTCTATAGGTAATGTTGGTAAAATGCTTTCAATGTTTGTTTTTTTACTGTGCCCACCTCTGCTTACTTATGTACCCTTCATATCTTTTCCTACAACACCTGAAATAATGTGGATCTTGGTCTCGTCCCACCAAAAAAATTTATATTTCTTTGATGGAAGTTGATCTTGCTTTAGAGCTTAATACTAAGCCTTAAAAGAAAAATTTGCAGAGATTTACACAGAGATATGTATAAAATGGTGACTTGCCGTATATAAAGTCTGAAAATTTGCAGAGATTTACACAGACATGTTTCTAAAATAGTGATGTGTCATGTATATACTTTTAATGGAAGTTCATTTTTTGAGAGTTCAAAATTGAGTTTGGAAAGGAGGATTAAGTTTCGTAATTTTGCAGAGATTAATAGAGATATGTTTAAAATGGTGATTTCTATATCTTTTAATGGAAGTTCACTTAGCTTCAGAGTTCAAAACTAAGTTTATAAATAAAGATTATAAAGCTTTGTAAATTGGTTGAGATTTTAAAAGCATGTCTAAAATGATGAGGACATGTCTATTCTGGCTCCAAAACGGCAGTATGGATTGACTAACACTCGTGCGTTTTACACTGTCGATTTTGCAATAATCGGTTGGGATTGACTAACAAGTCACTATCACGTTGTACGAAAAGTCTGTTTTGAAGCCAGAATAGCTTCGGCCATAATGATGAACTGCCAAAAATATATTTCTTTGATGGAAATTCAACTTGCTTAAGAGTTCAATACTATGCCTAATAAGAAGGAATATTAAGTTTTATGATTTGGTTGAGATTCAAATTCATGGACATCTAAAATGGTGATCTATCATAATTATCTAGTTCTTGACTCAATATTAAACCTACTAAGAAAAAATACTAAATTTGTAAATTTATTGAGATTTAGATTTTATAGACATGCCTAAAATGTTGACTTGCTATAATTTGCAATCTCAATATAGTAAATCTAATTTATTTTGGACAAACATTTGGTTGAATACCTTTTATATGTGAAGAGGAGGACCAACATTCTCTATATATTATTTTTTTCTATTTTTGTTTTACTTAATTACAAAGAAATAGAAATAAAAATCCTTAAACCTACACAAATTTTTGAAATGTGAAAGGCATAGATTCAATCTAAAGAACTTGGAGTGCATTCTACAAGGCTTAGAGGGCATGTATATCATTTTGTATATCATTTTGTACAATATTTTTAACATTGAATTTGTGAAACTGTAATCTAGGCACACAAATAAGAATGACATGTAAATTTGTAAAATTATTGAGTTTTTGCATGATAGTTGTAGTCACATAAATCTGTCCACTTAATTAAATGAATACTTAGTATTTATTTGATTATTTAACCATCAATTAATAATTAATTTAATAATTTAAAATCCTATTTATCCTCACCCACTTGAAACCTTTAATGGTTTCCCTTAAAGTAGTCAAACTTGATGGCTTTAAAGTCTTCAAACTTGATGGCTTCCTTCTATAATCTTCTTAAGACTTTAATGGTTTTCCTTAAAGTCTTCAAGCCTTTAATGGTTTCCCTCAAAGTCTTCAAGCATTTTAATGCTTTATCTTCATTTTTCTCATTTAAATAAATTAATATTTATTTGAATATTTATCCAAATGCAAATTACACCATTTAATTGAAATAAATGATTTTATTTTAATTGAAAATACCAAAATTTCTCCCACTTGCATTTTCCTACAAAATCCACTTGCATGCCTAAACCCCTTCTAGATTCTTCTAAACCCTTCCTAATTAGCCTAATCCATCCCCTAAATATTGTCACATTCCTAAGCAAATTGGAGTCACTTCTCAAAGACTCCAAAGTCTTTGAAAAGCAATTAATGCTTTGTGTGTTCAACAAATTAACCCTCAAAGTCTTGGATAACCTTTGAAAGCTTCCAACCTTCAACCACTAAATGGCTCAAAGTCTTTGATAACCATTGAAGGCTTTCAACCTTCAACCACTTAATCCCCAAAGTCTCCAATAACCATTAATGGTTACCTCAAACCCTCCCACATGGTTAAAACATTTGTTTTGACTCAACCTCTACCCAACCCAAAGGTCTCATCAGGCCTTTAATGCTTTGACCATGATTATCTCTTAATCATTTGCACAAAGGTTTATCCTTGCATTAACTCCTAATCCAGTGGGTAATCCTAATTTAGACTTGACCCTTATCTTCTAGATAACCATGAGGTCTTCTCAGGCCTTTAATGCCTCCAACCTCTTCTCTCAACCCAATCCTATGTTGAAACTTGTCACCATTTTATTGGTGCCAATTGTGCACATGGATCCCCAACTTTCAATCCTAACCCTTGTTAAGATTGCTCAATCTTAACCCTTCATTTCCCTATTTCTTCTATAAATAGAACCCTTCTCCTCAAGCAAAAGGAGAAGCATTTTAGAGTATTGTTGTTATACTGGCATTAGCATAGAGCTTTTTCATAGCATCACTATCTACTCTTGCATAGTATTTGCTTATCATATTCAATCATCTTGAATCTCCATATGGCATCCATGGCTAGTGCTAAAAGCTGAGAGCTACACTCATTTGGGACTTGGAGAGGAGAGGAACAAGGGAGGAGCAACTATGAGCATCTTGATTAGCTATTTCATTCTATGTTTATATGCTTTCTATTTCATGCTTAATATCTCTCTTGATATGCCTGTTTAGGATAATCTTTTGTTGCTAACACTAACGTTTGTTTCTTGTGCTCTTGTGTGTGTTGCCATCAAACAGATTTTCTAATCCTTTTTGCAGAGCATCAATAGTATATCTATATTTTTTTAAACATTAATGACAATTTGTGCATGATTTTTTTAAGGTTTATACTATGGTTTATATGAATTCTTCTATAGGTCTTAAGTGTTTTGTGGTAATTTGTTTTTCTAAGGTTTTTTTTAGTCAAATTTGAATGTCATGAGGTGGGTTTTCCAAGCTTGAAAACTTTCATATTTTGCTTTGATTTTTAAACAAAATTTTGTTCTAACAGCCTTTCTTAATATCTTTATATAAATTAGAGGTCTATTTTGGTTTTCTATAAAAACAGTTGTCACATCATATGGAACATGGACAAGTTTCAAATTCCTTATGTGACAAATTTTTACAATATAACCTGCAAGTAGCTTTGGTCAACGTGTCTTTTAAGCCATTATCAATAGGTAGGTTAATAGTTGAAACCTTCAATTCTCTATTACTCCATATTTGACACTCATCCAAACTATGTTTATCCAAGTAATTACTAAAGTGTACAAATAAGCATATACCTATATGTATCTACTTGATAGCTATGCACAATTATGAAAAATAATTCAATTAAAAATAGTTCAAAACTATTACATGATATCTAAAACATGACTCTTTGATAAATGTTATCATGTGATGATAATGGGTAGCCAACATCTTAAAAGTACATTTGAGAACTTGATCTATGATATTCATTACCATGCTACAAATCAATAATCACCAAAGATCTATGATCATTAAGATAAAAGCATAGATTAACTGTTACTTTCTATTCTCCTGGTACCCTTACTCTATGTTGGTTCTACGAATAATGTTGGTAGAAGAATGACTATCACTGTCTAGAGGGTATTCAAGACATACCAATTTGATTCCATATGAAATAATGCAAAATATATTTAAGCAATATATATGCTTGAGTCCTAAGTCACAATGCTTCATACATTCCTTATTACATATTAGATGTACCAAGTATGAAAATTGCATCATTAACTCTAGCTTTACCAAGGACAATACAATACAAGAATCTTATTAGAATTCCTAAAGTCTAAGTGTTCCCAAAAGAATTTAGAGTATTTTTTCTTAGCTCTTGGTATGCATGCAGTAGAGTAGCAATAATAGACACCTAGGAATTCGTATAAGTTCTAAAGAAGGTATTTTACTACGTAGAGTTAGGTATTGATCAACTACAACAAAGAGAACTTTAAGATCAAGATGCATTCCCTCGCTTGGCTTCTCCATATAAATATAACTAAAAGAGGGTAGATCTTTTAAGATATTTCCATTATATATTAAAACATATAAACAATTGCATTGCTAGGTAAAATAAACATATTCATGTAATAGATCAATAGTGAGTGATAAACATTAATATACATGTATATATCTAATAGCAATCATAGATAAAAACATATAGTATACATTCATACCTAATGCTATTTTATTTGTTTTCTCATTTTCAAAGCACAAGATAAAATGACTACTAAAGTAGATAATATGTAAACTGGTTTGTTTCCATTGAATATCCCTCTGATTAAAAAATACCTTAAGTTTACATAATTACCTTATAGTAAATTTTAAAGAGATTGCACAATTATTCATAATAGTATTAAGTCTAGAATAACCTTTTCAACTCTCTTTCAATAATTAACAAGATAATATATTTACTAGACACCAAACAATTAAATTCTTCTTGACTTCATACACTAATAGCAAATATTTTGCAATCAACATTAATTCTCATAATCCTAATAAAAATAAGGATGTTATATTCAGAGTTCCTAATTACATTTGAGATTCTAACATATAATAATATAAATAATAACTACTAAAACCACTAGCAGGATGTAGAATTCAATTCATAATTCAAATATCTGCATGAGAAGTAACATATAGGAATCTAACACTAAATTTCACAATAAAATTAATATTTATGATTGGCTTGGTTTCTGCCCATGCCATATTGGAAGCTCAAACAAGGATATGGACCATCCATGGAACCGAAATGACTATGCAACACTAACTTGTGATATTTAATTTATTTAATAAATAACAAAACAATGTCTAATTAGATGCATTTTGAGTACAACGTAGGCATCATCTCATACAATAAATGTGTGTCAAATATAATTGTAATTGATAAGGTAGAAAAGAATGTTATTAGTGGAAGCATAGACAAGCCATATGAACCATTGACAAAAAAATTCAAACAAGGTAGAGATTAAGAATAATTTGCTGATAGAATGATCGAAGGAAAAGATTGTTGTTGACAATAGGTTTTGCATCAAATGATTTTCTAAACAATATTGATGTCACATGCAAACGTGAACGTGATAGAAAATGAATTTTTGATCGATATAAGGGGAGAGGGGTCCAATACTTGCTATGGTAGTTGGACAAAATGGGATCTATAATGGTGCCCTAAAAATGTCATGTCAATGCTTATCCACAAAAACGTACCTCTAAAATTCAAAAAGTAACCTTGCATGCGATGCCACATCAACACACAAGTAAACATGACTTAGTGCACACCTATTGGTCTTATCACAACTTGGGAGCATTTTGAACACCTTCACAAAAATGCATGCTAATGTGGCATCATATTTGACCATGTGTATTTGAAAATAATTTTTTTGAGTAGGAGACTTGACAAAGTGTACAAAATTA
Organism: Cryptomeria japonica; assembly: GCF_030272615.1. Taxonomy (NCBI): domain Eukaryota; kingdom Viridiplantae; phylum Streptophyta; class Pinopsida; order Cupressales; family Cupressaceae; genus Cryptomeria; species Cryptomeria japonica. The sequence goes on along the minus strand of NC_081407.1, from coordinate 639,104,077 downwards.
ATAGAAATATTCAGATATGAAATTCAAAAGCGAAAAATTAGAGTTACATGTGTAATGGTGAAAAATTGGGGTTAGGGTTAATTAAGATAATAAAACCACTAAATGACCTAATTAACCATCACATTAGGGAGGAGAAGCAATCTAATAGATCTAGCTAGAGAAGATTAAGATTTTAGCCTCCTTTGGTAGGGGTTTCTCCTCCTTAAATTGAATTAATTTGATTGCTGAAGATTAGGGCAAAATAGGTGATTATTGAAGAGATTGAGCAGAAATAGTAAGCTATAGAAGTCGTATAGAGCCATCGACCTGGATCTGGGTAAAATAAGATGTTTGGAACTTGCTCTCATAAATTCGACCTAATTTTTCAGGACCAAGTAGTATTAATTCGCCATGGTCCTCTGAATTTTCTGTCATCAAAAGATGAACTTGTTCATCTCTATGAACTTTGTCAATCCTCTCGAACGTAGCTCTGTACCTATTTTCTACACATAGAAAGAAAGGTTAAATTGTTGGGAATAGGGGTTTGCCTAAGTCAAACTTCGATTTAGGAATTAACCTTGAATGAAATAATGCAAATACTAAAATAAATGTTAAATAGATATACCTCAAATCTGCAAATGTTGATGATGATGCTTTGCTCTTTGAATGTAACCACAAATGTTGTATGTAATGGAATGACAAACACAAAACCCTAATCACACACACATGCTTGCATGAAAATTGACATGACTTTGCTCTACATGCTTGATGATGAATATGCAACCTTAAATATCTCTAAAAATTCTTGCTAATGAATGCTTCATAGATTAACCAATACTTTAGGTATGGTATGGATGGAGACTTAGATCTAAAATGAAATGATAGTATGTCTTTATATAGGTGTTTCTAGGTAAATTGCCGATTAGACTGACCTCCAACAATCATGTATAGCCCTAGGGGTCAAATCTTGGCAAGGAGACATAACACATACCCCATTTCAAATTGGGGCCCCTTTGGGGGGACCATGGTGTTTTAGGGCACCATGGTCCAGACCAAGATGCACCATGCCCTGGTCCCTCTGCAAAGGGGACCAAAATAAGGTGTCGGGGAGGTGGGTACCTCTCTGTGGGACCCACAATAGGTTGTACATGACATCAAAGTTGGGTAATAAGCGTAGAAATCAGACCTAGAGAGAGGATGGGGATAGAACACACAGAAGTAGGAGCACAAATATGAGGTGTAAATTGTACCGGTGACAATTTATGATGCTACATTTAGCCCCCACTTTAACAAGAGTACAAGCCTGTGCAAATACTTGCGATAAAGTAGATAGATGAGACAAAGAGGAGCAATTAAGAGCACAATCACAAGGAGATAAGACATCACTAATTTCAAGGAACCAAGCCACCATTCTTAGGATATTGACTCACACAATCTCATGCAAGGACAAACAAAATAAGACAAAGAGAAAAAAGGCAAACAACACACAACACAAAAGCTAAAAACCAAAACAAGACCTCAAGTCCACTAGTTGAAGAGATCTCAATAATCAAAATGTCCCAACCACTAATACATTCTTGAAATCTCATCCCAAGAACACAAGCCATCACATAAAAAAAGCAAGAGCATGCATCAAACCATGAACCACAAATAACATAGCTATGAGCTCATGATTCGAAGAAAGGGAAGACATGGACATCACATTCTAGTTGTGTTTTACTAGGTGATCCATGAGAATAAGAGCGAGATAAAATATGGATGCCACGAGAAGTTGTGTTTTACTAGGTGATCCATGTTGGGGAGGAGAATCAAAATAGTATAGTTGTATTTTGCTAGTTCCACTCATCCTACCATGTATGCAAATTTTTGGTTTTAGGTGTTAAGCATCTTCTATAAAAGTTTGTTTTCTTTGGTTTCAAGCATGCAACAACTTGTATAAGACATGAAATGAAAAATTCAAATGTATGTCTGGTTTTGGGAATGAAGCATCTCCTATAAGAGTTTTTTTTCTCTAGTTTTGAGTCTAAACACCCTATATAAGACAAATATATGTCTAGTTCTGGGAACATCTCATATAAGACTTTGTTTTGTCTAGTTTCAAGAATGTGTAACCCTGCATAAGACATAAAAATGTTGCATCTAGTTTCAGGCATAAATCATCTCATGTAAGACTTTGTTTTGTTTGGTTTCAAGAATGAACACCCCATTTAAGATATGCAATAATATAGTACAAAGAGGTCAATATGCAATGCCCACCCCTTAAGATGTCAGCATAGCCCTATGTTGATGTCTTAAGGAAGCTAGAAACATAGATACCCACCTTCAAAACCAACAAGATATCCTTTTAGTCACCAACATTCATAAATCCAAGCTAAAGAGGCAATACTCTTATAAGAAAGGATAAGATAGTTGAAATAGATATATCTTACAACAAGTGTAAAGGGAATCCCTAGAGGGGAATCTAGATCTTTGCTCAAAATACATCTACCTCGAAGAGAAGATTCTTAAACAAACATAACATCTTCTACCAAAAGAGAGGAAGGAGAACAAGAATGCATACCACCCACACCACTTAAATAAGAGAGAATCCATGAATGAACAACAACTTCACGCAAGGACTAACATCGTATCGTAAGCAAACACCACTCAACAAAGGAAAAGTGGATCCTTAGAAAGGATAGGAAAGATCAATACCCCCAAGCGTAGGGACAATGAGAAGAATAATACAACCTCTAAGGAGAGATTATACATAAGAAAATGTACTATTCCAAGAAAAGAAAGGTCCTAAACATGGAACACACATGTACTCGCATGAAGGATCATTCGATGCAAGAAAAGACATCAAGATATGTAAAAATGCAACTCTTAACAAGAGATAATATTCAAATAGAAAGAGATAATTAGATATGTATATTGTCCTTGTCCCCCAAGCAAGGAAACAAGGAAGAAAATATGTGTGTTGCTGCCCCAAGATGTTTGTTATTGAAATAGCATCACCACTCATGACAAATAACCCCAATGAAGTTAACTTACTAATGTCAAAGGGTGAGGAGAAACATGATAGGTGAACGAAGTGCTAAGACACTACCTCTTTATCAAGATAGAGTGCAAGATCAGTTGTAAGAGCTGTGCAAGCTCTATCATATTGGTCTTTGACAAATGCTTTAAATTCTTTACAATTTCCAAGAGAATGAGAATAACTATGATGAAAAATACAATGTTCATCACCTTCCTTAAGCTTATAATTGCAATTAAGTCTAATGATAGGAAACACAATATTTGTATCATACTTCAATCTCCAAAAGGTCCTAGTAGCTAGTTTCTCTTGGTCATCAATAGGAGTAGATCTTGTCTCTTGAGATGTAGGACAAAGTTTGTTAGAAGGAGATGGATTTTTTTCTATTATTTTAACTATGTCATTATCAATGAGTCCTTGCACTCCATTTTTAAAATCCGAACAATTATTGGTATCATGATCATTAGTTTGATGATGTGAGCAAAAATGAGTGGTTGAGGAAGAAGCACCTTTAGATGGATGATAGAATTTGTCTTTCAAAGTACTCCTTAAGATTTTGAACCCTAAGGAGATCATACATAGGTGAATGATGAGGATTTCCTAGACCTTCAGTACTAGCTTGTGTAGGAGGGTTTATAAGGACTTTGATTCCTTGTTCAAATTTTCCAAGTCCTTGTCCTTTATAACCTTGTTTTGGTATAATGTTATAGCCACTCCTATCATATTTTTTTAGTTGAAAAGGAGTATTATAATGAATTTATTTAAAATCTATCGTATAAGTACATCTAGAAGGAATAAAGGGAGAAGTAGATGAAAGAATATCCTTTGTAGGGAGATTTTCCTTTATATCATCATGTATATCCTCTTTGATGGGTTGGGAAGAAAGATCCTTATCATTCAAGGCCTCATCTTTACTTAATGTTATGTGGGGAGATAGATCATGAATAAAATGCTTAACGTCATCTTCTCTACTTGAATGTTTTGATGGTTAAGACAAGCTCTAGGAGAATATGGGGATCTAGAGAGATTGAAACACTAATATTGTGACCTTGCCCTCCTTGTGCTAGGGTATGTGTATGAGAAGAAGATGATGCCATGTTTCTCTTCAACGCTTGCTCTCAATTAGAGAGATAATTGATAGGATTATTGGCTCTTTCTTTATTCACATGAGACACCCTAGGAGAGGTACAAGTGTTAGGTTTTCCACTAGCATCTCTAGGATTATGATCTACAAAATCTTTTATGTGATTTACATATGTAATGCATTTTCTTAAAAATATCACCATAAAGCAACATGCATCATGGATAAAAGCTTTGATATTTAATTGATTAATAGGAAAGATTTTTGAAATTCTAACAATGCAATATGCCAAAGTGCTATGAATGAAAAGAAGCAAGGTAAAGTGAAATAAACCATTATCCAACACATAATTTTGATAAATATAAGTTAAAATAAATAAAATAATATGTGAAATGGCAAGCAAATTAGATCTTTAAGTGCCATTATGAATGCCTAAGATCAAATCTGAAAACAAAAGTTATGAATTATGCAATCCACAAATCAAATTAACCAAAATAAATTAGGGTTTTTACACTTTTAACCTCTAAATTTATATAATTTGATTAAATATATAATCTATGAGTGCAAACTTGAAAATTAAAATGCTCACAAATAATATTCGAGAACACAAATAAGAAATAATGGTGTAAGACATCAGGTTCACCAAAATGTAATGGTGGAAAATTAGGATTAGGGTTAAATTAAGATAATAAAACCACTAAATGACCTAATTAACCATCACATTAAGGAGGAGAATAAATCTAATAGATCTAGCCTTATACCCTTAGAATATTAATATTTTGATAAGATTCTAGCCTCCTTTGATAGGGGTTTGTCCTCCTTAAATTGAATTAATTTGATTGTTGAATATTAGGGCAAAATAGGTGATTATTGAAGAAATCGGGCAAAAACAGTAAGCTGCAGATGTCGTATGGAGCCACCAACCTTAATCTAGGCAAAATAAGATGACTAGAACCTACTCTCATAAGTTCAGCCTGATTTTTTAGGACTAGGTAGTATCAATTCGCCATGGTCCTCCAAATTTTCCGTCGTCCAAAGTTGAACTTGTTCATCTCTATGTTGAAACTCTGTCAATTCTCCAGAATGCAGCTTTGTTCTTGTTTCCTACACACATGAAGACAGGGGAAATTTTTGGGAATATGGGTTTGTCTAAGTCAAACCCTATTTTAGGAATTAACCTTGAATGAAATAATGTAAATACTGAAATAAATGTTGAATAGATATACCTCGGATATGCAATTATTGATGATGATGCTTTGCTCTTTGAATGTAATCACAAATGTTGTATGTAATGACATGACAAACACAAAAACCTAATCACACACACGTGCTTGCATGAAAATTGGCATGATTTTGCTCCACAATTCTTGATGATGAATATGCAGCCTTGAAGATCTCTAAAAATGCTTGCTAATGAATTCTTCACAGATGCACCAAAACTTTAGGTACGGTGTGGATGGAGCCTTAGATCTAAAAGGAATTGATAGGATGTATTTGAATAGGGGTTTCTAGGTAAATTGTCGATTAGATTGACCTCCAATGGTCATGTATAGTCTTGGGGGTCAAATATTGGTGGGGAGATATAGCACACACCCTGTTTCAAATTAGGGCCCCTTTGGGGGGCACCATGACGTTTTAAGACACCATGGTCCAAACCAGGACGTACCACACCCTAGTTCCATTGCAAAGGGGACCAAAGTAATGTGCCAAGGAGGTGGGTACCCCTCTGTGGGACCCACAACAGGTTGTCAATGACATCAAAGTTGGGTAATAAGCACAAATCAGACCTACAGAGAGGATGGAGATAAAACATGCTATATAGGAGCAAAAACATGAGGTGTAAATTGTACCAATGAGATTTGTGATGCTACAACATGTATAGGGCTCTCTAACCTATAATTGGAAAATATTCAATAATCATACTTTCAAAGCATAGACAAGACACATAAACTTTTGACATATCAAAATGGAAGTTTGAAATAGGGTATCAAAAACCTCAAACAATATATATTTTTGGCACTCTAGATGACTTGCATATAGAAGGTGGAAGCACGGACAAGGAATGAAAACTATTTGACTAAATGCCTCAAAGATATCATGTCTTAAATTCCAATGTTTGTGGGATATGCACAAAATAGATTTGTTAGAAGGCTTTGAAAACTTTAGAAATCCAATTAGCTATTATGAAGCTAAATACCAAAGTATTGTTGCATCCTCCCTGCATAGGGTGCGTGAACTGCTTGACAAAATACCTCAAAGAAATGAGGTCTCAATGACAACATGATATTTGTAATTTAGATTTGATAAGGGGGTTATTAGAACTTCCAAGTAATTTTGATTAGAAAATTCTTGCAACATCCTTTCAATTTGTACCATAATGGGAACTTGGTAAAGAGATAAAGACCAACAAGACGTAAATGGGGCAAAAAATACAAGATTGGTCTCCTAGGTTTGCGATTCCAAAGAAAAAATAGATGTGAGAAAGAGAAAACACCCATAGTGTAGATCCAAGAAAGCATTAACAAGCACACAAACTGATTGATAAAATAACTCGAGGATCTCCCTATCAACGCTAAATTGATAATTTGGAGTGGGGTATTGACATTTATCAAACGTAATGAAAAACTTGCTAAATGCTATCAAAAATAAATAAATTGAATTCCAAATCTTACCTGAATGACTGTCTGATATTCATTGCGCTATTCCTCGGTTAATGAAATTCAAGGGAGTTCCTTTCAAATCTGTGCTTTTGAAGTTGAGGCGAAATAAAGATAAAATGAGTCGTATTGTTTGACAAAATATCTCAATGACATGCAATAACGCACACTGTATATGAATTGTTGGATATAATTCCAGCAAATTCCAGTGAGAAGGCGATGCATGGAAAATCTAATAGATAATTCAGAAACTTAAAAAAAAAATTGTGCATCATATTTCTTCACAGGTTTGTGCCAAAAGATCAAACGTGGACGCATAAACTAAATGTGTGAATTGTTTGCTAAAATGGATAAGAATGCAGAGATTATAAGGAAAAGGCTTAAACAAATTCAAGAAAATGTATTAAGGCTGGGGTCTTATGGAGGGGGTTCCAAAAAAAATTGTTGTTCACATTTTTAAAAAAAGTAAACGGTCTTATGAATTTTGTAGCGCAATTTAAGCATAAAAATTTTAGCTCTGAGATTTATGAAAGATGGTGGTCTCATGCGTTTTATTATTTAGCATATTCAATTCAACAAATAATGAGTATAAAATAATAAAAAAATAATAATTAGCAAAACTTGATAATTTGAGATGATTAACAAGTGGCGAAAAAATGTCTAAGTTGGTGAGGTGATTTCCAACACCCACCTTTTCCACCCGCTTAAATCTACATTCCTCAAAAGTAGGGGTCGTTATTTTCAGGAAAGGATTCTAATTGATATTGTAGCAAGACTAAGTAAATGCAAAGTTAAGACCCTCCAACATTGTGACTATTCTCCCTACTTGTTATTGTGTGTAATGCCTAAGAGAAAATGTAGTTTCCTAAATGCAAGATTTGCACAAATGGATGTGGTTTAAAAGACTTTAGAAACTTTTCTATCAAAAGTGACTAAAAAATGGTTCGTAATCTTTTTAACTAGATTGAGAGCAACCAACCTTGAGTGACCTCCACTTTCTTTCTTTGCCTCCTTTTATTTAATAATTCTCCTATAACAAGGAAGTTCACTTTTTTCACATAACACCACTACTTTTGAGACTAGTTTTAGCTTCCACCAAAAATATGTAGATAATAACTCTTTCCCTCCACTAACTGAAAACAATTAAATGTTAATAATAGCTAAGATTCTTTCATTGTCATAAAGGCATTATTTTTAACTTAAAAATAATAGAATAGAATAATTCAAACTTCTTTTCTTTCTTAAAACAACGTAACCTATATTATATTTTCTCAACATAAAAAGAAATAAGACATTTATATTCAATTATTTAGATATTTAAAAGACAATAATTTCTAAAAGGGTGTGTGTATAAGCATAGCTATCCTTGACTTTTATTTTTGCATAGGATACTTGCCAAATGAACGTACTAACACAGACACCCAAAGTACCATTGCCCCAAAATTTCATTGATTCACACCACAAACAACAAACAAAGAAAAAGATCATGAACCATCTCAACTCCTCCAGTCACTTGTGGGCATCCTCGAGTAGCATAGGAACATGACCTGTTACCATTTGATAAAGATAAAGACTAACTAGAACAAAATCCAACAACTATACTGATATGTGTCTTCATTTTGCTTGATGTGATGATTGAAAAGAACGTCTAGTTTCAGAGACTGAATACCCCATATAAGACTAATTTTCCCGTTTCGAGTGTACCCTCCCCTATATAAGACAAGTTGATCATGATTGATTGATAAGACAGTTGATCAATTGATTGCTAATCTTGATAAGATAGTTTTATTTTTTTGTAGTTGCATGATTTTTTACAGGACATTTTTTTCGGGGCATTTTTTTTCAAGACTTTTTATGATTTTTTGGGGATTTTGGATTTTATTTTATTTTTCTAAGGGAAACATGGTTTGACATCAATTAATAAAGATAAGACTAAGTGGGACAAAATCTAACAACCATACTATTTTATGTCATTGTTTTGGTTGCTTGATCATTGATAGGAATGTCTGGTTTCAAAGAGTGAGTACCTTGTATAAGACCAATCTGTCTGGTTTCAAATATACCCTTCCCGTATAAGACATGTTGATGTTTGATAGATTTTGATCGATAGATTGATTAAAAAGACATGAGATCAATTTGATTGCAGACTTTGAGAGTTTGTCTATTGTTGATTTGATTTGATGTAAAAGACCTTTTAAGATTTATTCTCAACCAAGATGTATTTATTTGCCCCAAATTCTAGCAAGGCAAGGAATATTATGAATGAATAAATCAACTGGTGGGATGGAAATGGATAGGTGAAAGATGTTTGTAGCTTATTATGGAATCAAAGTTGGTTTGGTTTCCAAGGACTATCTTACAATGAGATAACATGTTTATCCAAGCTGAGGGAATGGTATGGAAATGTAAGATGATGGCTTGGTGCATAGAATAGTATGTGGTTCATAGGAACGGGCATGTCAAGAGGATTCTTAAAAACATGTCTTGCATTTTATGTCCTTAGTTTTGCTCAAGATCGAGAGATGGATTAAGGGATATTGATGGACATAGGATATGAATAGGAGAAGCAAGATAATAGGTAGTAATGGATGACAAAAAGAAGGAATAGATATGATCAAAGATATGGACTAGAGGGCATGGATAAGATGAAGCAAATAGAATACCTGATGCTTATGAAGATCCTTAGCTTTGTCAAGATCAAAGATGGAAAAATAAGATGAACATATAGATAGGGTGATGGATAGTGGACGAAGAATAAGGGGAGATGTGGTAGGTAGAATAGAGTGGATGAAAGTTGCCCCAAAGTATAGAGGTCTCCATTAGAAAAAGGGCAATCTGTGAAATCATCACAACATCTAGCGCCAACCAAATAAGTGTTTCTTAACATTCAAAGATAGAGAATTAACACATACTTAGAACCTCTCGAAAATTCAACTGAATATATCTAGTGACTAGGAAAAATACTCAAAAGGGAAGAAGAACCTCAAACTATATCAAGGTACTTAGTCTTTGATTATCCGTGTGTGTACAAATGCATTCATTCTAGCTCACATAATCATTGTAATCTTTAAAATCTAACATGATAGCTACGTGAGTTACCCTGACTTCAAAAGCATCCTGGATAGAGCCTCACTGCCAATAAGCGTCCATATCTCTGATGATGTTATCATTGTAATCTCATGAATATTGCTCCATTTCTAGCCAGGCGTCCATAGCCCCGATGGAGTTACTCACCATGTTCCCAAAGCCAAGCATTTTGATATTGCATTTTCACTTTTCTTTTCTTGGTATTTCTTTTCTTTCTCATTCATTTCTTTTCATCTTTTGATATTTCTTTTATCATCATTTTTTCTTTTGTGTTTTGGCTCATAAGCAATGAAGTTCACATGGGTTAGAGAATTATAGTGGTGCTAAAGTAGGATTTTAAATTTTTCACTAGCCACGTCTTCACCTAAGAAACCACAATGACTTAGATTGACGTATTAAGTGTATGAAATATAGTAATCAAAAAATGTTGGTATCAATATACAACAAGTGAGTCTCTTTTTGAATCAAGTATGCATCCCAACCAAAAGATAGTGTTAAAGAGGAACAAACTCAGATCATGAAGCATTTCATGAGATAAATATCTAGGAAATGGATTAGACATAAGATATAAAATACACTAGCATGTGAGAAAATGACACTAAGACTTATTCAATAGATGAAGGATTTATGCTAAGGATTGAATGAGAGGGATGAAAGGATGGAAAATAGGTGTTGGATAATAGATTGGTTGGTGGAAAATTTGTGCAAGGATGGGTGGAAATGTCTTCAAGATCAACGTTGGCACACACCTTGAAGGGTAGTGGAGTGATGGAGGACAAGTGGATCTTGGATTTTGAGATCTTGAGGGGGGAGTGGACATGGATTTTGGGACATATGGACCCAAAATGGATAAGGGAAATGATGGAAGAATAGATTTGGAAAGTGGGAGATGTGTAGATGGACGATTAAAGGAAGCTTTTGGAACAACAAGTTTGGATGCCAATTTTGTTTTTTCTTTGGGATGCAATGCTTTTATGAGAATCCAATATTGATTTTTATTTTTCTTCTCTTTCTAATTCTTTGGAATGCATTGCTTCTATGAGAAATTTAGGAACCCACACAGCTTTTGATTTTATTTTTTTTGCCTAATGGACCTTTGTGGCCTTTTGGATATTGTTGTTTGTTTTTTTATTAGATTTTTCTTTGATTGGACATGCCTTTTAGGTTGGACATGTTGATCTTTTGATGGATATAGATTTTTGGACTTATAAATTTTATGCTTGGCATCTGAATTGCTTCCAAAGGGAACAGGATTCATGGATGAATATGAATGATATGGAAGTAGTTTGGATGGATTGATGTAGGTAGATGGTTGGAAGGTGTTCAGAGATGTGTATCTTTTTTAATCTTGATTTATGACAAGGTAATTGGATTGTGAGCTAGGGGTCATATGAATAGTGGATGGAAGAGAGGAAGGATTTGATTTTGGGACAAAAGGATCCAAAAAAGATTTGGAGGATAAGGAATGTGTATGCTTGGATTTAGATGGAGGAATGTGGGATTTAGTAGAGACACTAGCATTTTGAGAGTGAGTTGTGTAGCCAAGGCCTTGATAATTGAGATTTGATTTGTTATGAAGGGGTTCTAATATACCTTGTTCATGTAGGCCTAACCCTTTGCCTTGATAATGCATATTTTCACAAAAAAAATTAGCAATGGGATACATGTTTCTTTTAAAACAAGATGTGGGTCCATTTTGAGGAGGATATGGTATGGAAGAAATGACATGGTCATGAAGTAGACTAGATCAGATGAAAGTGGAGGAACCCATTTGATAGATAAATGGTTCATGACTAGCCTTGATAGGGGTGGTGGGATCTTGAGGTGGATTAGGATCATGAGTGGAATAAGAATGGATGGTAGGATCTTCAGGTGGATTAGGAGGATTATGACATGGAGATGAAGGGAAACTTTGATCTTGACTTGGAATAGGATCATTGGAGTTTGCATTTTTTTTTGGATTTTGAATTGGATCATTGGAGTTTGTGCTTTTCTCTTGATTTTGAATTAGATCATTGGAGGGGATGGAGTGAATATCATGATCTTGATCGAGGAGTGGATTATGAATGGGACTTGGAAGGACACTTTTCTCTTGAGATGGAAGGGGATCATCGTGAATGAAATACAAAAGAATGAGGGGATCTTCATAGGATTCTGGATAGGTGGGATATTGATAAAAAATTGTATTAGATTGGAGAGTCATGGTTCTTGATCTTGATTTATGCTAGGACTTATTTCTTCTGACTTTGGACTATCCTCTTGACATGAGGTAGGAGTTTGGATATGTATAAGGAATTTTTGGAAGGATTCAACACTTTGGCACATTGGTAAGAATGGATTTTGAATGTGACTATTTGGAGTAGGTTTGACTGGGAATGGAGCATATGGTGGCATTAGATCTAGGATTTCTGAGTTGTGTAAGGGATTTGTATTAAGAAATGGATCGACTTGGATATTTATTTTGGATAGACCTTACAAGGTTTCATCATTGGATGCATGGTTTGACAGAGATGGTAAGGATTGGCCATGGGATGGAAAAATGGTGGGAGATATAAGGATTACTTGAGAGTAAATTTATTTATGAGAGAATGAGTCATTTCTAGACACCAGTATATTATTTTGATCTTTCTTGGAAAGCCTTTGTGACAATGTTTAGTACGTGATTATTCTTTGGAGGAAAATGTGAATTATTTTGAGGGATAGACATGGTTGGGTTGCGATTTTGAGTTTGGTTATTATGAATTTGGTTTTGGTTATGGTCATGATTGCATGGGTTTTGACTTGGGACTTGGTTCAAGGAACAAGACAATTAAGGACATGCAACCTATGAGATTCTAAAGACTCTGGACAAATTTTTTTTATCACAGAAAGATTGGAGGTAGTATGAATTGTCACGGTCAACCTAAAGAAACTTTTGATTGAGGACTAAAAGTTGTTTTAGACAGATGCGATAGGGTAAATTAACTTATGCAAAATATCTACTAAACGGTTGTGGAGCGCTAACAAGACGAATGCAAAATATTGTTTAGACGAATGCAAAACCCTAACTCAACCAATGCAAAATTCTAAGTTTTCAATGATGTTTCCAATGTTTGGACAATTCATTTTTTTCTGTGATAACTAAGTTTCTCTAGTGAAATATGAGATTGCAGACAATATGGCTAGAATAAGACAAAAATAGACAAGCACGATTCCTACAGTTGGCTAGGACAATACTTGTTGGTTCCCACTGCTGATAAATTTGAGTTGCACTTATTCAAAGCGAACATCTTAGAAATTTGGTAGCATTGGCTCCCCTGCATGGCACTCACTTCTCGCACATACCAAATTCCAAATTCCCAAAGATCCAAAGATCTAAAGGAACTGTTGTCTCTATTAAGAACCACGAGATTATGGGACAACTTTAGAGGTTTGGCCTCCTACGCCAGCATATAGAAGGTTTTTGGCAATTAAAACTAGAGGTTTCTAGTTCAGGCATCCATTTAGGTGGTCATACATGTGGTGTTTTTCTCTTATAAAAGAGGTTTCCCATACCTTGCGGGTTTTACGCACTACTATGAGTATTGGGGGAGATAAACATCAATATAACACATCAACACCTATTGCCTGAGAGTTTCCTCACAAACATATTTATTTATAGTGGCTTGGAAGGGCTTGGCCTTAGCCTTGTTACCACTTGGGTTGTTCCCTCTCACTAGGCCTTATGGGCTACTCGGGAGGCAAGCCCTCTAAAAGTTAAACACAAAAGAGCCTAGTGCTCAAGACACGACAAACACTTGCTAATTTTTGTGCACCAAATCAAAATTTTATCTATCCTATAAATCATAGACACTCTTCTATTCTACCCCTATAAAATAACTAGATTAGCAGTTTCAACTCCACCCCTCTTCCTGCAAGAAAATTGTTACCAAGTTGAGGGGTCTTCATCAAATGAAGGACAAGTTGCACAGGCTAGGTTAGTCACACCAATAATAGCCTAAAATTATTGTTATAAAAATTATATAAGACATGTTTTGAGTGATTTGCTTATGATTTTCTCATAGATTTTTAAAAAATTCTTACTAAAAGATCATCTTTTATGGAAAATATATGAGAAAATGAAGTTTTAACAAGAAGGTGTGACTTTAAAAAAAAATCCATATTTTTTAATCATAGATATAGAAAAGAGAATTATACCAAACGATATATAATTAAATCATATTTCCAACACATTTTGAAGTTTGAAAATTTGATATGTTATGCAAAAGTTATGCCCATTTTCGTAAATGCAGTTTTTTAACTAAACAGTTGCGAAATTGCACAGTAAAATGAGAAATTCAATTTACGAATGAAAAATTATATGTTTAGCAATGTGAAATCCTATTTTTAAAAATGATAAATTCAATTTACGAATGCAAAATCTAATTTATAAATGCGAAACATGCAGAAAATCAATGCAAAATAGGCAATATATGAATGCAAAATAGAAAACTGACTTATGTGAAATACTAAATAAATGAATGCGATAAAGGGACTGGAAGATTGTAAAAGAATGATAGAACAAATGAAAAATATTGATTATACCAATGTGAAATTCTACAAATACGTATGTGAAAATTCAGAAGCCCATGTGAAAAACCCTACGAAATTTGCAAAACACGAGAAATTAAAATCCAAATCAACAAGTCTGTAGTTTCATGTCGGGTTCACCATAATGAATACGGGAGGAAAATATGCATAAGACAATCAAATTTAGTGATTCAACCACCAAAACTCAAATCCAATTGAAAAAATCCACAAACACAATAAGACATATGCAAAGAACAACAATTGAATAATAAAATCAATCAAGTAAACTCAATCAATTGTTGCTTGCACAAAATCTCTTCTCTTCCTTGTGTAATGTTGGCTCTCAAAGTCACACTTGATAACCTGCAATATGATAGCACAAGAATTCAAAGATAGTGGTGGTTGATGAAAAAGTGAGATTGAAGACAAATTTATAGAAATTGGAGAGAATTGATTGAGAGGTGGAATTGGAGTGGGCAAAAAAAGCAAATTGGTAGTTAGAAAGGTGATTGAGGAATTTAACTAGATAAATTTGATTAATTAATTAGTCAGAAAAGGTGGAACTCAGGGGTGGGTGCTATTTAGGAATTAGCATGTGCAATAGGAATTTATCATGAAATTGCTTTTAATCTAAATTTGGATTTGATATTGATTTGAAATCGATTTACAATTGATTTTCGAAAATATTCAAAATCATGCACATGAAACAAAATTAGGAATTCAAGAATTTAGAATTTAGAAGCGAAAATAAAAGTTAGAATAAATAAATTTTAAAATAAAAATATTTAGTTTAGAAGACTTAGTTAGCTAAATCAATATTTTTTAAAAAAAATTAAACGTAGGGAAAATAGATATTGAATTTAATTAAATAATAAAGATTATTTAACTAAAGTAATAAATTGGAAATTAATTAAATAATAAAATATTTAAAATTTAAAGAGAAAAAATTGAATGATTAAATGATTGGAAGGAAATTAGATGAAATTGAATAATTAAAAATGATGAAATGTGATGATTAAATTAATTTAAAAGATTAAAATTTGAAGAAAGCATCATTTGTTCTCCTAAAATGATGTAGACTGTTCTTCAGATTCAATTGGGAGAAGTATTGGTATATAGGAATTTGACTCCTATCCCTTGTAGTAGATAAACTTGGAAAATGCTTCATTGAGGTTACTGCATATACTAGGTATGAAGTCATCTAAAACTTCAAAGTAGTTGGGACTTTGGTAAGTTGCTCACGCAAAGCATCACCCATCCGCTTACCCCAAAAGATCTTCTTATTTTGTTGGAAAATATGGATTTATTGATACATCCATTCATGATAAGTTTATGAAACAGGGAGCCCTTTCACCCTACCAAGAAGAGTAATCAAATAATTTACCTCTTTAATGAAGTCACTCTGATGAATAGTCTTAAGGCCATCTTGCAATAGTAGGCCTTGGGGTCTTCAACTAATTATCTTTGACATTCCTTCTGTACTTATCTAAATTGTTATCATAGTATGTTTGTGTTGACTACATGCCAATATTGGCATATTGATCAATGTTTGGACATTTGAAAATGGTGTCAAAGAAATCCTCATCCAACCTAATGAGATTTTTCTTTCCCTCTGCATCCTTGACAAATCTCCTTACTAGATTAAATTTGTTAGCTAATGCTAACACAAACTCAAGGTTCTGTGTTGACATTGGGAAAGTTGAGATTAAATGAATGCCACTATTAATAATTGCCTCCATTTTGTAGTACTCTGGTGACTTTTTTACTCTCTTAAGGAATTCTTCAAGATCTATGTGTTTGATCTCCATATCCCTAATGTTGTCAATATTAGATGATACAGATGAAGATGCAAAGATTGGATGAGGATCTTGTTTCTTGAACTTCAAAGCTCTTTTGCTCAAAGATGGCTCTGTCATCTAATTGTGATGGTAATGACAATATTTGAAAAAGATCACACCACACTCAGCTTATCAGAATCACCTTATTAGGGTCTCAAAAACCCTAAGCTTATTGGTAGAACAAAATTACCTTTGAGTGTAAATCAGGTTTGTAACCCTAATTTACGTGTGTGTGCACTTGGTGCAAAGAACGTCTATAAACCTGATTTACACCTAACATAGGTGTGGCTCAAAAAAGATGCATTTTAGACTTATAACTCCTATTTGCATTGGAAATGCTAGAAAAACATATTGGTGTAGATCGGGTTTATATACCCGATTTGCACCTTAGGAGGTTCAAAAAAAAGTAAGTGGTGGCAATTATTAGGAACCAGAAGGCAACTGAGAGGGGGGGAGGGGTGAATCATTTGTCAATGAATTTAATCTCAATTATAACTTAAACAAACTTGATAATTAATACCGGTAAACCAAACTTATTGTCGGTTAACAGATTAGCAGTTAATATCAATATCAGTAAAACTTAATGCATGAAACAGAAAGAGAAACAACATCCACAACACATAACACAAAGATTTTGACGTGGAAACCCTGTAAGGGGAAAAACCACGGTGGGAAACCTTACCCACAATCAGATGATACTACTGCAGATAGTATGTGTATACAAATGGGGTCTACACATGCAAAAAGGCCAACCGCCTAGAGCACACTGCTTAACTAGAGAATCCAGCATTGGAGATGCTATTTTGAGCAGTACATTATTCTAGGATTTAACCGTCCTATTGTAGTCATTGTGAATAAACACCTCTAGTTAAGCTCTGATAAACACCTTCAAACCTTCCTTGAACCTTCTCTATGGTCTGCTCATATGATCTTCAATATTCACACATACCATATTACAATACCATACCATAACCATATCCTTTTTGTCATCTCACAAATGAGATCTTAAATATATACAAAACCTAAGACCAAATGTGTAGGTCAGCTCACTAAGAATATTACAATTAAATCAATTACAAATAAGTCTCGATGTAATGCATCATGTCGGCTCAATACATTTACAACAATATTCAATCAATAAATCATCTCCATAATGTGTCGTGTTGATTTGGAATAGATAATGCATACTAGTCCATAACCTAAACCAATCTATCGGTAACAACAAATATGTCAACCCGATTAGACCAATAACCAAAACCAAGTATCCAAACCATGTCTTCGACATAATCAAGTAATATCCAGATGATAACAAGTCATCATCAGTGTCGATGAACCAAATAACTTGTCGATGAGCATATACCGATGACTGTGCATAAGTCACTAAAATTTCCGGTGAACACAATATGTCAGTTCAACGGTAAACCAATATATCCATAATGCTAAATCAACAATGTAGATCTCCAGAAGGATAAGTGTTGACATCAATGACAAAACTAATGCAACACATCCATAATACCAAAAATAGTCAAGTTTACAAACCCAATTTACACCACTGTGAAATTGATGTAGAGGTATTAGGTCCTTTCTCAAATATCAATTGGTCTTACACTTTGGTCTTCAAACCCCAAGGGTTCACTAGGTTTCCTTCCACACAAAGTCCCTTCAAAGCACCAAAACTTGATCTCAACTTCCACAAATTGAAACACCACTTCCTAGGGTCTTCTCACACTCTAAAAAATTTGACTCAATAGGTTATACATACCCAATCAATTTGTTCACTTACTAACCCTTACCCGGTAACTAGATAGGCCAATTCCTAGTAGCCCTGTTCAACGGGTAATCTGCCCTTTACTAAAACTTATTCCGAAATAGTTGACAAAAAAATTGCATTTTCTGATACCCTTTTGGAAGTTATTTAAGATATGTAAAAATAAGATATTGTTATTTTGGACCAACTACACGGACCAATACCCTGCTACTGCACATTTAGGCCTAATTAGGCCACTTTTACAAAGAAAGTATAAAAATATCAACTACCCTATATTCCAAACCTTAAAAAAGTCTTATGTTAGGTCTCAAATAAAATTATTTTCACATTTTTTTGGGCAGCCACTCTCATTTGATACGTCAAACCCCAAACCCTCCTATTTAGGCCTTCAAAACTAGGGCCTCCTCAAATCCACTCTTCCAATCACTTCCAGAACTTATCCTTCATGATTAACCATGTATTTGGAATGTAATAACATAATCCATAATAATATAGTGCCCTCATTAAGGCCAAACTCCTGCTACTACACCTATGCCACCATTCCCATGCACCTTTCTCACACAAACTTGCACTCAAAAGGTGATCGACCTTCATGCCAACTCCATCCCTGCATTTTCACCTAAATTTTAGTCTATAATACACCATTAGGTACTCATTCCTCAAGAAACAACAAATACATAAAGAGGAATGAGCCCTAAAACTTCATTTTTTAGTACCAAATCAACACAAACAAGCACCTACAACACTAGTTTTGGGACGATCAACTATATATGCACCAAATAAATTGATTAAACCTTCAAAATTACTTCAAATAATTCTTAAAATATCTACCAAACACCTTTCAAAGAGTTCAAACCAAAATGAAGAAATAAAACAAAGAGATGTTTCAGATTTCACTCATGAATGCAAGGAAAAATGTTGAATTTTATTGCAGCAGTTTGGTATTACAAAGATCAATCTTCAAAATAAACTCCATAAACCTCTCCTCATGTGGGAAGAAGTTTTTTAAATGTATTTTGACCCCCCAAACCAAAAATAACTCCCATAACTATCCAAGAACCAACTATCTTTTGGAAATCCACCATTTTGAAATTGCAAAAATTGACAATTTTTGATATAACTAGAAAAACTTTCTCAACTTGACTTTATGACATCAAAAAATTAACCTAATTACTTAAACATATTTAAAATACTTTATGCACCCCAAATTGACACCTAATATACCTTCTTAACATTTATTACATAAATTTGCTCATTTGACAACATTGACACAATTTTGACACAACTAGACAAGTTGACTCAACTTGACTCAACCATGACAAATATTGGCTTTACATGAATTATCACATTTTTTTAGGTCTCAAATGACCCTCATTACATCCATCATAGGACCCTTAAGTGCTCCTGCACGATAATCCCCCACAATGAAAAGTCTCTTGTCCCAAGAGAAGAGGGGTCTTGTCCTCATGCCATACATCCTTCTAGATGGTCTTATACAACTTTGGCCCCTATTAACTCCATGCTCCTTCAGACCACAACCTGCAATAAACTTATCACTCACATTAGATCTCAAAAACAAATCAGTACATTGCTGCCATATACAGTCATGTCTTGACATCTGTTGCTCCCTTTCAACAAACTTCATAAGGTCCAAATGACCTTCCAACATGCTCACCACCAAAGGTCTTCCACTATCTTCAACTGACACTCTTATAGGACACATTATGTCCCCAATAACCACACTATCTTGCTCAACACCCAAACTAATATGCTGAAGTTCACTTTCATTTCCCATTTTTTGTCGTACCACCATGTGCTCAACATTTTTCTGAACTTCATTATGTGTTTCCTTCACCTTAGGAACCTGCAAACTCAAATACTCATTTGTACCAAAGCAAATTACTCTTGGTTCAAAAATCTGATTATTCTCCAAAGGAGTTAATGTAAACTTCTTACCATCTTTGTGAACAACATATGTGTTGTTGTATCCATCATGCAAAGTTCTTCTCTGATATTGCCAAGGTCTTCCCAAGAGCAAATGACAACATGTCATGGGAACCACATCACATAACACCCTGTCATGATAAGCACCTATATAAAACTCTACATAGCATTGTTCTTGGACTACAAGATGTTGATCATCAGTCACCCAAGTTGCATTGTATGGTCTACTATGTGGCATTCTCATTAAATTCAACTTCTCTACCATCTCTTGAGAAACAAGATTATCAAAAGAACCTGAATCAACAATTACTTTACATATTTTACCTTGGCTTAGACATTGAGTTATGAAGATGGATACTTGTGGTTGAACTTGTTGCTGCCCTTGACCCCTTCTAAACATCAAGAAGTCACCTTCAAGTACTGGATCAGCCTTACCAAACCTCTCTTCTTCTGGTTAGAGTAGTGGTATCAGAGCTAGAAGAGCCTGAGTGTGTGGGTAGAGTGTTGAAGGAGGCAATCCACACCAGGACCTAGCCCAAGAAGATTTGAAATTTTGTGTTGTTAGTTGTTGATTTGGTTGTCGGTGCTT
Source organism: Cryptomeria japonica (assembly GCF_030272615.1). Classification (NCBI taxonomy): domain Eukaryota; kingdom Viridiplantae; phylum Streptophyta; class Pinopsida; order Cupressales; family Cupressaceae; genus Cryptomeria; species Cryptomeria japonica. The sequence continues at coordinate 639,083,570 of NC_081407.1, read as the reverse complement.
GTTCCATCTAAGCTGCAGGAAGAAGGTTTCTGAGAAGTGTGTGTTACCATCCTCCAATAGAGATTGAGCTAGGTAGAAGGTGCAAGGCAACAAGAGAGAAATGCATCTTCCAGGATATGTTGTTGGGTAAGATAGATGGTTTAGAGAGTTGGTGTGGTGAAGTAGTGAGAGAGATGGACATCAGAATAATAAAGCACTTGAATTTGCAGCCATTGAAGTACTCCATTGATGGGAGTAATATAGAAGGTAGATGCAAGGACAATCCTGTGTCCTTTTGAATGTGAATCTGATGACAAGAGAAAGAGGAATGGTAAGAGGCAAAGCTGAAGGTAGAGAATGACACCAAGGCAAGGATAAGGAAAGTTTTAGAGAGAGGACCACTCAAGGCAAAAGATTTATTGCAAGTTGTTGATCTATGTTTCCAAGGGACTTGGAAAATTTTCTAGGTCGGTTGTATGGTGCAGGGGCACCTAGCCTTGGAGATGTATCATGAAGACAAACTACATTTTTCTTTGTTTTTAATGTTGCATTAATTATTGTAAGGTCACAAAAGACCATTTGTATCAAAACAATTCATGTTGTAAGGCTTGATGAGCCATTTTGTATCAAGAGACCTAATAGGTCCTGATAGGGTCAATTGTGGTAAAAGGGTGAAGAACGTCAAAAAAAGTTTAAAATATTTTTAATTGGTCAAATTTAATCCATTATAACATGTTAGGGGTGTCCATGAAGGCTAGGGTGAAGTGTAGTGGTAATTTGTCAAAAATTGTAAAAATTGCAAAGTTGCAACATTGCCAAAAAGTGCAACAAAAGTGTAAGAATGAAATCCACTGGTCATGAGGTGGTTAGAGTAGTTAGGAAGGAGTTTTAAATGGTTTATAAAACCATGTTTTTCTGAAATAAATGAGGTAGAGCAGTTTGGAGGGGATTTGACAAAGATTATTCATCAAACCCTCAAACTATCATAAGGTTTTAAGGAATTTGTGACTGTCATAGATCCATGGAGGATCACATTTGGTGTAATTTTTATATTTATATGTTATTTAATGATATATTAATGAAATTTATTTCATATAAATCCTTTCTTATGCATTTTTGTGGAGTATTTGGCAAGATATGTTTATTTTTACAAAAATTGTCAAAACCCTGCCAAGGGTTACCCATTTTTGGAAAAATCCTCATAACTTTTTATTTAACCGTTGGATTTGGCTATAAATTTTAGATAAGTTTTTTAACTCAATAATATAAATTATGACCAGAGAGATTTTCTTTAGGATTAATAATTAAAAATTTATTGATGACTGTTTGTTACAGTTCATGGTGAAAGCAAATTGGTGAAGGCAGCAACAGTCCAGTTGCAGCATTTGGTATGGTCACATGAGGAATAATAATGAAAAAAAGATATATGTGTTGGAAAGGTCTCTAAATCATATTTACAGTGATTTTTGTCTGACTTAATTTGGTTAAGAATTGAATAATTTGTGATTATTTTGGTGAAAACAGTTTTTAAAGGATGAAACCTTGAACTAGGGTATTCCATGGCAATAAAGAATTTGTTCTCTCATGTTATGGTGAATGTTATGATTTGAAATATTGAATGAAGGTCTGTAGGGATGGAATATAAACTTTGAAAGTGGTTTGGAGTTGAGGAGAGTGGTTTATCTTTTTATATGCCTCTTGATTCAAGTTTTAAGGTCTTGTATTAGTTTTGGGTCAGTGATACCCTTGAATGAAGGTTTTATGGTTTGTGATAGATGCTCTGCATCAGAAATAGAAAAGGTAAATGCCACTTGGTTTGATGCATATCAGGATCATAACCCTGATATACACTAAACAGAAGAACCTTGGTGTAGGTCGGGGTTACGGCCCCGACATGCGCCGAAAGAGTGTTATGTTATGTACAAAAGTTATGTATATTGACATTGGTGTAGAGCGGGGCCATGGCCTTGACATACACCAAATGGAAAGACTTTGGTGTAGGTCAAGGTCATAACCCCACTATACATTAGCAACCACAACTTATAATGCTAAAATATTTCAGGATAATAACCATGGCATACACCATGCAAAACATGGTGTATGTCAGGGTTATGACCCCGACATCCACCATGGTTCACAAAAAGAAATCTTAGCAAAGGGTATTTCAATAATGGTGTATGTCAGGGTTACGACCTGCCATACACCATCACAATTTGAAATTTGGTGTAATAACGGGTCGTAATCCCCGACATACACCCAAAACAATGGTATTTCAAGAATGACATGAAGATCATGAAATTCCCAGTAATCGGATGGGAAAATGAAGAAAGAGATAAATAAAGAAACTTACCCGAAAGTGAGAGAGAGATCAAGGAATGACTCCAACCTTAAAGCTCTTCTAAATGACAGACCCTCAGAGGCTCAAGAACAAAAAAGAAGATTAAAATGGTCAAAAAAGAAGATTAAAGAAGAAGAAATCAAAGATAGAATAATACATGAGCCAAATCATGTGAAATAAATATTGTATTTCGGGTTTGTATACATCCATATGTGTATTTTGGGTTTACAACCCTGAAATACATAAAGGTGCACATTAAAACACAAAAAGGTGCAATTTGGACCTATAAGTTCGATTTGCACAAAAAGACTAAAAGAAGTGTAATTTGGGGTTATAGGTTTAAATTGCACCTAAAAAAGACTAGAAGGTGCAGTGTCGAGTTAAACTTTGACTTTGCACTAAAATACTAAGGGAAACGCAATATCAAAATTAAACTCCGATTTTGCACCAAAAGACCCAAAGACTAAAAAAGACAACTTTAAATTAATTTTTTGAATTAACACCAAAAGTTGAGATCAAGAAATAACTACAAATATCTTGAAAGACTAATGAAGCAAACAGTTGCCTCGAAAAACAAATTTAGAGAGTAAAAGAACTAATTCAAACAAAAATTCATAGGGGTTATCCAGTTTTTGCATCATAATCAAAAACAAGGATAACATGGGAATTGGAAGAATTTTGGAATAAAAGGAATTAAAAATTCCTTGGGAAGAGATGACATAGGGAGACTCAAGGAATTCAAAATTCCTTAGATAAACAAAAGTGGGTGGCATTTAAAGATGGGAGGTGAGATGGGAAAGCCATTTATGGCAAGAAGTTGAACACCTCCTAATCATGGGGATTAGAAATGTGCAAATGACTAGTGGGAGGATTTGGTGGGATAATGGAGGAATAAGAGGGCAAGTGGATGAATTATGAGGATGTGACAAGAGGAGAGGGAATGAGTGGAGGAATTTAAAAGTGGAAGAAATGATGATCGGGATTAGGCCTGATTAATTAAGCTAAATGATAGAGATTAGGAGGGTGATTTGTAGCAATCAAAATATTAGTCAATTAATTGAGATTAATTAACTAATCAAAATTAGAGGAGAATATTGACTAATGTTTGGGAATCGAAATAATTTTAGAAGAATTGAATATAATTAATTTGATAAATTAACTATATGAGTAAAGTGACAAAATTAATTAAAATATAATTTAATTAATTTTGAGAAGAATGAGAAAGTTAACATAATTAATATGATTAATTATGCGAAAAAAGATAAATTAATTAAACATTAATTTAATTAATTTTAGACATCTATATTTTGCCCCTCTTTAATGTAGTGGAAAGGATTGACAATGGGTAAAAGAAGAAAAATGATGTCCCAATGCGGAAAACGAAGTGCCATAGGCAAGACACGAGTAAAGGATGCCCCCTCGAGAATTTTATTAGAAAATTTGAATTTTACAATAAAATTCTCGAAAAAGAAGAAAATGATAGACAAACGAGAAAAAAAGGGAAGAAGAAAGATGAATGGAAGGAGGGACAAAGAAAAGGGGAAAAGATGTGGAGAACGGCCAACGAAAGGGCGAAATAAGGGCATATATAGGCCACATGGGGCCCATAGAAAGGTCATTTCCACACACCCAACTTTAGAGAAGGAGTCCAGCAGTAGAGTGAGTGAAGATGGTGTGGATCCGACAACAACATGAGCTATATGGCGAGTTGGTCCAACTGTACCAACAGTCACCCAAGTATGGGCCACTAGTATGTACCCACAATTCCACTTGTCATTTATCATAGATAGGCATTAATTATGGTAATTAATGGGGTAGAAAACATGTCGAGGTGTAGATGTCGATTTCTTGTTTAGCGTCTGCATAGTGGTGTACCATCTGCACAAACAAGGGGGCACATGCACTATGGGTTGATTAAGAATCAATGTTTGCCTTGTGTAGGGAAAGGGGGGGAGAAGCATGACTGAGAAACATTGTCTATGCCTTGCAAAATGGTGCAAGCGATGTAGTTTAGACATCTTCGCTGGGGGAAACATCATCCCCGTAGGAAGGGTCTATGAGGGAGAAAAAAATGAGGGGCGAAAAGGGATGAGGGGCATTCGAGGAATACCCCAAACCATTGGAAGGGGGGAATGGTTAGGCTATGGTGAGAAGAAGATGGTTGACATGGGTTGAATCGTGGATGAAGGAGCCATTGAGTCCATTGGACTCATGGGAGTGTTGGCCACCAACCATGCGTTATTGACGCAGACTAAGCATCATGGAGAGGATTATTCTTTTATAGGCTAGATTATAGTGGGTGGATGAGTGGCCACGAATTCAGGCACATATAAAAATGAGGTCCGCACTTGTAGAGAAGTGGCACAATGACACTTATTCCATCTGCCAACAAGAGGGGCATCCATTACCCTAGAGGACGTATGGTGCATACTATGAGTGCCTATTCGAGGGGTGATCTTAGAGTACCAACCAAAGCAAAATCATTACCTACATTAGATATGTTAGATAGATGACTTACCTATGGATCGAATGTGGATGAGACTAGAGCCAGCCACGAAGCGACATCAATGAATCTTGAGGTTGATATTATATCTCTGTTGGTTGATTAGTACGATGAATGATGCTCTCAGTGGGCATGTATTCTCTATAGGATGGGCTAGGTGCATATACCAAATTATAGAGGATGGAGTTCAGTTTGTCTGGGGATACACCATGCTAGGATAGTTGCACCATGATATTCACATGTGTGTCTATTACGAGTACAGGAGCATGGGTACCAGAGTCACATTATTACACATATGGGTGTTTGAGCATATGGTCATGTGTCAACCACTAGGAGTTAGAGATCGATGACCATAATTTTTATATGTACATATAGATATGCAAGAGTACTGCATTACATTCGAGTTGGGTCCATAAGCTACTAACAACACTATCTAGATGAGGTGTGGGACTTCACCTGGTAGCCATATAGGTTATGTGAGGAGTGGGTTGAGGATGCATATTATTTATCTTTTGTGTAGATGAGGTGTTGATTGATGGGTCGAATGGTCCATGTTATAGATTAGTACTTGACTCACTGAGTCATGAGATAGTTTAGGCTGTAACAAGATATAGTTGGTGAGGAGATCACAAATCCATAAGTTACACGAGAGGTAGGAACATGGGGAGACTCCATAGGCCCTTTCATCACATAGACCAGCTTCATACGGATGATTCTTGTGGTCTGGGATCCAAGGCCAAATGTGGTAGATGTTGGGACCATAGGTTCTTATGCAACATGGTGGGAGTTCCACCAACATACACGACTCATCATTCCAGGAGTATTGAGACTGGATGAGGTTGCACCAGTAGTAGATCAGTTGGTTGGAGGGGATGGATATGATAGAGGAGACAGAGGGGATGGAGGCACAGAGGGAGAGGTTGGAGGGACCGAGAGAGGACAAAGATCACTAAGAGGAGAGGATAGAGCCCTCGGGTATAGGTGCAAGAAACACCTATACATGTATAGGGATAGGTGGCATCACAAGTATAAGTCTCAATAGTAGTACCAACACCAGTTCTGACACAACAATAGCCACCAATGCATCCATATCTTGAGATCACCCAAGCCATGCTTGACCAAGTGACTTCAAAGAGGGATATAGAGAGATCTTAGGTAGCAAGCTCGATATATGAGGTGACGAGGGAGAGATCCCAAGCAGATATAGAACATGCTAGGGTAGATGGTCTATAGGAAAAGAGGGACACGCTATAGGTGGCCCTTGAGGTGATGATGATAGAGAGAGATGCTTATAGGATGGAATTAGATGTTGCTATTGGAGGCACATGGAAGAGAGATGGCACTGAGGATCTAGGAGCTCGAGATAGAGCTCAATGGGTTGAGGGCGCAACTAGCACGGGCATAGGCCGATGTCACCCAACTTAGAAGAGAGATTATAATGAGGTAGATGATGATACCAGTCGGGATGACATAGGTGTTTTATGAGGTCATGGGTGCCAAGACACAGATATAGTAGATGTCATGAGAGAAATAATATTATAGGGAGTTGTATCATCAAATTGTGCTCGTGTAGCAGAGAGCGGCCTCCTTCATGAAGAGTGCATGATCTAGGCGCAACTAGTCTTAGAACTCAGGTGGATTAGTTGGTATGTGCACACAACAACCTCCACTAGCAGATCCAGTGTCAACAGAGAGAGCATTCGGTAGTTCATTGACTCTGATAGTTTTGATGACCCTTTGGGGATATTTCATTGTATTATGATTGGAAACATCATTATATATATATATATATATATGAGATGAATCGTGATTTTTGGTGGCGACACATTTATTGATCCTATAATGTGATGGACATTTATTATGGATCGTGATGCATTAAATGGTGGATTTATGATAATGTTTGTTGATTATTCTTATGTTATGATGATGATGATTATGATGCTTCTAACATGTTTGTGATGTAGGATGGATGTATGCATGTACTTATGTGATGTTTATCCAAATGATATGATATGCATGTAGGTGATATTATGATATTTTTTATGATGGATATGATATTCCTAACACACGTTGTATGCAGGATGGATCATGTATACATGTATATATGATGATGCCTTATATGATATGTTGTCGATTACGATAGATGCAAGATTATGTGGTTATGATACACATGTAGGGTTATTAAAAGTTTGATGATTATGATATATCATAATACATATAGATATGATGTTATGAAGATGCACAATTATGGTTGTTGTTGTGATGTGGATATGTATAATGGGATGTATAATGTATGCAATGTAAAATGAGTCCTAAAATGTTATGCAAAGGAATGAAATCTTATAGGATATAAGATGCAATGAACCCTTAAATAATGGATGAAATGAAATGAATCTTAAAATGAATCCTATAATGACAAGGGAGAACCAAGGATTGGTAAGAGGATAGATGGATGAGGGATTTGTTTGGATAGGAGATGGAGGGAATAAGTGGATGAGTATGTATAAGAAATGGAGGAATAAAGGATGGAGGGTAGGGTGATGGAGACCCAAAGACTATGCTGCAAACGAGTGCAAAGCCCCACACTAGAGGTAGTGGAATTAAGGATGTAAGGATGGTGAATAAAGATGTATGAGTTTGAAGGATAATATGTAATGGATATGGATGGTAGAGGATTAAGGCTTGAATGCTCCAAAGCATGCATGCATGATTTATAATTTTGCCTGTTATATGATCAAGATGAAAGATAGGAATGGAGGATTAATTTTGATAGGATGAGGGATATGAGATGGAGGATATGGATATGATAGTCAAGATCAAAGATAGGAAAGGAGAATGGACTTATATATGATGTAGATGGATGGGAGGATTGTGTGGATGAAGCTTGCCCTCAAGTGTAGAGTGCAAGGGAATGAGGGGATTACACATGACGCTTGTTTGCCAATTTTTAATCATGGTACTTACCCAAGGCGCCACAAGAAGTGGTTTTCACCATTGGATAAATTGATTTTTCTTTACTTTTTTCTGATTTTTTTTTTTTTTGTATTTCTTGATTTTTTTGAATTTTTGGAATAGTTTGGATGGATAAGGATGAGGATGAGTGGATATATAATATAGTGGATGCATGAAGGAAGAAGGGAGGACTCAAGCATCTAGTTCCATAGATGGTATCCCTTAGTATTTCTTTGAACTAGAGGTATGCTCATAGATGTTGGTAACAATAACTGGGGAGATGAAATGGATAGGGGATGGAAGATAAGGATTTGGAAAGGACTGGACTAACAGAATGGGATTATGAAAAATGGATGGTGGATAATGGAAGGGGTTTTGAAGAATTTGTGGAAGATCAACATTGGCACACACCTTGAAGGGTGGTGGAGTAGTGGGGGAGAGTGTTTTGAATTAGATGGGGGATAGAGTGTGGATTTTAGGAAATGAGGACCCAAAATAGAAGGAGGAATTGAGATGGTGGATTTAGGGACATAAGGACCCAAAATGGATTTTGAAGATGGAGGAGTATTAGATGGAGGATTAGAGGACTAATGAATGGATGGAGCTTTTAGATTAGCAAGTTTGGATGCCAATTTTGATTTTGCTCTGAGATGTATTGCTTCTTTGGGAATCCACATAGTTTTTGATTTTTTCTTTTGGGGCCTTTGTGGCCTTTTTTATTTTTCTTTCTTTCGGATCATATTTTTCTTTTGAGCATGTCATTTTGAGGGGACATGTTGATCCTTTGATTTTTGTGGATTTTGAGCTTTATTCTTTTTAGATTGGGCATCCAAATTGCTTCCAATAGCAATGGGATGGGTGCTTGAGGATGAAGGATTGATGGATTTTATGGATGGGATGGTGGGAAGAGAGTGTTGGGAGACATCCAAGGATGTGTGCCTTTGTTGATCTTGCTTAGATATTATTTGAGGTGATGGGGTGGTGGATGGAGGGATGTAAGGACCCAATATGGATGGAAGAGATGGAGGATTGAGCATCAGAACATAGGGGCCCAAAATGGATGGAATGAATGAAGGGCTTAACTTTGGAACATAGGGTCCCAAAATGGACGAGGGATAATGGTATTTTGATTTGTATGAGGAAAATTTGGATTTAGGAGGAATAGAGGATGTACCAACATCTTGAGCATTATCTTGAGGACCCTGATTATTTCAGAAACAAGATGTGAGTCCATTTTGAGGGGGGTGAGATGTGGAAGGAAGATTAGGATCTTTAGATGGATTGGGATCATGACATGGAGATGAAGGGATACTTTGATCTTGACTAGGGAGGGTATCATGAGGTGGGGTGGGAGGGGTGATTGGATCATGAGATGGAAGAGGATCATGTGATGATAGAGGAATCATATGATCATGAGAGGAAGTGGAGGGGATGGGATCATTAGATGGAGTGGAAGGAGATGCATCATGAGATAGAGAGGTTTCAATGCTAGCATGTTTTGGAACAAGATTTTGGCATGTTGGGAGTTGTGGGGATTGTGTGATGGAGGAAGATATGGAAGCTTTGATGTGAGTAGATGGGGAAATGGGAGTATCTTGAAGTGTGGGGGATTGGGATTTGTTTTGAGGTGGAGGTGATTGGGGTGGATGAAGGACTTGAGGAGACTTGGCCACTTTGCTTTGAGGTGAGGGTTTTGTCTCCTTTGCTAGCATGTCTTGGATAAGATTATGGATAAAATGTAAATGCAATGAAAAGATGTAATGAAATAAAATGAATAGGAACAATAAAAATTCCATCTAAACAAATGCAATCTAAATGAATGCAACCTAACAGATAAATGTGAAAGGAATGACAATGCAAATGAAAATGAAAATGGGAATGGATTATTTTTGTGATATGCCAACCATAATACAATAAAATAGAGGGAATAATAGAAGAAGAAGAAGAATAGGGAATGAATGAATAAATGGGAGTCTCAGAACAAATGAAAGGATGGATGGAGGGTGGGTGGATTTGATTATTGTGTAAAATGTGGAGAGCAATCCTAGTTTTTGATATTGCAACAAATCATATGCACCACTCGCTATAAAAGTCAGGATGCTATGAATATTTGATGTGTGGAAGAGAATATCAAACAATAGGTTATCTCAATGCACACAAGTTTGCAAACAACCATGATGGAGTAGATGTGATACTTGTTGGATAGTACAAGAGAAAAAATCAATTACACCTTACCACAAAAAGATGTCCCAGCATACACCAACCAATACATACCGAGCTATAGAATGATTGAGGCAACCCTGAATAGGTATAGGCATAGGAAACAAAATAAAAATCAAAGTGAAAAGACTAATCATGCAAACAACACACACATGGTCAATTGACACCTCTTGGCAAGATTTATGTGGATAGACTGCAAGATATGGGAAGGATGCATCCCAATGGGCATGAATAATGGATATAACTAATATGTGGCAAACGACAAAGTGGTTGTGCAAGATATGCAAATGGGAACATTTCCACTCGTATTTAATTATCACATTGTGGATGGATGTTTGGTCTATGCACAAGTCAAGATAAGATCAGATTGATAGGAAAATCTCAATATATTGGGGGAAAACTCAATTTGATGGGCTAAAGCTTAGTGGGATGGGAAGGTCCTTATTCATTGCTTTGAAGGTAGCTCATCATCTCAATGGGAGGGAGAAGGTGGTGGGAGACAAATGATGGGGTATGGGGATGTGATTATGGAAAAGAGTGCTTTCACAAATGAGAGAAGGACGATATGCATAGTGGGGACAAATGGTAAATTAATTGCTCACATCACTATTTAGAAATATGGATGGAGAGGTGTGTGGAAGGGGGAGTCATGCAAGTAGGTGTGATGAGCAACTTAAGAGATGGTAGATCTAAATTATTTATCTTAGTGCCTGAGAATAGGTTTTCACGAAGGTACTTTCCCATAGCACCACATTGTGGTTTTCACCGATGGACGAAAATATTTTTCTTTACGTTTTTTCATTTTTTTGTATTTTACTTGTTTTTTATATTTTTTTTGCCTTTTTTTGTATAATTTTTGCTTTTGAAGATTAGGATTTCTTGATGTCTAGGCATAACATTTCTTTAGGTGTAGGATCTTCATGGCCTCATTAGTGCATGAGCACCCGGAATCTAATAAATAGGTTTTGAGTCTTAGGAGTTAGGGTTAGGTCTACTTTGATTCAATAAGGTCTATTGAGACCATTTGTAATGTAGTTTCATGTTTTTAGATGGGTATGTCAAATTTGGAGTCATAATTTGTAAATTTGTAATGTTGTTCAAAAGTTATCATTTATGTTGTCATCGGGATATCGATAATGTATCATTGTTGTAAAAAAGTCGTCAATACTATCATCGAGATAGTTATCCCGATAAAGGGTCTTTGTTATAGAAAGTTGTCAAAGTTTTCTATCAGGATAGTTAACCCAACAAGTGTCATTGGGATAGTTTCTGCTATCGGGATTGACATATGTTGTTTAGTCGAATATGGAGGGTTATTCCAATAGTCATCCAATTGTCTTGTTTGATATAGCTATGTCGAAATGGGCGGCATTGGGATAAGTTTGTTCTATCAAAATTACGTGAAATTGTTATTCCACCTTGAAGAGTTATTCCGATGAGTGATTAAGAAGTCATGATCGGCGTTGCTATTCCGACATCGATACCCAATGTTGATTTAGCATATCGGTATTGTTATTTCGATATCTGTGTCCAATAGTGATTTAACAAATGTGAAATTTGAACAGTCATGTAGTCCAACGGTCACGACGGCAAAGTGCAAATTTGGTATAAATTGTATGAGCAACAATTGATAACAGGGAGAACTGGGAATTCTGCAATGTACAACATATTTTTTTTAATTGAAATCATTTCGCACCAAATTGGAAGCTTACTTTCTGTCATTCTTTCTATTTTTGCAATTTACCCTATTTTTTGTACTAATTTGATTCTAACTGTTTGGGTAAGCACAACTGGATATAGAGTAGTGCGCTTCTTGTTGTTGCCAATGATTGAAATTCTTAACTGTTAAAAGGGAGAAAGATCTGTGCAGATTTCTTCGTGGGTTTTCCTGGTTGGTTAGGGTAACTAGGGTTCTCATAGAGTTTGAAGGAAGAAAACTATGTTTTGCATCACTCATCCAATGGCTCTCCTTCAAGTGTAGCCAGTTGATATGCTCCAAAACCATATTTTGTAGTGATGACATAAGGTTGAAGAAGGGAAAATGTAGCAAGGTAAGATTAGATGGTTAGTATTCAAATGAAGCATTCAAACACGTAAAACGCAAAGAATAACCATTTATACATTGCTATTTTACCTTCTCCTTCGGATTGAGCTTGATGAAGTGAAGACACCCCTTGATGATGCTCCACTTGATGTGCTCATTTGATTGCTTGATGTGGAATGCTCTCCAAATGCTCAAAAAGATAGATTGATGGATTATTGGATTGGATTTGAGTGATGGATAAGAGGATTTGGATTAGAAAATTAAGGATGCATGGATTTGATAAAACTAGAAGTTATGGTAAACCCTAAAAATAGAGAAATGTGGGATTTCGGGCTTCAAAAAGTGGAATTTGGGACAAGGTCCTCAAGGGAGGAAATGTGCAAAATGGAATTGCGGGGGATCTAGTGAAGTTTGGAAGAAAAAAGAGTGAAGATGGAGAAGATATGGCGAAAAAACTGAATAATTTTTTATTTTTTATTTTATTTTATTTATTTATTTATTTATTTATTTATTTATTAATTATTTATCCTTGCAGCCGCACTGATTAGCAGACAGTCGCACTAATGCGCGAGTGGTCGCGCTAATAGACAGATTATTAATATTTAAACAAACAACAAAAAAAATCAAATGCAGACGCACTGATGAGCAAGCGCTCGCGTCAAAACAACTACAATTTGCGCCCAAAATTTAAAATTCAAATTTTTAACAAAAACACTCATGCTAATCGCAGAGCGGCCGCGCTGAAGCGATAACAGAAAAGAAATGGAAATGAGAAGATAGAAGAATGAAGAAGAGGAAGAATGAGGAGGAGATAGAAGAATTTTCACGGTGGTCACGCTAATTAGTAGGTAGTCGCGTTGATCTAGAAACGGTCACGCTGAAGCATGAACCTGCGAAAAACCTTCACAAAAAAATCAAATTTTTTGTTAAATTCGGGACGTGGGTCCCACCGAGCGTGCCAAAATGAAGAAGGGAAAATGTAGCAAGGTAAGATTAGACGGTTAGTATTCAAATGAAGCATTCAAACACATAAAACACAAAGAATAACCATTTATACCTTGCTATTTTACCTTCTCCTTCAGATTGAGCTTGATGAAGTGAAGGCGGCCCTTGATGATGCTCCACTTGATGTGCTCCTTTGATTGTTTGATGTGGAATGCTCTCCAAATGCTCAACAAGATAGATTCATGGATTATCGGATTGGATTTGAGTGATGGATAAGAGGATTTGGATTAGAAAATTAAGGATGCATGGATTTGATAGAGGATTATGAAGAGGATGAGAGAAGAAATAGGCAGCATGACAATGCATGAGAAGTGGATGTCTTGTGAAGAGAATTGGCTCTAATTTATAGATTGGAGGAGGGCAATGGAAGGCCAAGATTGATTTGATTATGGAGGGTTGAGATTGATTTTAGATAGAAGGCATGGATCAAGGGTGCCTTGGGAAAATAAACAGGAATATAAAATTTCTTGGAAAAAGGGGGGAGAAATTTGAATTTCAAACTTGAGGAATTAAAAATTCCAAAATAAGAATGCATTGAGGGATTCAAAGAAATTTGAATTTCGTTGAGAGACTCAATGTTGATGTGACATGAGTGGGAATTAAAAATAGGAGAATAATGATAAGCATGATTATGAGAGATTCAAGAAGGATTAATTAGGTTGAGTGGGATTAGGAAAAAGTGATTTGTAGGAATCACATGACTAGGTTAATTAATTAGAATTAATTAACTAAGTGGGTTTAGAGGAAATAATTATTGGAGGGGACTTTAGAAGAATAAGGGAATAATTAATTTATTTGATAAATTAATAATTGGACAATAGTGACAGGATTAATTAAATTAGATTTAATTGATTCTGAGAGGAATAAGGATAACACAATTAAATTAATTAATTATGTTGATAGGCTTAAATTAATTAAATATTAATTTTAGGTGTCTACAAAGGTCCCAACCAATTAGGCTCAAACTTGCCCTTCTTTTCTTGGTACTAAAGGTTCTTCTAATTTTCCATGAGGACAAGGTCACCAATGTCAATTCTTGGGTCCTAAATTTCATGTTGTAGCTAAGGAAAAGGGTATTCTAATAAACCTAAAAATGATTCAAGGCCTTGAGACATTGTTCATCCAATAATTCAAGCTCTTGTAGTCTAGCCACTCTGTATTCTTCATCAGGGAGAATATTCTACAAGGACACCCGAAGTGAGGGGAGCTCGATCTCAAGGGGGAGAGGACGAGTTCAAAGTCGAAGATGAGGGAATATGGTGTGGCTCCTATAGGTGTGCGGTACGCCCAAAGGGCAAGATGGAGTTGCAAGTGCCAATCACGACCAACTTCAAAGATTGTCTTTTTGAGGATCTTGATAAGATTTTTGTTTGAAGCCTCAACTTAACCATTGCTTTTCGGGTAATATGGAGTGGAAAAGTGATGTTGGATGGAAATTTTATGGCATAATTCTTTGACATCCTGATTCTTGAAAGGTCTGCCATTGTCTGTGATGATAACCTTTGGAATTTCATAGCGATAGATTAAGTAGTTCAAGATAAAGTTTGCAATTTGTTTGCTAGTGAAGGTGAATGGGATGGCTTCCACCCATTTAATGAAATATTCAGTAGCAAAGATGATGAATATGTGGCCATTGGAGGAGGTGGGATGGATTTTACTGATGAGACTAAGCCCCCACTGTGAGAAGGGCCAGGGTGTAAAGAGTGGTTACAAGTCTCGAGGCATCGCATGAATCTTATCGCCATGTTTTCGATAAGGGACACATTTCTTGACATAGTGATATACATCTTGTTCCATTGTAGGCCAGTAATATCTTATGCAGAGTAGCTTCTTAGCCAGAGTGAGGCCATTTGAGTGTGCCCCATACATACCTTCGTGTACCTAGCATAATGCTCATTCATCTTCCTCTTTGTCTAAACACCTTAGGAGGGTTCCATCAAAGTGCCTTCAAGATAGGGTATCTCTAAGAATGGTGTAATAGGTGAATTAGCGAATGAAATTTTGTTGTTGGGATTTAGTAAGGTGAGGGGGGGATGGTGTTGTCATGAAGGTAGGTGTAAGTTTCTTGATACCATGGAGATTTGAGATCAACAAGGACACATACCATGTCGTACTTAGAAACATCATATGCTGGGACTAGAAGGTGCTCAACCAAGAATTCACACATGACTATTTTTAAACATCTGCAAGAGGTAACTAATAGTAGCCATGACATTAAGAGCTTTGTTGTTTTCTTGGGGAATCTACTCAAACTGAATAGAAGAGAAATGTTGTTTTAATTCTTCTACCATGCAGTGATAGGGCAATAACTTTTTGTCTTTTGTTTCATACTCATCATTGACTTGTTTAATAACAAGTTGGGAGTCTCCATATATATGCAAATTAGCGATCTTCCATTGAATAGCCAAGCGAAGACCAGTAATGAGAGCTTCATATTCTGCAATGTTGTTTGTGCATGCAAAGGCTATTTTGTAGGACTTGGGAATGCAATCTCCTCGAGGGGTGAGTAACAGAATTCCTGCCTCGGATCCATGTTGTGTGCAAGAGTTGTCAAAGAAAAGTTGCCACTTAGTAGACTATGAGATTTTCATGATGGCATCATTTGGAAATTTTGTGATTAAGGTATGTTCTCCTTGTAGAGGGGCATAAACTAGTTGATCAGTGATTACCTATCATTTGATTCTTTTTGATCTACATACTGAATGTTAAATTCACTTAGCAATATAACCCACTGAGCAGTACATGCTATGAGAGAGGCCTTTGAGAGTAGATACTTGAGAGGGTCAATCTTCGCAATGAACTTAGTGTTGTGGTTGATATGTAGTAGTGGAGTTTCTGAGTACTAAAAAATATTGCAAGGCATGCTCATTCAATTGGTGTGTAGTTAATCTCATAACCTACTAGTGTGTGGTTGATAGAGTATATGGCGCGCTCTTTTCCTTTATTATTGACTTGTGCTAGTAGTGTCCCCCAGGGCTACTGAAGTAGTTGAAATATATAGGAGAAGGGGTTGTCTTGGAATAGGAGGCATTAGCATAGGCGGGGATGCTAAGTATTCTTTGATTTTGTCGAAGGCCTTCTGGAATAAACAATCCCACTAGAATTTAGCGTATTTTCATAGGAGATGAGAAAATGGATGACACTTGTCTGTGAGCTGAGCAATGAACCTGCAAATGGATTGGAATTGTCCCTAGAGACTATGGAGATGCTTAAGATTTTTTGGTGGTGGCATGTCCATGATAGCTTTTACCTTAGCTAGTTCCACTTTAATTCCCCTACATGACACAATGAAGCCAAGGAGTTTACCAGAGGTGATCCTACAGACACATTTCTTAGGATTAAGCCTTAGCTTGTACTTTTCTAGTAGCTCAAAGATCTTTCTTTGGACTGCAATATGACCTTCTTGTGTCTTTGATTTACCCAAGAGATTATCCACATAATCCTCCATAATATCATGTAGGAGATCATGGAAGATAGTGGCCATTTCTCTTTGATAGGTGGCACCTGTGTTCTTTAGTTCAAAGGGCATGACTTGATAGAAGAATATTCCATATGGAGTGGTAAAGGTTTCCTTATGTTGATCTTTGATGATAATTTTGATTTGATTATAGCTTGAGAAATCATCCATTAATGAAATCATCTCATGCCTAGTAGTTAGGTCAACGATCATATCAATATTTGGCAAAGGGAAATCATCTTTAGGATATGCTTTGTTAAGATATTTGAAGTCTATGCAAATGTGTATGCCCCCTATAGGCTTGCCAATAAGTACAATGTTTTGATACCCACTATGGATAGCCAATGGGTTTGATGAAGTCAAAATCGAACATCTTTGATAACTTCGCTTTGACAAATAAAGCAATTTGGGGGTGCATCTTACAGAGTTTTTGTTTGACTAGTTTTGCATTTGGATGGACAACAAGGGGATGTAGCACAAGCTTTGGGTCTAAGTTAGGCATGTCAACATATGACCAAGCTAAATTAACTTGTGTTTCCTTGAGAAGATTCACAATGTTATGTTTTTCTTGGTTTATGAGTGAATCAACAACAAGTACATTCTTTGGATTTTATTTAATACCCACGTTGACTATGTCGGTCTCTTCTATCAATAGTAGAGATCTTTCATAAAACAGGGAAACCATGGCAGGAAATTCAATTCCCTCATACTCTAGTGCTTGATCCAGGTTTTCACTAGTGGATATGTCCTTTCTTTTTACTTTTTCTATGCCTAATGGTTCCTCATTGAGGTTTTCACCAAGGGACTTTTGATTTTTCTTTTCACTTTTGCGACTAAAGGAGTTGACTTGACTACCAAAGTATGCTTCTTCATTAAGGTGGATTCTATTTTCATGTCTAAAATCATTAGGAAAATTGAGATAAATAGGGTATAAGGAAATCATGAATCCTTAACTATTTAAGCAATCCTAAACACAAACCAACGAAATTATTAGCCTAATAAGAGATTTTAATCAAATGAATCTAATTAAAACTCCCTATTATCCATGTTGCTTCCATTGTTCTTCTCTTCTTCCAGTTATGTTGGCTCTCAGATATCACGATGGTTACCTGCATATGGCACAAAGATTCAAAGTTCATGATTCTTGAAAATGGAGAATCGGTGTTGCTTTTATAGATTTTGGGGGAAGATTGGGTCAAAAATGGAACTCAACTGTTGATTTATAGTTAAACTGATTTGATTGATCAGTTAACTCCTTCGATTGATCTGTTATGTGGATAGATTGAATAGATGACTAGATAGATTGACTAGTTAACTAAGTTAACTAGGGAGATGACTGAATTGAATGATTTGTTAGAAAAAAATGATTGGGAGTTGGAAATGGAGATTGAAGAGTTAACTGGGTTAACTGGTTAGTTAACTGATTTGATTGATCAGTCATGGTTTTCAACATGTTTTGTAGGACTTTTTGAATTAAAATTTATTTTCATTTTCATTTTTATTTTTATTTGAATTTTGCTTTTCGAATGATGAAATTGAAATGCACATTTACTTGAAATTTGATGAAATTGGAATTTGGTGAAATTAGAATTCGGGAGATTTGAAATTAGTTGAAATTAGAATTTGGGGATTTAGAGACTAGATTAGTTAACTAAATAATTTAAATAAAATTATTTAATCATTATGGGCGGGCTTTAGCCAATGCGATTTTAGATCTGGAGTCAGACAAATGGGTGAGCATCCTCGACATATACTTCAACCACACAAACTACATCTTGGATATGGATGATGGCACCAACAATGAGGAGCTTTTACAGGCAAAGGCAGAAAAAGATAGGAAGAACAACTTCATCGAAGAAGCCTAGGAGGTATACAAGATTGGAGTCGTCAACAGGAACTTAGCCCCCTTTCACAAGCTTCTGGAATCAAGCGACAACCGGCTCTCGGTGGTTGTTGTTAAAGTAGCAGAGATTGGGGAATACTTAGCTATTATCCTCCATTCCTCAAAGAATTCGAGGGTTGAAATGGCCTTTTGTGTCTACTCTATCTTTGGTTAAGTAGGAAAAGTATGATGTAATAGTGTGAAAATAGTTAGATGTAAGGGAGCCATTCTCATTTTTTATAGCACTTATTAATAAAAAAATTAAAATGATTTAATCATTTTAAATGGAATTAATTAAATAATAAAGATTATTTAATTAAAGAATTAATATTTAATTAATATTTGAGGAAGGGTTAAATGATGATTTGATGAAGGGGGGAAATTGAATAATTAGTAATGTGAAGGGTGGCGATTGAAATAGTTCAGAAGAATAAGATTAATTGGATTTATTAAAAAATTAAAGAATTATTTAACTAATAAAGATTATTAATTAGTGTACAAGTGATACAAAAAAATTTAGGTGTCTACATTTGCCCCTCTTTGATACAATGTCAAAACGACGTTGTTTCAAAGAAGATGAAAAATTTCTTCCCCCATATGCCCCGATGATGCTTAGGGTGTAAATATGGCCCTCGGAAAAGTGGTCGAAAAGTTATGGAACTGAGACCATTTTAACGATACAATATTGTTGACTAATAGTTTCTAATTTCATGTGATTTCGAGTTTGTTTGATTATCCTACAAATGCGTTGAAGTTTAGGGGGACCATGACCATCAGAGAGAGGAAAACCCTAAAATTGAGCTATAAATAGAAATTTGACCCTTCATTTTCTCATTTGCTTTATTTTGAGTTCATTGATTCCTGTGCGAAATCAGAGCTTTCTTGCCACTATTTGAGCATCATGATTGGCTACAAAGCACAACAACACCTGTCAGAGCAATTACATTCATGCCATAGACCACCTGGCATGGGAGGCATGGTACGTCTTTGAAATTTTTGCTTTTTTTTTTTTTTCTGATTTTGTCCAATTTTTCCAATTTTTCCTAGAACTCAAATTTTAACTATTGCGCATGCGTATATTGTTCTTATCGCATATGTTGTTAATGTTGCACATTGCTCTTTAATGTTGTGCAAGCATCTATATGTGCCACGTGCATGTTTAATGTCTCCCATTAGACTATCAAATTTGTATTCATGATAAATGTTGCACATAGGTGATAATTGTTGTGCATTCGTTTTAATTGTATCGCATAAGTGATTAATGCATCACAAAATTTATAATCATCTCATAATCATTGGATATGTTTATTTTTTAACATTTAGGAGTAAAATTTTGTCTTTCGAAGATAATATCTAATGTTTTGATCACTTTTCTCTGCAAGAGACACTTGGCATGCTTGGATGCAGGTAGACTAGACCCGATGGTCTTGATCTTCGTGGTGAGTTACCTACTGAGGACATTTCTTTTCTTAGATGTGTTGGAATCTATCATGTTGTACATTTTCCTGAGATTACAACCAATAGGGCCTTGATCACTGCATTGGTCAAGTGGTGGCACTCTAAGACATGCTCTTTCCATCTTCCCACTAGTGAGGCATCCGTTACTCTAGAGGATGTCTGGTGCATTCTTCATATTAATATTCATGGTGAGAGAGTAATTTATGATCCTTGAGAAAGTGTTACAACTTTATGTGATCTCTTTGAGTGCGAGGAGGGTGATCTCCATATGAGTAGTGATTATGAGATTTCTTGGGTACAATTAACGGTTGATTATGATGATTTGACCGTGGTACTATGTAGCCTAATAGGAGGTCTTCTTATTCTTGATAGGAGATGCCATGGATTCCCCATTGGGTGGGGTAGATTCATTTATGGTATGATTGTTGAGAGACGAATCTATGCATGAGGTCCTTGCTTGCTTGCTTGCTTGCAATACTATACTACCAGATGCATGGTATAAGTATTTGACATATCGATCTATCAGTTGTGGTATCACTCTACTCTATGTGTGTGCTTGGGAGCACATTGCTATCTTCTAGCGAGTTGTACATGTTTCTCTTTAGGTAGAGGAGCCATATGCATATAGATATACTCTAGGGATCAGGCATAGGGGATCAGGTAACATCCTGTACTGGAGGCATCAGATTGATATATTGCAATATTTCATCTATAAACCTTATTTGGGTTACCCCGGTTGGGAAAATGATGCTCAACACTTGTCATTCTACAGATAGTAGAGGTATCTTATAAGGTGGATAGTTTATACCCAAAGGATCATCGATCTACACCTGCCAGGATGGGTACTCAAATAGTTTGGAGAGGTGCAAGTGTACATAGTGTTACAGGTTACTTTGCTTGGATTGCATGAGAGGTCTCTAATTAGAGGGTCTACATCCAACTACACGTTACTTTTGCTAAGTTTGATTCTTTACACGTAGTTTAGTGGGGTTGGGAAGCGGGAGGAGAAAATCCAAGGACTACACCATAGTGTGACACATGGTGAGCCAGACATAGGCCTATCTCGTTGACACATCCAACCATGTCAATTAAATCACAATAGATCTAGTAGTGAAGAGGTGGTAGAGGAGGAGATGGCAGCAGGTCTAGGAGAGGAGGAGATGGTGGGAGAGGATCAGTTGCAACCATTGATGCAACAAGAGGAGATGGGGATGAGGGGGATGAGGAGGAGGAGGAGGAGGAGTTAGACATCAGTGGAGACACCAAATCTAGTAGCAGTGAGGGAAATGATTCTACTTTAGGATCATCAAATGATGATGGGGATGAGAGCTCACACGACACAGATATGCTGAAGCTTGAGGATGCACCTGTTGCACAGGTAGGTGGAGAGGGTGGATAAGGACAGGGTGATGATGATGATGATCCATAGGTCCTTAGAGCTAGGATCTAGAGCCTGGAGGATGCATTAGCCAAAGAGAAATAGAAGAGGTAGGGTGATCGGACTTTAGTCCAATAGGAGCAACAGGCTTGGGTCCAAGAGAGAGACCATCTCCAACGAGAGCGGGATGATGCCATATAGAGAGCCTGATTAGTATTAGATGGTTATGATCAATATTTTGGTCCCAACACATACATTCAGACACAATTTGACAGACTTTTTGACGATGCACGAGAGGCTCTATATTATAGATAACTTTATGAGAGAGAGGTTCCTGAGGGTCAGAGAGCACCTAGTTATTGTGCGTACAGATTTCAGAGTAGTTCTAGTAGATCTACTACTCAAAGGATTAGCAGTGGGGGAGTGATGGGCCCACCTTGGGCACCATTAGGAAATCCTGGGGTGGGATTGAACAAGCAAGCTATCCACCAACTAATAGAGACAACATCGGTTGAGACACATATTGATCATGTTATATAAGCCTTCAAGCATTTGATGTATTCTAACACATTATCATTTTTGAGATCTATATGATATGCACTTTTGGCGGCAATTTTATATGATGCATATGTTCTATTTATGTGATGTGTTCTATATGCTTTTTATGTATGCATGATGTTATATGATTTTTTACTTGTGCATTCTATTGGATCTCAAATCAACAGATTGGATAGGTTCTAAGGAAATGCCAATTCCTATGATCAAACCCTCCAGTTGACTTTGCCAACTTATAGAGTGAACCTATTTGGTTACTAACTCCCTCACTTTAGGCTCTGTAAGACCTAGGCGGGTATACCTATTCACTAGTGGCTTTTGATGATTAATGCTTTTTATAGCAGATTGAGTATCTTGGTCGAAATTCTTCCTTGCCTCAGAATGGCATAGTTTCCTAGGATAGGTGATTTTATATGAGTTCAAGATTGTTGTTGTGGAAGCTATTCGATCTTTGTACTTGAACTTTATATGTATGTATACTATCGCTAATTGGTTCTATGAATCCTACTCACTCATCCTATAGTTTTAATGGAAAGGTAATTGATATGGTAAAGGTTGTGATTTGTGAATGACCAGAGTATTTTCAGTTATCTGGGCTACAGAGTATTATATTTCTCTAAGACTTAATGTATGATTTGTGAGACAGTTTTTAAACCTACCCCCTTTGGTAAATTTGTTAGTTACTGTTTCTTATGAGATCTGCTAAATGTTTATATCATAAACCACCTGAATGAATTTAACCCTAACCTTAAGGCACCATTCAAGGAAGAACTACAAGGAACAATTACAATCCATGAGTAGATCTTTTTAATCCAAATTTCTAACATAGGAACATAGACTTCATTGTAAGAATATGAATAACCTTATCTCCTTTAGATAATGTCACAAACAACTGTCTACAGAAAATGAGATAATACACAGTACATATGTATAAGAAAACAACTGATTCTATTAAAAACTTCAAAATTATACAATAGTATGCCAGAGGCTATAGTATCTGTCTAGTATCTAATATTCTAATAATGTCTTCATTTTACAAAATTTGCTCATATAATTATGTGAGCAACGCCTATTCTATGAGAATTTATGTCCCTTCATCATTAACAATCTGATTACAATTGCTTAACAAAGTGAAAAATAAAAAGATTAAGCATGCCGAGATGATTAATATGATTGTCATTCTTATAGAATCTAGCGGCCACACTCTTCCTCTTCATATATGTCTCTAATGAAAAGAGATCAAACACTGCTTGGTTGACATGTGGGGCTATATCTTCATCCTGGTCAAATCTTGCCATGACTTTTTCCTTAATTCGTGCAAATTCTTTTTGTCATTGCTCTAATGGAGTTAGTTCGCCTTCTTTGTAGACAACCGATATTGTTGCAACACAGTCCTCGTCCAATATTTGGAGGTCTTTATTCAGTGTGTTTGCATATTTGTCATTCTCTACCAAGTATTGGTCCCCTTGAACTTTCTCTTCTACAGTCATGGCCTCATTATCCTTCAATACATCTTGCAATCTTGCCCTCAACCTCTCATACTCTTTTAGAGCTTTCACAGTCTCTGTGTATACTTTCCAATATTGGTTCGCATATGGCAACATAGTTTTGAACCTATGCTCAATGACATTATTTGCCAATTTGTTCATCTTCTGGCGGGCATTTGTCAATTGCTTTGCTAACTTTTCAGCCTTTCTCCTATAGTAGGCAACATCTGAAATAGCATCTAAGACCCTTTGGTCGATTTGAAAACCCATATCTGGTTCATCTCCCCCCATAATAGGAGTCTTTTGTGACAACTATCCTTGTAGCCTCTTAATTTCTTTAGTAGCCTTCTCATACAAGCCTTTGCAAGTGTTGTTCTCCCTGACCAAAAACTTTGTTTGTTCCTGATTTAGTTTTGCTACATCCACGTTCAACTTGGTTGTGATTCTAGGATCAGTTTTCCCAACTTGTTGGATCATCAGGTGGCCAAAAACTTGATCTGTATCAACAAGTATGGATCTCTTCTTCTTTGGATACAAGGCCCATATCATGAGAGCCTTTTGATCTGGATCATAGCCTGGGCCCATAAAGATCCTGTCTATCTCATTTGGCATGATCTTCTTGTTGGGGTCTTGCTTCTTGAGGAAACTGTCAAACAATAATGCAGACCTCATGTCCCACCCTGAGTAGATTGGCACACCAGCATCCTTGAGTTGTTGCCTTCCTTTCTCAGGTGTCATTTCTCTCATAGTAAGGTCCACCTCTTCTTGTAACCTTTGGACTTGTTCTTTCTCTGTTTTCTCTTTCATAATATTCCTAATCTGTATTCCTTTATGTTGGTATAAAAATGTATTGAACTCTTTAGAGGAAATGAAATCATTATCATCAATGAAATCTTCATGTTCAAATATCCTTATATCTCCAACATCCTGGACATTGTAGTGTCCTATCATCAGATCTATCTGCACACCACCCTCAAATCCAGAAGGATATTCTTCTCTAGGGGAATCAACTGGAATAACATCAGAGATGTATTGAGGAGACAATTGAGCCAAGGGCTTTGTATCCCTGACAGTTTTGATATGCTCCCCATAGACATAGGCAGGCACTCCCTCAAGCACCTCTAGCTCATGCTCCATAAGTTTGTTTGTTGCGTCTAAGGGATCTTTGATGTTTTGAAGCATGTCCTCGTTTATTCTCCCTTGTAAGAGTTTCTATTTGTAATCTTGTAACACTCGCTCATACTTAGCCCTTTTTTCATTAGCTTCTTCCCTTCCCATGTTTTTAATGAAATCATTAGGCATGAGTGACACATGCTTTCCAGCCTTGAGTTTCTGGGATGACCTTGCTGCCCCTATGTATCCCTCGGGATCAAAGTTTGGCCTAGGGTCACTTTTCGCCATCTTATAATAATCCAATTTATTTTGCAGCAAACCATAACTCTTTGAAATTTTGACAATAAAATCTAAAAACACCAGTAATCCAGGCACAATGGATTGTTTTCCATGATCAGTTAAGTGTTGGGCACTTACTATTGACAACTGCCTGACAATCTCTAGGCATGCCACTCTGTTAGGTATGGTGATAGGCAATACATATGGTTTTCCCTCAAATCCATACACTCTTATTTGAGTGCAATCCAAAAAGCAATAAAAATCTCCCCAATTGTGCTCAATTGTGATGTCTTCGCCATAATCCTTTGGCCTTAAGAATCTCTGAATTTCAGGAGACAAGGCATGATCACATGGGTATCCCAACAATCTGTATAGTGTCTTAACAAAGTACTCCTCAAAATGCCAGCACTATTTGTTGTTGTATCTTCGGTCCCATGAAGATATCCATAGTTGCACAGGCTTCCTTATCCCAACCTTATCATATGGCCTAATGCAGAACTCGTTTGGCCATAGCCCTTTGTCTCGTCCAACATACAACAACATGTGCATAAGAACAAAATAGTACTTGAAATGCACATTAATCACATCTCCTTTCAATTTTTCTAGTCCATGATTGATGGCATCAACAAGATAAGTAGGAAAATCAAATAACCGAGGATCTTTAGATTGCAAATCTGCACAAATGACCATGGTTGCTATATCCATCAAGGGATGAGCCTCTATTCCTAGAACCTGAGCAACACAGTAGTATGTATACTTCAAGTAGGGATGAAACAAATTCACATCATATGGAACTTTCTCATCTTTACCCAATGGTACTATCAATCCTGCAACCTTGGGTCTATGGATGGGGAGTCTCCACCTCTTATAGATGTCCGCCAGGTTGAAGTACTCTTGTGCCAATTTCTTAGTATCAATTTGCTCTTCGAACCCCCAATCCAGATTAAATACAGTATCAACAATTTCCCTAGTATTTGATAGTATCGGTTCCCACATGTAGTCATATATAGTTTTGGTCTTGGGGTCATAATTGTTGGCTAGGGATTTCATAAGTTCAATATTAAAGAAGACATTAGCTACTGCTAGTTTTCCCAAATTTAGTCCCCATAAATTGTTCACGGGTTTAGGTGTGTTCCTTCTGATATACCCAAAAATAAACAACTCATGGCCTCTTATCTCCATCCATATATCTCCAAGATGCTCAAATATGTCTTCTAAACCCTCCTCAGCAGTCTTAACCTTCTTAGACCTGAGGCTTGATGAGGGACATTGATCAATCAAATCTTGGGCCATTGAATGCCCTTCCCTCTTTTGTCTCTTAGGTTTATCATCTATAGATTGGTTTTCTTTTTTCTTTCCTAACCTTGTTGTCTTTCGAAGACGACGACTTCATTTTAATTACAAGGTTCTGAGGGTGAAGAACTTACGTGAATTCTGAGGGCTTCTCTTGTGAATCCAACTTCGAATTGTTTGGGTCTGAATCGCTCTCTGTGAATTCTCTCAAGCACTGTCAACAATGTCTCTTTCTTCGTCAATTTATTCAGCATTCATGGTGAACTCACCAGTTAATAATTCCAGTTAAGCAACGGTCACATAGGTATTCATTTTGAATTTATGGTGATGTGACTTTACTGAGATTTGTTTTGATCTTCGCGGCAACAGGTAATCATTTGTCTAGCAATGTTTTGAATTTTCCATCGACGCTTATTTAATATTACACCTGTGTTGTACTTCGATGGAATCATATGTCTCGATGGCTTTACCTTATGTTTCCCTGAAATATCATATTCCATCGATATCATTCTTTACTTCAGTGAAATTGATATCATCGTCGACACATCTCTTGCTCTCATTGATATCCTCATTTTATCGAAGCCTTGCTTTAAGTGTTTGTATCGAAGTAATGTTTTATCAATTTCATTGAAATCTTGCTTTCGATGAAAATCCTTTTACCACTAAGTCTCTCCATTGTCTTATCGATGTTAGAATTCCATCGAAACAAATTTTTTATTATTCGGCCCTTGTACTAGCGTCGATGAAATTTCCCCTTTCGGTGAAAGAAGAATACTCTCCTCCGACTTCTTATGTTTGGTCGATAACAAGTCATCGATGGAAATTTCGTGTTTCTTCGATTCTTTATCCTTCAATGAGAAAGTTATTTTTGGTCAACATATTTTGTGGCTCTTCGATACCCTCCTTTCCTTGAAATAGCTTCATCGATAAAGTATCCATTGGTTCCTTTGATATTACTCTTTCGACCAAACTTCCTCCCTTGGCGCGCTGTTCACATGTCTCATCGATGCCGTAGTTTCATCGCTACCCTTTATTTTATCGATGGGACCACTTTTGATTTCCTCGATGTACTTTCTCTCGATGGAACTAATGTTTTCGGTGAATCCCTTTGGAGATCCATCGCAGCCAAGGTTTGTTCAATAAGTCACTTTATCGATAGGATATTGGTAGGTTTCTTTGATAGAATCATTTCAGTCAGACTAGGTGTTTCGATGAAGGATGAACACCTATTATCGATAGCTTTAGTTTAGGCGATGACTTATGGATTTTTTGGTATTGGTGGGATTTTTAGGGTCTCTATCGAAATTATCAAGCACATATTTAGCCTTTTATTATTCTTTTCAAAAAATCATCTTAGCTCCCTATAAAACCATGAAATTTTACATTTTTAAATCTAATGCTCAACACATTCTACATGATTTATGATGTCATGATATGACCTTTGATGTGATGTTCTTTTTTCTTATGCTTGTGTAATGTATGAAAAATGAATGCATGTTTTAATGAATACAATATAATATGTAATAATGGATAAACCATAATAAAAATGCACCTAAATGATTGATGATGATGATGCAACTTTAATGAATGCGACTAAATGATACATGAATCTAGAA
This sequence comes from Cryptomeria japonica, assembly GCF_030272615.1. Classification (NCBI taxonomy): domain Eukaryota; kingdom Viridiplantae; phylum Streptophyta; class Pinopsida; order Cupressales; family Cupressaceae; genus Cryptomeria; species Cryptomeria japonica. Next base: position 639,056,011 of record NC_081407.1, on the reverse strand, counting down.
AAGTAAATGAATATTACATGACAATAAACCTAAATGATGAAATGCAACTATGTGAATTTAAATGAACTAAATGATAAATGAAACTATGTGAATTTAAATGATCTAAATGATAAATGGAACTATGTGAATTTAAATGAACTAAATTTGATAAATGCAACTATGTGAATTTAAATGAACTAAATGATAAATGCAACTATGTGATTGAATTACTTTTGTTTGAAGATGTGTTAGAATATTATTTGATCACTCAACTCAATTAACCATGAAGAAGTGTTACTAAAATGGAAGAGATAAATTGATGAAAGAATATATTAGATGAAATGATTGAACTAATAAGAGACGCTTGATGAGAGAATGATCTTGAGATATAATCAACATGATGATATAATGAAAATAAATGATTGATACATGAACTTTGTGTGCCTTTATTCATAGTGCAATATATATTCATCACCGAGCCTTATTATGTTACAAAGGAATTGTACATAGAAAGGTATAAGAAACCAAGGTGTAAAGATATCTCATTGTAGAAACAAACACGTTGCAGATAAGGAGTGAATCCTTCATTTTGGGTATAATGTTAAGAGTCGAGGTATGTGGGGTATTCACAAGAATAGTTATCTTTCATGGGATACTTGCCAAATGAACGTATCGATCACAGACACCCATGGCACCATTGCCCCAGAACTTCATTGGTCCACACCACAAACATCAAACAAAGAAAAGGATCATGCCAATCCCAGCTCCTCTAGTCACTTGTAGACATCCTTGAGTAGCATAAAAACATGACCTGTCACCAATTGATAAAAGATAAAGACTAACTAGGACAAAATTCAGTAGCCATAGTGATTTGTACCTTTGCTTTGATTGTTTGATGTGATGGTTGATAATGGTTGATCTAAAAAAATGTGGACCTCGTTCAAGACTAACTTGTCTAATTTCGAGTGTATCCTCTTTTGTTGAAGACAAGATAATGATCACTTGATATGGATAGTTGATATGATTGATAAGACAGTTTGATCAGTTTGATATCTGAATGTTGATAAGATAGTTGTATCCTTTGTTAACTTAGTGTGAAGTGTTTGTTGGATATCTGCTAGGGTGTTTGATTCTTGAGAGATATTTTATTGCAAGTTTTTTCAATATTTTGATTGCTTTTTTATTTTCAGTTATTTTCCAATAGCTTTTTCGATGTTCTCGTGCCTTTTTCAAGATCATATTTGAATGTTTTTGGTTTATTTTTTCAGGATCTATTTGAATGTTTTTTTATTGATTTTATTGTTTTCTCGATGTTTTTAGGTTTTTTTGTTTTGTGATGTTTTTGGATTTTATGTTTAGGACTTTTATGCTCTTTGGAATTTCTTAGGACTTTTTCAATTTTTTAGTGGTTTTTTCAAGACTTTTATGAATTTTTTTAGGATCATATTAGAATGTTTTGTTGGATTTTTTAAGGATCGTATTTGAATGTTTTTGGTATTTTTTATTTTGGATTTGATGAAACATGACCTGCCATCAATTGATAAAGATAAGACTAACCAGGACAAAATCTAGCAACCATACTGATCTATGCCATTGTTTTGATTGTTTGATGATTGATAGGAATGTCTGGTTTGAGAGAGTGAATACCTCGTGTAAGACCGATCTGTCTGATTTCGAGTGTACCCTTCTCTATATAAGACATATTGATGCTTAATAGAGTTTGATCGATGGATTGATTAACAAGATGTGTGATTAGTTTGATAGCAGACTTTGAGAGTTTGTCTATTGGTGATTTAATTTGATGGATGGTCAATGCTTTCGTGCTTTGACTTTCAGGGTTTTTTCTATTTTTAGGGCTTTTTTCAGGACATTTTCCGAGTTTTAGAGTCTTTTTTTAGGACATTTTCCATTTTTCAGATTTTTTGGATTAGAAGCAAGATGTATTTGTTTGCCCCAATAATTTAGCAAGGCAAGGAATAGTATGAATGCATGGATGAATTGTTGAGGTGGAGATGGATAGGAGAAAGATGGAGGTAACTTATTAAGGAATCAAAGGTAAGTTGGTTTCCAAGGACTATCTCGCATTGGATAACATGTTTCCAAGCTAAGGGATTTGACAATGTAAGGCAATGGCATGTGGTCCACATGAAGGGGCATCTTGATCTTTTTGAAACTATGTTTTTGCATTTTTCTTTTGGTCCTTAGTTTTGATCAAGATCAAGGATGGAAAAAGGGGTATGGATTGAGATAGGATATGGATAGAAGAAGCAAGATCACAAATAGTGATGGGTGATGGAAGGAAGGAATGGATGTGATAAGGGATATGGACTAGAGGGTATTGATAAGGTGAAGCTGAGAGGATGCCTGATGCTTATGAAGATCCTTAGCTTTGTCAAGATCAAAGATGAAAAAAAAGATGGATGCAGATAGGGTGATGGATAATGGATGAGGGATATGGAGAGATGAAGTAGGAAGAAAAGAGTGGATGAATATTTCCCCCAAGTGTAGAGGTTTCCATTTACAAAAGGGCGATATGTGAGATTGTCACAACATCTAGCACCACCTGAATAAGTGTTTCCGAACATTTCAAAGATAGAGACCCAACCCACACTCAGAACCTTCAAAAAATTCAATCGAACATATCTATTGACTAGGATGCATACTCAAAAGGGAAGAAGAATCCCAAACTAGATCAAGGTACTTAGTCTTTGATCATTGCAAGTGGGTTTATTCTGGTCCATATGATCATTGCAATCCTTAGAATCCGACGTGACTAGCTATGTGAGTTATTCGAACTCCAAAAGAATCCTAGATAGAGGCTCGCTACCAGCAAGCGTCCATAGCTTCGATGAGGTTATCGCTATAATACCATGAATATTTCTCCATTGCCAACCAGGAATCCATAGCCTCAATGGAGTTACTCGCACATTCCCATAGCCAAGCATTTTTATATTGCATTTCATTGCATCTTTTCTTTTCTTTTCTCGGTATTTTTTTGCTTACTCACTACTTTTCTTTTGATCTTTAAATATTTCTTTCGTCATCATTTTTTTTTTTGCATTAGCTTGTAAGCAATGAAAGTTAAGTGGGTTAGAGAATTACTGTGATGTTGAAGTAGGATTTAAGATTTTTCACTAGTCATGTCTTCACCTAAGAGATCATAATGACTTAGGTCAATTGATTAAATGTGTGAGATATAGTAATCAAAAGATGTCGGTATCAAGATACAACAAGTGATTCTCTTTCTTGATCGAGTATGCATCCCAACCAAAAGATAGTGTTAAAGAGGAACAACCTCAGACTCTAAAGCTTTTCATGAATATATATCTAAGAAATGGAATGAACATAAGATTTAGCATGGGTGAGAATGTGACCAAATAAAACAAATGCCTATATTATAGATGAAGGATTTATGCAAAGGATTAAATGGGAAGGATGGAAAAGAGGTGTTGGATAATAGATAGGATGTTGGAAGATTTGTGCAAGAATAGATGGAAATTTCTTCAAGATCAATGTTGGCACACACCTTGAGGGGTGGAGTGATGGAGGAAAAGTGGATGTTGGATTTTGAGATACTAATGGAGGAGTGGATGTAGAATTTGGGACATAAGGACCCAAAATGGATGAAGGAGGTGATGGAAGAATAGATTTAGAAAATTGGAGATGTGTGGATGGATTATTGAAAGAAGCTTTTGGAACTACATGTGTGGATGCCAATTTTGACTTTTTTTTAAGATGTAATGCTTTTATGGGAATTCACATCGATTTTGATTTTACTATTATTTCTAGTTCTTTGGAACACATTGTTTCTATGAGAAATTTAGGAACCCACATGGTTTTTGATTTTGCTTTTCTCATAATGGGCCTTTGTAGCCTTTTGAAAATTAATTTTTTGATAAAATTTTCCTTTGATTTGACATGTCTTTTAGATTGGACATGTTGATCTTTAATTGTATGTGGATTTTTGGATTTGCTGATTTTATACTTGGCATCCGAATTACTTTAAAAGGGAATGGGATTCCTTGATGAATAAGAATAATATGGAGGTCTTTTGGAGGGGTTGGTGTAGGTAGATGGTTGGAAGGTACTCAAAGATGTGTGCCTTTGTTGATATTTATTTATTATAGGGCAATTGGATTATGATCTAGGGATCATATGAATAGTGGATGGAGGGATGTAGTGTCCTAATATGGATGGAAGGGAGGAAGGATTTGATTTTGGAATAAAAGGACCCAAAATGGATTTGGAAGATGAACGGGGATGTTTATGTTGGTATTTGGAAGAATGGATGTGGGATTAGCAGGGACACCAACATTTTGAGAGTGAGTTGTGTAGCCAAGGCCCTGACAATTGAGATTTGCTTTGATATGAAGGGGTTCTAATATACCTTATTCATGTTGGCCTAACCCTTTGCCTTGGTAATGCATGTTTTGACAAATATTTTTAGCAATGGGATACATGTTATTTTTAAAACAAGATGCAAGTCCATTTTGAGGAGGGTATGATATGGAAGAAATGAAGGGATTGTGAAGTAGACTGGATAGAATGAAAGTGGAGGAACCCATTTGATATGTACGAGATTCATGAACAAATTGGGTAGATGCAATGAGATTTGGTGTAATATTAGGACCATGAGAGGGATCAGAAAGAATGATGGGATCTTTAGATGGATGAGGAGGAATATGACATGGAGGTGAAGGGAATCTCTAATCTTGACTTGGAATAGGATCATTGGAGTTGTGCTTTGCTCTTGATTTTGAATTGGATCATTGGAGTTTGTGATTTGCTCTTGATTTTGAATTGGATCGTTGAAGTTTGCGCTTTGCTCTTGATTTTGAATTGTATCATTGGAGCAGAATGGAAATGGAGCAAATGGTGGCATCGGATCCAGGATTTCTAAATTATGTAAGGGATTTGTATTAAGAAATGGATCATCTTAGATTTCTATTTTGGATAGCCCTTGAAAGGTTTCATTATTGGATGCACTGTTTGACAGAGATGGTAAGGATTGATCATGGGATGGAAAAATGGTGGGAGATATGAGGGATACTTGAGAGCCAATTTCATGAGAAGATAAGCCATTGCTAGACACTAGTATATGATTTTTATCTTGCTTGGAAAGCCTTTGTGAGAATGTTTAGCATGTGATTATTCTTTGGAGGAATATGTGAATTGTTTTGAGGGATAGACATTGTCGGGTTGTGATTTTGGGTTTGGTTATAATAAATTTAGTTTTGGTTATGGTCTTGATTGCTTGAGTTTTGACTTGGGATAATGAAGGGCATGCAACATATATAAACCTAAAGAAAATGAAGGACATGCAACCTATATGCACCTAAAGGAAATGGAGGACATGCAAACTATATGCACGTAAAGGAAATAAAGTACATGCAACCTATATGCACCTAAAGACCCTAGATATGAATTGGGTTGCACAAACGGGAAGAAACCATCACCAACTAAACCCATCTTGACTCATTCTATGAATCCTAATATAATTATGCAGCTGATGGAGGACTATGAAAGATGTAACGGAGACTAGGAAAGGACTAATGACTATGCAAGGACTTATGCAAAGATTATGACAACTATGAAAGGACTCATGCAAGGATTATAACGACTATGCAAGGACTTATGCAAAGATTACAACAACTATATGAGGACTTGTGCAAGGATTATAATGACAACTATGCAAGGACTAAGTAATATGAGGATGTGAATGATGACGTAAATGAGGATTATATAAGGATTATGGACTCTAGGTAAACCTATGATCGCAAAAGATAAGATGTTTCTGTTGTGAAAATTTTGGACCTTGTTTGTAATGTTTGTGTTTTGGATGGACTTGTTGAAGTAACTTTTTTTGAGTGACGATTTTTAAAAAAAATTTAGAACACAGTTTGAAGATAAGTATGACCAATGAATTTTGTTTTGACAGACTCTATAAACTAGAATTACACAAGAAAGGGCCTGAATTAGCCCATATCAAGACTGACTCTATTTTGGTCCAGAACATACGCAATACACAAAAAATAAAAATCGACAATGGCTAGGTTGGAAATTTGAAAAAAATTGATGGGGCCCTTATAAAATACCGAAACAAGACGGACAAATAGAGAATCTAGTAGCACTAGCTCCACTTCACGACACACACTTATTAGGCATGCTAGTTTCTCTTACCCCAAAGATCTGAAGATCTTATTACCAAGGGATTTTTGTCTCATCAAGCAAGGTACATGAAGGGTATCTACGAGGTATGATCCACACTCGAAACCATCAAATGTAAGGATTTGGGCTACTAATCTGGTTCTTAGTGATTTTTTGAAGGGTCCAGTCCAATAACGGATTCTAAGGCAAGCCACTTAAGACTTTTGGTGAGCCTATTAGTGTAGGGAAGGCCCCCACATACGTTGAATTCACTCAAAACCTTAGCCATCTGACCAGGTTTTTTGTATGGTGAATTGAAAGCACACCACTCGAGAGTATGCTGGGAGAGACAATATCCCCAACACAACCCAATTCAAAATATCTCTATGAGGTGATGAAATCCCCAATCAAAGATATCCAATATCCCTCTACTACTTAAAAAATAATAGTTGAGTGTTGTTAACACTTTTCTCTTGCACCCAGGTCCACGAATGTCAGGGGAGAGGATAGTGTGTGTTAACAGTAGGACCACTGCAGAAAAGAAAAGGGTTATTTTTCCTTAAGATGTCGCAATATGAGCTAAACTAAACATAAGCTTGATTCACATTTATTTTAGAGCCCAAATTGAGGTGTGAGATCCGTATGTTCATGTCCATTTTGAACACCCAAAACAAAACGTGAGATTTGTGTTGTTCTTTTTAGGCACCAAAAATGAAATGTGAGATTTGCAATTGCTCAATTTTAGGCACCAAAACCAAATGTGAAATTTGTATTGTTCATTTTAACCACCAAAATGAGATATGTGATTTGTGTTGTTTGTTTTTAGGCACCAAAAACCAAATGTGAGATTTGTATTGTCAGTTTGAAGCACCAAAATGAGATATGAGCTAAAAACCTAACAAACCCTGCATTTACACATGTTAGTAATTTCATACAACTCTCTGACCAATTGGTTCTTCTCTATTCTTCATGCCACAAGCTATAAAAAATATTATCAGTAATATCAAAGAACTTGAACATAACAAAAAAACTAGAGACAACGTATTTCCTATTTCAACAGACGAATGCGACACTTTATGTGAACGATTGTGGAATGATAATTGAACTAATGCAAATTACCACATCTACAAATGCGAATTTCTATCTAACCAAATGCAAAATTTTGACTAAATGATTGTGAATTTATGACTAGATGAATGCGACACGAAAAACAAAAAACCTAAAAAAATTAAGGAACCTGCAAAAACAGAGAATTAATCCATAATCACATTAACCATCACTTTAGCTTTGTTCATCATATTGTATCTCATAATGTACTTTTGCATGATGTTGTGGTATTTAGATAAAGCAATTTCATCTTCCAGGTTTTGGATTTTCTTCTCTTCTTTTTGCATACCTTGATAGTGTCTTGCTTGTCTCCTCTGCTTTGTTGTTCTTCTAGAACCTGCAATCTTAAATCTCACCTTTCTTGCCATAAGATTTGATACATTTTAAACAATATATAAAAGTGATATTTCTAGAAAAATGAATTATGGGTTAGATAGAGAGATGAATCATGCAAAGAAATGACAAAAGAGAATGAACGCACAATCAACCTAGATGAATGCGAGACACTATTAGGATGATTGAGAATTTCTAGTTAAATGAATACAAATTTGTGTATATGAATGCGACAGGTTGTGGACGAATGTGACACGTTGTCAAGATGAATGCGGGATGAATCGGGTTGATCCATACAAAATTTGCAAGAACTTGCAAAATCACAGAAAAACACAAAAATGAGATCAGATTTTGTTTCATATTGGGTTCACCATTATTTTCATTTCTAAAATCATTAGGGAAATTGAGCTAAATAGGGTATAAGGAAATCATGAATCCTTAACTATTTAAGCAATCCTAAACACAAATCAATGAAAGTATTAGTCTAATAAGAGATTTTAATCTAATGAATCTAATTAAAACTCCCTATTATCCATGTTGCTTCCATTGTTCTTCTCTTCTTCGATTTATGTTGGCTCTCAGATATTGTGCTGGTTACCTACATATGGCACACATATTTAAAGTTCGTGATTCTTGAAAATGGAGAATTGGTGTTGCTTTTATAGATTTTTGGGGAAGATTGGGTGAGAAATGGAACTCAAGTGTTGATTGATAGTTAAACTAATTTGATTGATCAGTTAACTCCTTTGATTGATATGTTATGTGGATAGATTGAATAGTTAACTAGATAGATTGGCTAGTTAACTAGGGAGATGACTCGATGTATTGATTTGTTAAAAAAAGGTGATTGGTAGTTAGAAATGGAGATTGGAGAGTTAACTGGCTAGTTAATTGATTTGATTGATCAGTTATGATTTTCAACATGTGTTCTACAACTTTTTGAATTGAAATTGATTTTTATTTTTATTTTTATTTGAATTTTGATTTTTGAATGGTGAAATTAAAATGCACATTTACTTGAAACTTGATGAAATTGGAATTTAGTGAAATTAGAATTTGGGAGATTTGAAATTAGTTGAAATTAGAATTTGGGAATTTGGAGACTAGATTAATTAATTAAATAATTTAAATAAAATCATTTAATCATTAGAAATGGAATTAATTAAATAATAAATATTATTTAATTAAATAATCAAATCGTAATTAATTAAATAATTAATATTTGAGGAAGGGTTAAATGATGATTTGATGAAGGGGACAAATTGAATAATTAGTGATGTGAAGGGTGGTGTTTGAATTAGTTCAAAAGAATAAGATTAATTAGATTAATTAAAGAATTAAAGAATTATTTAACTAATAAAGATGATTAATTAGTGTATGAGTGATAAGACATTTTTAGGTGTCTATAGATTCCATCAATAGTTGCTTGATTTTCGATGTCATGTATGTTTAAGTGTGGCAAGAGGGCATTATCATTAGCATCTATGTCAAGTGTCGGTGGCCCTTGTTGATCCCAATCAATGAGTTCAGGGTATACAAGTGGACGGTTAGATGAAGTGGAGGGAGTGATAGTGTTTATGTAGGGGTTGGTGAATATGTGATCAAGGTATTCGAAAGGAACTTTGTGAAATTCCTCTTCAAAAAAATCATCAAGGTCAGAAGGAGGGTCTATCGAAGCACCAATGATGGTAACCTTAGGAATTGGGGAGTAACCCAAGCCTCTATTATGCTTATATGAAGCTAGTGAGATGGGTGCTTTCCTTCCTTGTTCCTTAGGTCCTATATCATGTCCTTTATAACCTATCTTCTCTACTATATTTCATGCCTTAGGATACATCTCTTTAGGAATGTCTGCAGGTGCCTCATTTTCTTCTTTGAGCTTGGAGGTGACATCATTTTCAAGACCTTCCTCATCAAGTGGGCCCCATTGCTGAAATATGGTTTTCTTACATTGTATGGTAGGTTTCTTTTGGATTTCAATTTCTTTGGGCCTACCATAAGACTTGGGAGAAGGAGGGAGATGTCCCACATAAAATGTATTTTGAAGGGTATATTCTCCACAATTGATGTTAATGATCTTGACCTTGATCTCAGCTTGGGTGGAAGTCGATGCGACATTGGAGATGTTGGGCATTGATGGTGAAGTGGGTGTGTTAAGTGGTCAATGGTAGGGATGTATCCCTTCAAGGAGTTTACAATATTGAAAACGTTGTGGATTAGCCAAGATAGTGATTTCTCTACCATTGTAAGGGAATTTCTGGCATTGATGGTAGGTGGGTGGAATGGCTTGAAGGGAATGGATCCATGGATGGCTAAGGAGAATGTTGTAGGGAAGATCAAGGTCCAAGACTTGACAAGTAGTCTCAACTATTGCAAGGCCCACTTGAAGAGGGAGTGTGATGGTACCTTTTGAGACTCATTCTGGTGCAGAAGCACCTAGTTATTACATGCAGGTCCATGAAGACAATTTAGTTATTTTGGTTTTAAATTATGTTTTTTGGTGTAATAAGGTCATGGAGACCATGTTATGCATGTTTTGAGTCCATATTAGATTGTTAGGGAATTGGTCAACTTAAAATTGATTAAGTTGTCAATATTGCAAAATGTTGTAAATATTGAATGAAGTGCAAAGTCATGGCAGTGGAAGAGTCGTCAGTTTTAATGGGTTGGTTAGACTATTGGGGTTTCAATGGTAGTTGATTTTTTTTAATGTGTTTGAATAGGCCCTGTGAGGTCGAGCCAAGTGCTGGAAAAAGATGTGTGGAAGAAAATCAATAAAACTTTTGTTTTCTATTTTTTTTCCAGACATTATTTGCTGCTCTATATACTTGTACATGTTTGTACTTGGAAATGAACATTTATGTGTTGGGATTAATGGAGAATTGAATATTCTTCCTATTTCACTTTGTATCATTATTTTTCATTAAGTTTGAAGGGAGTTTTGGTTATTTTAGTGCAGGCTGCTTGGAAACCTGCCTAGGGTTACCCGTTTTGGGAAAATGTCATAACTTTTGTTTTCACCATTAGATATTTATGTAACTTTGGGAAAAATTATATACCTATGCTATCTACAATCTAATGGAAGGGATTGACCTCAATTTGTGTGGTGTGAAAGTTATGAATGATGATTCATTGCATTTCACAGTGAAAATTTTGAGTTTAAGCCCTTGTAGCAGCATTACCAGTCAATTTTCTAGCCATATGTTCCAAAGTAACCCACCCTAATTTACAAATTTGTTGTAGAAGATAAAAATGGGTATCCTAAAATTTCTTTTTTTTGGTCATATTCCACCCGAACAGTTAATTATGATCAGAAAATCAGTTATGGAGTGCTACAAGGCCAAGATTGAAGAATTGTCACAAGACAATAAGTCAGAGCCATAAAGGTGAAAGAATCATTCAAAGGTGCTTGAATTGTGATTGTTTGTGGTTTTCCTCCTTGAAATACATCACATTATGCATCATCATATGCTTTTATTGTAATCTTTCTAGAGGGATCAACCAGATCTTCAAAGAATCCCAATAGGCTAACTAATTTGTATGTACATGGGTTTAACCCAAATCCACCTTCTATAAGGACACGTTTGATCTTATGTTTATGTACAATAGATTTGATGTGAAGTAGTTTATTATGTGAAGGGACAGTAGATGGAGTGTCTTTGGAGGTGAAAACTAGATGATGTTGTGCAACGAGATTACTTATGATCAAGGCCTAAAATTGTGCGACATTAATATTGTTAGGCACACAAGATTGTAGCAAGGCCTATTCAAGGATCTCTTTATGGATGAGTGAGGTCTTGAGAATCTCAAGGATGGAAATCTATGTAGGCATCTTGTCAAGGTGATCAAATATTTTATAACAAATGGCAAATGATGTGGAAGCTGGAGGAGGGGGAAGATCTCCTTGACTAGTTACTCTCCCTTGACAGGTGATGACGGTGCAATCAATTGAAGGAGATGGATTGGAGGGTGAAGCACCCTAGATGATTATCTTGGCTCGAGGTGATCTACTAGATGACTGAGGAGGAGGTACTCCCTGGATGGTTACCATTAGTCTACATGGTGTCAATGTAGGGTCAACTCCTTGGATAATGATGGTATTAACATGGTTGTCAACAGGTTCAATGTGTCCCACCTAGGAGTCAAATCCAGTGACATTGTTGGTATAGTCACATGGGACTGAATGAGATGATGAGCCTTTGTCCTTTTCATGCTTAGGGAGGGGTCTTGATACATCTTGAGCTTGTCATTTTAATTATTGGGCTTTGCAACTACAACCTCAATGATCCTTGTCAATTAGTTCCAGAATATATTTCTTAAGTTTCATACATTTTCTTGTATCATGACCTTGGATGTGATGGTATTCATAATATTCATTCTCATTATACCATCAGGGTTTGGGTTGGTTGGGTTCATATGCATGGATCATGGGAAATACCACAACACCAACCTTGACAAGCTTCTAGAAGACAACCTCAATAGGTTCAATAAGAGGAGTGTATTTGTGCTAAAGTTGGCTATTGGGATGGGATGATCAACTAGGAGAGATGTTGTGGGGTTTGGATGGGTTATGTGAATTATATTTGTTGTTGGGTATATTATTGGTGGTGGTTCATTTGGATGGTATAGTAATATTTTGGACATGCTTGGCATCAATGACTCCATCATTGATAACATTTTTGTTCTTGGACCAATATCCATACTTATCATTGGATGAGGACCCCTAGGAATATTTTTGGTAAGGTTTGAGGACACCTTGCTTTAAGAGAACTCACTCTAATGCTAGGATTTTATTGGTGACTTCCTCAAAGGTCACAAGACACTGACAACTCAAAGGATGGGACATTTCAGGGACAAGGTTTTGTTGAAACAACTCTACTTGGTAAGATTCAAGTATGTCCCAAGGAAATTTTCTAATAAGATATTGCCACCTTTGTAAAAAGTAGGTGAAGGTCTCTCCAATCCTTTATTTTTTATTGCATAGGTATATCATGGAGGCATCATTCTCAATTTTGTACTCATAGTGAGGCACAAAATTCTCAACAAGGTCAGGGAATGACTTAATGGACCCATGAGGGAAGGCCAAAAACCAAGTGAGGGCAAGTCCACTCAAACTCTTTGGGAAAAGTGTTCACAGGTAGACATCATTGTAGTAAACCTCTTGACAGGCAATGTGGAATTCTCTCACTTGTTCCCTAGGGTCACCTTTTCCTTTGTACATATCAAATTTTGGGATCTCGAAACTAGGTCGATGTGGAGCCATTGAGATTGAAGGATCACAAGGAAAAGGACATATGTCCTCAAAGGTATATGATTTCTTGTAGGTCCCTTCCTGTAGGTTCTTAGTTAGGTCCTTCATGTCCTGAATTTCCCTTATAAGGTTAGGTGGTTGGTTTTGAACATTGGGTAACCCTCGACCTGAGCCAAATGTCAGGATATGAGTAGACACAACCAAGATACCATCATCAATATATTGATAGGAAGAAATGGGAACTTGAGAGGTGATCAAAGAATTTGAGGTGGCAATTGCGCTAATGGGTGGTAACCTATTATTGATATAGTTGGTGGAATTATGGAAGGGTGTAGATCATCCACAAAGGTTCACAAGTGTGGAGAATGTTCGAGTTGGTCACCATATTCTTCCTCTATTGGAGCATCATGATCAACATAAGGTTAAGTTTGGGTAACTCATTGCCTTAGTCAACCATTTTTTTCTTTTGAGCATATGTATAGACCATGCAAGAGTAATCTCAAGATGAAAAGGATGGAAAGTGAGAGATGAGATAGTTTGGATAGGAATGGTTAAGAACTCTTGATGATGGTATTCTTTCCCTTCTGATGTTACTTGTGATTGATGTATGAGACCTTGCTAATCTTGGATGACTCATGTTCAATGCTTGTTTCTTGTTCTTTTTGTAAACCCTAATTGAGAGTATCATGTGTATACACTCCTTGCTTTCACCTTCATGATGTTGGTGTTTATTGAGTGATTATATGTGCTTTGATTGCTTATTGATATCTTGGTCTACGATTACTCTTATAAAGAGATAATCGTATGTACCTCCCTAATTGATTGTTGTACTCTCTAGACTAACCCATTGGGTTGGATAATGCTTGTCTTGAGTCTAAAAGTATGAAATGTGCTTGTATTGTGATTATGATATGGCCTAGTGTCGTGATCTTGAAGAACTTGTATGGTGGTTGTTGAGTTCTTATGATGTAGTGAATTGAATGTATATCAACCTTCCTCCTCTTTCTCTCTAGGAATTAAAATGTTTCTATATATGTATTTATCACTTGTGTATGTTTTCTGATTGCGAGTGAATATTTGTGACTTCATGAACCCTAGTGAGAGCCTAATGATTCTATTATATATTTGGATAATAAGAGGGCTATGGATTATAAATATCATAATGGATATTGGGAGGAAATTGTATGTTTTTCATAAAAGAATTAACCATGTGTATTGTAGGAGTAACATAATGAAGTTATTTCTTAGGCATTGTGCCATAATGTACGTATAGTTGATATGTGAAATGACTTGTTTGTGATAAGATGTGTAAAAGGGATCATGTTATAGTGGTTAGGAGGGAATTGATGTGTTTTCTTTAAAATATTTCATTACATGTTTCATTATACCGACTCAAATGATGACCTATTTGAACAATGCAATAATGCACTTGCTTTTGGATATATATAATTGACTTAGTATGAATAGAAGGTGCAAATGAAACCCATGTTTGATGTGCATGTATAATTATGTATTATTTAGTTGATAGCTCCTCTTCCATCTTCTTCTTGTACTTTGACTTTCAATGAAAGGTTGCAATTAACGATGTATTTTGTATTATTAGGAGTAGTGAGTGGTTTGCAAGAGGTCTTGCATGAAAGAAAAGATTGTTTGTCTTGATTTCATTTTTGGAAAATTAGGACATTCAGTTGCATCCATTATATTTGAAAATGTCATGATAGGCCAATTGGCATTCTTCTAAAATAGTAGTGAAATGAAAATCGTACAATAAAGATGATAGGCATATAGTGAGAAATTTAAGCATGCTTGTGTGACCTTGTTAATTTGCGTGCATATAAATGAAATGGGTCGACTATCAAACTCTCTCCCTCTTCTCTCTGCCTAGTTATAAGATTCTTAAAAATGCTACTAAATAATGCATTGATTTAAATAGAAGTATTTAATTGCTTGTTAATGAATAATATAGGGAAATAATAAGGAATGTTTGATCAATTCAACATTAAGAATCCAAAGTCTTGCATCGGATATTAGGATATCATGAAAAGTACGTTTACAAGTAAGTGGAATACATTTTGCATATATATTGTGATTAGTCATATGATTTTGTCGCTTAACATATCATGTTAGAGAACAAGTATTGAATGAGATAGAATTATGCATGGCGTGTAGAATGTGTATAAAGCACGTGAAATCATACTTTTGTGGTTTTGCTTTATGTTAAAAGATGGAAGTCTTAAGCTTTGTGAAGAAGATTTGCATGTTTATTAAAATGAATATGAACGCCGAGTTGAATAGTGAAAAATTTGGAAATGATGTTATTTCCTTACTTTGCTTGAGTTGTAAAGAATGTGTTGTTTTAAGAAGATCCTAGTAGGATGGATGAAGAATGATAGGTATAGACCATCCATTTGTTAGTGATTTAAATTATGGTTTTTGATATCCATAAGTGGCTAGAAGTTATATTTAAGAATTGCTTGAAATACCACTGTTAGGAATGCGAGTACTCAGTAAATTTTGATATCTTGTGAAATGTGACTTATGATGAATATACTCTCTATTTGCATGAAATGACTAATTCTCACTCTTTAGCGCACTCAGGACATGTAATCTTGGGTATTGTGTAGCGGTTACTCCCTATAGTGTGGCTTAAAATGGTCACCTCGTTTTGAGTTTTGATTGCGATGGTGTTTTGACTATCTTTTGACTTGTGTTATGTGACTATGGAACTAGCATTTTATTTTGAGATTTCTTATTACAAAATGACCACTAAATTTTCATTTTTTAAAAATTTTCATCGTGACACTTGTCATGTTTTCGATTTTGTTGAATTTTGAAATTGTTGGCATCTTTCTTTGTTTCATGTTCGACTTGGTGATTTAATTCTAAATTGCTATTGTCTGTGGTGTCAGGTGGTCATTCTGAATGTTTGAATTGGCTGGCCCTAGTTATGTGTTAAGCGTTATATCTATCATGTTAGCTTGAACCTCTAATAGTGTGTTAAGGGGGAACACCGCGAAGAGTGGATTTAGGCATAAAGAAGTAACCAATAGTGTGATATTAAACTAAGAAAATTAAAAGTGTTTTTCTATGATGAAACCCATTTGTAATCATTTGAATGAAAGATTTATTAGCTAGAAGTGTAAATTAGATTTAGTGAATTGTGTATTACACCTTGGATTATTGCAAATGATTTGCAAACTCATTGCTTTGACAAGTGTGTTGGAATACCTACGTGGATTCTATTTGAATTAAGTTGACATTATGTGTCATTGTATGCAAATTATAATCACTTAGTCTCTTAGAATGAGATTATAGTATGCCTTAAAATTTGATGTTGTGGTGTTACCAATGTTTTAGCTTATATACCATGAACCTTTATACATTCGATATTTATACATTATGTCCCTAGAGGTAATATGCCACCCTATTAAGGATGAATTTGTGTACTTAACCTTGAGTATGTTATGTCCCCCTAGTAATGTAGAAAGAAAAATATATGTGTAAGATGATATATCAGATGTGAAATTATCATCATTATGATGAGTGTTGATGTGAAATGAGTGTTTTTCATGTTTGGGTAGAGTAAGTTATGATTTTGTATATATGATATATGCTTTGGATAAGAATTTCAGTAGATATTGTATGATTTATGTGAATAGTTAATGAAATTATGGCTCCTAGCAGTTGAATAAATAATGGGCACGTGTAACCTAGATAGTGAAAGATGATGTGATTGGTGTCATGCTTGTGTAGCGCACTAATTTTTAGTAATTAAGGTTTGTGCAAGGGAAATTTGTTGAAAACCTATTTGAGCTAGAAATTTTTTGAAATAAAGTCGTTAAGATGGTTGATTTGAATGTTGATTTCGGTACGTTAGTAGACTATTTTCGTAGACTGCATCTTCCTAGAAGATGGTCAAGATTTTGGCTTTTATTATGTGAGTTCTATGACTTATTGTGTCCCTGTACTTATATCCTAGCCTTGCGACTTCTAGGAGTAAGTCGAACCCTAGGGGGGAGGATGTAGTACCCCTTCCCTAATTGGACTCTTTTAAATCTAGTTTGACCTTGGTTGACTTTTAGTGGCTTACTTGGATGGTTGATATACCATGTTATGATGTTATATTTAGGTATTATGCTTGATGTGTGTAATGGTGAATGTTGATTACGCATTGATTATTATGTATGATTAGCTGTTAATCTGATTTATGTGTTATTGACCCTAGGCTAACACTTTTATTGAATATATATGTGTGTGTGTGTGTGTGTACATATGCATGTGTGGCTCGCTAATGCAGGAATTGCAGGTACTAGTGTCATGTAGGTATGGGGTATTGACTCCACCTGGTCTTCATATCATCCCTAGTCTTGCTCAATGGTGAGCGTTATTAATCTCTGGTCATCTCTGCCAATTTTGGTATGTGAGTCATGTCTTTACGATGTTTGGTTGAGTTTGTGTGTGTTTCGTTTTGTGATTTGTTAAATCCTTCTAGTATATTATTGTAAAATTTATTATTTTACCTTAGGGTAATTATGGGTTAAAGTGTATTGTTAGGAATAAATTAAATTAGGGTTAAATTAAAAAGGACCCTTATAGTATTAAAACAAAAGAACCAATTTCACCAATCTTGCTAATTAAATTAATTAACAATATATAAATCATATGGTGATTTTATGGGTGTTATGTATTTGTAGAAAAGTAATTTTATTTTTGAAAATAAAATATCCTCTTGTTGACTTTTGGTCATGAGAAAATTAAAATTAAAATGTTTTCTTTTGGGGAAAGAAATTCTATTTGAATTTAAAATTTTAAAAATGTATTATGGAATGCATTGAATGCAAAAGTTTTATGGGTGGAAAATATCTCATATGCCCCAATTTTTCCCAATTTTTGAAAAGACTTTGCATTTGGGAAAAAAAAAAGGGAGCCAATTCAAAATGGACCGCGTAGGGAGGGAGTCTTTTGGTGAAGAATTTTTTTTAGTTGAATGGATTGTGCTCTTCCCAAATTTCCTCCTGGAAAGCATTTCAAGGTAGGATTTCAACCTTTGTTTGGTTTAAAATTTTAAAAAATGAATATTTTGTTCGTTGTTCATTTTAGTGAATAAAAAAAACATTGTGGGTTTTTGGAGAAAATTGGAAATGATTGATTTAATTAATGTTTCCTCTTATTTAAATCCTCCTTGTGATAAAATCCCTTAAAAAAATAATTGAATTGGGGTTTGAAATTTTATTGTTTATAAATTTTTCAAATTTGGGAAAATTTGGGGAAAATGAGTTAGCTGGAAAGAAAGTTATTGGGTTGCAAAATTAGTTTAAAATTCTGGCTTAAATCTTGATTCAATTTTGCCTTTTTTAAATTTTAAAATGATGCTAGGAAATTTCGTGGTAATTTGTTTTTTCAAAATATTTTTCTGGGTATATGTCGTTGAAAAAAAATATTATCCTCTGTTTTGGAACAAAAATTCATCCTTCTCTATCCACATAAATTTATGTTTAAAATGTTAAATTTGTTATTAAATTTATATAGTTTAATTTTTTTATTTTTTTTTAAATAATAATTTTATTTTTTAAGTATATTAATGTGTGTGGCGTGGGGGAGCCTGAAGCTTGACCCCCCACACACACACAGTGGGGCGAACCCCATATCTGAGCGCAACCTCACATATGTGAGCTGCAACCCACATATGTGAGTGCAGTCTCACATATGTGGACTGCAACTCACATATGTGGGCTGCAGTCCCCACATTGGAGCTGCTCACACATCACCACTCATAAATATGGCGCTCAACTTAAAACATGCGCCCAACCAGTAGGAAATATGGCACCAGTCAAAAACAACACTCCGTCAAATTCACAGTGCTGGTAAAATAAAAATATCGCCCAATTAATCATTGTGTTTTTGTGTTACACACACACACACACACACATGTATATACACACATGGATAATTTCCAATATAAATTAAGTGGTAGAATGAAATTCTGTTTTAAAAAAAAAAGAGATTATCAGATTTCAATATGATTAGATATGTTCAGTTATATATATATATATGATTAAATATATAACTATATGGACATGGAGTTTAAATTGATAGTAGTGGATGAGAATATGGGGGTTAATTGTGTTTCTTTTGGAAATTGTAATTATATATTGATTTTAAATTTAATTAGCAAACATGATTAAATTTAGTCAAATTGACTTATTTGGAAAAGGTTCACGGTTAAATTTAAATAATGATTATTTCCATTACATGGGTATTGCTATTGTTATTGGTTAAATTATAAAACTTAGGGAAAGGGAAACCGTCTTTTGTTTTCTTTTGGGGTTGGTAACCCTTTTTGGATCATTCTTATTAAAAGGGAATAATTATCGTATGTATATGAGTATGTTTTAAATCTAATATTTTTGACAAGTTAACTTGATTGAATGTAGACTTTGGTTTTCTTAGTCTTTCCCTCTTTGTGATCTAGCCTTAATTTGCTTTGAATGCATGTGTGTATTGATGGAATTTCCACTCCGTTGGAGTATTCTAGTGTTTTTTTTTATAAAAGGGGCAATATCCTTGTGTGTATGTTTGTATATGTTGAATGCAAGTTAATTTTGCAAGTCATTTTGGTTAAGTATGAATTTTGACCTTTCTTGTTATTTACCCTCTTTGTGGTCTTGGCATGTGAGGAGATCAAATTGTGTATTTTGTACTCCCTTTTGTGATATGGGCTTTTGTTGTGCCTTGGAGTCCTTTGGTTTGTGTAGTTTCATAAGGGAGAGTAGTTTTGGAGTGGGGGTCGCGCCCAAAGTGGTAAGCAGGGTAACCCATCGAAAGTTTGTCTAAATAAGTGATAACTTAATAATATATTAGGGGGTTTGGTAGATGAAACACTAAGTAAGATAATTATGCCTCGCTCATGGTTAAGTGCTAGCACAAACTCAATATGCAGTGAGAAGACCTAGAATGGCAAACCAACAACCTTGTTCTCACGAAAGGATTGTTTGGGTCCACATGAGACTTGGATGGGGTCGGGGGTTCGGAAGAGGTTACCAGGATAACCCATGATGGGGGCCGAGACCTATGGAGACCTGCCAAGATAACCATACCAAGCTATGTGATGACACTCTTCCCTTATGTTCACTAGTGTGCAATTTGTGTTGATTTTGCTTGGAGCACTTTTGTGGGAGTCACATATGTATGTTGTAATGCCCCGCCAGGAACCCTAAAGGATAACAACACAACTAGGCAACTAAAGGGTGAAATAAATTTTTTTTAAATATTAAGTGCATTAAATTTTAACAGTAGCACATTTAATAACACAACAAAAGTCTAACACATGATTTCCTAAGGGTTACTAACGAAGATTAATTCACAGATTATATTAACACCATGGTTAATCCAATTGTCCAATTAATTAGGTAAATTAAATGCTCAAGATTTAAAACTACACATACATCCAAATTCCATAATGAAAGAATCAAAGTATTCCAATGCATTTATTTATCCATATTTCATTTATACATAAGATCAAAGCAACTAAATTAACATACATTTCACTGACATAATATTACAATATCCATAATTACATGGCTTTCAAAAATACCACAGAATCCAAAAGTTACAATATCAAGGTTACATAAAAGTCTGATACAATGACCACAAGGTCTCAACTGAACAAAGATCATGAACAAGAGCTGATACATGAACCACGAACCAAGAAACACCAGCGAAGCCTTTCCTCGCCTGAAGATACAATCCAGAACATCTGATGGAAAGTGGCACTACCACCCGACCATGTGATCCTAAAATGGAACCACCCCATCGTGCTAGGAGATAGTAGAAGACCCTCAAGCAAGCAAAATAAGACAAGTACGAAAGAACTACATGACTCCACAAACATCCATGTGACTCAACTCACAAACACTAGTGACTCTAAGGAGAGAGTGTCATCGCATGGCTTACAATGGTTACCATGGTAGGCCTCCATAGGTCCCGACCCCCATCTTGGGTTATCCTGGTAACCTCTCCCGAACTTCCGGCTCCATCTAAGTCTCATGCGGACCCTACCAATCCTTTCGAGAAGACAAGGTGGTAAGTTTGCCATTCCAAGCCTTCTCACAACATTATGAGCCTTGTACTAGCACTCACCTATGCACGAGGTACATTATCTTAATTAATATTCAATCTACCCACCCCCTAATCAATTATTAGTTTATCACTTCTTAATTGACTTTCGACGGGTTATCCTACCATCCACTTCAGGCGCGGCCCCTGCTCGAAAGCCACTCTCTCTCATAGGACACTATAGGAAAGGTCTCTCTCTACGAGAACTCTATGGCGAAACAGACAACCATATCTAATCCTGACAAACCATAGGTGAAGGATACACAATCACTAACCCAGGATTGACCATTTGGAACAAAACACACAATGGCTCACATCAACGGGTTATACAACAACACCTGACCAAGGAGGTATAACAACATATGACATAATGACAACTCAACTAGAATTGCAACGAAATTAAGCTTGACTGCAAACACCATTTACACAAGATCCTAATACAGGCAATCTTTTCTTAAAACATCCAAAAGCATAAATAACTTGCAATTAAAGATTTTCCAGACAATAAGAAAATACAACCATTTTAATACAAAGAAATCAATTTGTCATTTGTCCAATAAAGTTAAATAAAATCATATAAATATTAAGCCCCTAATTATATGTTCATGATTAATTTACAAATAAACCCGATTAGATTATATCAATAATCTAAATTAAATTCCAAATTATATATAATAATATAATATAATTACATAAATATATATACTCTACGAATATAATATTATATAGTTATATCACATTAAAATATATAATAAAAAGAAGATTTAATTTTGAAATATCTTTCTTTTCCAAAATAACATAATTAAAACCATAGAAAATACTATATATATTTATTTTTTATTTTTAAATTTTTTTTTTTTTTTACATACAATAACCTAAAAACCAGTAAATTCTATTTTCAACTAAAATTTATTTCCAATTAAATTTATTAAAAGGGAAATTAATTAATACATAATTTCTCCAAAATAATATAATAACACAATAAATTTAATTAATGATTAAAATTATTTCTAAAATAACTAAATAATTCCACAAAGATACACAAATATTAAAAAGGACTGTCATAGCCAAGTATCGAAACAAAAATCAAACAAGAGGGAATATTTTCTCTGGTAATCCTATTCCTCCCAAATCTTGCAATTTTCATGCACAATAAAAATCTTGGCAAAATTTACCATAATAACTTTTTCCAATCTTCTCAAAATTTTAATCTAAAAACACCCAGGAAATAACTTCTTTCCATAACTAGAAATTAATTTTAGGAATGGACTTTAGCCAAGAACAAGAAATAATCAGACAAGATTTTAGATTTGACAAACATCTTAACACACGCATCATTTAGAAAGATAGAAGAAATAAGATATTTTCTTTAAAACAAACAATCAAACGAAGCCACCCAACCTGGTATAGCTTTCCTGGAAGAAATCTATAGAAGAGAACCAATCCTTCAACAAGCTTCCAAATAAATTTCTCTTCACCTAAATCCCTGACCTGTTTCTTGTGTTTTTTTTTCCTAAAGTAAAAGACCTATTCCCCTTTTAAACTAAAATTCTAGGTTGCATATCTTTTTTCCCAAAACCCTAATATTTAATTTTAGTAAATAAAAGCAATTTTTTTTTTTTTTTCTAATTTTCTAACAAAGGATAAGTTAACATGCAATAATTAAAAATCATTTTTCTTTCTTTTCTTTTCTTTTCTCATGCAAAATAATTAATTTCCTAAATAAAGAAATTAAAGCAATACTTCAATTCTAATTAATTCTTTTATTCATTTATTTATTTAAAAATCTAGGAAACAATAAATGAAATTAATCTAATTTATTTTTCACTAAGATTTAAATAAAATATATTTCTAATATCATGTAGATTGCAACTTAATTCAATAACTTCTTTTAATTAACTAAACTTATAATCTCAATGCATAAAATACATAATTCAAAAATACCAACTATGAGATAACTCCATAAATTTAATTAATTAATTTAAAACCACTAAACACACAAACTGAGCAAACCTAAAGCAAATACTCATAAAAAGATCAAATGACAAAATACGAAGGCCAAACAAACTGACAAGACGACCAACTGACAACACTCACAAGAGTGTAACTGAATAAACTAGGGTCAACTACTACCTCCTCCACTTCCATTGGAAAATATAAGGCATGCTCAGACCTATGAAGCTAGGTGGAGATGATACCCCGTACCTACCCGGTACTTGTACCTGCAATATCCTGCATCACCGAACCACACATGCATATATACAATATAGAAAACACGACATACGCATCGATGAAGGAGAATCGTGACATTCCTTGTCTCACTAAAATGAGTGAAGAAAAATCGTCCCCTTGCATCCAATACACTTGCAGACACACACCATATAATTTCACATTGCATAGATAAAGTAAAGTGTCAGTATATAGCAATAATCCATAAAATGCCTTAAATCACAAGTACTGAATTACGACAAATGAATTATGCATCTCATATCCAAATAAAGCATGAAATAATGTCATATAAGTCTGAATAACACATCATGGTAGTGTATCCACTGAAAACAAACAATAATAAAATATGAGTCTAATAAGTTCAAACGAGGAAGGGTACTACATATGCTTATGCTTTATGTGCGTACCCAATATTCATGTTAGACCGTGGGATGCTTAGTCATGGATTGCAAGGAATTAGTTTTGCAGGTGCTCTAGTTGTTCTTTTGTATTTATTACATACCATGTTTCAGATGGATCCTCTTTCTCCTTCTTGGATCATTCATGTATCTCTTGGACCCTATGTGGTCATATGTATTATTTTCTTTTGTACACCTTGATGGTAGGATGTAATTTTTTTGAACCTTATGTATTTTTCATCTTTTATTTAATAGAATGGTCTTGCACTTGAAGCAGACCCGAAGATGTAGCCCATTCAGAGTGAACTCTGATATCAATTGGTGTTGTATGGTGTATGTGTTCATCTGGTTTCCTTTTAATTTTGGATGCATGAATGGTATTATGGTTAAAATGTATAATGTAATTTAGGTGATATTAATCTAAATTGTATGTATGAAGTTATTAATTAAATGCAGTAATATGGATTATGATGGATGTAGCTTAGTGATGTAATGTAGCTAATGGCAGTTGTATATATTCAATCATGCTAGTTTAATCTCTTATGAAATTTGATTTCTATGTTCTCGTGGTAATCATTCTATCATGAGTAGGTTTAACCATTCTCATTGTTAATTGGATTAATATACCTTAATGTTCCTTGGATTAATCAAGTAATCTTCGTTGGAAACCCTTTAGGAGTTTAAGTTAAGTCTTCTGCTTGTGAAAATGTTACTGCAATGTTTTACTTAATGCATCTTTTAGTTCATTAATGTTTTAAAAAAATTATTTGCACTCTTTTCGATAGTATTTAGTCGTTTCTTTGAGGGTTTCTTGGCAGGGTATTACACTGGATTGGATTGGATTGATTGAAAGTATTGTCCTTGGATGAAGATAAGATTGATTTGAATTTGGATGACACCTTAGTCCTTAGATTAGGATTAGGTGAGGTGCAAGGATTAATAATGCGGGCCAAGAGCAAGGTAGCAACCAAGCTAGGCTAAATGTAGATCTTTTGGATTACGATTTGACTAGGATTGAGTATTTTCCTACTTAGGATAAGTTCCTAAGAAAGGTTAGACAAGGATGAGGGTTTAGATCAACCCAAATGATTAGGACTAATTAAGGAAGATACTTTAGATGGATAATTTCTCAAGCACCATACCAATTAGGGATTGATGAAGGATAAAGATCTAGATTCAAGACTTTGCAAAGTGTTGACCTAAGTTTAGGACCAATGATTGATGAATGAAATATATATCAAAGGATTGATTGTGATTGATGTACTAAGTCCTCGAGGATGGGAAGAAAGTGATTACAAAAGAATGGATTGGTGATAAAAGAAAAGGAAAGGAAGAAGGTTCTCAAGATGAGAAAGACAATTAATATAGTATCTCTAGTTGGGGAAGGAGAGACAATGAGATGCAATCACTCTTATTGATTTGTTGGGACAAGGTTGACATTTTCTCAAAAGTGTGTGTTCTCAAGGGTTCTTGGTTGAATTTATTGTTAAAACCGTGAAGTTAGTTGTGGAAACAATGCAAGAAGACTCAATTCTTTAACAAAAACTTGTGGTTCTTATACAAGAAGCTTCTTCATTTTAGGATTGTCTCGAGACATGGCTTTTTTTCCTTGAATTAGCGACATATTGACTTCTTGGGATGCTTAAGGGACTTTTGGGTATGGTGCATTGACGTTTGGACAAGGTTTGATTTAAAATTTGACTCCTGCAGAGGTGTCAGTTTATAGGCGTAGATAGGGTTTTGACAAAACATAGAGTCAATGTTTTATTAGCGGAGACGATGATTCTGAGGCATAGACGGCAAAGGACAATCTTGACAGAGGTTTGACAAATTTTTATTGATTTTGGCAAAAAAATTTATCAAAGCTGGAATTTGGAAGTTGTCTTCTTGGCAAGAGATATCAAACAATAAAACACATTGGCCAAGGGGATGCTTGAAACAAGCATGAGATAAAGGAGGGCCTAGATTAGCCCAATTTGAATATTATTGATATTTACATTTGAAGACACTCTTAAGAAAGAATGACCTAGGCTGGAAAGAGGATACTACCTGCTAAGGCCCTTTTCTATAAATAGCAATACCTCAGACAAAGTGGACACATAGTGATATTGGCTCTCCTACTATGACACGAACACACCAAATCTCTTACCCCGAAGGTTTGGAGACCTTTTGACTAAGGAATTTTGTGTCTCATGATGAAGGGTATAGAAAGGGTTAACTTTAGGGTACAACGTGCATCCCCTGCATGAGAAAATACAAGGATTTTGGCTACTACAACAAAGGTGTCTAGTTAGAATATAGAGAATGCCAACACCCTACATGCGCCAAGCCAATCGTACTTTGAGCGTGAACTCATTTTGGATTGACAAGAACTATAGAAGCTAATACCAACAGGCTATGACTTTCATCTCACAGTTGTTTATATAACAAACTAGATTGAAGTACCACTCGAGTTGTTTCCTCTCACTTGCATGAATTCCCCAGGTGGTAGGCCCTCTAAAGGAAAAACAAGTTTTATTCTCACCCACAAAAGAGAGAAGAGTACCCCAAAGTGTTTCAAGTTTTAATCTATGAAAAAATGGGGGTAGGTCTGACTTTTTGGTCACCCAAGCTTTTGCGAGGCGAGAGAATATACCTACTACCCCACACAAGCATGAAAACACAAGGATATTAACTAGTTACTAATGCAAAAAGAAAGATCCTCTCTGAGCATTTAGTTAAAAAACATTGTCTTGGACAAACGAACCTGTAAGAAACTAGTTAGTAGTTTTTAAATTTGATCTTGGATGGCCGGGAGACAAGTTGCAAACACAAAATGATTAGCCAGAATTACAAATAACTATTTTTGGTCAAAGACGCGCTCCATCTGTGCAGACGTCGAAATGGAGATGCCAACACAGAAGTGCAAACGCCATTTCAGGCTGTTGTGAAAAATAGTTAGTTGATAAAATCCGAGACTTGCGAAAAAGTAGAAAACCTAAAAATTAATTTAGTGAATTTTAAATTATGAAGTTTTAAAAAAACTTTTTTTTAAAAAGTTTTTCTTAGATTTTATCCCTTTTCTAAAAATTTTATTCTTAAACCACTAAATAATAAATATGCAGAAAAAGTAAAAAAAAATACCTCGCATAGGAAACCATTAAGGTGGAGATGTGATTCATTGGGACAGAGACGTTGTTTCTGAGGTAGAGGCGATGTTTTGTAGATGTAGACACCAATCTACAGAACTTTCAAAATAGAGATGATTAGGAAAAATTCTAAGGTAGAGACATCACTTCAATATTAGAGACATTGTCTTGCAGGCCCAAACGATGATACCGGGCAGAAACATCGATGCGCTACCTATGCAAAATTCTTTACAAAAAGCTCAAAAATCCATTAGATTTAGGGACTTGGGGTCGCACCAGGTGTTCCAAAATGAAGAGAGAAAATGGTGAAAGGGTTAATTGCATATACTAAATCATGAAACACAACAAAGCATTCAAAAGCAAACAAATAACCCTTTATACCTTCTTCTCACCCCCTTCGATGAGCTTGAAGTAGAATTGCACCCTTGTCTCCACTTGAGTTGGTCCTTGGTGTTGAGTGATGGTGATTGCTCTCCAAGATACACACCAAGTTGATGATGGATAATAGGCTAAGTGTGGCTAAATCTTGGCATAATATGGGTGTGAGGAGTGATTTTTTGGCTCAACTTGACAACATAACAATGTGAATAAGATGGATGATTTGTGAAGGGAGGAGACTTCAATTTATAGATTTGAGGGGATAAAAATGGATGATCAAGATTGAAAGGAGATGGAGGGCAAGGATTTAAGGAAGGTGAGGTGGATTTGAGAGGACAAGTGGGAGATCCAAGAGATCTTCTTGTAAAGACATTTCTTGTCTCCACACTTCTTAAGTACATGGGGAAGAGATCCCCAAGTACATTGGAAAGAGGAGAAAGGAATTAAAAATTCCTAAAAAAGAGGGAGAATTGGAAGAATAAAGGATAAAAGGAATTAAAAATTCTTTGGGAAGAGAGGGCTTGAGGAGAGTCAAGAAATTCAAAATTCCTTGGATAGACAAAAGTGGGTGGCATTTAAGGTCAGCAAGTGAGATGGGAAAGCCATTTATGGCAAGAAGTTGATCACCTCCTAATCATGGTGATTAGGAATGTGCAAATGATTAGTGGGGGGATTGGGTGGGATAATGGAGGATTAAGAAGGCAAGTGGATGAATTAGGAGGATGTGATTGGAGGAGAGAGAATGAGTGGAGGAATTTAAAATTGGAAGTAATGATGATCATGATTAGGCCTGATGAATTAGGCTAAATGATAGAGATTAGGAGGATGATTTATAGGAATCAAAATATTAGTCAATTAATTGAGATTAATTAACTAATCAAAATTAGAGGAGAATATTGACTAAGGTTTGGGAATTGAAATAATTTTAGAAGATTGAATATATAATCAATTTGATAAATTAATTATATGGCTAAAGTGACATAATTAATTAAAATATAGTTTAATTAATTTTGAGAAGAATGAGAACTAACATAATTAACATGTTTAATTATGCGAAAAAGATAAGTTAATTAAATGTTAATTTAATTATTTTTAGGCATCTACACCACAATCTATATTTGATGGGTGCGTGACCAAACTTACATAAATTTCCTTGAAAGAAATCAATATTATAAGAAGATTACATCATGTGAAAGGTGAGATTTTGGATAAACTGGTAAAAATTATGTAGGATTATATTTATGCATATTGTATTAAAGATGATTAGATAGATAATGCCATCCCTTGTCAATGGTGTTTGTGTCATTTAAAATTTACTCATTTATGTTTGTAAAGTAGAAAATGGAGTTGTTATTGAAAGATAAGTTTCTCCCCCTTGTAATTAGATGAATGACACTAAGAAACAATTTTAGTCACGGCTCTGAAGGAACATAGAAACATGAATACAAAATATTTTTTATGAATTAGTTGAAGATGGACATCATAACTTATTAGATGAATTAAAGATGCATGGTTGAACATGGCATTGAGTTGAAGAGAACATCAATACCAACACTATTGTTTGAGTTGTAGATTTACATCCATGCTAAGAATTTCTTCTCTCTATTGAAATGAGAAGCTTTAAAAAAAGAAGGTATCCATAGTCCAAACATCATGTGATTCTATAACGACTATGTAACATGACAATTAAGTGATGAAAATATAACCAATTGATATCTTGAACCACTTATAATCTTTATATGTGTAGACATTGCATCTTAGTGATAGAAGCAAGAATCTATTTAATTATGATGGGTTCTCATTTTATATTTTTATAGCCTACTAAGACTCCCTATTAGTGATAAAAAATTTAACATGTCAAGAAAATAGTTTGCTTCATTATTCATATAATCATTACTCCTTAATAATTGAAGTTAAGAAATCTAGGAAATGATTATGCAAGGACCTAAAATGCAACTCATACAAGGGGAAACATAACATAGGGATATGTGCCCCTTATATAAGTTGTTTTTAGGTCCTTGCATAGCCATTTCCAAAAATCTACTACTACATCATTCATATATTCATAATTGATATTAAAAAATCTAATACTACTTAAAATACTACATGTACAAATTGGTTGGTTTGATGAGTTATAAATTGTGCTAAAGGTGGAAATATTAAAATTCAAAGACCTAAGGCTCAATTCAAATAGAATTTACAAAACAAAAGTGTCCAACCCTATAATTTTTGAATTGTGTATGAAGTTAAGTAGGGTGATTTATTCCTCTACATAAAGAAGTAAGTTAACCAAGTTAGGGAATTTATCGTGGAATGTGATGGCAGAGGATGATGCTCTGCAAAATCAGTTAGGCAACAATGGCGGGTTGGGAAACAAGAGGAAGAAGCAGTCGATAGTCCACCACGCAGGCAGAAACGAGGAGATTACCATTGATTTGTCAGAAGAAATGGAGGAAGACAGATCCTTTTGGGAAGCTCAAGCAATGATCGCTAGAATTATCGAGCTAAATTGGTCCAGAAAAGTGATTAGAGATGGGGTGGAAGGTAATTGGGGTTCGCAGGTAGTAATGAAATTCATTCCCAAAGGATTTTTTGTAGTTCTATTTGAGGAAGAATCAGTCAGAGATAACATCCTTAACCATCAGAATTGGTTTGTCAACAAGCATGCTCTCTATCTGCAACCATGGACACCAAATTTCAATCCCATCCCCTTGGTTCATTACTCTGACCCGATTTGGATCAGATTGTATAACCTTCCGATTGAATATTGAGGTGATGGTTTTTTGGAGAAGATTGGCAGGACGTTAGGGACTCTTCTGGAGGTTGATGTGGATGATGAAGCAGATCTTTGCAAGTATGCCAGACTGAGAATAGCAACGATCAGGCGTATCCCAGAAAGTATAAATCTTTTAACGGCCAATGGTGAATGGCGCCAACAGTTGGAGATTGAAAAAGAGATATGTCAATGCCAGAGATGCGGGAGTAGGATGCATGGTGAGGACGATTGCAAAATGTTTGTTAGGAAGGCCAAAAAGGTCTTCAGAAAATCAACTCAAAATTGGAAGCGTAAGATAGTTTCTCTAGAGAAAACAGTTATGGGGATGGTGGTGCAGACTCCCGTGGTGCAATCAGGGAGCAAGGAGAAAGTTGTCGAATCCATGTCGAAAGTCATTGGTGAAGCCACAGAGGCAATAGGTGATGAGGTTACATTCAATCTGGTTAAGGAATCTGAGTTTAATTCAGGTAGATTAGCAAGTCAGATGGGGGGAATTTTGATAAGGAGACGATCATAGACAAGTTAGATCATATTGAGCATAGTAGAATGCTAATGGATGCTAATGGTGGGGAAGGCTCGGCTAATCATTATCAGGGGCCCGCTCTTACTTGTAATCTACCTATTCAAGGCAAAGGCTTATCAGATACAAAGTTTGAGTATGACAAGGGATCGAATGAGGATTTTTTGTAGGAAGATGAGTTGGACAATGTCGACCCATGATGCATCAATCAATTGGACAATGTTCTCCTCAGGAAATCCAAAGGCTTCAAGGGCCGACAGAGCAATAGGAGATTGTGGGAAGACAGAGTCAATGAAAAAGGTATCATTAGCGTCATGGATTTTATGAAGAAAGCCAAGGGAGATAGACTCTCCCTTGGGGGTAGATGAAAATCACCACTTGGAATGTCAGGGGATTATCTGCCCCTGACAAAAAACGCTTGGTAAAACGAGCATTAAGTAGAGTTTCTTGCGAAGTGGTGCTACTTCAAGAAACTAAACTATGTATGGATAAAGCTCTCAGTTTTTTACATTCTTGTAGGTCATGGGAAGGTTATTTTCAAGAAGCTAAAGGTTCTACCGGGGGATTGGGCTTTTTGTGGAATCCTCAAAGTATTAAAGTTTTCAATTTGGAGAGATCAGAATTTTGGATTTTTGGTGTTGTTCGCAGCTTGAAGGATAATGTGTCAATTCCTCTTTAATGTCTACGGCCCAACTAAAATGGTTGACAAAGCTAAACTCTGGAAAGAAATTTCGGATATGTTAGTCCACCCATAATTTTTCCGTTTTAAATATTCAAATCCGCGGATTGCCTTTTGTGCCTTTACTTAAGTCGGGTCATTTGTTTTCCTTCGTACTTGAACCGTTGAACTCTTCTTAAAAAAATTAGAAGGTTCAAAGCGTGTTTTAAAAGAGAGTCATTTTCAGTCTTTGTCGCCGTGTGAACAAGTGCGCTTTTGTTCGTGGTCTTTGAAGTTTTGAACCCGTTGAACCAAATCTCAAGTAGTTCAAAAGGTTCAAGGTTCAAAATGCCTTTTGTGAGTTGTGACAATGTATTGTTATTTGACGAGCGTGAGTCCTTATGTTTTAGGTTGGTATGCGGTCTTGAACCTTGAACCAAACCTCAAGTGGTTCAAAAGGTTCAAGGTTCATGTTTAATAGTCCTTTTCCTTTGTCGCTCGTTCCCGATGCTGTTGTGTGTGCCGCCCAGTCACTGTTATATTTCTTAAGTGAACTTGGTGCAGGAGCACCCAGGCCAACCTACAAAACCAAGAAGACAATGAAGATACCAGGAAGGTTTTATGAAGCAAATCAAGTTGATTGGAGAGTTTTAGAGCCAATAATGGCTTTTGAAAGCAATAAATCATATGTAATGTGTAAAAGTCGTAAAGGTCCTGATAAAGGCCCTAGGACCAAAATGTTACGTAATTGGGTTAATGATGCCTAATAAAATGTACAATAGTTTCTTAACCTTTGATTGACAGGAAGGAGTGAAGAGTGCAGGTGTACACCATGAAAGTTGCATGAAAGTTGAAGAAAAATGACTAAAAATGTGTGAAAATGAAGGCTAGAGTGTAGTAGCAGAGAATCTGATTGAACAAGGGGGGTATTTTATGCATTGAAGTGTCTAGACACACCATTGTGAAGGTGTTTGAACTTTGGTTGAGCCTCAGAAGTGACTGGAGGTGGGATTTTGAGAAAGCCCTAGTTGTAAGGTTGATTTAGTGAGGTTTTTGGTGTTTGGGTATCTAGGAGTGCAACCAAAAATTAAAACTTGGAAAATCCTTGGATTGAGACCATAACAAGAGACTGTACATAATTTTTAAGCCTGAAAGTGTTTTGGAGGGTACCTCCTTCACAAAAGTGACCTAATTAGCCCTCATGGTGACCAGGGACAGTAGTTTTTTGAAGACTTTGTTCCAAAACAATAATAGGAAATATTTTGGGTGTTGATGGAGGTTGATATCGGGTATCTAAATCAGTCATAACATTGGTTGGTGTTTTGGGAAATGTGTGTGAAAAGAAGCAAAAACAGTCCAGCCGGCTACTAGGAGACTAGGCCTAGTGAAGGGCTAGATTTGGGTTTTTGTATCAGTTGATGAATTGAGGGTTTGAAAACCTTAGAGACATGTTAGGTGAAGTTATTTGATGTGTGTGGAGGTGGAGGAAACACCTGATTAAGGTGAAGACAAGTTTTGAGCCTATTGAGGCACTTTGAGCATTTGAAACACCATAGGAGTGTTGGGGTTTGGGTCCATATTCCACTTTAGTTTACAAGATTGCAACTAAATCCTCCATCCTCTGCATCAGAACTTGAACCGTTGAACCTTTTTGTCAAGCGGTTCAAGGTTCATGGGTTCATTTCAAAATTAACTCTAAGGCTTTTTGGTGAAAATAAAGACGACGCGACAAGAAGGAATATTCCCTTTTCAGTAGTTTAAAATTTTAAAATATGGAAAGTAATCATGAGTGCATCAATCTACTTGTGTGGAAGTGATAGGTAATTATAAAGGTGTCAGATTTTTGTCATTTCACCATTACTTCACATGATTGGATAAATCATGCTGAAGTGTGTGTAGCTCTAAAGATATTTATACGTCTGGTTGAAGGACATGTGTATGAATTTATTTCCATATTTAAGAAGGTCATAGTTGCCATACTTCAGTAAAATTGGAGGCGTCGAAGGTAAAACCAGCTCTGTTCTCTGGAGGAATTTCTAGATTTCATGGTGTTAACGGGTAAGTTTAGTTGATTTCTCCTAAGTTGTGTTTCTTTGAGTTGTGAGGTTTTTATCAGTATAGAAAAGGGAAATCTCTAAATTGTTGGGGTGGGATACTGTCTTATTGTTCAAATTTCTTGGTTAAGGGGGTAGATAGTTAACACAAGGCTTGTGCTACCAAAGCTTTGTTGGACCTCATGTCTAGTGAGGATTTTGCCAGAATTGGAAGACACCTCCTTAATTCATGTAGATTTAGGGGATTTTCTGGAAAGAACCAAGGACCCTCAGACTGGTTCATTAATGGAAAAGATAGTTAAGAGTGATCTTGTGGAAGCTGTTGTGTTCCTGCTCGTCGCACCGTGCCCAGATTTAGTGTTGGCATGCATGAACAGATATGACTCTAAAAACAGATGTATCAGAACCTGTGATGGTGAGGAGCTGGTCAGAATTAATAGAGAAACGGTGATGGCAACAATGGGTATTCCACATAAGGATGAGTATGAGGATTGGGCTATTGGGAGTTCATGCACCTATTTGTCAAAAAAAAGAGCAAGTACAGGAGTGTAATTGCTAGAAATTGGCTCTTGATGATTTAGAAAGGAGGATCACGGTTACCCAAGCCCCTGACCAGAGAACACTTCATCCCACAGGTGCGGGATATTGTTATACTTTTGAACAGAGTGAAGGGGAATTCACATTCTTTCTACTGGGAGGATTGGATGCACTTTTTCATCCAAGTGATTTAATCTGGTGATAGATTTCTGGATTGGTCTCAAGTAATTGCAGAGAGACTTCATGAAGGATTGAGCAATTTTGTGGGGATGACATGGTTTTACATGTCTTCCTATCTTTTCTACATTTTAGATTGCACGAGGGATTGACCTGGACTACCTAATGAACCCTGGATTGATGGAATGAGGGTTTATAGTTTTTACCCTCTATTGCAACAACATAGACATGTTGAGCAAATTGATAGGTGGAATGGAGTCTTCGCAGGGAGACTTGCCTTCGAGGTTCAGGGTGATGCAAACAAGAGAATGTCAGTTGAAGCTATGGAATTTGTGAGTATATATGGAAGTTTCTTTATCCAATTTCCTCAATTTACTTACATACGGGTAGGTGGCTTTGAAGGCCAACCATTCAAGTTACCCAGGTATGCTTTTGATAGCTACGTGCTTATAGAAGTGAGCAAGAAGTTGGCCTACATAGACAAAAGATTAGGAGAAAAGGGCAAGTCTGGTGTAATATTTCCCGTTGAACTCGGATATTACAGTTGCTAGTGTGTATCGGATGCCTTGAACCTGAAACTGGAGTTCAAAAGGATGAACCTGTAGCCATATGTGGCAAGGCGAAAATTTGACAACAAGGGTTATGTAAGGGAGAACCTTAAGGTAGACAGATATTTTTTCCATGAACCTCAGATAGAGGATTATTGGGAGAATTGCAAGGATGAGTATGAAGTGAGAAAGAGATTGTGGTCCAAATTCACTTTGCAGTAGATAACTACCATGAGGCTCCCAATTAATATATCCGGCGTATCAAAAGATACAAAGAGGGATGTTTTGGATCCTGAGTTTGATACTGAGATTGAAGGAAAACCGATTCCAGAATTTGACTAGAACAAAAAGGAAGATGACGGTATCCAAACAAGAACCTTCAATGTTGTCAGGAGAACAAAGAGATGGTTGAGGAATCAGAAGTTCAAGGATGAACCCCACATGTCCTCACACGAATCAAGAATTGATTCACACATTGTGGTTCAATTTCCTGTTTCTACCACTAATGAAATTGCTGATGTTATAGGTGTCTCAAAGCCCATTGTAGAGAAAATTCAACCAAGAAGGCCAAAAAGGTCACCAACTAGTCTCATAGCTGTCCGAGTAACTCGGTCCAGAAGCAAAAAGAGGAGTAAGGCACCTGTCCTGAAATAGGTCATTGTAGACTTGGACCCCAGTGAAGAGCTTGAACAAACAATGGATTCACATGATCAAGGCGAGCCCAGGATGCAAGTAATGGACACAAATAAAGAAATGGAAATTCAAAAGGATCCCATGAATACCTTAGTAATTGTTACTTCACCAGATGCACAAACCACTCCGCCACCCAAGGAACCTGCAATTGCACCAAGATGGTTGGAAGCCGCCATTGGGAAAAAGAGGAGTGTGGTGCCGGTCACAATTCCGATAGAGGACATGGTTAGCATATGCTTGGGAAAGACATCAAAGCCCAAAAAGCTCAAAACATAGGCAATGCTTGATGTGGATGACACAATAGGTCACTGGACAACTGAAGTTGCCAAACCCATTCCTGGAAGAGATGCAGACAAGGCTACAGAGGAGGATTTCACTGTGGAGAAGATAGATTTGGGGGTTGCTTCAAGGGCTGTGGATATTAAACATCTAGAATCCTCCACGAAGAGGATAATTTCAAGGACTTGGAAAGATGAAAAAGATAAGAGAGAACTGAAGTAAGTTGTCACACGGATGGCTCAGTACATCAATGTTATCCATGACCTGGACCCCCAACCATTATTACAGATACCAATGTCATTTGACCCTAAATCACTAGCAAACTAGAAGATGCTAGATCAAGTTCAAAGGAACAAGGTAGTGATGGAGATGTTTAATAAATGGTTAGGCCTGATAATACAACAAGGGTCAGATTATATTTGTAACCTGGTTAAAGTTTATAAGGATGTTGAAACCATGAGTAAAGAGATTGAACTGGAAACAACCGCCTGGGAACAAGAAAGGATTAAGTGGGTAGCAGTCCTCACGTAGATGAACAATGTTCAGAAGTATGAAGTGATGAAATTCCTGGTTGAGAAACCCGTGGAGAACTTGAATGACAATGTGTTGTACGTGTCAAAGAAAAACGTGGAATGGTGCAATTCTATCATCAAGTAGGGCCATGAAGAATCCACCAAGTTTCTCAAAGGACTGACTGACTTGATTGACACGATGCAGAAGGACCTCAAGTGTATTGATATTCAATGCATGAAGGAGGGTGCCAAGGTAATCGAAGAAGTTGCAGACATGACTAAGGTCTTTCGAGAAAGGATCCAGTTCATTCAGACAACAAAATCCTTGACCACTGATGACTTTTCAAAAGTGGCAAGGATTGAATCAATGCTCTTTGCCTGTTCAGACCATTTAGAGGTTCACAAGGTAAAAGTTACACAGGTAAATATGGACAAATAAGTGTGGAAGCAGAGGATCCTGCACATCGGTCTGCCCTATTTCCAAGTCATCTTAAACTTCTCGGCATCGCACCTTGAATGGCGGGGTTCTGCGGCAAAGCAGGACAAGCCCATAACCTCCTCTGCCACGGTGGAAGCCTAGCTGATCTGAAAATGAAATGTCAGCCTTTTAGTGGTTGTTAGTTTAGTTTTCTTTTATGTTGCTTTAAACGGTTTCTTTCACCTGGGTGAAAGTAAATGTTATTTGATCATGTAAAAACTATGGCCTGGTGGCTATTTAAGCAGAAGATCTTGTCTTTGTAAGGGTTCCAAAAACTATGATTTTGGGAGCAGTAGATAAAATTTTGATATGAATTGTTTGGATGATACAATGACTGGCTATTAATGAAATGTTGTGTTATCTTTGAATCTGTGCATTCTTAGATTTGCAATCTTTCTTAAGTTGATTATGGGCACAATATAATTTGATGATCAGTTACCTCTGTAATCCTTTTCAATTCATGTTTAATATTGGTTTTGGATGACTCACATTGTATTGATTTGCTTGATCCCCCTTGCTCTGTGAAGCATGAGAGAGTATTGATCGAGCCATTAGTCTTCGCTGAGTCCTGATTTTGCTATGAATTTATACAACAAGAATGTTATGAATCAGAGTCTGTGAACTCTCCTTTGAATATTCTTTTTAGAAATTTCCTATGTGTGCAGTTTTGAAGGCATTTATTTGTGTTGATGGATAAATGTTGAAGCCTTTCGATGCTTTTTGGTTTAAAGTGTTAGCGTATCAACTATATAATAAATTCATTGTAAATCATACGAGGAGCTGCCCTCTAATGCAGAGGTTGAATTTTCATTAATTCTTCCAACTGTTGGTATATTTATTTCTTTCTAAAGGATAAAACGGAGTCATATTTTGCTTTGAGAAGGTAATAGTTAAAATTTCAAGGAGACAAATCTGTTAACCAACAGGATAAAATCGTCACTCTTAACAATGATAAGGTCATAGTTGCTGGTGACTTCAATGCTCTGCTGGAATTGGACGACAAAAAAGGTGGTTTGAGAATGAATATAAGAGTTATGGAAGATTTCAGAGAGTTTGTGGCAGGAAATTCTTTGTTTGATGTAAAGCCAAAGAATGGTCTATTTATGTGGACCAATAAGAGGGCAAATTTCTCTAGGATCTCTGAAAGACTAGACAGATTCTTGGTGGGGCCTTTTTGGGTGGACTTAGATTTCAATGTTGATTCCTGTATTCTTCCATGGACTCTATCAGATCATTTCCCAGTTCAGATGCTCCTTTAGCAGGTAAACAATAACAATAAAGGGAGCTTTAGATTCCAAAGTATGTGGTGGAGAGATAAGGAATTTCTTCCAAATTTGGAGACTTGGTGGAAAGCCAACAATCTCTTCTCTGGAACCCCAAGCTTTTGCTTTCTGAAAAGACTGAAAATATTAAAAGGAAAAATCAAGGAGTGGAATAAGAGTTCGTTCAAGAAATTTTTTGCGGAAAAATTAAGAATAGAGAAAGAGTTGGAGGACTTGAATAATCTGGTGATCTCAACAGGTATGTCAAATGAGGAATTTGTTAGAGAAAAATTGTTGAAAGAAGAATTGTCGGAGCTTCCTCAGAGAGAAGAGGTTTATTGGAGAGATAAGGTGCGTGAGAATTGGATTAAAGCTAGGGATTTGAATACGAAATTCTTTCATGCGTCTGTAAAATCTAAAAGAGCTTCTAATCGGATTTTTCACATTCAAGATGACTCGGGAGCTTGGCAAGAAGAGGCTGAAATTATTGAAGACTTAGTAGTAAGTCACTTCAAGAATCTCCTGGATGCAAATGTGGTCCATGACATTCACGCTAATACATCGTTTCCGGATGTAATTTGGAGGGAGGTGACAGAGGAAGATAACAAGTAGCTGATGCACCCCTTCACTCTGAAAGAGATAAAAAAGGCCACTTTCGACAATCCCCCGAATAAAGCACCAGGTCCCGACGGTTTTACCTCAGAATTCTTTCAAATATGCTAGCGGTTCATGGGTGAGGATATATTCAAGGTGGCAGAGGAATTTAGGAAAAAAGGCAAGTTTGTCAAGGAAATCAATCACACGGTGATCACCTTGATTCCCAAGAAACAAGACTGTTTTCAGATGTTGGATTTTCGCCCTATCTCTTTGTGCAACTCCATGTACAAAATCATTTCAAAGACCATGGTGAATAGGTTAAAACCCATTTTGAGTAATCTAATTTCTCATGAACAACATAGATTTGTACCAGGTAGAGAAATTGTTGATAGCATTATTATGGCAGGGGAGACTATCCATACTATGCACTTGGAGAAGAAACAAGGTATGATCATGAAGCTAGATGTCAGTAAAGCATATGATAGAGTTTGGTGGTCCTTTTTGATTGATATCCTCTTTAGATTTGGCTTTGATAAAAGTTGGGTGCAATGCATTTTACACTGGATGTCGAGTGTCACTTTCTCCATTTTCATGAATGGTTCGGTGTGTGGTTTCTTCCAGGCTACTAATGGGTTAAGACAAGGTGATCCCCTATCTCCCTTTCTTTTTGTGTTGATGGCAAAGGTATTGGGAAAAAGTATTAAAAGGCAAACTAGATTGGGTCTCTGGAGAGGCATCACCATTCATGAGAGCATGGAACCTGTCTCCCATTCACAATTTGCAGATGATACGATTCTTTTCGGTGAAGCTTCAAAGAGGGAGGCGAGGATCATGAGAAGAGTGCTTGATGAGTATGAATTGGGCTCTAGACAAAGTATGAATATGACCAAATCACTAGTGTATTTTACAAATACCAAGTGCAGCCTCCACTATAAAATTGTTGGTATCTTGGGCTTCATGCTGGGAGAATTTCCCATTACATACCTCAGCGTCCCATTATTTGCAGGAAGGATCAACAATGGTTTGTGGGAGGAGGTTATCCATAAGTGTCATTTGAAAATGGATTCATGAAAAAATAGGTGGCTTTCACAAGCTGGGAGGATCCAAATGGTTAGGGCAGTGCTATCATCTATACCTACATGTTACATGTCCTGTTATAGATTGCCAGGCAGAGCTTCCATTGTCATTGATGGCCCGCTAAAAAAGTTTTTGTGGGAAGGCTCTAAACCAGAGAGGAAGCTCCCCTTGATTAGCTGGGATACTGTCTGTATGATTAAAGAAGAAGGTGGGGTTGGTTTAAGAAAGATGAATTTGCAAAATCTAGCATTAGGGGCCAAGCTTGCGTGGAAAATGTACAAATGTCCGCAAAATCTTTGGTGCAGAATCATTACTACTAAATATCTAGACTCACAATCCCCAGAGAGGATCTTGACGATAGCCAATTCGACTAGGGGATCTCCTATGTGGAGATTCCTATGGGATAGTTGCAAGCTTCTCTCAAAGCACTTAACTTGGAGAATCGGGAATGGCAAAAAAGCTAATTGGAGATTCCTATGGGATAGTCGCAAGCTTCTCTCAAAGCACTTAACCTGGAGAATCGGGAATGGCAGAAAAGCCAAGTTTTAGCATGATTCATGGAACGGGGATGAGCCACTGGTAGAGTCTTTCGAGGACCAAGAGTGGGTTAATCAGATCGAAGCTTTGGTGGGCCCTTGGGTTGCAAACTATTTCCTTCATTGGTCGGTTGCTGCATTGGTATGGAAGAAAGTGGGAGAATGGTACCCTCTTAATCACAATCGGCTTAACAACATCCTTCTCAATAAAAAATTTTTCCCCCCTCGAATGAGGAAGATAGTCTTCTGTGGAGTGCTTCTAAGTCGGGTGAGTATAGGGTCAGTCTGGGGTATGAATTACAGAGGAAGAGGGAACAGAGTAGTGACTAGACTTCAATTCTTTGTGGGAGTTTTATACACCAAAAAATGGTCTGAAGATAATTAACTGAATAAGCAATTATTTAATTAATCTTCCTCCCCAATTTAATTGAATTCATCGACAATTTGATTAAATCTTCCCATTCATCTACTTATTAATAAATCTAAGGATTTACTTAATAAGTTCATTTCAATAATCCCCTTTGATTAATTAATTCAAATTAATTAATTCCCTCCATCAAAATCATTTCTTCTAATCCCCTAATTAATTAAAACAAATCAAATTCATGAGTTGTTGAGATTAACTAGCCTTTTCTTATTATTTGAATTTTTAAATTCAAATTCTTCTAGCTTCTACCACTCCTAAACCTAACCCATTCCATCTAACCCCGAGTTTTGCCTAACCCCATCCTAGCTTGCACATCCTAACCACCATGTTCCCTTTCCTTTAACACTTTTCCCTCTCATGAGCAAAGCTTTGTGCCACTTGTCACTAAGTGTTCCCTTTCATCTAATCTCTTCTAGAAGCCTCTTGACACTTGTCACCATGGTGATGACAATGTCCTACCTACCACCAATTGTCCCCTTTCATCCAACCTCTTCTCAACCCACCTCCAATTTAACCATTGATATCTTCAGATCAATCTTGACCGTTGACTCTTGCCACCTCACCCCTAGCCTTGGGAAATCCTATAAATAGACCTCATTTTGGAGCACAAAGTGTCCCAATTTCATATCATTTTGCATCCCGAATGATTCATCTCATTTGAATTCAAGCATTGTTACTATAGGCATCTAGCTTCTAGTTTCTCATTTCAAGCATTGTTATCATGTTCAAATCTTAGCTTAATTGCATCTTCATTCTAGCTTATTTTATAGAATAATCATAAAATCATGTAGCTCAATCATGCTATCATTGCTAGATGATGCATCTTCATCATTTAAATCCTCCATTTAAGTGTAGTCAAGTCACTGGAGTTTGCATACCAAGATCTGAGAGCAAAATTCATACTCACATTTACTAGGAGGCGATAGATCGCTTAGCTATGGTTTATATTTCTTTGATTCAAATTTAGTAGCCATACTTGTAATGATTTATTGAGTGTTTTATGTTTACAAGAACATGTACACTTCACATACACGATAGGAGTAAGTGGCCTTCGCCAAAAGCAAGCGCTTTTCTTTGGATAGCCATTCATGGTAGGATCCTCATGGGTAACAGACTCAAATTGTTTGGTTTCATAGGACCAAGCAGGTGCACAATGTGTAAACAGGCGGAGGAAACAATTGATCACCTCCTATATTGGTGCCCGGTTGCTGGTAGCTGTTGGGAGTGGCTGCTACAGATGTTGCAATGCTACATTGCCAGAAACCAAACTTTTAAAGAGTTTCTCTTGTCATGGCCGATTCAAGGCAAATTTTTGAAATGGGGCCCCATTTGGACTATTGGCCCCTCTTTAGTAGCTTGGCATGTGTGGACGGAGCGAAATAGGTGAGTGTTCCAAGGGAAAGAATTGGATGTTCAAAATCTTATCTTTATGATTAATATTGCCATTGAAAGAGGTGATCAACAGTAAAATTCAGGGAGTTAACTATAAATATATCTCGAAATGGGACTTGAATATGGAAAAGGTTTGGTCCTTCAAATAGACCAGCAAACATAGATTAAAGGATGAGAGACTGAAGCACAAGAGTGTGGTATGGCAAGCCCCACCGCCAGGGTGGGTGAAATAAAACTTCGATGGGGCAAGC
The DNA here is from genome assembly GCF_030272615.1 of Cryptomeria japonica. NCBI lineage: Eukaryota > Viridiplantae > Streptophyta > Pinopsida > Cupressales > Cupressaceae > Cryptomeria > Cryptomeria japonica. The sequence continues at coordinate 639,014,172 of NC_081407.1, read as the reverse complement.
AAAGGCAACCGGGGTCGGAATGGATTGGGTGCTATTGCCAGGGATGAATTTGGATTTACTTTGAAAGCTTTCTCGGGTCCTGTTGGTATTGCTACAAACAATGTGGCAGAAATCTCTGCGTTGGAGGTTGGTTTAAAATGGTGTGCGTCCAAGAGGATTGATAAACTTGTTACTAAGGGTGATTCCCAAATCATTCTCAATGGGATAAGTTCTTCAAAGTTTCAGAATTGGCGTTTGGATAATTGGATTCCGAGGATCAAGATGTTTTTGGATTTGCTTGGAGACTTTCACATTCAACATATGTTTCAAGAAGGTAACAAAGCTGTGGATATGTTGGCTAATCTAGGGATTGAGGAGTCCCGTGTCACATAATATGACAGTGTTAATGCTTTGCCAGAGGGTGTGCAGAACATCATTTCTCAGGACATAGATTTGATTCCTAGACAGGGAATTGGATGAGATTTCTCTATTGGCGAAGTTGTCAGATAAGCCTGGTTTCGATGATCTTGGACAACGCTGCAATTTCTCAGCCAGGTACGTGGGTCCGGACACGCGGTTCAAGAGGTGGCGTGTATTAATATTATTCATTTGCCTCCTGTGACCTGGTGGATTCAAGGAAGGGGGGTGGATAGTACAATGATTTGATTAAACACACATAGGATAAGGGATGATTAGTCATTTGTATGATTGCTTCCTGATCCAAATTGATTCGAATTGGTTTTTGTTTTGGGCTTCTGATGGTTTAGGAATGCAGAGCTTCTATATTAACCACATCATTTTTTGCTGCTTTGAGGGGTTTTTGCGCAATTGTCTGCTCTATTACTTTTAGCATTTTGCGTCCATGGTGCACTATTTTGGGCTTAGTTGCTTATGTCGGGAGGAATCCCTGGAAGAGCAGTGTGATAGGCTCTTCGACATTGATGTTGAAGGACAAGCAACGATCGTGGCGTTAGCTCAAGACGCCCTTAGCGCAGATAGGCACTGGTGCGATGACCACATCTATGAGATTGTGCTTTGCCTATTAGTGGATGTGAAACCATCCAAGGAAGCTGTGGTGGAGTTAATTACATAGTTTGTCCAAGAATGTGACATGGAGGCGGTTGGGAGTGTGGTCATGGAAGTAGAAGAGGAGTGGGCGAGCATCCTGGGCCCCTACTTTAACCCGGTGTGCTTGCTGTCAGAGGTAGAGGTATCAGACTTGGAAGACGAAGCACAGGTGGAAGCCGCAGAACTGCAGAAGAAGAAGGAGAATTTCATGGCAGAGGCTTGGGAGGTATTTCAGGTCGGAGTCACTAACGAGGCATTTTCTCCATTTCGCAGGATGATGGAGAACGAACTGGGATGGCTCTCTGGCAATAGTATTGATAAGGTGGTGGACATTGGGGAGAGGGTCTCTACTATTGTTAGGCTGATATAGTTTGTGGGGCTTCTATATTTTGGTTGTTTTGAAGATAACTTGGTTGTTTGGTTAGGATAGGTGGGTATAAGAGTTAGTATCCCTTTTTGTATAGTTGGGATGCCTTCTTGTTATTAGGTTTGGATTGTCAGGATATGTATTGAGATAGTATGTAATATTTTCTGAAATTAATATAGGGTGCTATCACCACTAATAGATAGCACTTGCCAAAAAAAAAGAAAAAAGTTAACCAAGTTAGGGCCTTTCTTTTTACCTTCAACCTCTTTGACTTAGTTTGATGACTTGTCAAAAGAGTAAGTAATCTAGATTTTTCATAATTTTAGAAACCTATGACTTCACTTAAGTCAAAACCTGAATTAGTTTATAAAATAGTCAAATCTTTTCTAAAACTATTTTTTATGTGTTGCATAACATGTATATTTTTAACCTCAAATTTTCTAACTTAGAATCTATATTATTTTTGTTTATAACATATAAATATTCTTAATGCACCTATCAATGCACCCATTAAAAGTTTAACTAACATAAATTTATAAAAATAAATCACTCCTCAAACAAGTTCAACTTTTATCACTGGTATAATAGAAATATTCCTTCCACTAATACATCATAATGGTGAATAAAATACTTATAAATAGAGAAGGTCTTATTAGTACTTGCCGTTAGGCAATACTATTGTAATGAGTTTTAGTTGAAAATGATTTTTCTTGTAGCGCGAGAAAATTCAATGGTGATTTCCAATTTTTTTTAATTTTATAATAAAAAATATAATAATATGATATCATATTTGAATATATGAACAAACCAAATTTTTAATTAAAAAACTTGACAAATACACGTGCACAAAAATGAAGGCCATTTGAAATATCCACTACAGAACCCTATTCTATATCGTATACTTGTTCCCCTCCTCTGCTATGTAACAAAATTCCGGAAAAAAGAATCCATCCACAAAAAAAGACCATTTTGTCAAAAAAAAAATTCCTCAAATCAAATACGACCATAAAAATCTGTATTCATTATTATTTCACAGTTCCTCATAAATAACTGGTCACTTTTCAACGGGAGATTAGCCAAGGCCGCACGCCTCCAAAGCTTGTTAGCTCCAGTCTCAATAGAAAACCATGAATATGCACAAATTGATTTTTTTCTCACACACACACAACTTATTTTAAAATTTTCCTAAAGAGGCTCAAAGAACTGCTGTATGGAATGATGCGCATGCACTCCAAGCGCTATGGTATGAATCTACACCTTGCAGTGCCTGGTTAACTGGATCTGCTTAGTGAATTTCTAGTTTTATAAACTGCCTAGTTGTTATTTATGTGGACCCTAATGCTATTTTATTGTTATGAATCTTCAACTGGGTTTGTGCAGCTGCAAACAGGTGCAATGCCCATTATCCCCCCTTGTGCAGACGTTACTCGCGGGAAGAAAAACAAGCTTTGTTTTCAGTGGAAGAAAGCTTCAAATATACGTCCGTATTCTTTTGCAGCAGCCCAGACCGCTCTCACCTTTGAAGAGAAAAATATAGGGGGTGATGTGCAGGACAACTGGTGGCCTGGCTACAGTGAGGATGAGAAAGAAATCGACCCAAAGGAGGCTCAAAGGAGAATGAAAATTAGCAAGTCCAACATGGGAAAGCCGCCTTGGAACAAGGGCAAGAAGCATAGTCCAGGTATTTAGAAACCAGACCGGTTCGCTACTTTAAAAATAAAGTTATTTGGCTGGCAATAGATTATTAGGGATCAGGGCAAGCATTTTTGTCTTTCATTTTTCAAGGTTTTGAGTCCACGAAGGATTTGGAGTGAACACATGCTTTATACGGTTAAGGTTTCTGTTAGTCGTGGATATCTGACAAATACTTAACTATATTCTTTGGTGTAGTCATGAAACATTCCAATGACGAACCTTTAGAAAACTTCTAAATCAAAACAGTGCACCGGCGTAAACATGGGGATTGGCTTTATCAGTAAACTACCGCCACCTCTTTTGAATCTACGACAACCGGGATTTGATATGATACCGAATCCACAGCGTCAAAAGAATTGAATGTGTTTTAAGAAGGCAGTCAACGGGGTTTCCTTTTTTCATCAGCACTTGCAGATCAATCTATTGCAGTGAACTTCTTCAATGGAAAATGGTTAATATTAAATCAGGCAATAATCTTATAAGTGGTCAATAATTACTATGATCCACGGAGTATCCTGACGGGCTAAGTTTGGGGATGGCATGGGACAGTGCAAATACATATAGTACTTTTTGAAAAATTAGATATCAAAAGATGTATAAGGAATAAGTATAAGAATTATAATTTATAAATGAAACTTTGGCATATTAAGTAATTACTAATTAGTAAAAACATTGAAATGATTGTATTGAACATTAACAATGGTGGGTGGAGGTTTGGGAGTTGAGACTACAGTAGAGTCGAGGGACAGTATACCTGATGGGTTTGAAGGGTAGCATACCAAATTTTGGCATAAGTAATTACTAAATAATAAAAACTTTAAAATGATTGTATTGAACATTGACAATGGTGGGTGGAGGTTTGGAGGTTGAGACTACAGCAGATTCGAGGGACAGCGTACCTGGTGGGTTTGAGGGGCAGTGGGGACTGCGGGCAGCACCTTACATGGTGGTTGAGGAGCAGTGCTCCTTGATGAGTCTGGGGGCAGTGCCCTACATGGTGGGGTCAAGGGATAAGCACCCACCAGCAAGTGCAAATTAAGGCCTTCAAAACCACATGAACCTTCACGGCGAATGCCATTTTCACAATTTTATCATTTTTTTTTTGCAACACCAAGTCCTTCCTAATTTTGAAACTTAGGAGCGATTTGAAACTTAGGAGTGATTTGAAATTAGGCTTAGAAGTTAGGTGCCTATAAATAAGTTTTGGTGAGTGCTTAGGGTTTGGGTGGGGTCCGTAGACTATTAGGGTCAGGGTTTGTGGCATGTATTAGATTGAAAACATTTTTTGATTTATAAATTTTATATTCAGCTTGACATTTTCCTGCCATTGGGCCCACCTTGAATTATGGAGTTCATATGGATCCTTTTTCATTGCTGCTGAGATGGGCATCATCTCCCTAATCTTTATATAGCATTTGGTAATAACATCTCCTTTGAATTGGGCGACCTAGAAAGTAGGAGGCGTAATATCAGCACTGCTGCATATATTTTGGGGTTTTTTTATGAAATTACCAGTGTATAATTTAGAAGGAAACTATCAAATGATTTAGACTGAATGCAAACTATCAGCAATAAAGTTTCTTAACTGGGTGCTGCAAACTTTCAATCTCACTCTAATAGCAGTTGGGAATGTCTCATTAACAATATGCTCTCCAAATTTTGTATTTCGTGGATTAATCACATTTCACGGGACTAGTGGGTGCCTCAAACATAGAGGGATAACCTCCTTGATGGTATTGCCTTCTAATTGTCATGCTGATGGCAATGTAGGAGTGTTTACAATAATAAAAACAAACAACAAAGGGCATATGTTAAACCCCTGAATAATAAACATGCAATAAACATTAAACTGTAAATAATAGCTTTGGAGATTTGTCGCCCCAATCAACTCCTTTTACTTTAGATGCACTTATCCTCACAATTAAATATATCTGGTCTAGTAATTTCTATCAAATGGATTCAAAATATGGCTGACCAAGTTTCTGAAAAGCACATGGAAAATACTGAGAGGTGTGTTTTGGTAAAATATTGACTGAATTAATGAAATGATCGAAAGATCATTTAAAGAATTACAAAACGATGTTTCCATAATGAAACAATCGTAAAATAGAAACTACCTAATATTTACATAAGTTACAATATTGACCATTAATAATAAATAAATAAGATATTATTCTAATACCCTCCCTTAATGGCCAATCTATCAACTACACCAAGTTGCCCCCTAAATTTTACAAACTTGTCTGGGCTCAGAGACTTGGTGAGAATATTTGTTGTTTGACCCGCCGTTGGAACATACAGCAACTGAACTAATCCGTCTTCAACCAGCTTCCAAAAAAAGTGACAATGAAGTTCAACATGCTTGGTTCTCTCGTGGAAGACCGGATTCTTGGCTAGTTTGAGCACCCCTTGATTGTCATAGTAAAGGGGAGAAGGATCTGCTTGAGACATTTGCATGTCTGAAAGCATCCGTCGAAGCCAAACTGCCTCACAAGCTGCCTTAACTGTTCCTCGGTACTCAACTTCTATCGACAAAAAAGCCACTGCCTGCTGCTTCTTACTAGTCCATGTCACTGCACCAGATCCCAAATTGAAAACATACCCAGATGTTGATTTTCTGTCAAACGAAACCTGCCCAATCTGAGTCTGTAAAACCAATGAGTCTAGGATCGTGACTTTTGCTGTACAAAAGACCAAAATCATAAGTGCCCTTCACATAACACAACACATGCTTTGTTGTTACCCAATGATCAGCCTTGGGGGCTGTCATGAAGCGTGAAATGTAGCTCACTGCAAAACTGAGATCAGGTCTAGTAGCAATAAGGTAGATGAGATTGCCCACCAGTTGCTTGAATATTGATTCATTCACCACAGGTGAATCTGATTTGGCTGTCAGCTGTAGCCCTTTCTCCATAGGTGTGGATGCAGGTTTGCAGTCTTGCATCTGAAACATGTCCAACAGACTATGGGCACACTTTGACTGAGAGATGAAGATACTACCTTTAGTTTGCCAAATTTCAACACCTAAACAATAGTGCAAAAGTCCCAAGTCTGTCATGCCAAAGGACTGGCACAAACTTAGTTTGATTTGATTGATCAAAAGTGCCAAACTACCAGTGATAATCAACATACAAATTAGAATCAGATGGACTCCTTTGAAAGCCATTATTTGTCAGGTATTTGTCAATTTTTATGTACCAAGCCCAAGGAGCTTGTTTGAGACCATAGAGTGCTTTCACTAGTTTGCACACCTAATCTTCTTTTCCAGCAACCTTAAACCCTGGAGGTTGTGTCATGTAGACCTCTTCCTGCAACTCACCATTGAGGAATGCACTCTTAACATCTATCTGATGGAATTTCCAACCAAATTGAGCTGCTAAGGCAAGGATGAGCCGTATGGTACTTAATTTGGTTGTAGGAGCAAAAGTGTCCTCATAGTCAATGCCTTCCCTCTGTGAGAACCCCTAGCAACGAGACGAGCTTTGTACTTGTCTAGGGTTTTGTCAGCTTTGTACTTAACCTTATACACCCTATTGTAGCTAATGAGTTTCTTCCGTGGTGGAAGATCAGAAAGGACCCAAGTGTTATTCTTCAAAAGACTATGGTGTTCAACTTCCATAGCCTTTTCCCACTCACGAATTCCTTTGGCCTCAGAATATGTTTGGGGCTCAAAAACATTGTGAATGTTGGCCATGAGAGCAAAGTTGACTGTATTTTGTTGCTTGCTCTTGTTTTTGGAAGATCTACCCTCGATGAGCTCATCAAGGCGAAGATCACTAATAGTCTTAGACCACCATTTAGGCCAAAGAGTAGAAGAGCGAACATCAGTTGCAGGAAGGATAACTGGAAACAGGTGGAAGATTAACATCATTCGGAAGAAATTCAGGTAGTGCATCATCGAATTTAGATTTTGCATCATCTCTCCCATCAGGGGAACCAAATGGAAGACGAACACCCAAATCAGAAGCCTTCAAAGGCTGATCCTCAGGATTCTGCTTAGATGAGGAAAGCTGAAAAGGTCCTCGTTCTTCAGCAAAGACAACATCACAACTGAAGATAAAACGATCAGTGTCTACATCAATTAGCCAGTAAGCCTTGTGGTTGTCACTGTACCCTGTGAACATAAGTTTCCGACTCTTGGAATCCAATTTGGAGCGTGTTGTGACGTTTACACACATCGCCCCATTGCAAATGGGGACCCCCTACTTTTTAGGCCCTCTTGGTCTTTTGGTTTTTTTGTTGTTGGATCTTTTCGCGGCAGTCTCATCAGTTTTCTCAGTTTGCGAGTGTTTGGGGGTCATTTTGATTAAGTTTGGCTAAGTCTAGGGCTCGTTTTGTCCATTTTAGGGTTTTTGCCTTTAGTCTTAGATTTTAGGGGTTTCTTTTAGGGTTTTGGAAAAACTAAACATACAACATGATTCAAGCCCTTCAAGGAACCTCCCAGTAAAATTTGAGCCAAAACAAAGCAACTATCTATTTTTAGAAAGTTTCTATTTTTTAGGGATTTTACTAAGTCTCGTAATGTCGTCATTTTGCCAAAAAATCAAACTTACTATTTTTAGTAATTTCTATTTTTGGTAAGTTTTTATTTATAGTAAGTCATTCCCGTGTCTTGTTCTAGGGATCTAACATTGACGCTCTAAAGGTTTCTATTTTTGGAAGTTCATTTTTGGCAGGACCATTCAGGTGAAGTGATGAAGGCCAAGCATTCATGACTACTTCTAATTTTGGAAAGTTAGAAAGCAGACATAGAGTCAAAAAATGGCTAAGTGTTGAAAGCCCATTCCTAAAGTGGAAAACTCGAAAAATTTATCTAAGTCCGGGAAATCACCTCAAATCCATATATGGTAGCTTGATCTGGAAGAAGCTCAGAAATTCACCTAAGTTCGGAAGAAGCAGGGAAAGTGTGAATTCCTCCTTCATGGTCAGAATCTGTCCAAAACCAGGTGAGGGCGCCAAAATGAAGGAGTTAGGGAGGAATGAAAAAAAAACCAAGAATTCCTCTTTCATGGTCAAAATCCGCATGGATAGCATGGAAATTGCCAAATTCCTCCTCACCACCAAAAATCCGCCCAAGAAGGTCAAAGGGCGCCAGAATGAAGTCAACATGGAAAGTTTGAAAAATTGTGAATTCCTTCACCTCAGTCAAATTCTGCCCTACTCCTCAGGAAGATGCTAAATAGGAGAAAGCATGGAAGGAAGGACAAATAGAGAATTCCATGACTGTCAAAAATCTGCCCAAGAAGGTCATAGGGTGCCAAATTCAAGGGATGATGGATAATTCAAACAAAGTATGAATTCCTCCTTCAGTGTGAAATTCTGCCCTAGCACTGTGGAGGGTGCCAAAATGGAGTCAACAGGGAAAATTTGGAATTCATTGAATTTCTTGACCAAAGGGAAATAACGCCCTAGGGAATAGTAGGGCGCCAAATGGAGGGGATGAAGGAAAATGTTAAAATTCATGAAATTCCTTCTTCAATGAAGAATGGCACCCATGCTTTACCAAGGGCGCTCAAAGGGACATTCCATGGAGAGCATGGAAAGTGGAAGATTCCGTGATTCATGCCAAAATGCGCCCAAGGATTCATTAGGGTGCCAAAGGAGGGTAGGCTTGGAGAAGGTTAAAAATCCTATATGCCTTCACACAAATGCACGAGTTGGAAAATTCCTTGATGAGTTGAGATAGCGCCAAGGAAGAGATAGAAGAAGCCAAGGTAACTAGGGCATGGAAATGTGCAAAAATGATCAAAATTCCTTACTAGTGCAGAATTATTGCTTAAATCCAAAGGAAGGTGCCTGAGTCAAGGTATCAAGGAAGGACATGGGAAGGATGAATTTCCTCTATCAAAGTCAAAATTCCACACCCAGTTAGGAAGTTAAAAATTTTCTAAGGCATGGAAATAATGAAATTCCTTCACCAAGTTGAATTCCACGTTCCATGCCTAAGTTTGAAAGTCCGGGATGGAAATTTCCAAGGCAAAGGAGAATTTCGAGGGTCAAGGAGGAATGCAAATGCAAGAAATCCCCTCAGGAATAATTTTGAAAAATCCTATTTTAGACACCAAATCTCGTCAGAATTCAAAAATTTTTGCAGATTTGGACTCATGAGGGAATTCTCTCTCTTGGACTCGGGTCCTAAATTTGAGGAAAGTTCCTAAAAAATAGGAGGTGGTTGAAAAGTGTTGAAAATCTCCTCCAGAGCAAGGAAAGTTCGAGAAACTTCAAGAAAATTCTTCTAGAATCAAATTTTCTCTTTAACAATTCTAGATGTGTAGGAGCGGATACATGACGACAGGGTCCACTTGCATGGCAAGGATCTATTGAACGCATGGCAGTATGGTGGCGCATTCATTGCCCGAATATTTGACCAAATGGCGACCCGGTCAATGCATGTTGAATTTATGGCAGATTCTTTTTGCATGCAGCCGCCGCATGTGGAAATGATGGAGCATTTATGACATAATGGGGTGATTTTTTGCATGGATGAATATTCAACGCATGTTGGGCGAATTTGAAAGAGGTGGTGCATTTAATGCGCAATGGATGCTATTTTGGGTACTTTTGAATTAATTGTACACGGGCTTAGTAGGTATTAATTACTGATTCCCACCTTGTTGCATCTTGAGTGGGAAATCTTCTAGGGTGAAACCCTAATTAGGGTTTCGCATGTAGCCAGGGCTTGAAGCCTATATAAAGGGGTGACCCCCCTCATTTGTAAAAGGAGGGAGACTTTGTATGAAATTGTTGCGATAAGTTTTTGAGAAAATAACAGTTAAACATTGTTCTCTGATGGTGTCCACTTAAGTTATTTTTTCAAAACTTGCATGGTTTCACCTTCCTCACTTAGAGTAGAATTTTATTTTCTCAGTTGTTAGATAAAGTGCTTTGATTTCAATGGAGAATGTTATGGTGTTTGATGAATTTCCATTGTTCATATTTTTTGCATTTTGCTGATTGTAAGTTGCAGTGTAAAGTTAGCCCGAGCCACCAAATTTGTGCTAAGTTTGATTGTGAATAGTGGTTTGGATTGCGTCGTGTTGGGTATTCAAATGCACCTTCTCAATATGAAAATCCTTCATCATCCTCAGAAGATTGCATCGGTTCTTGCGGAGTTGTAGTTAAACTTGGCGAAGCAAAGCTTGGTTTATTTGGAATTTGTCCACCAAAGCATTAATTGTTGATATCACTGCCCTTTGGAGTAGATTTAGATCCTTCTAAACCCCTTTCCCCTTTATTTTCAGTTCATTTTAGTCCGTTCGAAGCAACAACCTCGCAAAATTGCCATATCCGATGATGGAGTTCCAGCCACAATAAAGAAGTGAAAGAATGATGCAAACGTAAGGCCCCTTGGATTACCAGCAATCACATCAGCCAACTGAGTCACGTCCATAGCATAAAAGAACCTTGGAGTCGATTGTTTGAACTTCTTGCAATCTTAGCGTGCAATCGCACTTTGATCAAGAGAGAGTGAAGTGACTGTTAGGCAACTTTATTCTGTGTTCAACGTAGTCATAAAAAACATGTCAATAGACCAGTTGGCATCTGGAATCCATACATATGCTAAAGAGCCAAAGACTTTCAGATGACTGATCCTAGGTTTGCGACCAGTGTAGGCTTCCTTAGGAGTCTTCCCCTTAACAACCTGTGTGGGAGACCGATTAAGAAGATAGACGACTGCAGTGAGTACTGCTTCTGCTCAAAATTTCTTAGGAACACTCTTGTGTTCCAACATTGACCTAGCTATTTCAGTGATAGTGCGGTTGTGACATTCTACAATGCTATTCTGTTGAGGAGTGTAAGGGGAGGTTAACTGGCGTTGATGCTATGTGTATTGCAAAAGTTGGAGAAAGTTGTAGGACAAAGCTCCCCCCCATTATCTGACCTAAGAGTGACTGTGGGAGACCCTGACTCTTTTTGTACTAAGGCCTTAAATTTCTGAAATATAGTAAACACATCTAATTTCTATCTAAGAAAATTACACCCACATTTTACAATTGAAATCATCAACAAAAAGCAAGAAATACTTGGAACCAGTAACAAAAGGTGTATTCATTGCACCACATACATCAGCGTGAACCAACTGCAATACCTTTGAGGCTCGCCATGAGTCACCATCTTTGAATGGTGTTTTGTGCTGCTTCCCAGCCTGGCAAACTCCACAAACTTGGTGATTCTGAGTTTGAATTTTAGGTAAGCCAAGAACAAGATCCTCCCGAACAAGTTGAGCAAGGTAATGAATGTTCAGGTGACCATATCGTTGATGCTAGAGATTGCTGATAGAAGATGATTTAGCTACAAAGGCATGCTAAAGAGAATCACCCGTATCCACAAGTCTGTATAGACCTGTTGTGACCATTTCACACATCGCCCCATTGCAAATGGGGACCCCTACTTTTTGCTTTCTAGGGTTTGTTTTTCTTAGGTCTTTTAGGGTTTTGTCTGTTAGCCTTTAACTTTCGAGGGTCGCCAAGGGGATCACCTGGATAGCAGGTTCTGCTCGAGTTAGGTCAAATTGGTGAGTGATGAAGTTTGAAAGTCCTGATCCTGAAATTTGGCTAAGTCTGGAATGTCCTGATCCTGAAATTTGACTAAGTCTGGAAAACTGATGAATCCTCCAAAAACTAGATTTTGCAATATAGCTCCTGGAGGTCTGAAACCACTCTCAAACATCCTGAAAGTATATATGGAATATAACTTAAAGTATAAGAAAGAAGAAAGATAGAAGGAAATGTCAATTATACGTTTTCGCTCTTGACCCTTCCAGAGGGTCTAGAGTGAAAATCAACCTAGGATTCATTTCTTGCCTTATTCGACCAAATTTTGATTTGCAAGACATTTTGAAGGGAAAAGTGGACATGTTTGGACTTTGGAATTGTTTGAAAACCTTGAAAAATGATGGATTCAAGCCTGGAAGAGGAATTTCGCTCCTGACCCTTCCAGAGGGTCCAGAGTGAAATTCATCATAAACTTCATTTGCCACCTTGTTTGAGTTTGAAACCTTGTTCCTAACTTGGAAAATGATATAACCTTGCCTTGTGAAATGGTCTGAAACTAAAAATTTGAGCAGTTTAGCCTGGAATGAAGATTTCGCTCCTGACCCTTCCAGAGGGTTTAGAGCGAAAATCTTATTTGAGCTTATTTGTCACTAATTTTGGCTAACTTTTTATGTGCAGGGTCTCTGGGAATGAAGATTGGATGTCGTTTGATACATTTGAAGAATTGGAAGCATGCAAGATGATGAATTTTGGACAAAGAAGGCAAATTCGCTCCTGATCCTTCCAGAGGGTCCTGAGCGAAATTTTGAATATCTCTTATCTTGCAATAAAAGAAGTCAAGTTTTGGGCATGAGTGAAACAAGGACAACTCCCTTTACCCACCTGAGAAAGTTTCAACTTGAAAAGATAAAGGACTTTGTTGAAAACCTAAATTTCGCTCCTGACCCGTGTTGAGGGTCCAGGGCGAAATTCCTTCAATCACCTGTTTTTCTGGCAAAATCAAGTCAAGCTTGGGTATGGATGAGAGAGGAATAGTGTTTTCTTCCTTGGAGAGGAGAAATCAACTTGAAGTGATGATGGAACAAGCATGAATTGAGAAATTCGCTCCTGACCCTTGCTGAGGGTCCAGGGCGAAAATCTCTATTGGAGTCATCTCTGGCCATGTTTGGTCAAATTGAGATGTCAAAGGCGTGATGAATGGTGAAGTGAACATAATAGAAACCCCTAACTTGTTTGAAGATCAAAAGATGAAGGAATTTTGCCCAGGAAAGGCAAATTCGCTCCTGGCCCTCTCAGGAGGCCCAGAGCGAAATTCTCAAAACACCTCTTTCTTGCAAGGACAAAATGATTTTCTGGGTTGGAATGGATAAGAAAAGGTATGTTTTATCCTTTGAAGATGATTTGGATGGCCAACAAAGAAGCAATCAAGCTAAATAAGGAAAGTCACTCCTGACCCTTGCTGAGGGTCCAGGGCGAAAAATCCAAAATTTGACCTTTTTCCTCCAAAGTTGAGCAAAGCTAGGCCTAGGAATAAGCTTGAAATGATGTTTGAATTGCTTTGAACTAAAAAGGGATTGTTAAGAATGAAAGTTTTAAGGCTAAGGAGGAAAATCGCTTCTGACCCTCTCAGGAGGTCCAGGGCGAAATTTCCAAATCCTCCTATTTTCCTTGCAAATTGAGACAAGATCTTGTTATTCATGATTTGGCTGGGGAGAAGGCATGAGGTTCTTTGCCTTATAAGAGATTTCAAGTTGAAAGCATGAAGAAATATGCCTAAAACTCAAATTTCGCTCCTGACCCTCTTAGAAGGCCCAAGGCGAAAATATTAAAATCTCCCATTTTGCCTTGCAAAACGAAATCAAACTTGGATTGGGAGCAAGAAGAAAGATATTTCCTGGCATTGTGAGGTGGATTGAAGTTGGAATGATCAAGAATTTGCTCAAAAAACTCAAAATCGCTCCTGACCCTTGCTGAAGGCCCAGGGCGAAAATTGCAAAATCAAGCTATTTCCTTTGAGTTTTGCTAAGACAAAGATGCACTGGGGTAAAAGTGGCCTTTAAAAACATGATGAATAAAGATTTGCTTCCAAAACTTGATGATTCTAAGCCAGGGAAGAAAAATCGCTCTTGACCTTTGTTGAGGGTCCACGGCGAAAATTTGAAAAACTCTTATTCTACCTTGCAGAAACAAGGCAAATTTGGATGGGATGGATAAGGAAGGACATTACCTAGTGATGAATGAAAGTTTCAACGAAAGATGATGATGGATTGAATCTAATTTGCAAAATTCTCTCCTGACCCTTGCTAAGGGTCCAGGGCAAAAAACTTTGAAGGAGGCTTTTCTTGCTTGGTTTGATTGAAATGAAGTATCAAAGGCATATTGAAAAGAGAAATGAACATGGTCTTGTGTAGTGAAGAAGTTTTTAGATGAAGAAATGAGGATTTTTTTTAATCAAAATTGCAAAATTCGCTCTTGACCCTTACTAAGGGTCCAGGGCGAAAATCTTTCAAACACCTATTTTGCCTTGCAATAACAAACCAAGCATGCATGGAATGAATGAAGAGCATCATTGCTTAACCTTGTGAAATAGATTGGGGCTAAATGATGGAGGAGTAAGAGCAAATTTGAAAAATCGCTCCTGACCCTTGCTGAGGGTCCAGGGCGAAAAAAACCCTAAATGCACTTTTCTTCCAAAATTCAAGTGAAATCAAACCCAAACTCCAGTAAAAGATGCCATTTAAGATGCCTAGGTGAAGTTTTGGACGTGTAACAATGAGGTATTCAAGGTCTAATTTGAAAAATCGCTCCTGACCCTTGCTAAGGGTCCAGGGCGAAGTTATTGGCATTCTTCATTGATACCTTAGTCAAGCATTGATATTCCTCAAATCCCTCAAAATTGCTAACTTCGAGGCCTTTGGAAAGATTAAATCAAATTCGCATTAAATTAGAGGCATTTTAATTTAATAAATTAATTTTTGACCTTGAAATAATCAAAAGGGGCATCTTAGAGACATCTAAAATTAATTTTTAAATTAAAATTTATCAAAAAGCGCTCAAGAGCATTTATTTGCTTTTACAAGTAAGTCGGCCTCCTTTTAGGTGGGATTTTATCTTATGTTATTATTAAAAACCTAGGTCGACCTCATGGTTAAGTAGGGTGAGCGCTCTATATAATGGGGGAGTATTGTTTCAAGTTTCAAATCATTCATTCATCCCTTCTAAGTGCGAAATTGAGGAGCAATTTGAGGAGCGAAATCCAGCAGATTGGAGGTGAAATTTTGCTAAGTGTTGGAGGCTAAAGAAGGAGAAGCTCTTTTGGAGGCTAGTGGAGGCATAATTCATCCAAAGGAAGACCACAATTCAACCCTTGTCCAGCAAAATCCGGTCTTCTTTCATCATTTTCCAAGGTTTTATAGTTAGGCTTTCAAGGGAGAAGGTATGAAGAATCATTTTGAAGTTCTTATTCAAGATTTATTTTGATTTCATTACCATTAATTTGAAAAATTAGAATTCTGGATTTATCATGTCTTTTTCAAATTAATATCTTAAGTTATACCCTTGAAAGGTCTTAAATTTCATGCTCTAAGGTAGGATGCTCAAAGACTAATTTTAAGTTTTTGTGTAGGTTTCAAATAACCACCCAAAGCCGGAGGATCTATTATTTGGCAGACCCTCATCAAAGAAGATCAAGTCAGGACAAGGACGACCTCCTCTAGTCCAGCATCGACAAGGTGTCAAGGACGACCTTCTTCGGTCAAGCATCGTCAGGAATAACCTCTTCCAATCCAGCATTCCAAGGTGAGGTATATCATCATCCTAGCACATCAAAGACAAAAGAAGTCAAAGCAAGGGTTCGTTGAAGAAGCAGATAGTTTCAGATGAATTAATTGAAGCTAGCTTCTCAGCATCATCGAATTGGATATCTACCAAGTTGCAAGTATCAGACAAGGTGGCATCCTAGTCATCACTCCTCTAGTTGGGTTGGTCCACCTCAACATGTCCAAATTCAATGTACCTGACTCATTAAAGGTGGCACAAACTTCGATGTACCTACCCCAGCTATCCATTGGTCGAATATTCCAGAGAAGACACGTGTCCAATTAATACAATTATTTCATTGGTCAGAATTGAGTTTGTTGTAACAAACCCTAATTAGGGTTTTCATTGTAGAATCTTGGCCATTGATCTCAAATTGATCTTAGCCATTGAATTGTATTAAGGGCACTATATAAGCCCCGACTCTTCATTTGTAAAGGCTAATAGAAAATAGTTAGTCAGTAGTTAGAGGGAGAATAGTTAGAAATAGTGAATAGTCAGTTGATAGAATAGCAATTAAAGTAGAATAGAGAGAGAAGGCAAAGATTGTTGCCAGGATGTTGTTGCAAAAGGCTTGTAAAACTTCATTGAAGAAATGGTGAAATCTATGGGTCGATTCAACAATTTCCATGGTCTTTATACTTCTCAGTTTTGATTTCATGTTATTAGATGAGTGGAAGAAATGTGTTTGATTGATAGTGAAATTTGTATGTCCATACTACTAGCAGTTTGTTGATTGTAGACTTGCCCTGTTTAGTCAACTGGAATCATTCAGCTTAAGCTTAACTTCAATTGTCGCTTCTTCATTGACATGCATCCGCTTGATGGTGTCTATGCTTGTAGTGATGATTTGAACATCATAAAGCTTTCCTCCGAAGATCGCACTAACCTTGTGGAGATGGTCCTGGGATGTCAAAACAAGACTTAGTTAGAATTTCACCAAAGATTATTCATTGCTCCTACATTCCTAGTGTCAGAATTAGATCCTTTCCTCGACCTCGTCCTTTTTCCTTTTTAAAAAAAATCTAAGCTAGTAAAATCTTGTGATTCCAGCAAACCAGACGTTTAGGTCATCAAGTGTAAGTCCCCTTGTGATTCCAGCAAAATCACATCATACCACAGAGAGCTTATCCACACATAGAGATCCTACAGTAAAGAACCTTGAAGTCATCTCGATTGATCCTTTTTGCGACATCTTCAGCATTCAGAGACATTATTCAAGAGAGGATAAGGTACCTTTAGGTATTTTATTCTATGTTCGCATGTGCATAAAAAACACATCAACAAGACCATGATCCTCGATGCCAACAACCATAGTAGTGCGAGTCACACAATCAACAATCAAACACTTGTGTGAACTGAATACCATATCAAGCTGAGGAGAATGTCGCATAATTTGGCTCACACAGGGAAGATTTAGTTCCATGCTAGGAACGAAGTATACATTGAGGAATATGAGATTCCTCCTACCAGACTGTATTTGAAAGTTGCCCTTGCTGACAACAATATACTCTTCACCTCTTCCAAAAATGAATGAATTAGCAAAAGGAGAGAAGTTTGTAAACCAATCATGTTGATGAGTGAAGTGTCGAAAGGCACCAGAGTCGATGTACCAAGCAGAAGATTTCACATAATTTGCAGGATGCTTCGCCATGAAAGCATAGAATGTAGATTCTTTTTGCTTTGAGTTCTCTGCAACATTGGCCTTAGGCTAATACCCTCTCTGCTTGCGTTGTTCAGAAGCTATCTGATTCCTACAGTCTTTGATCAAGTGACCAAATTTGTGGTAATAGTTACACTGAACTTTCTTCTTCTTCGAGCTATCCTGAGACTGTCTGGGGCCTTTCTGTTGAAATGACTGAGATTTGCCTTTATCCTTGTGAAAGGATTTGGCTGTGAAAGGCTTGCTAGGTGGAGGACGAAGTGGCACTACTACCAAATTGTTGTTTTTAACGGTCTTGCTGCAGAAGTTTGGTGCACAACTCTGGAAATTTCAGATCAACATTCGTTGAAGTAATGTTGAGAGTTTCTATGAAGTGCTCATAGGATTTAGGTAGACTCTTCAGGGTTATAACTAACATATCCTCTTCCTCCATTTTTCGACCGATTGCTTCTAGCTGATCTCGAATGTCCTTAATCTTAGTCGGATGTTCCTGTAAGGACATATGCTCATCCATCATGATAGAAAATCGTTGGTTCTTCAAGAAGAACGCACGACTCTTATTTGATGTCTCATGGAGATCCTTAAAAATGTTCTAGATCTCTGCAGTTGTCTTGTTGGATGGCACTTGAGGTAGTTGATCATCAGTAACTGAAAGTTTGATAAGGATGACCGCTTCCCAATTGCGCTCGTCAAACTTATCCTAATCTTGTCCAGCTGTAGTAGGACGAGTCTCTTTACCCAAAATGAGATCATCAAGGCGACGATAATCGAAGATGGTCGTCATCCGCTGCTTCTATGTGTTGTAATTTATGCCGTTGAATCACTGACTGCCCTCCAACCTGATGTTGGTCAATGATGCCATTGTGCACGCTTTTTGAGGCATGGAAAACAAGAAATTTTGAAAAGGTGAAAAAATTGATTATGGAACCCAAGGCACATATCCCAATGCAAAAAATATAGGCAGATTCAGGTATAAACTTCGAAAAATATGAAGTGTGGTTAACATGAATCCCGAGGCAAACTTTTCAATGACGAAGACCCAAAAAACTTTGTAAAAAACACACAAAGAATCTGTAGGTTAAAGTTTATTCTGACCAAAAAATCTGAGGATTTTTCAAAAACTCTAGCCAGCAAGTGGAAAACCCTAGGTCTGGTCAAATTGCAGAATAAAATACCATTTTTTTTTGTAAAATGTGCCCTCTGCCACAAAACACACAGAAGTAAAAAAAATCCCATCACCAAAAAAATTCCGAGTTGCAAAAATCGCGGAAGGAAGCAAACCGCGCACGAATGTCATGAAAAAACTTGTAGAGTCTCGTAGCGCAAAAGATCTGCCAAAAAATGTGAAATTGCGTCACATAAAAATGACGGAAAATGGTGCAAAACGTTGCCGTTGATGCCAAAAAAAAATTGCAGGTTTTTTTTGTAAAAAACATGACTTTGCGACCAAACAACATGCCGCAGATAGAGAGGAAAGAATGCGTGAATGAAAAAAATCACTGAAATCAGATGTGTGAACACAGATTTGAAAACCCTGCTAAATCCACGAATTTTTCAGAAATGAACCCAGTTGCAGAGAAATCGTGCCCTAGGTCGTGGCACGAGAAAATCACTAACAAAAAAAAAACCGAAGAAATTTTTTTCGCTTAGAAAAAATGTTTTCCAAAAAACTTAAAATGTTTCTATCGAAATGTTTAAAAAAATGATATTTTTTCTTTCTGGCTTTGATACCATGTTTTGGTAAAATATTGAATTAATTAATGAAATGATGGAAAGATCATTTAAAGAATTACAAAATGATGTTTCCATAATGAAACAATCGTAAAATAGAAACTACCTAATATTTGCATAAGTTACAATATTGACCATTAATAATAAATAAATAAGATATTATTCTAATAAGGTGGTGGTGGGGAGGTGAATTAGTATTTTGAACTTTTAAACACATGAAACCACATAAACAAAGTGATAGAATAGAGAGAGCAAACATCAACAAGGAGAACACCAAATTTCACATGGAAACCCTTTTGGGTAAAAAACCATGACAGATCAATAGCTTTCATTTATGAAATGGGCACTGAATCAGATTACATAAGTGAGCACCAACTCTCCTCGAAGCACCAACTTCGTTCAGCTGAAGCACCAACTTCAGTTTTCACACGAACTCGAATGCACTGAAACTTATTAACACTTTTCATAGTACATTGAACACTTCAATCACCATACAAAAATTACACACATCCTGCTGAAATAGTTCTTGACTTCTTATCTGCAGCAAGTTGAAAAGACAACCAAAATATATCCCACCAAAAATGAAGACAACGATTAACAACAAAAAAGTAATCTTTAAAAGCTTATGTAATGTCCCCTTTGTAAGAGACCTTAGCTTTGCCCTAGATATGATTTTTAACCAATAGGAAGAGGGTTAGAGGGAAAGTACCTTTATCTCTTTAGGAATAAAGACCTACAAAACAAAGTTAGGAAACATTCTACAAATCATGATACATAAATAAGTAATCATAACAACAACTATAACCAAGTAATAAATGATTGAAAAATAAGAGAGAATAAAGTAAGCACACCTTTGATTATAAATAATTTTTAATACAGAATTTCGAAACATGAACCATGATTTATTAATTGTTCACACTGCTAATTGGCTACTAATGAAGCCTCAAGCACAGTAAGCTATTAAGGATGCTTGACAAGGTGTCTTGATCAACCATTCCCCCTTATCAAGTCCAACCAGATATGGTGTCTTAATCAACTGTTCCCCCTATTGATTTGAACCAGATAGGATGTCTTCCGTTCCTCCTATCAAATCAAGTCGGATAGGGTGTCTTATCAAACCGTTCCCCCTATCATATTATACATGATAGGGTGTCTTATTAAACCTTTCCCCCTATCTTTTCATATACGATAGGGTGTCTTAATGAACCGTTCCCCATACATGATAGTGTGTCTTATTAAACCGTTCCCCCTATCTTTCCATATATGATAGGGTATCTTAATAAACCATTCCGATCTTGCAGTATTAGATTATAATTAGCATAAATTGATTTATAGTGCTCAGACTTTATGAATTAAGTTACAGTACTCAGATTATGAAGTTACAGTACTCAGATTATTAAGTTATAACACTCAAATTATTGTGTACATGGACCAATATATAGAAAAATGTTAGCAGCGTTATCCTTTATTCACCAATGACCTGTATGATGCAGATGATATCATTTTAATGTAGAACAATGTTATAGATTTCCCTTATTACTATTATTGAATGATTGATGCAGACTCATGCACATTTATGTTTCTATATTATAGAACATTGATTCTGATATAACTGAGTTGTATGTATAAACATTGGTAGGAAAATGTATTCACTACTTACCTGACTCTGTGTGCCAATCACATCCACGATGTCTGTCTTTTTTTCTCTGATAACACTGATCTTTTTCCCATATTTTTCTATTTAATGAATTAATGTTAACACCAAGAAGAAGAATGTTACTGCCTGTAACTATATAACAGTTCTGTTCTGATCTGATTGATGGTGATCCTGCTAGATGCTTTGGATTTCTTTCTTTTATATCTCTCAATGTGAGGGAGACATCACACCTCTTCATCATATATGCCCTAAGGCAAGAGACACACCCTTTCACTACTAGCACCCTTTGGAAGAGTGCAACCCTTCATTATTTCTGCTCTTTGAAAGGGACACAACTTTTCACAATCAAATCTGCACTTATTTAAATCAGATCGGCACTTCTGATTTCTAAATTATTCCTCCCTTAAAATGAGTTCTCTTCTCCCTTTTATACCTCATATTTGAGGGAGTCACAACTTTTCATTCCATGTCTTTTGACCATTCATTAACTTTAATCAAATTTTAATCATATTTAGTTATATTATTTTAATTATTAATTTAATTATTAATTTTTATTCTTCTGTATTTTAATTTTATTATTATTATTTATTATCAAATCATATTTTTAAGTGGGGACATTACAGGCTACAGCTTAACATGCAACATACATGCTTGTCTCCATAACCTCTAAACAAGGAAGGAATGGCTAAGGTATTTATCAATTACTTCAGAATTCAAAATGATTCCCTTTTTAATGTCGATGTTACACAGCTGTCATCAGGAATAAGCTGCCCCACTCACAGTCAAATGAAGAATCTATCGTTGCTCAAGAAGGATAAATAAATTAATGCGCCACTAAGAATTAAAGTCAGAAACTGTCAGTGTATACAGACACTTGCAGCTGTTATACACTAAGAATAATACCATATTGCCTCACTAAATTACCACGTCTAACAGTTGATATTTATTTCACCAAACAATAGCACAAATAAAATATAATTGCCACTAATTAAGAAAATCGCTGGCTAGCTTTGACGTCAATGACAAAGTATTCAACAATTTTGTCATTGATGGCAACTCCATCTGAAACCAAACTGAAACCAGAACTGCTTTGGAAAAAATGCTGCTCCCTCTGACTCACTACTCCCCCTTTGACATCAATGATTGAAACCAACCTGCATAACTGAAATGGGGTTGAAAGAATATGACAATGAAAACTCCCCGAGTCAAAACAACAATTCAAAGATGGAGTGGAATCATTCCCAACTTCTCACTTCTGATATCATCAAGAATGTACAGATTGTTAGCAGCCCTACTTGCATCAACAATATGTTTAACGTCTTTATTGATTTCACAACAATCTGAATTGAAAACTAAATTGTGTCCTTGATCACACAATTGACTCACACTTAATAGATTGTGTTTCATACCTTCTACATATAAAATATTCTCAACTTTGTTCTCACTATCATCCAAAACAAGTGTACCTTTACCTTTGATTTTTGCAGATGTATCACCACCAAATCTTACCTTACATCTATTAGTCCTACATCTATTAGTCCTTTTGAGAGTAGAAACTTGCTCTTGTCTCTAGTCATATGCCTAGAACAACCACTGTCTATATACCATATGCCTTTTTCATTTGTGCGTGAAAGGCTGTTTGCACAATCAGGGATTCCACTAAAACTTCTTTCTCCTTTTTCCTCCAAACCTTAGTAACCTTCTTTTCTTTGTCCTCTTTTTCAACCTTCTTGTTTTACTTAGAGAAATCTGCCATACTACTTATACAAACTTTTGCAGTGTGACCAAAGTTATTACATTTATAACATATAACATTGTAGTTCCTTGAAGAAGCAAAAGAGTTCCTACTCATAAGTCTGAAATCATTTCTTGCAAACATTCAACAGTTGATTGCCTTGTGTCCAAAATAATTGTAAGATAAACAATAACCATAAAAAAAGAATTATTAAACCTGTTCATAAATGCTTGATTTGAGATAGAAGGCCTTTTGAAAACATTATTTCTGATTTTTGATGGTGAATCCTTTTTGCTATCCATGTTGGTCTTTTGCTGTTCTTCTTTGGTAGACTTAGTTATTTGACCTTCAAGACCAACTCCACCTTTATCAGTAGACAATTTTTGTGAGCCAATGACATTATCCAAGGACATGAAACTTTTTTGATTTATCTAACTTTCTAAGTGAAACAATTTCAGTTTCAAGTCTCTCATAGTTTTCTTCCTTGAGCTTAAGCTGATTCCTAATTTCTTCTTCTCTTTTCTTTGCTTCTTCAACTTGAACCTTCAAATCAACTATCAATTTTTTTGCTTTTTCAAGAGCATGGATGTCTTGGTTTTCGTCTCACTCTCTTCTTGTAGAAGCAACTTCAATTTCTAATTTTTCTTTCTAAGTCTTTTGATTTCACTTAGAGCACTTATTAGCTCCTCTTCAAAATCCGCTTCTCCTTCTTCTTCATCAATATGATTTTCATGAGAACCCACGTGTGCAATCACGATCAATCTCCAAGCGTTTAAGTTTTTTTTCCGAAGGAACCTTGCTTTGATACCAATTGGAAAGCACACAAAAAATATTGAGGGAGGTGGGGGGAGGGGGGGTGAATCAGTATTTTGAACTTTTAAACACATCAAACCACATAAACAAAGAGATCAAATAAAGAGAGCAAACATCAACAAGGAGAACACAAAATTTCATGTGGAAAACATTTCGGGTAAAAAACCACGATAGATCAATAGATTTCATTCATGAAATGGGCACCAACCCAGATTACATAAGTGAGCACCAACTCATAGAGAACACCAACTTAAATTTTCAGACAAACTTAAATGCACTAAAACTTTTTAACACTTTTCATAATACACTGACCACTTCAATCACCATACAAAAATTACATAGATCTTGCTGAAATAGTTCTTGACTTCTTATCTGCAGCAAGTTGAAAAGACAACCAAAATGTATCCCACACCAAAAATGAAGACAGCGATTAACAGCAGAAAAATAATCTTGAAAAGCTTAATATGCAGCATAAATGCTTCTCCATAAACTCTAAAAAAGGAAGGAACGACTGAGGCTTTTATCAATTATTTCAGAATTCAAAATGATTCTCTTTTTAATGCTGAAGTTACACAGCGGTTGTCAAAAATAAGCCGCCCCACTCATAGTCAAACGAAGAATCTGCCGTTGCTCAAGAAGGATAAATAAATCAATGCACCACCAAAAATCAAAGTCAGAAACTGTTAAGAGTATACAGACACCTGCAGCCGTCCTACACTAAGAATAATACCATATCGCGTCACTAAATTACCACGTCTAATAGATGATATTTATTTCACCAAACAATAGCATGGATAAAATATAATTGCCACTAATTAAGAAAATTGCTGACTAGCTTTGACATCAATGACAAAATATTCAACAGTTTCTTCCTATACATGAAAGATACTTCAACAAATACCTATTAGCTAGTAGTGGACTTGGTAAGGGTTGGTCCACTTTGTTTTATGGTTAAATCATCTTAATCCCACAGGGCTCAAACGCTAACCCACGCTTTTTAGGATGTTTGAGTGTGCAGTTTGGCTACGGGGAACTACCTAGCAAGAGATATTAACATGTTAGTGTTATTGGGAGATGCTTCTCCCCCTTGGAATGTGTCTTCAAGATTGAGATGTGTTTCCAATCTCATAAACTCAGTTGAGGACATCTCCCTTTGCAAGATATGTTCAATTGCATCTTCTATGCATATCTACGTATCCCATGTTGTGAAATAAGCATCTCCTTAATCCTTTTATTTAAAAAGTCATTCCATTCACTATTTTTGCTTGACACTCAGAGGTTTCTCATTCTTGTCAACTTCAAGCCTCCAAGCAATGAAGCATATTAGGTAGGTCAACATTTTTTGCAGTTTTCAATGTCCACACTTTTTCATTGACAATTTTTAGGGCTTCTAGCCTTTTGCTGTATAGTTGATAGTGTGTTATGAGATATTTGGAATATCTTATATCACCCACTATTGACTATACGACATACTCTTGGTTCCATGGTTCATTATTATGGGTGATATTCAGATATACAAATATTCCATTGTGCTTTTTTAACATTATGAGCCTTTGTTGCCTCTGTCATAATATGAACCGACATTGACAATGATAGTGTGATGTATTGGCAAAAGGAAAACTATCACAAGTGCAGTCCTTTTTGTTTTTCAGTTTTCCTTGGCAATCCTCCATGGTACCCAACTAAAACTATGTCTTTCTTATCAATGCAGAATTCCAAACAGTGGATTGATATAGACTTTTTAGGTTGTTTGTGGGAGATTTGTTTGTAGTTGACAGTGGTTATAGTGGTTATGCAACAATTTATAAACTCCTCAACTCCTTTTTGTATTTTTTTCACGGTGGATTTTGACCATCAAAAGGCATATAACAGTCACAATCTTTTGGCTTATAACTTTATTCATTATTGTTTGGATGAAACATGATTTTACCTTTGCTCAAAAGTCAAATCAATTATTATTTCATCACTTTTCTTTCTATTGCAGATTGAGATATGTTGCTGGGGGTAGGGTGAGTGGAATACAAGGTTTGTAATCACATGTAAACTTTGTCAAACATCACAGTAGGGTACTTACAAAAGGGTGAGGGCTCATTCCTTCACATACTTGGAAAAGGTGTCGATCCTTGTCTGAATGAATTAGAATGATACGATGCCCTTAGGTATCAAGAAATGGCTGAGAGGAAAGTGTCTCATTTGAGCTCTCACGCTTCAACGATAGTAGGGGAAATTGCTACAACTTAGAATCAAAATAGATAGTTAGAGATGGATGCGTTTTTTAAGGATGTTCATATGACAATAGCAGATGTAGCAATAGGATATTCTCCCAAGTGACTGCAAATTAGCAGCACAAACCCCATCGGAAAATTATTTGATGTGCAAGGTCAAGATACAGTGGATGCAACAATTACTTGCTTCTTTTGTGCAAATGGAATATTGTTAAATGTTGCTCACTCACCTTTCTACGAGATGGTCTGAACTATCAATGATGAACCAGCAACAAACAATCAACTTGGGCATGAAAAGCTTCACACTATTTTAATTGATAAAGAGAAAATTTGATTAGAGCAACAAATTGCACCAATGAAAAGAATGTGGTCTACGAAAGGATGTAGTATTGTGATGGATGGGTGGATCGATGCGAGAAATTGTCCATTGCACAATATCACGGTAATATGCTGTTGGTTTCTTATAATACTAGGATCACAAGAAGATGACCATGCACAGTAATCATAGGGTCTGCTCGATTAACCACGGGCAATGATTCAGATCATGGTTGCCCTCCCAACCATAGACGATATACTGCTATCGTCTCCTCCTAGCACGCAATATGTAATCGATCTCTACACAATGAGATGTGATCGATCTGCTCCTTTAGATGAATTAAATACCAATCCACAAACTGAAAATGATGATCCCTGAACAACTGATGATAAACACAATACTTGAACTGCAGATGGAGGCGGATTGATTTCACACGAACTGAGAATGTATGGGCTGGAGATGAAGCCAATTTGATTGCACAAGATAATGCATGAACTGTAGATGCCAATGCAAGGTATGAAAGACACCATACGAACTGCTGGATCTTCTAATAAGATCATCGATCAGTATATGTTCACGGACTGCAGTATATCAATTTCTCATGATCTATATATTCACAGATGCTTGTGTGTTATTCGCTCATCACCAAGTGAGGGAGAGATAAATAATAATATATTGAATTCGAATGGCATCCTTCTAGAGATCGTGACCCTCCATAACATAAGACGTCTTTCTATAATCATGATCGGTTATACAAACCGATTCATACAAACCCGATAATAATAATAATCAACCCGATAAATAACATACCCGATAATAGTAAGTTTCGGTTAAGGCAAATTTAATCATAGAAACCCCGATAATATATAATCGAATTTAATAATAATATTAAGGGTGAATGCAAATTGATTGATATAATCTAATGTGTAAGGCCGATAGGCCACTTACACATTTGATCTGCATAGTTGGCCTTATCGGATCCCAACTGAAGCTATATAATCAACATATGCAACAAAAAGCCTTATATTTTAAAGGCAATCGATTGTTTAGGACGAGAAAAATGCAAAGTTCCTTCATAACTAGCTGTTTGATGTCATTGAGGAGGAAGGGCCATCACATGTAGTCCAAATTGTTATTGATGTTGGCTTTGTAAAGGAGGAGGCTTCTAGGTACAAAAAAAGTACAAGCATATGTTTTGAACACCATGTGTGTATTCATTGAATAATGCACTCAAAGGCATTAGCATGTTCCAATGGAACTCAGATCTCATTGGGAAGGGCAGAAAAATATAGATGTTCATATGTAACCATCACCACACACAAGCCATTTATAAAAAAATTGCCAACATGGACTGCCTCAAACCTGCTGATATTGCTTCTTATATTATTCTTCTTGACCATTTTTGTGCAGTCAAAGGAGTGTTGTATTCCACAATAGTTAGTGATTCAAGGGTATCTTGGAGACAATATACATTAGATATTTTAGTTGAGGTGATAGGTATGATAGGGTCCTTGGTGACCATTTTTGTTCTTATGTTAAATTTGTTGTTGACTTTATTAAACCCATATGTGAGGTGATCAAATTTGCAGATTTAGACAAGCCATGTTTGGGAGAAATTTATGAAGTAGACTCCATGTGTAAAATAATTAAGAAAATAACAATTTTAAGAGATCTTTCTTTATATCCTTTGATAGAAGGAAAGATACATAGATGATGGAAACTTCACATACCTCTTCATTGTGTTGCCTATGCCTTAAATCTTAAATGTTATGATATAGAAGTGACCAAGAAAAAGGGCTCCCTATGAGGATAGAGAGTTAATAAAGGGGTTTTGGGCTGCAATGAAAAAGATTTATGGTTGAGGTGAGGATGCTTCAATTATTAGGACTTAGTGGTATACGTTTTCACTTGGGCAAGGTGATTTTTTCATTTGTGGAAGCCTTATATGATATGCACACAAAGAAATATTCTATAGAGCAGTGGTGGAAACATGGAGCTGAAACCTTTGAATTGCAATCATTTGCAATAAGATTGCTCTCACAAGTAGCCAACTCTTCCTTTTGTGAGAGAAATTGGAGTACTTATGTTTTTATTCATTCATTGAAGAGGAACTCATTAGAGTTGAAGAAAGCAGAGAGTTTAGTATACATTCATAGCTCACTTTGTCTTCCCTCTCATGTAGACTTTGGGTACAAGTAGGGTCCTTCAGTAAAGCTGGATTAAATTCCACCTAATGGAGAAGCTGCAACCTTGGTGGATGAAGTGGTTGAAGCAAATGGCTTCAATGATTTACCTTCTGTTATATTGCCTAGAGAGTAATGTGAGCTTGAGAGTGATGAGCATTTGAAAAACATTATAGTTGAGGACTTAGAAAGTGATGACATAGTTGGTGTAGGAGTAGAAATTATTGCCTAGAGGTAATTGGTAAAAAATGATTGTTGTATTTACAAATGATCATGAAGATCATTATAAAGAATTACAAAGAATCTCAAAATAGAAAGATTCTAATAAGAAACTAAAATTACAAAATCTTACAATATATTACATTATTGAGCTTAATAACTTAGGAAAATATAATATTAATACCCTCCCTTAATGCTCAATCTATCAACTACACCAATAGACCCCTTGAATTTTACAAACTTATCTGGATTGAGGGGTTCGGTGAGAATATCGACTTGCTGCTCTGCTGTAGGAACATACAACAACTGAATGGATCTGTCTTCAACCAACTGTTGAATGTAATGACAATGAAGCTCTACATGTTTGGTTCTTTCATGGAAGACTGGATTCTTGGCAAGTTTGAGAACTCCCTGATTGTCAGAGAACAAGGGAGTTGGACCTACTTGAGATATTTGCATATCCGCAAGCATCCGACGAAGCCAAACTGTCTCACAAGCTGCCTTAACTGCTCCCCGATATTTTGATTCTGTCTAGGAAAGAGCCACTACTTGCTGCTTCTTACTAGTCCAAGTGACTGCATCGGATCCCAAATTGAACACATATCCAGAGGTTGATTTCCTGTCATCAACCGAGCTTGCCCAATCTGAATCTGTGAACCCACTGAGTCTAGAATCATGACTTCTAGTGTAAAGAAGTCCATAATCAGAGGTGCCTTTCACATAATGCAGCACACGTTTCGCTGCTACCCAATGATCAACCTTGGGGGCTGTCATGAAGCGTGAAATGTAGCTCACTATAGAACTGAGATTAGGTCTAGTAGCAGTAAGATAGATGAGACTGCCCACTAGTTGCTTGAATTGTGTTTCATCTACAGGAGGAGAATCAGACTTGGCTGACAACTTCAAGCCAGTCTTCATAGGTGTGGAAACAGGTTTGCAATCCTGCATTTGAAACCTCTCAAGCAAGTTCCTGGCATACTTAGACTGAGAAATAAAAATGCTACCATCAGTTTGCCAAACCTCAACACCTAAACAATAATGGAGAAGCCCCAAATCTGTCATATCAAAATCCTGGCACAGATCCTGTTTGATTTCTGCAATCAAATGTGCTGAACTGCCAGTAATGATTAAGTCATCCACATAGACAATAAGAAAGAGAATATCATCACCAAAGTGTTTGATATACATATTACTGTCTGAAGGGCAACGCTGAAAACCATGAGCAACCAAGTACTGATCAATCTTAATGTACCATGCTCGAGGAGCTTGTTTAAGTCCATAGAGTGCTTTAACGAGTCCACATACTTGATGTTCTTTGCTGACAACCTTGAAACCAGGAGGCTGCATCATGTAGACTTCTTCTTGCAACTCATTGTTGAGGAAGGCACTCTTAACATCCATCTGATGGACTTTCCATCGAATCTGAGCTGCAATAGCGAGAAGAAGACGAATGGTACTCATCTTGGCAGTAGGAGCAAATGTCTCCTCATAATCAATGCCCTCCCGCTGTGTGAATCCTTGAGCAACTAATCCGACCTTGTATTTATGTAAGGTACCATCTGCATGATACTTGATCTTATAGACCCATTTGCAGCTAATGGGTTTCTTCCCTGGAGAAAGATCATAGAGAACCCAGGTGTTTTTCTTCAGAAGGCTTTGGTATTCTGCATCCATTGCTCATTCCCACTTTGGAATCCCTTTTGCTTCAGTATAAGTCTGAGGCTCATAAATACTATGAATGTTGGCCATGAGAGCAAAGTTAACTGTATTTTGGTGCTTGCCCTTATTTCTGGAAGATCTACGCTCAATGAGCTCATCATGACGAAGATCACTGATTGTCTTAGCCCACCACTTAGGTCGGAGAGTAGATGTGCCAACATCAAATGGAAGAGGAAAAACTGGAACTAGAGGTGGAAGAGGATCTGGAACAGGTGGAAGATTAGCATCATCTAGAGGAAATTCAGGTAGTGCATCGGCAAATATAGAATCTGCATCATCCCTCCCATCAGGTGAACAAAATGGAAGACAAACACCTAAATCAAAAGCCTTCAAAGACTGATCCTCAGAATTTTGTTCAGACAAGGAAAGCTGAAATGGTCCTTGATCTTCATCAAAGACAACATCGTGACTGAAGATGAGACGATCAATGTCTATGTCAATCAACCGATAAGCCTTAGGGTTGTCACTATAACCTGTAAACATGAGCTTCTGACTCTTGGAATCCAACTTAGAGCGCTTGGCATTTGGAATCCAAACATATGCTAGAGAGCCAAAAACTTTCAGGTGGCTGATCCTGGGTTTGCGACTAGTCCAGGCTTCCCCAGGAGTCTTCCCTTTAACAACATGAGTGGGAGACCTATTAAGGATATAGACTGCAGTAAATATTGCTTCTGCCCAATACTTCTTAGGAACATTTTTGTGTTCCAACATAGACCTAGCCATTTCTGTAACAGTGTGGTTACGATGTTCTGCTGAGGGGTGTATGGTGTGGTTAATTGACGTTTTATGCCATGTGTATCACAAAAAGTGGAGAAAACAGTAGAACAAAACTCCCCCCATTATTAGACCTAAGAGTAATAATAGAACAACCAAACTCTATTTCTAAAAAGGCCTTAAATTTCTGAAATACAGGAAACACATTTGATTTCTGTTTAAGAAAGTACACCCACATCTTACGATTATAATCATCAACAAAAAGTAAGAAATACCTGCACCCAGTAACAAAAGTAGTATTCATTGGACCACATACATCAATGTGGACCAATTGCAGTACCTTAGATGCTCGCCATGAGTCACCATCCTTGAACGGTGTCTTATGCTGCTTCCCAGCCTGACAAGCCTCACAAACTCATTGATTTTGAGTTTGAATTTCAAGTAGGCCATGTACTAAATCTTCCCGAACAAGCTGAGCAAGAAATGAATGTTCAGGTGACCATATCACTTAGGCCATAGACGGGAGATAGAGGAGGATTTTGCTGCGAAGGCATGCTCAAGAGAATCACCTGTATCCACAAGTCTATAAAGACCATGATCCTCAATACCAACAACAACTGTAGTGCGTGTCGCACGATCAACAATAGAACACTTATGTGCATTGAAGATGACATCAAGCTTAGGAGAATGCCGCATAATCTGACTCACGGAGAGAAGGTTTAGTTCCATGCTAGGAATGAACTACACATTGAGGAATATGAGATTACTCCCACCAGATTGTATCTGAACGTTGCCCTTGCCGACAACTGTATACTCCTCACCTCCTCCAAAAATAACTGAATCAGTATAGGGAGAGAATTCTGTAAGCCAATCACGCCTGTGAGTGAAATGTCGAGAAGCACCAGAATCAATATATCAAGCAGAAGATTTCACATGGTCTGTAGGTCTTTTAGCCATGAAGGCGTAAAAGGCAGACTCTTTTTGCTCTGTGTGCTCAACGACATTGGCTTTAGGCTGAGACCCTCCCTGCTTCTGCTGTTCGGAAGCTATCCGATTACGACAATCCTTAATCAAATGGCCATATTTGTGACAATAATTGCATTGAACCTTCTTCTTTTTCGAGCCTTCCTGTGACTGATTAGAGCCCTTTGACTGAGAGAACTGAGATGACCGAAATTTGCCTTTATCCTTGTGAAAGGATTTGGCTGCAAATGCTTGCCCAGAGGAGGATGAAGTGGCACCGCTACCAAACTATTGTTTCCAATGATCCTATTGCAGAGTTTGGTGCACAATTCTGGAAATTTCAGATCAATAGTCGTAGACGTAATGTTGAGAGTCTCTATGAAGTTCTCGTAGGATTTTGGTAGACTTTTGAGGGTTATGACTACCATATCCTCTTCCTCCATTTTCTGACCAATAGCGTCGAGCTGATCTCGAATGTCCTTAATCTTCATGAGATGCACCTATAAGGACATGCGTTCATCCATTATGATGGAGAACAATTGGTTCTTCAAGAAGAATGCTCGGCTTTTGTCGGATGTCTCATGCAACTCCTTTAGATGCTTCCAAATTTTTGAGGTTGATTGACCAAAAGGAATCTGAGGTAGCTGGTCATCTGTGACAAAGAGATTGAGAAGCATGACAACTTCCCTATTGCGGTCATCAAATTTGTCTTGATCGGCTCCGGCTACAGAAGGACGAGATTCTTTTCCCAAGACAAGATCATCTAGGTGGTGATATTCAAAGATTGTCAGCACGTGCTGCTTCCAGGTGTTATAATTTTTGCTGTTGAATCGCTGATTGCCTTCCAACATCAAGTTGGTCAATGACGCCATCTTGCACGATTCCCAATGCACATAAAACAAAAATCAAAGAGGCAATAGCACATAATATAAAGCACAAATCCCAATGCAGAAAATAGAGGTAGATACAGGTACATACAACAGAAGACAAGAGCTTGTCACTAACTCTGCCACTTGAGATGAGTCTGCCATCAACCCTCCCAGAAACTATAGAACTTTTGGAGATACCCAAAACAATACCAATCGTCCAACCTGATGTTGGAGAACTATTCCTCCCTGTAACTAGAGACACACCAAGAACAACTGTCACGATTTTGAGGAAAGAATTGACAAACCCTCCAAACTATTGCAGAGGAACAAGATGCCCGAAAATAGACTGCAAACAAGAGACTAGTGCAGATGTTCGCACAACAACTCCAGGTGCGACTAAAAATAGATTGCAGCAAAGTACAATTTTTGAGGAAAAAATCATAAACCCTCCCATGATTTTTTTTTCAGGGACAATATTTAAAAACCCATAGATAATTTTTGAGGACAAAATTATTAAAACCCACAGATTTTTTAAGGGAAAAAAATATTAAAACCCATCAGAATTTTTTTTCAGGTAAAAAATATTAAAAACCTTAACAAACATTGATGCCCAGAGGCCATCTTCACACTTTTCAAGGCACAAAAAACGAGCTACTGAGAAGATGTTGAATGCACGAAACCCAAGGTACGAAGTTCAATGCACTGAGACAAGTACATGCACAAATTCCAAGACAAATTTGAGGCATGGAAAACGAGGCACCCTGAAAAATTTGAGACCAACCCAGAAAAGCTCTCGAAAAACCCACCAAGAATCTGAAATCAAAATGCAGATCCAATGGCTCAAAAATTGAGGCACGAAAAACGATGCACCCAAAAAAATCTGATGATGACCCAGTTGAGGTCTCGTAAAACCCACCAAGAATCTGCAACCAGAATAAAATTTCGACTTGAATTGAAGGGTCAAAACCCTAGTTGAAAATTGCAGAAACCCTAGGTGGCCATGAATGAACTAGATCGAGCAAAAACATGTGGAGAATAGATGCGGATCGAGGGCAAAGACATGCGACACGATTTGCAGAAAAAAAATCCACAAACTAGAAGCAAACCACTTCGAAAAACTTTTGAAATTTTTTCTAAAAAATTCCTTTCGAAAATGTTTAGAATAACAAAGAAATTTCAAAAAAATTTAATTCTCTGCCCTGATACCATATTACCGAGAGGTAATTGGTAAAAAATGATTGTTGTATTTACGAATGATCATATAGATCATTATAAAGAATCTCAAAATAGAAAGATCCTAATAAGAAACTAAAATTACAATATCTTACAATATATTACATTATTGAGCATTAATAACTTAGGAAAATATAATATTAATAGAAATGTAGATTTCTGATTTTTGTTTTTTGTATGCTTATTATCAAGCTATCAGCATTTTTGAATCTTGATATGTAGTGTGAACTCTTGAATCAAGAGTCTTCAAAGTCGACACTTAGACACTATATTTTAATTTACTATTTGTTTAGACACTATATTTTAATTTACTATTTGTCTTTGGCTCTTTGACATTTGTGTGTTTAAACTTTACCATTGCTCCTGTTTTGAAAGTTCAATGTCATGATATTTTTAGTTTTAATCTTACCAAATTAATTGATTATCAAACTATATTAAAGAAATAAATGATGTCTCCAATTGCCCCAATCTCCAATTTTCAAAATAGATGTACCAATACTAGTTCTAGTCTTCGACACTGGGGCCAATACCATTCTCCTGAAAATCTTGTTAATTTTTATCAATAAGAAATTATACATGTTTGCGATAGGAATTCCCCTAGTTCTATGAATCGTAAAATCCCAACACTAAATTTTGCATACATGGAAAGAGAGTTTGCCTTAACTGATTTAGCTTATGCTCAAACAAGAGTATTTTTCTTATAAATTGGATTTTGCTCAAACATGAGGGTTTTCCCTACCCAATTGGAAGAGCAAACTCCAGTTGGTTTTATTTGAACCTTGCTAATGATTTCTGTTGGAAGATTCTGTTAAAGACAAGTTCAAATAACTTAGAAAAGATAAAATATGTGAAGCCCTACCTGAGAATAGTCTTATAACCGAGGAACACTTTGCCTTAGTTGATATAGAGAATGAAAGTAAAATGTATTTGTCCTAGTATTTAATAATACTAAATGCCCTTTCTCATTTACAAACATCATAATTAGGTTTGCTTTGTATTGGACATATACTTGAAAATTTGAAATGATTTATGCTAGATATTTACAGACAGCGAACATATTAAATTGCAATAAACGTATTAAAAAGCCATGAAACAGATTGCTGGATGCTCAAAGAAATGGGTTAAAATCAAGCTTACCAGGAGATGGGGGTACTTGGAGACTTTGTGGGCGGGTACCGCTACCGGTACTAGTATGACAAATTTTCAAAAATAGGAGACGGGGTTCCTTGGAGACATAATATTTTTTAATATAATTTAATAATTTTCAAAATATACCATAACATGGACCTTTGAAAACAAGAACAGTGGTGAAGTTTAACAAATTAACATTAACTTTCAAGTTTAAATACACAAATGTCATTGTGTCAGAGTCTAATAGTTCAAAACTCACACTACATATTTCATATTAGATTATCATTACATTTTGAAATCCAAAAGTATTGATAGATTGATGTTGATACACAAATGAAAAACAAAAATCAGAAATTTATCATCTACTATGTTTTGATCATCCATATCAAGGTCCTCAGCTAGGATGCTCTCTATATACTCATCACTCTTTAATTCAGGTTCCTTTGATGGTAGTATAATTGGGAGCAATTCATTAAGGCTATTTGGTTCAACCACTTCATCCCCCATGACTGCAACTTCTCCATTAGGTGTAATTTGGTCCCATCTTGCTGAAGTGTCATGCCCCACCATAAAGGAATACTAATACCTTAGAAAAATCGTGAAGTCTTGAGACAAGACGATTTTTCCAGAAAGAGCAATCTGAAAACATTATTAATAGACAGCACATGGGTTGATAAAAACCGTGATTTTATTACGAAGACATGTTTGAGAGCAGTTAAAAGGAAATGATGAAAATTTGCTCGTTAAATATGCATCAACTCATATTAAGGTAGTGCTTAGTGTTAATGTTCTAGCGGCAGGAGATATATTTCTCTCAAATTTAAAACAATAAATGATAAATGAATAAATACCAAGGCAAGTCGGCCTCGTTATAAATAATAATTTTATTCTTTTATTTTCTAAAAGAGGCTGACTCAAATAAAAGGTCACCTTGCTTTGTATATATACAAGGTGATGATCATTCATTTGATCATCAATTCATACAGACAATCAATTCGCACTTCAAGAAGGAGTTCGTACATTTGCAGCAGATCACCATATTGTATCAAGCAGATCGATATCAAGGAGAAATCATATTTGACTGAATATTTGCATCTAAGAGAGGTGCTATCTTTCATTGCATCAGATCGGCCTTGTGTTTGGCCTAAGTTGTAAGCAGATTTCTGCTCCTTTTTCATTCAATATATAAGAGATACATTTTGGCTGGGTTTTTCTCCCTCAAGGAGGGTTTTCCCAGGGTATTTGCTGTGTTCTGTTGCTCATCATTTTGTATTTTCTGCGTATCTTCATTTCTGGTCTAAAAACTAAGACTCGGAGCAGTTAAGATTATTAGGAAAGCAAACTTCAGCACAATACGATGGTGGACTAAACCTTGATCAAGTTAAGCAAATATTATTTACTCATAAAACAGCGATAACAGTTAGTATAAATAAAACAGCAATTAATATAAAGAATGGCCAACACCCTTAACAAAGATAGATATAAATTAATAAGTATGAAAAGCAACACCAAAACACAAAATTATTGAGTGCAGCCATCCATATAACAATGCAACAATTAGTATAGTAATAAATGAACAGGTGCTATAATCAGCAGCCATCTCATTAGTTAAGTTGGGAAATAGTTAGTTGAAGGGATACCCTTTAGGGAGGTTACAACATGTGGAAAGATACATAACCTTTATTGCCAATTGAAGGATATAAAATGAGAACTCTAAGCAAGTAATCAGTATCGAAGGAACATATCATATTATATTATTGGCAATCATTGTTGTAACAGCAGATTGTTATGCTGTATCTCACTTATAAACTAAATGCTTATTTACAGTAATGTTATATCTGAATTCTATAAGGAATAAGGGGCAGATATATGGCCTATAATATAAGACGTTTCATTTATTCTTAAATATTCACATGACAAAATAATGCCAATAAGATTTATAATTGTTAATAATAGGGAAATCAGATTTATATGACAATTATACTTAATTTCATTTATTTACATATACATTCATAATACATGAGGGATTAGCATATTAATGACCTAATCATTAATCATTCTCTATTGCTCCTCATGAGGATAGGTTGGTTTTGTTGCGGAAAGGCTGTATTAATATCTTACAAAGTAGGTGAGTCTAAGAGGTGGTATGGACGGGTGTGCCTAAAATCCTTAGGGGGACCAAGAGGTGGTATGGACAAGTGATCTTGAAACCCTTGGCCCATTTGTGGAGAATGGTTTTCTAGCGCCCTAATATAGTAATTCCCCATCCTCGTTAGGGTTGATGATTAGGAAAGAAGTAAGGATTGGGAGCATAAAATATGGTAATTATCAATTGTATTAGTAATACTAATTGTTCTCTAGTTTTAATAATCTAATTTAAGGCATAATAATGTATTAAATGATGTATGTTTAATTTATAGGAAAGAGGCAGACTCCTAGTAGGGGACATTACATGGAGGACTCTCCATGTACCCAAGATCGACACGAGAGAGAAGACAAAGTGAGCTATGAATGTAGACCAAGTTTTTTGCTTTCTTTGTCCCTAATCGGTTTCTTATTTGTGAATGAATAAAACCATAACTACTCCAATTTCTCTGACAAGATGAAGATCTAGCTACTTGTGAGAGCAATCTAATTGCAAGTGATTGCAATTCAGGGGTCTCACCTCCATGGTTCAATCCCCACTCTAAAGGGTCTTTCTTTGCTTGCATATCATCTAAAGCTTCCATTGAAGAAAAATCACCTTACCCACGTGAAAACTTATTCCATTGACTTCTTATAATTGAGGCATCCTCACCTTGACCATAAATCTTTCTTATGTAGAGGCCTCTTATTGGTCTCTTGTGTATTATGCCATTTAGGATTTAAGGCATAGGCAACACAATGAAGGGGTGTGTTAAGTTTGTTTCGTCTTCCATGTAAATTTTCTTCTATCAAAGGATATAAAGAAAGATCTTTTGCATCAATTATTTTCTTGACTCTTCACACATGGAATCCATTTTTTCATAAACTTCTTCCAAACATGGCTAGTCCAAGTCTGCAAATTTAATCACCTCACATATAGGCATAATAAAGTCCACAACAAATCTTACATTAGTCCAAAAATGGTCATCAAGGACCAAATCTCTCACCTCAACTGCAGTATTTGATGTAAATTGGCTCCAAGATGTCCATGCATCACTAACAACTAAGGAATGCAAAACTCCTTTGACTTCACAAAGGCGGTCAAGAAGAATAAAGAAACAAACCTTGTATTAGCTGGTTTGAGAAGTTCCACCTTGACAAATTTATGATAAATGGCTTGTGTATGGTGATGGTTACATATGAATATCTGTATTTTTCTGCCCATTTCTTTGAAGTTTGAAATCCATTGGAACTTGGCAATATCATTGAGTGCATTGTTCAATGAATGCACACAACATTGTGTCCAAAATATATGCTTATACTTTTTTTGCACCATCATACCTGTTACTTTACAAATAAGGGTAGTATCGGTAACAACTTGGGCCAATGCATGAGAGGGTAGGGGGAAAACACAAATTGACAAGTGATGCCTGTAACCCCATAGCTGATTTATTCAATGTGCTACTGAAGGATGATATAGATGATTCCATTGGCAAATTCTTCTTTTCCAATGGCATTCCATTTCATGTAGCTCGATCTCATTATTATAAGGAGATGATGTCAATGGTAGCAAGGGGAGAACCATCACGTGTCACTAGGGGAGACAAAATTGAGGTCCACTATCTTGGATAAGAACTATTTCAAGATAAATGTGTTGATGGAGACAATGAAGGAATGTTGGGTGAAAAGTGGATGTAGTATAGTCATGGATGGGTGGATGGACATTACACATTGTCCACTCATCAATAATTGTTCAGGGCATCACAAAGATGCCGATTTTCAGTTTTAGATCGTCATGGATGCTATTGAGGAGGTTGGGCCACAAAATGTGGTCTAAGTAATAATAGATGTGGCCCATGTGTCCAAAGTTGCGGGAAAATTAGTTGAGGTAGCTTACAAACATATTTGGTGGACTCTTTTGTTGTGTGCATGCCATGAATAATGCACTCAAGGACATGGGAAGATTGAGTGGATCAAAGCAATGGTTAGTGATGCTAGAGATGTTTGGATTTTTATGTGCAACCACCACACTTCACATGCACTCTTCAAGAGTTTCTCTAAGGAGTTTTTGAAACTTGTTGAGACTAGATATACATCCTACTTAATTCTCTTGGAGAGAATGATTAAGTTGCAAGAGTCATTGCGACTCATGGTTACGACAATAGAATGGAATTGGGCCGAGTCCAAGACAAAGTGGGGGAGGAGGGTGAAGGATACGGTGAAGACTGATGTTTTTTTGGAGTAATGCAAAATATATAGTCAACATCATTACTCCAATTGTCATTAGATATGGGGATGTCGATGCACCTAACCTTGGAGAGGTGTATGAGTGCATTGATTCTATGCTTGACCGAATGAGGATTGTCATGCAAGAGTACCCCACATTATCTTTCTACAATGAGCACATTTGGCCAATCATTCGTCGGATATGGGAGAATCCTAAATGGTAAGCATAGGCCTGGTAGAGTTACATTGATATAGGATGCTGAGGTGAAGGCAGGGTTCTTTAGTGCCAGTAAGAAGATGTATGATCTTGTAGAGGCCAACAACATTCACGTTGAGTGGACCAAATTTGCAACTCTTAGGGGTTATTCTGAGGCAGCCAAGATGGATATGGCAACTATGGCATAGGACCCAATTTTGTGGTGGAATTGCCATGGACCGAATAACTTGACTACCTCGCTAGCCAATTTGATTTCTATCTCAAGTTTCTAGTTCTTTAACTGCTGAGAGGAACTGTTCTACTTATAGCTTCATCCAATGTCTTAAGAGGAACAAACTTACCTCTAGGAGAGCAGATAATCTTATGGTTGTACATAGTGCTTTTTGTCTCATTGAATGCAAGACACTTGTGTACAAAGATAGTCCAACAAACGTGATGAGATGTAGAGGCAGAGGAGCTAGCATAGATTGATGAAGATACTATAATTATAGAGGTAGGGCTGGTTGGTATTAGTTTTGGGGAGCTTGACCATGTGGAGTCCAGTAGTTCTAGTGATTAGGAGTTTGGGGATGATTAGAGGCCTCCTTTCACTATATTTTGTTATTTTGACATCATTGTGCTCATTGTAATCATCTTTTTGAAATCTTGAATATAATATAAATCTTGAATTTGACATTTTCATTGTTCAAACTTCAATGTTAAATTCAAATTGTTAATGTTGAATGTTCACTTCAAATTTTAGTAGTATTCAAGTATTTCAGTATTTAGTATTTGCTATTGTACTAATTTGCCAAAGTTTCATTTGAAAATTCAAAATTGTAATTCTTATACATCTTTTTATAAATATTTTTTCAAGTACTATATGTATATCAGCACCATCCCCCAGCCACTGTCCCCCCACCATCCCCAAACTTAGGCCCTTTCCCGTCCCTAAAATCCATCCCTGTCCCACCGTTAGTAATCTCGGTGGAACATTGTAGATTATCTAACCTTAGAAATTTGGGTCCTACAACTTAGATCACCAACACCACCAAAGATCTTCATTCTTTGCATATATGCATTAATACCATCTTGAGTGGAATGATAAACCTAAAACCAGTAAATAGCATACAATCTTCTATACTTATGCCACCTTATCACTCCTAAAACAAACCCAATCATAGTGGGTGGAATCCTACAGGTCTCTCCAAATCTTTCTAAATATTCAGATCATGAGTGCAGATTGTCATTATAGGTTCTTGGTCAATACCTGCTTTCACCAATAGGTCTTCCACAGCATTTAACTCTCTGTTACAATGAACAAAAGTGATTTCTTTAAATGTATGTTTTAGTCCTTTCACTTCTGTATATATCTGTTTAAGTTCCAGTTCAGACTCTTACTGGCACAAGCTGCATTTATTACTATTAGAGAATCATCTTACCACTGGCTCAGGCAACATTAGAGAGGCTGCCGTGTCATGTCCCCTCCTTGATATATATATATATATATAGCAAATTTTTATTTATTAATTAATACAATATTTATCAACAAACAAATATTTGAAATTATTAAATATTTATTTTATTTATATTCTTGTAATATTTAATATTACATAAATTATAAACAAATATGATAATTTGATTATTTACTTAATATATTAATTAGTTATTTAATTTATTTATTGAAGGAAAGTCATTCTCATCAAAGAAGTGTCGACTTAAAGTAATTCACTGATACATGTGCAATCACCTTACCGATAAAGAGACTAAACAATATTTCAGAATTAATATAAGAAAATGCTATGATTATTGAAGGGGTGCGTTCTGATTAGAAGCTGTTATAGAGAGTGGCGATCATCAAAGGGGATGAGACATGTCTCGTCCAATATGACTCCCCATTCTAAACACATCGATATAAGAATACTTTTCCAGAATTCGTTGAGGAGGGGATATCGGGAAAAAGAACGATATTCATGTTGCAGATTACTATAATTCCATCGGTTCATATAGGATCACAAATATATTAGATCGGATTAAAAACTTCTTACAAACAATAAGTGTTTGACACTTAAGGAAAGGAAAAAAGAAATGGATAGATGAAACGAGGAAGAGGGAGATAGCAAATCTGGAATAATAAAAAGAATATTATTTGAGGAGGTTTGTCCAGTTCCGATCAGAACTATTATGGTAACATCTTGGTTCTTGGCCGTATGCACGGGGATGTGCTTAACATAAACAACCTGATAATATTTTTATACTGGATTTAGTAGTAGTATTTAATAATAATGTTAATATAGGCAACAATACAATGACAGTCATACTTCATCTCATATACAGTGTCAGACCAGATCTGACGCGTGTCAGATCTGTCTGCCATTACTGTTACTAGGTGGTCTAATTATTAATGTTTTAGAAAATGGTAATGTTAATAATTTATATTATAGGGAATACTATTTGGTTTATACATATATATATATAAGGTTTGATCAGATCAATAACAATATTATTATATTAAATTGTAAAATCAGAAAGAACTCTTGAATAAGCACTACAGAGAAAGTTATTTACTAATCATTCTGATTACTAGTATTTAAGAAGATGAGGATCATAGCAGATTTATGAAGCATAGTTTAGCATATTTATTAAGTGCCTTGAAGCAGATATAAACATAGAAAGGCAGGCCATTCAAGGAGAATAAATATGAATCAATGAAGCAAATAAATAAAATGGTGTGAAGTATTAATTAAAGACCAACGTCATCAAAGTCTATCATCTTGTGTG
Organism: Cryptomeria japonica; assembly: GCF_030272615.1. Taxonomy (NCBI): domain Eukaryota; kingdom Viridiplantae; phylum Streptophyta; class Pinopsida; order Cupressales; family Cupressaceae; genus Cryptomeria; species Cryptomeria japonica. The sequence goes on along the minus strand of NC_081407.1, from coordinate 638,972,254 downwards.
AGGAACCATAACCAAATTCAAGAGCAACACTTTGAGTTCTGCAGACATCATTGTTTCAGTCATAGTATATCTCCCATGTACAAATCAGGGGAAGTTATCAAGATAAGTCTATCTTCCAAAATTGTTCTTAGCATTATGAATTAAATATTATAGAAAAATGTCTTCAGAATTAATGAAATTATATTTATAAATGCAGTACAATTCTCACTTTAAGTTAGAATTATTGTTTTAGGATTAAATCAAGGTGAATCCCAAATGGGGACATTACATGCCGCCACCATATCAGCTACAAGAGATTTCCACTCAGCCACATTTTTCAATTTTATGCTGAGGAAGAGACAACTGCCAAAAAGGAGCTCTGCTTCTGCACTCCAAAGCACCAACCTCCTCTTGCTAATCTTAGATTGCCTCTTGACACACTTTCAAGATTTAATTTGGTGTAGCCCCTCCTAAGGAGAGCTTCATTTCTCTTTCCTCTCTTCTTGGTCAGCTAAGATTCTTGGGTTCTTCTTTCTAACAGTTAAAGTGCCTGCTATTGCTTGAATGGGATTTACACAACCTAGTTTAGTGTATTCGTAAGTTGTCTTAAAAAACAGAGTTGGTCTTAATCCAGGCTGATGTTGAAGGTATACATTTTGTATTTTATCAAAATAACTGAAGGCATATTTTATTCTCATTTTGGCTGTATTAGAAACAGTGTACAAGACTCTAATTGGAATTTATGCCATCCAATACAACTGTATTTTTCATTTCCGAGTTTTCTTATTGGCAGAGATGCTTGCACTCATTTCGGAAAGGACCAAGCAAGCTCTGCAAAACCCCAAGGTGATGTCATGTAAGAAGTGGGAGTTATGTTTGGAAATTGAACAATATCTCCTCATGGCCTAGTTTTAAATGCACACAGAATCAAACATGAAGGTGACTGTAGATTCTTGTGTTGAATTCATGCTTGAACTTGCAGACCAGGCTGAAGATGTCACGAGCAGGGTATGCCCGAGCAGCATCAGAAAGGTAAGTAGTAGCACCATTTCCTTTCAGTATCTTAAGCTTTGTTGAACTCTCTCTCTAGGTATCTTAGAGTAGCCTATTAGTTTTGTCTTACGTGCTTCAGTTCCATTGAGCATCGGTCATGTGTCCTGATGCTCAATAGGCCTCTAGAAATGTGACTTTCAGACCATTTTCTAAGTTATCTTATGCTCATAGTATTTTATTATGCCCTGAATTATAATAACCGAGACAACTTACAAATGATGGTCAAACATCAGAATATTAATATACATTGTAATAGTTAGTGATTAATATGGCTATAGGGGCCTGGCTTAGTGTACAGGCCGTCCTTAAAAAGGATAATCTGGAGGATGCTTTACTGACTTGTTTATCTGTTGGGATTGTACTTCGAATTATAAAATCAATTTGTAGTTAGACAGATCCATCTTTTTGAATTGCTGGAATGCTTCCCCATCTTGGAATTATAGGAATTGCAAAGAGCATATGGAAATTTCCGGAAACATCAGGAGACATTTTCAAAATATCTAGAGATATTTGCAGCAGTATGCTGTTCTCAGAGTTTGTGGAGATTTCCATTGCTGGAAATCAGATGTGGGGAAATTTCCAATACTACTTGCAGGAGTTTCTGTATTTCTGATACTGTTTCCAAGAGGTTTTGCGTAGTTGTAAGGAAATGCGGACTTTTGAAGAAATACAATAATGGGTTACAGAAAAATAAAAATGCAAATATTTGTGTTAAATTAAAATATTGCAAGATGAATTAAATGAAAATTAATGAATTAGAATGCTCTATAAACATTTAACAATACAGACAAAATGCATACTATTATTGAAGTACAGTTACACAAAGCAAAAGCTCACAAGATGCCAGAAATGAGATGAATTAAAAAGGTCTCATACAAGATCAAGCACAAAATATTATGAGCCTCCATAATGTTCTGGGAGACAGGTCTATTCGATTACCTGGAGATGTTCAAAATAGATACTGCTCTCAGCCATAACTGTATGGAAGTGCTGTACTTAAGCTGTACCGTGTAATTATTGGATAAACTTGAAGGTCTTTTTTAGTATTGAAATGAAGTGTACAAAAATTGAAAGTATGCCCTAACTACGGAAAACTACAGTACAACAAAGCATCTGCAATAGAAGAATATTACTAACAATTACCAATTTTTAACTGATCCGAATGCTTCTTAAAATGTTTTTTTGTGAAAGTTGACAACTATAGAATATTTCATGTATTTTTGTGAGTTGTAAGAAATTGCAAATGCAGATCAGGAACACTGCAGTATATAAGCACAAGCTAGTAACATGGAGCAACTCTCTCCCATTTCGTTTCATGTAGACCGACATCCTAACATATAAACCTTCTTATTTTTTATCTCCTTATTGGTACCAGTTATGGGCTTTGATAATAAGTTTGCTGCCAAAATATAGCCTATTTTGCTTGAGTTATTTTAATTCCTTTTGATCAGTTGTTGGCTCAAGAGGCAAAAATCCATATAGTATATAGGGCAGTTTAAAACCTCTAGTCTCCCAATATCTTTGTAGACACCAAGAGACGTAAGCTGAAGACTGAAGCATTTGAAGTTTGTTAACACCCCATGTATTATTAAGGCAGAGACATGTTTTGAAGATCAGAGTTGAATACCAGGGGTCAGTATATGAATTTCGGTGCAGCTATTATTTCTGAATGCTTGTGCTGCTACTGATATTGTTTAATGTTAATTCCTTGTTTTCCTCTGTTTACCAAAGAAGTTTACCCTAATGTTCTATTGTTCCCTTACCTAGTTGTCCCTGCTTAGGATGCATCTGTTTCAAATATTTCCAAGTACCCATTTATATTTTTAGTATAAAATGGGTACTTGGAAATATCTGTAACAAATATTGTTCCCTTACCTAGTTGTCCCTGCTTAGGATGCATCTGTTTCAAATATTTCCAAGTACCCTAGTTGTCCCTGCTTAGGATGCATCTGTTTCAAATATTTCCAAGTACCCATTTTATATTTTTAGTACAACAGACTATTCTATGCATGGTAAATTCTTAACAACTGATGGAGACCTTTTCATCCATTTCGACATCATATCTTTCTCTCGTAGGAAGTAGATACACCTCTTTCCGTTGTTAACACTTAGCAGTATTCCCACTTCATTAGTAACCAAAGATTTACTTGTGCAGTGAGGAGAGAAAAAAAGAAATAAGTGCAATTCAGAGTAGAGCATGGGAAGTGCGTCGGAAGAGATCAGTGTTGCAGCAAATATGTATGGTTGAGTGGAAAGAGAGCATTGCAGAATCAGCAAGGAGGGGAGGTGATGGTGAAGATGAGTTACAGTGGGATAGTTGTTATATTTTGAGAGAAGCTATACACCAAGAGTGGTCGCGGGTAATCAAATACAAATGGAAAAATCCTGTTAAAGTGCATTGTTGAAATCTTAAAGAAGCATTTGCATGCATCTCTAGTTTTCTCATTCTCATCTGTAGGAACTAAACTGCATCAAACTGCTTGTTTATCTCTGTATTTTGAAATACCTGTTTTCTTTCTCCATTTCTGTAAATACCAGAAAAATGTGATGACTGGAACGGAGAAATCAAAGCGTTTGAGGAGACCAGGACACCGACGGCCATATAAAGTCCCACGACCAGATACCAAATTACAGCGGGTAATCAAATATAAATGGAAAAATCCTGTAACGGCATTATTGAAATCTTAAAGAAGCATTTGCATGCATCTCCAGTTTTCTCATTCTTATCTGTAGGAACTAAACTGCATCAAACTGCTTGTTTATCTCTGTATTTTGAAATACCTGTTTTCTTTCTCCATTTCCGTAAATACCAGAAAAATGTGATGACTGGAATGGAGAAGTCAAAGCGTTTGAGGAGACCAGGACACCTACAGCCATATAAAGACCCACATTTGGATACCAAATTACAGACAATAAAGAGAATTCGAGCAGATCGAGCGGCCCAAGAACTAGAAAAAAGATTAGCTAAGGGGCGAGCGATGTATGTCTAGAAAATTTCACTTTTCTTTTTGAACACCTTGTCTGTCAATAAAATATATGTGCTTTCTATGCATTGTATGGCAATGTCTATCCATCTTACTGGATGCCCATTTGACCATAATTATTTAATAAAGAAAATTAGAACTCGATATTTTTTAATTTCCTTTAATTATTGAATATGGCTAAACGGGCATCCAGTATGCTGGTTAGACAATACATCATAAATATTTGTAAGCTAGCTCTAGACAGATTTAGGAAGCTTATAGTAGACTGCAGATATTCATCATTCTGAGATGTGACTTAATGTATGGATGAACAGGTTGCTAATCGCAGAAGCAGTGGAAGCAGCAAAAGCCTTGGAGTCTGCTGCAACTGTTAATACTTTAGTGCAAGATTCTCTTTTGGAAATTCGTCGGCTCATTGATGAGGCCATACATTCAATGGAAATTGCAGAATCTGGTAAAAGTACATATTCATTTATGTTAGAAAGAGATTTTAGCAAACCAACTTATAAAGATACTCATTTCATGGACAGATCCGAGGTAGCTGATAATGTAATGCCTGATACTGCTGATAACTATGGAATTTGCCAATCATCTTTGTCCAAGAGCAGGAAAAATTGTGAAAACATTCTGCTCGCATGCAAGTCAGAAACAAATATCAAGAAGCTTATACCATGACTTATGTGAGTCCAGCCATCCCATTTCATCCCCTGAAATTGGCTTGCTAGAAGTAGCTAGGTCTACTAATTCCTCTTCAGGTTGTGGACTTGAGGGAACAAGCGATAAGGTTAGTGAAAAAGATGCCATGCTTTCTGTAGACAGAAATTCTATTGTGGAAAACCCTATTTTGATTGATAAACAGGACAATTCCAATTGGAAAGGTGATTCAAGTCCTGCAGGGAACATCACAATTGACATTATATCATCTATACCACATAATATGAAATTGTTTTTGCCTGGTAACAAATACTCAATTCATGATACCGATGAGAAATCCGAAGTTAAACCTTTCCAGACAGAAAAATATAAGAAGACAAAATGGGTTTCACGGAAAGTTGATTGAGGTCGAAGAGGATTAATTATGTGTAACATACTGTTTTGTTCTAGTATTTGAGAGGACAGAATCCATTAATTGTTTCCATTTTCTGCTTTTTTTTTTTAAGATCATTTGTTTTGGAGAAACTGGTGCCTATGAGAATAGTTGTAAGATTTCTGGTTTTCTTCACATTCTGTTGCCCATAAATTTTGTTTAGCTGGTTGTAGATCCTTAGAAACGCCCTAAGCTTACTTTGTGAATAATAGATGTTCTTTGGCATTGGAAACAGTTACATTATTTTCTAACCAATGAGATTGACCACAATTCTGGAACTGATTGATGTTTCTTTTATTCTTTTATGAGACTTGACAATAATTTGTGCATGGTTAAGTTGATCATGGTCAAAAATGCATTGCATGCTTACACTTAAATGATATCCTTTGTTTGAAACCTTGTATTTGAATTTAAAAACTTTCAAACAAAAAAATCTCTGATGGTTTGGGGTTTGAACCAGTCTAATGTGAGGTAATTCTGTTCAATATGTTTCTCAAGGCTGTATTTCATGTCTATTATGAGTTGCTTTTCCATGCCTACTCTGAATATATATGCCATTCATTTTACACATTCGGCTGTGCCAGTGACAACAATTCTGATATTAATGACATAAGGATGGTTCATTCAATATATTTGCATTTAAGTTGTGTATTTCACCACAAACCTTATGCAGTGGAGTTTGTTACATTTTGTGAAGAAAAGTTTTGGTGCTTTTTGAAGTTTTATGATGCTACCGTTATATCTTGTAAATGTAAATAGACTGTTATTACTTTCTGAGCAATCAGAATTCTGAGACAACTAGTTTAGAAGTTTTAGTGTTGGATATAAGGAATGTAAAACCGATTTTATTAGTCTTATCGATTTGCCTCTGCAGATGAAAAACAAATGATTATATTTACTACCGATCACTGCATTGTTTTCTTCTATCGAATATCTTATAAACAGAGAAGGTAGCGTATATATATCTTTTGTTTCCATTGGATCGTGGCTCCACAGGGGGTCACGATCCTATGTGGAACCACATAGGGTTCCACATAGGGTCGTGATCCCTGTGTGGAGCCACGATCCTTCTACATCGGCGATTACTTCCTTACATAAACTCAACGATACATAGCATAGCAAATTTGTTAGTTAATACTAATTAAATTTAATCACAATTAAATCGCAAATAACAGACTTAGTTTCTGTGCGTTGATAAAATAAGGAGACAAATTTATTTTCCTGAGTGTTACGACTGAGACTATAATTAACACTCCCTCTTAGTCTTAGGAGTATAGACTTAAAACTTAATTGAGCTCACCACTAATCTCATGAGAATTACATCACCTAGATGTGAAGTATCATCGTGTGATATTCAGGATATACTCACTTTGATATCCAGTTTTAAATATCAGCTTGTGATACTAAGGATATACTTACTTTGATGTCCCTGTTATAGTATGTGCATTGACATTAATTCGCTTACATAATGTCTACTATAACTTATCATATTATTGATATTCAAATTGTCTGATTTTCAGTTTATATGATCTTCCAAACATTTATAAGATCGTCACCTTACAATGTTAAAATACAAGTGTTCATTAACTAAAGAATCCTCATCCTTTAGAATGAACACAGGGAAAGGTTGCATACTTCATATACTCAAATATATGACCAAGAAGTTTACATAAATTTTAGACATCAATTGCAGTTTAACCATACCAAGATACCTCCTGAAGTGATCTATTTTCACTCTTGCTAGGGGTTTGGTGAGAATGTCAGCTGTCTGATCTCCTGTATTGACATATTCCAGTCTTGTTACCTTTCTCTCTGTCATGTCTCTTACATAGTGATATGGGATCTCAATGTGCTTGGATCTATCATGAAAAATTGGATTCACTGAAAGTTTAATGCAGCTCTGATTGTCACAATGAATGATAGTAGGCTTCAGACTTTCATCAAACAATCCTACTATCAATTTCCTCAACCATACGACTTCCTTAGCTGCTATGGATGTAGCTATATATTCAGCTTCTGTGGAGCTCTGAGCTACAGATGATTGTTTTCTGCAGATCCAAGATACCATGGCTGATCCTAAGTTGAAACAACATCCTGAAGTGCTCTTCCTGTTTATCACGCTTCCAGCCCAGTTTGAATTAGAGTATCCATGTAGGTTCAATGCAGTGTGTTCATAATGCAGTCCATAGTCCAAGGTACCTTGTAGATATCTCAATATATGCTTTACTGCAACCAAATGTATTTCTTTAGGTTCAACCCTGTGTTGAGTGAGTGCATTTACTGCATAACATATATTAGGTTTGGTATTGACTAGGTACATTAATGATTCAATAATCTGTATGTATAATGTTGGATCTGCAAATTTGGAATTTGCTATAGCTTCTTTTAGTTTATGTAGGTTTGTTTCCATAGGAGATGACATTGGCTTACAATTCATCATTCCAAATCTCTTCAGAATGTCAATGGTGTATTTACCTTGATTTAGATAAATACCATTTGGTTTTTGCCATACTTTTAATCCAAGGAAATAATGGAGTAGACCTAAATCCTTCATCTCAAACTTTGAAGCTAGTTCTTGTTTGCATTTTACAATGAGATGATCTTCGCCTGTAATTAATAAGTCATCTACATATAATATGAGTATCAACGTTTCACCTTTGATTATTTTGAAATACAGATTTGGATTAGCAATGTTCTTAGAGAAATCTATCTCAAATAAGTAACTATCAATTCTTTCATACCATGCTCTGGGAGCTTGTTTTAATCCATACAGTGCTTTCTCTAACTTGCATATATGTGTTTTAGCATTATTTACCTCAAATCCCTCAGGTTGCTGTAGATATACTTCTTCTTCAATTGTTCCATTCAAAAATGCACTTTTTACATCCATTTGATGAACTTTCCATCTTTTATATGCTGCTATAGCCAGGATTGTTCTGACAGAAGTGTATCGTGCAACAAGCGCAAATGTTTCTTCATAGTCAATTCCTTCCTTCTGTGAGAAACCTCGAGCAACAAATCTTGCCTTATGTTTTTCTATACTACCATCAACAACATGCTTAATTTTAAAGAGCCATTTAGAAGATGCAACTGATTTTCCTTTAGGTCTAGGCACAATTTTTCATACATCATTCTTTAAGATAGATTGATATTCCTCTATCATGGCATCCTTCCATACTTGTTGTTTAAGAGCCTCTCCGGCACTTGAAGGTTCAACAGTTATGAGATCTGTCATTAGAGTAACATAGCTAGAAAACTTTGAAGGTCTTTTGCTTTCTTTAACTGTTCCTCTAGGTGTTGCAAAGGATTCTGCTTCTTGTACTATTTTAGTGGTCCATAGTGGTCTCTTCTTGGGATTCTCTGTTGTAGTGTTCTCAAGTTCCAAGGTGTTATCCTTAGGTTGCTCCCTCTGAGTTTCAGAAAGAGAATCTTCTTCCAAATTAATGGAATTAGTTGGGGTTTCAGGTGTGATGGAACTCCTTGTTTTGTTAATAGCTATATCTTCCTCAAATATGACATCTCTGCTTAATTCTATTTGTCTTTGACCAGGGATGAATATTCGGCAGGCTTTAGATGTTTCACTATATCCTACAAAAATCCCTTTCTGTCCAGTAGGTTCTAATTTAGTTCTTTTCTCCTTAGGTACATGAATATAAACAGGACATCCAAATATTTTTAGATGGTTAATATCAGTTTTAATTCTAGTAAAGACTTCTTCAAGAGTTTTGTCACCAATATGAGAGTGAGGACATCTGTTTTGAATGTATACAACGGTATTAGTGGCTTCTCCCCAAAGTGCAGTTTCTAGGTTTTGATCTAACATAGCTCTTGCCGCTTCTACTATTGTTCTTTTTTTTCTTTCAGCAACCTCGTTTTGTTGAGGATTGTAAGGTACAGTGAACTCCCTCTTAATCCCAACATCTTTACAAAACTCTTTAAACACTTCTGATGTGTATTCCCTACCATTGTGAGTCCTAAGAGTTTTGATTTTCCTACCAGAGTGATTTTCTGTAATAGATTTGAACTCTTTAAATTTCCTAAAAATATCTTCAGACTCTTTACTTTTAAGGAAATAAATCCAAGTTTTCCTAGAAAAATCGTCTACAAAGATTACATAGTATAATGCGTTTCCTAGTGATGGTTTAGACAAGGCCCACATAAGTCAGAGTGAACTAGTTCTAGTACCCCTTTAGTTTTTCTAGAACTGCAAGAAAAAGAGCTTTTAGTGTTTTTCCCTAGTGCACATCCTTTACAAACATCTAAATGAATTGGCTTTAGTTTAGGTAGTCATGTGACTAATTTCTCCATAGAGGGTAGAGCATGAAAATGTAAGTGCCCTAGTCTTCTATGCCAAATTTCTGCTTGATCTATGACTTCATGAAGTAAGGTTTGATTTGGCTCATTACACAATTCATATAGGTGCCGTTGTCTGTAACCAATCACTTGTGCTCTTTTGAAGGTGGCTGTTTTTGGCCATGCCATTACCTTTCCTTCTATGAATGAGACTCTATATACGTCGTCCTCAATTGCAGAGATAGAGACTAAGTTCTTTTTGATGCCTGGTACAAATAGTACCCCGGTGAGTTGGATTGAGATTCCAAACTTTAGTCTGATTGTACATGTCTCGACACCCTTTACAGGATGTGCAGAGTCATCCCCTATCGTTACCTCTTCATTTGATCCCTTTTCCATTGAGTCTAGTAATTCTCTGAATCCGGTGACATGTCTTGACGATCCACTGTCTATCACCCAAGTGTTAGACTTTTTTGAAGCTTGACTTGATAGTGTTGAATATAATACAAACTTCTCAGATTCAAGTTCTGTGTTCCTCTCTACTTTGGCGAATGATGCCTGCTATTTTACTTTATCAAGACTGTTAAATGACATATGTCCGTACTAATCACATCTATGACATTGGATTTTTGACATGTCTTTCTTATGAAAGCTTTTCCCATGATGAGATTTTCTCTTCTTGAAGTTTCTCTTCTTGCCTTCCTTATGGGAGTCGGTATTCAGAATGTGGAGGTCTTCATCTTTAGTTTTGTGATTTCCCCCTTTCATTTGCCTTGATTCTCCAAGGAGATAGTCATCCTTTAGTCGATCAAATTCTGTGAATTTATCCCTTGCATTTATGCCTTGTTTGAATGATTCCCAGGATTCAGGTAATCTGTCTAGGGTAATCATTAATAGTTCTTGCTTCTCGACATGATAATCAAGTTTTTTCAGTTGATCTCTAAGTGAACCTATCCTCATGAAGTATGAGTTTATTGTTTCACCTTTATTTATACTTATGTGGTTCAACTGTCTTTTTAGAGCTAGGTTTTTGCTCGGATTGTTTATTTCATACGTCCTTTCAAGGGTTTTGAACATTTCATATGCATTGTCATATTTTAATATAAGTGGTATTATGTGATCCCTTACTGCATCTATCACGATTTTTACAGCTTTATCATTTCCTTCATTCCATACAGTTTTCTCAAGTTCGTCTACAGGTTCGGGCTTGTCTTCTTTTATGAATTTGATTACTTTGTTCTCTTTTAACACTATCATAATTCTGACTTTCCAAGCCAAAAAATTTGCTGCTCCTTCGAGTCTGTCCTCGAATCTGATTGTGTTCGCCATTTTAGAACTCTTCAATTTGTAAACTTCGCTTTCAGTCTATTCGGATCTTTAAGTAGTTAGGCTCTGATACCATGTAAATGTAAATAGACTGTTATTACTTTCTGGGCAATCAGAATTCTGAGACAACTAGTTTAGAAGTTTTAGTGTTGGATATAAGGAATGTAAAACTGATTTTATTAGTCTTATCGATTTGCCTCTGCAGATGAAAAACAAACGATTATATTTACTACCGATCACTGTATTGTTTTCTTCTATCGAATATCTTATAAACAGAGAGGGTAGCATATATATATATCTTTTGTTTCCATTGGATCGTCCCTCCACAGGGGTCACGACCCTATGTGGAACCATGTTTAGAAGTTTTAGTGTTGGATATGTAAAATTGATTTTATTAGTCTTATCGATTTGCCTCTGCAGATGAAAAACAAACGATTATATTTACTACCGATCATTGTATTGTTTTCTTCTATCGAATATCTTATAAACAGAGAGGGTAGCATATATATATATATATCTTTTGTTTCCATTGGATCGTGCCTCCACAGGGGGTCACGATCCTATGTGGAACCACGTGGTTCCACATAGGGTCGTGACCCCTGTGTGGAGCCACGATCCTTCTACACCGGCGATTACTTCCTTGGTTCCACATAGGGTCGTGACCCCTGTGTGGAGCCACGATCCTTCTACACCGGCGATTACTTCCTTACATAAACTCAACGATACATAGCATAGCAAATTTGTTAGTTAATACTAACTAAATTTAATCACAATTAAATCGCAAATAACAGACTTAGTTTCGGTGTGTTGATAAAATAAGGAGACAGATTTATTTTCCTGTGTTACGACTGAGACTATAATTAACATATCTCTGAACCAAATAGGATTTGCTGGCTAACGCAGCCCTGATGGTTAGTATAATTGCCATTTTGAAATATCGATGTTTAGCTCTTGAAGTGTGTGGAATAGTGCAACTGATATTTACAAAATTTCTGAAGATCGAAATTTCAACAATTGCAAAGTTTGACTGGGTCCAATTTGAAATTGCCACAATTTTGGTTGTGTTCCACAGTGATAAACATATAGAATATGTAGAATACTGCGTGTTTTGGATTTAACCAATATCTAACAGACAAATATCAACCACAAACCAATCATATAAATTTTAACTGCATTTAGCATATGAACAAGGTAGCGTATCATATAAGAAAATGTAGGAAAACATCATCATACCTGCACATAGCAAAAGTCTTTAGGGTCACGGGGTAAGATTAGAATAAGAGCAGGATATCACATATGAGTAAATAAAAAGGAACATATCAAATGGAAATACCTGTCACGTTTTGAACCTTGTAATAGAAAAGTGTATCAGACAAATTATACTGTTGAATTATGACAAATCATGGGATCAATTTGAATGTTTGAAATAGAAAATGTAGGAAAACATCATCATACCGACACATACAAAAGTCCTAGGTGTTAAGGTCATGAGGTGAGATTAGGATGAGAGTATGATATCATATACGAGGAAATAAAGGGGAACATATCAGATGGAAGAACCGTCACATTTTAAACCTTGTAATAGGAAAGTGTATTAGACAAATTACATTATTGAAGTATGACAAATCTTGGGATCAGTTCGAATGTTTGAAATTCCTTAAAACATGAGAAGTAAAGGAGAAGATGTAATAGATGTTCACTCTAATTTTGAGTTCATGTGGTGTCTATGTAGCATCGTTTCTAGAGTTCAAATTTGTACATATTTGGTTAAACAATTTATCTACCGATAGCTATTATTTGGAGGTCTAACTCAATTCCATGTTAACATATTATCAATGCTTGTATAAGGAGTTGAAAATAGAATCTTTTAGACCCCTAAATAATGGTAGACGATTATGATATCTAGCATTTGAAATATATATATATATATATATATATAATCTTATTTTAAAACCTCTCTAATGCCAAATAATATAGACACAACTAACAAGTTAAACAACTTAATTTTAAACACTTGTTTTAAAACCTCTTTAATGCCACATAATATAGACACAACTAAAAAGATAAACATCTTAATTTTAAACACTTATTTTAAAACACCTCTAATGCCAAATAATATAGACACAACTAACAAGTTAAACAACTTAATTTTAAACACTAGACACTTTTAACCCACACAAATTATTCATTAAGGAATTATTATTATTAAACTAAAATGTGACCCTAACTTTGCATTCCCAATCTTAAAAAAAACAAATCAATCTTCTACCTCATTTCCCCTTCATTGTGATTTCATTCCATTTGCCATCCAATGTTATATGCTGATTTGTGCACCCAAGATTATGGGATTAACATTGTTGCTTTGAGTGTTGTGCTCCTCAGCAATGGGTCGTTTTGCATCTATAGATGTGGTGGAATGTGGTTCACTAATCTAAACATGCCAAACTGGGAATCAAAAACATTCACATCAACATACATTAGGGAAATAACTAATAGGCCCAACTGAAAACCATCGGGAGAGCTAGGCACAATGATTGATTATTCCTCTTTTTGATTAATGATATGATTGGATAAGATAAAATGATAAAATGCAAGAACTAGGTCAAAAGATGCAAAATCGACAATAATTAGTATAAATAGTAAGCTATAGAACAAATATGCAAATTCTAAGAACAAATCTGAAAATAGGAATTAGAAAAGAATTTGTGTTTACAAATTTGAGCCTAAAAGTGCCGATCTATGTCAAGATGTGTCACTAACCTGAAGGTGATCGTGAATAGAATTTGGATTAGGATGTTGCACAAATAATCTCCCTAAAATTTCAATGGAAAAGTATCAAAAACTAACAACAATTGCCATTGACCATGGTTTTATGCTTCTTTAAAGTCTAGATCATTTTGTCTCAATTTGAACTTTATAAATCTATAATCCTCTTTTGTCAAATTTTAATTTTGCACACAAGGAGGCAAGAAAATGGTGTTGGGTTGTATAGGGGTTTGCCTAAGTCAAACTTCGAGTTGGAATTAACCTTAAAACAATGAAAGAAAAAGAGAGCCTAACCTTGTAGGGTAAAGGCTGAAAACTTTAAGGAAATGCAAAATTGAAATGCTATACCTGTCTTTGCTTGAAAGTCTCCATGAAAAGTTGATGTTGCTAAGTGGAAGATCATGCATGCCTTCACACAAGCTTGATCATGGATGCTATCTTTAATGCTTGAAAACTTGAATATTGACCTCTCCTTCACCGCCTTGAGAAGTCTTGATTGCTTGATGTGAATTGAATTACTTGATACGAGGTGATTGAGAGATGTTTCAAATTAGGGGGTAAGTAAGACTTTCTTTTATACTCAACCTTACGAAAAGTGTTGAAAATTTCGAAGAAGGTTGACATTGAGGACATTTTCTCGCTCAATATTGTACAATCATCAGAGGGTTCAAATTTGGGTTGCTTTTGGTTGGACTATGGTGCTAGGTGCCATAGACTAGGGGGACTAAGGTGCTAGGCACCCTAGTCAAGGAGGACTAGGACTAGAACAAAGTCAGAAAGCGTGAACATGGTGTTGAGACGTTAGATTTAGGCATTGTTTGAGTGGCATTAGACAATCTTAGGGGCAAGGAGGGAGAAACACTAAAGTAAACCCCAAATAAGTATGAAATTGTATGAGGATACAATTTATGACACTACAACATCATATTCAACAGTGAGCCACCAATCGGTGCCCTACCTTGCAATAATGGAGGATGGTGCAATCCTTCTCTACAACACATAAATATTTTGACATTGCAGAGCTTGTGTATGAGTAAATTGCCAATGTGTGAATGAGTTTTATGGCTTCATAGCATTTTAAGTCCAAAACAAAGCCTTATTGCTTTGCTCTTGTTTAATGTAGGAGTGTTTTTTTTAAACAAATCTAAAATAAAGACATTTCTCAATGAGCTATATATGTCTATTTGTCAATTGTACAATGTTTGACAATTTGTAAATGTGGGTCACAAGTTGGAGATTCAAACTCCTTGGCTATTGAGATGAGCACATTGGATGCCAATGTAAAACTAAACTGCAAAATGTGTCTTTTTTCATTGGTAAATCTAGGATTTGTAGGTTAGCTCAAACTAGTGAAGGTCCCAATGAGGATCTCCTTGCCTCTATTTCAACATAGATTTCAAGAGGCATTTTGAAAAATTAATACAACTTGGGTGGATGGCGAACCGCATTCTAAAAAGTTATCCTATTTGGCAACCTAACACATTTAGATGACAATTGATCACACTCTAAGAGGTGGCAAATATATTTGGAAAGTTAATTAGGCATAGGAAATGACCACAACACTCAAAATAATTTAGATATTAACATTTTAGTACAACCGAGATGCGTATATTAAAATTTTACAATGAAAGTTTAGAGTCACCACTTGTAAACCTATCTTTTAGACTTTTCAAGATTTGAACTTGGGTCTCCATAATGAGAACTCAATGCTTTCACCACTTGAACTCACTCAATCTTATACAAATGCAAGATGTGTTTTGACATTATAATCATGCAAGGAATATAATTTATCACGTTTACCAACACTTTTAGACACAATCAATAATTTAACATTTTTCATCATTTATTTATTTTGGTTGATTCTAAAACCCCATGAAAAAGTCATTAATAACAATTAAGATCAATTATGACCTTACAAGGCTATGATCAAATTTTCATTTTCATTGTTCTTAATTAAGTTGTGTTGTGTTTTGGTTTGTTGAAAGAGTGTAAGTGTTTGTTGGATTCTCATTATCTAGTAGAATTTAGTTTTCTTTTTTTTTTCAGTTCAACAAATACTACAATATTGCATACTATTTCATGTTATTGGTGAATTACATTGTAAGAATTATGTTAACTTTAATGACATTAAAAAAAATACATATTCTTATATTATAATCCACTTACAAATCTTAACAAAATCCTCTCTAATAGAAAAAATGCATTGCTAAATGTGAGGAGAAAACAAAAGATAAATAGAGCGATCCTATGTGTGTATGTGCGCACATGCGTGCACATGCAATATATATATATATATATATATATATTCTTATATCGTAATCCACTTACAAAACTTATAAAATTCCTCTCTAATAGGAAAATTGCATTGCTAATTATGAGGAGAAAACAAAAGATAAATAGAGAGATCTCCCACATGTGTGCGCGCATGCGTATGTGTGCATGTGCGTCCGTGCTTGTTACATAATATTCTCATAATTCATTAATAAAACATAACAAAATCGTCAACTTATGTTCAAAAGTTCTTAACGTATTGTTGACCAGATGGTTTGCAAATGTTGGCTACATAATATTCTTTCATGCTCCAGTTACAAAATATTACAAAATTCACAATTTTTATTAAAAAGTTCCCAAGCATTGTTGAGTACATGGTTTGCAAAGGTTTTAACATAATCCTTACATTATACTAAGAAATTGACATGAAATCCATTTTTTTGGGTTTACCATAAAGGGTTGTTGGTTGAAAATTTTGTACACTTGGGGAAATATACAAAATTGTGGTTTCAACCACAGTGTGTGAGTAAAACTCTCCTAATTAAGGGTAGGCTCCCCCTATCTATATCTAATCTAAAACTAAACAAGATGAAACAACAAGGCCATGCTTCCTCCATAAGATCAATTGTCGAATTTTTTTTATGAGTCAAGATAACAAAGGTGTCATTGGCATATTTATCATTTGCTAAAGAAATGCGATCAAACAATGCTTGATCCAAAAGCCCATTAATTAAATTGTTTTGAAATGGATTAACTTGCATCTTGCACTTAGATTCCGTATGTATCACTAAGAATTTGATGCCGTTTTGATTTAAGGTTTGAGGGGTATTTGAATGCCTCTTCATACTTGCATCTTGCACTTAGATTCATATATTTTACCATTTGCCTATGTTCTTTTTCAAGCCTTTCTCGCTCTTTATTTATTCCTCCCTTTGTTGTTGTATATTTTCCTCTTCTCTCTTTTATCTCTTTAATTCTCTAAGTTTATATTGCCCCCCGCCTTTTTTTAAGTTTATTAAATTTTTGTTGCTTTTGTTTGTTCTTTTTCTTTTAATTCTTCTACTTTTCTTTTCCTTACACCTTGATGCCCATGCATGATTATATATTGGCTTGTTGTAATCATTTGAGTTTGCTATCTAAATTTATTACAACATCTAGGGGATTGTGCTTGTTTTGAATTATTTGAATCAACTTCTTCAAATTTTTTTTCAATAAACTATCAAAATGGTTTTGTGGATCTTGATTGCATCTCATTGGTTGGTCTACAATTACATTAACATCTAAATATATAATTTTATAATCTATGAGATTTGCACAATAATAATCATCTCTTGGAAATGGATAAGGGGAATATGTTGACAATAACACTTTCATTGTCATAATCAATTTGCATTAAAAAATTAGTGTTTCCTTCTCACTCAGCGTGACAAGTTTAATTGTGTTGGAAAGCTCATGCCATTGTCAATATAAATTGGCTCTTGTATTTGGCTCACACAAGTAGCTAAACTCATTCTTTCATGCACCTCTTTTGTTAACACTGATTGTTCAATATCAACATTATTTGTTGATGAATGTAATTTTATCATTTTTGCTAAAAATTGCTCCACTTTAACCACTTCATAGCTTGCCAACTTTAATATGTTTGTAATTAGTGTGACCTCACCATGGAATATTTTGCTTGGCTTAATGCCATTGACAATTGTATTTCGATTGATTTAAAAACTTGCATTATTATTAGATGTAAGGGTAACTTTGAATGATTTGCTACAAAATTCAACTAATTACGCCGAGAGGCGTATTGTACTCACACACAAATGTAAGATTCTCCGTCAATAAAAACAAAGTCATTGAAATTGACGTGCATTTGGTTGTCAACTAATTTATCAATTAAAAAAATAAATCTATGTTATTTTATTTAAATTCAAATTTTGCTTTAAAATCAATTTTTTATAATATTACTAATCAAAATATAATATAAAATTAAAAAAAATAATTGAAAAAAACATAATAATTTTTAAATGAAATATTTATTTAAAAATTTAAAAAATTAGATTTAATAATTTGAAAATGGAAATATTGTTTTTAAAAAAAAGCATAATCTTTATTTAAATTTTCTTTAAATTTGGTTTTACAATATTATCATTTTTAAAATTCTTTTCTAACCAACATATAATATAAAACTAAAAATAATAATTAAAAAAAAAAAATTTATTTTGTTAAAACTATTATTAGCTTAGTAATTGTAAAAAAACATAATAATTTTTAAATAGATTATTTATTTAAAAATTTAAAAATTAGATTTTATAATTTTAAAATGCAAAGAATTTTTTTAAAAATCATAACCTATATTATTTAAATTTAAATTTTGCTTTAAAATTGGTTGTACAATATTATCATATTAAAAAAAATTACTAACCAAAATATAATATAAAATTAAAAATAATTATTGAAAAAAAAAAAAATAATTATTACGCTGAGAGGTGTAACGCTATCGTGGCACTCAATCCGTGTAACTTTTTGAAAAAGGAAAGTAATGCATTTGAAAGTATTTTTTTGATAAGTTTCTAAATCCACTTTGATAAAATGCTGTAACCAATAAGACTTAGAAGTGGCCATATAAAGCTTGCTACCATTCCAATATAATGGTGTTTCCATGAATAACCTAAAGAGGTCTCTGTCAAATCTAGGTATGGGAATTAAACAATATTTTTCTGTTTGCATGCATTTTATTTTGTGAGCTAAAATTACAAATAAATCATTTAATTGCTATTTTACTGTTCATTGCAAGCCACAAAAGAAATCCCTCAAATCATCTATGTTCACAATTTTACCAACTTAGAAATCCTTCGAATTTGTTTGCATAATCTATTTTACATAATCTATTTTACTTCTACATTTTTTTTTCATGCATGTATTCTTAATATTTTTTATTACATTATGTTAAAAGTTGAGATTTTATGCATATTCAGAAATTAATTAATTGTTTTAATATATATATATATATATATATATATATATATATATATATATATATATATCAACACCTAAGAAATATGTATATATGTGTGAAAATATAAAAATATCAACAAATATGAAAACTGTATTTTCCTCTATATCTAAAGCTAAAAAAAGGAACTTAAGACTGCAATAATTAAGGGAGGGGAGAGTTTAAATCGCTGACCACCCTAGAGATCACAGGTTTGGTTAAAAGGTCTGCTTATCTGTTATCCCCCTGTAGATCAAGGAGCATGGGAGAGTAAATTGCATATCCGTACTATGAGGCTAAAATACATGAGACCTGTGTTATTCTATGGTGAAACCATTTGCTCCCATATTTACTAATTCATCGGCTCTAGAGTTTCCCTCCCTAAAGATGTGATTGAATATAATATTCTTGAAGGACCGACCCAAGTTTAAATCTCTACTAAGTAACACATCAAACCTCCAATTTGGTATGGATCCTTTTCTCAGAGCATTGATCACAATGGCTGAGTCCCCTTCAATAGCCAGTTTCTCCACTCCCGACTCTTTACACATTTCTAGTCCTTCCACTAGAGCCGTAAGTTCTTCCTTGTTGTTGGTTTCAATGCCTACTAGTTTTTCCCTCTGAGCGACCTCGATCCCTTTAGATTTGTGAAGATAACACCTAATGCCCGCCTGACCTGGGTTACCTCTAGAAGCCCCATCGAAGTTAAGCTTGAACCATCCACTCATGGGTGGCTGCCAAGCACAAATCTCCCGATTGTATTTCCCTTTCTTAGCCCTTGGCCCAATATAAGGAGGGATATTAATGCTAGTCCAATGACTCCTCATCTTTTCATCCCATAAGGACATATTTGCTTCCCCATGCCATCGCTTCATGACTTTGTTGTTCATAATTTCAATAATAACAACTTCCATTTTATTAGTTAGTTGTTCCCATCCCAACCTTTTTTCTTTAAAGATTCGCCTGTTCCTTTCTTTCCACAATTCCTAGATAACAATAGATGGAGCAATGATCCATAGACCTCCATACAAGCAATTAGATGTTCTTATAGGCCAATCTTGGAACATACTTAGAATAGAACTTGGAATTGTTGAACTCCATCCAAGTTTATTATGTAGGCAATTCCAGCACTGATGTGAGAAATTGCAGGATAATAATAAGTGGTCCATATTTTCCTCATCCTTTTCACAAAGGATGCACCTTCTTGGAACCTCATATCCCAACTTTCTGAACACATCGGCAGTAAGGACTCTGTTTTGTAGTGCTAGCCAAGAGAATAGTCCTGCCTTAGGAAGACAATTTTTATCCCAACACAGTTTCAATGGAATATCACATTTTGGACTCAACTATTTTCCCATAAGAAGTTTATACCCCTCCTTAGTGTTATAGATCCTTGTCTTGGATCCATCCCACACCAATTTATCTTGGCCATGCTGAAAAGTTATAACTCTTGACTCTAGGATTCTGATCAACTCCTCCTTTTCACTAGTTGAGATATCAATGTTATCAAAGGATTTCCACCTCCAACTTTTAGCTATACCACCCTCCACTTCTTCAATATAATTTCTGACATATTTCCCCCACCTTCCTTCCAAGAGGGTTTGAGAATGCTTGAAGTTGGCCATCTTGTTGATTACCATATATCCACCCCAAGAGTCTGACCAAAACAGGGCCTGGTCACCATCTCCTAGATTCCATGTCAGTTTTTATGTAATAATGCTTCTATAGTCTAACATGAAGTTCAAAATGCGGGAACCTCTTGGGGGGTTAGCAGTTTTGAAGATGCTTGTAGAGTTGTTTCTATTCAAGTATCTATGGCAAAGGATTCTAGCCCATTTAAGGTGGGGGAATTTGTGCATTTGCCATATTAATTTCGCTCCTAAAGCCTTACTATGTTCTCTAATATTCTTAATTCCAGCCCCACCATCCTCCTTAGGCCTACATACTTTATCCCAAGCCATTAGTGCCAATTTCTTTTTATCCCCTGATCCTTTATCAAGTATTTATGGCAAAGGAATCTGGCCCATTTAAGGTGGGGGAATTTGTGCATTTTCCATATTAATTTCACTCCTAACGCCTTAGTATGTTCTCTAATATTCTTAATTCCAGCCCCACCATCCTCCTTAGGCCTACATACTTTATCCCAAGCCATTAGTGCCAATTTTTAAGGAGTTTATTTAGCTCCTTTTTAACAACCGGAAGATCAATACAAGAGAGTTGATAAATTGGCATAACAAAGAGGACTGATTTAATTATGGTAGCCCTACCAGCCGAGGAGAGCCATTTTCCTTTCCAAGATTCCGTTTTGTTTTTTTATTTTGGTAACTATATGATCCTAAAGTTTTGAAGATCTGCATCCCTTAGCTAAGGATAATGTCAGGTATTTTAATGGAAGTTCCCAACTTTGAATTTCAAAATATTACAGATTGCATATTCTTCATTCCTATCAGTATTAAAAAAAGGAGATTTCAAATTTTTCTGTGTTAATTTCCCACCCTGAGGCTTTAGTGTAGGAGTCAAGTATTACTTTGAATGATCATGCCTCATGTCTATTGCCTAGGCCATACATCATTGCATCAACAACAAATTGATGATGAGTGATGGGATCCAAATCATTAGTTATTCTAATGCCTTTAAGGGTCTCCCTTTCCCTAGCCCTGGAGATGGATCTACCTAGAGATTCTGCCATGATTATAAAAAGAAAGGGGGATATAGGGTTCCCGTACCTCAAACCTCTAGAAATGCCAAAGAATCCCTTTAGGGTACCATTCACCAGGATGGAGATTCTAGGAGAGGAGATGCATTCATAGATAAGGTTAATCCAAGACTTGGCGAAGCCAAAGGCTTCCAAGCATTTAGAAAGGAAGTGCTAATCCACCTTGTCGTAATATTTCTTAATATACAACTTAATAAGCATACTTGACTCCTTGTTTTGTTGGATAGAGTGGATGGCCTCTTGGGAAATGATGGCACTATCATAAATAGATCTATCCGGGACAAAACCTATTTGATCTTCATTGATAAGGAGTGGGAGCAGTTTCTATAGTCTATTTGCAATAGTTTTGATGAGTATTTTATAGATAGTATTGCATAAAGCTATTGGTTTGAAATCTCCAAAGTTGTCTACCTTATCCTTCTTAAGATTAAGGGTGATAAAAGTGTTATTGAATTCTTTGAGCATATTACCTAAATTCCTTACTCCCTCCAATGTCGTTGTTACATCATTCCCAATAAAATGCCAACATTTATGGAAAAAGGCAGTTGGTAAGCCATCAAGCCCCGATGCCTTGTCAGGGTTCATCTGCATTAATGCTGTTTCCACCTCTTCTTTAGAGAATCTGGCCCCTAGATTCTTGTTCTGCTCTTCTATGTCAATTTTAGGGATGTTAGCTAGGATTTCATCTCGAGAACCCAAGTTAGAACCCTCCCAATTATTTAGGATATTCTCATAATACTTTAATGCCTCAGATGCGATTAGGTTAGGGTCTTCAGTGATTTGTCCTTCACTTATCCTAATTTAGTTATCCTGTTAAACTATCCTCCATTATCTAGTACTATTATGGAAAAACTTAGTATTCGTATCTCCATCGCTTAACAACAACTCTCTGGACTTTTGGAGCAAGAAAAATTCCTCCTTAGCCAAGATATCCTTATAATCCGCTAATAACTATTTTTCTTCAAGGAAAAGAGCCTTATCCATCCCTTTTTCCATAACTATCTTATTGAGCACACTCATTTTTTCTTCAAGTGTAGCCTTATTCTAAAAAATATTGCCAAAGTGCATTTTATTCCACCTTAGCAGATTACTCTTAACCACTTTTAGCTTGCTAACAACTCCATAAATCTTTGATCTCAAGACTTCCGTCTCTTTCCACCATTGCTCAATCAATCCCATCACCTTATCCTCTTTTACCCACATTAGTTCAAACTTAAAAGGACACCTTCTGGGTCTAGATTCCTCTGTAATAGATAATTGAATGAGATAATGGGAAAAGCTTGATATAGGAAGGACTTCTGCAGATAGGGAATTAGGGAGGTCGATCAGACTCCCCCTAAGAAAAAACCTATCTAGTTTTTCTGCTATGAAGCTGAAGCCTAACCTCCTGTTGTTCCAAGTGTAAGTGTCCTCTATCGTCTTAATCTCCATGAGGTTGGTTCTATGGACCCATTCATAAAAATATTTCTCTGATTGTGAAATTGTTCTATTCCCTCCCCATTTCTCTTTTGGGATCAAGATGGCATTAAAGTATCCCCCAATGATACAAATCTGGTTAGAGATTACCTTCAGATATAGCTTAAATTCACTCTAGATCCTTCTTTTATCCTTATTTTGTATTGGGCCATATACATTTATAAGAAGGAAACAGAGGTTGTTTTTGATACCTTTTAACCATCCACTCATCCAATGTGCTTGACTCCTAACTACTTCAAAGGAAACCACTCTAGGATCCCAAAATTATTGCCAAATCCCCTGAAGCTCCATTGTTCGGGTGACCAGCCATCTCCCTGATGCCTAATTTTTTTTGAAGATCTCAATATCATTTGAATTAAGTTTATCTTCCCGAATCATTATTATCTCAGAGTTAGTTGTTGTAATGCAACATTTTATGATCTGCTACTTGTTAGCGACATTCATGCTCCTAACATTCCATGAAAGGAGTTTCATGGCTCCTTGGGAAGGTACTTCCCCTTCCCTGCATCAAACATAGAGGTTAATTTGAATTGGCCTTTTGTAAACCACTAATACATTTGGGGTCAAATTCCGACAAAGGTTTCCGACGGACAAGGAACATTGTGTGAAAATTTGATTTTATTTTTTAAAAATGCCCGTGTTTGTCGGAATTCCAATGACCTTGGGCATTTTATTAAAAAAAAAAAAACACAACGCATTTTCATTTTGAAAGCAAACCGAAGCGGCGACCTGCGTCTTGCCTCCCTGCCCCCCCCACTGGAGCGATCTCTGCACAAGCAAGGTAAGGTTTTTTTTGCAATCAAAGGAACTCTTTGTTTTTCAATGAAGGGCACCTAATTTTTTTTCGCAATCAAGGGCAACTGTTTTTTTTTGCGAATTAATCCATTTTGTGCATATCTTGTGATCTTAAAATTCCACGAAATGACATCTCTTTGAGGCATTTCGTCATACAGTTCACATGCCGTGTGTATGCTACCCCATTTTGCAATTTTTGTTATTGGAGCATTTGCAACTAATTTCTGACAAAAAACCCCCTTCGATTATTCTTTGATGGATGTCCATACCTTGTTCCAAAGCTCCTATTTTGGCACATGCAGGGAGGATGTTGGCAAACATTGCATTGAGATAAACATGACTGTATTTCATGAGGATTTGAACTCAAAGCATTGGCACTATCACTTATGGCTATATTAGCTTTTTAAGACACTTTCATAGTGCACTTCACCTGTCCTAATAATGGACTATCATGAGATTCTTAAGAATGGAAATACACCAAACATTCATGCCCTCTATGTTGTCATTGTGGTTTTCAATCATTGCGACTACGTGCTTTTCAAGGACCAAGTAGTGTTCTTTTTTCATTGTTCTACTGTGCTTCTCAAGCTGCACCAACATAGTTTTATTTAATGACTTTGTTTTGATAGTGATTTCTCCATGGCTTCCATTGTCTTTTTCTTGGCACATTCAATGCATTGTCATCTATCACTACTATTTATTGTCCTTTTTACCTTTATTGAGGTTGTTCTCATACATGTCATTCACTTTGTCTATGAGTATATCTCAACCAATTCACTGTTGTAAGTAGAAATAAAAGATTAGTCTCATCTCTTTTACTATTTTAGACCTTCATAGTAATCTTTGCAATATATCATTTCCTTCCAATTATATGGAATAATGATTTTGTTTTTATGGAATGTGTTGAAGGCTTGAGTGTGTCTTCTTGAACTCACTTATTATCAGCTCCTCTATGATTACCTTAGATCTTTGTGGCTAAGAATTGTTCTTGATGAACTTATGCTCTTTATTGATTTCTTTTACTACCATTATACTATCCTGAAAAAGGCTTGTTCAATGCTCCCTTAGCATGCATGTGCTCTCTTTGTATTGATCTAGGGCTACTCATTAATGTATCTATGGATTTCCCTTATTCACTATGTTGTGACAGTCATTTGCAGATTTGGGACTATCATCTTTCATAATTTGATGTCTTTAAGATGTGGGTACATTGCTTGACAAGAAAAACTCAAGCATTTGTGAAGTTCAAAGAGTTTAAACCCCTTGTTGAATGGTCATCCAGTTGTTCTCTAAATGCAAAATGCTCAAGTAAATGAGAAATTCACTCAAAATGGTTTATCCACAACTAAAAGAAAACAACTAACCACTACATATATGCATCAACAAAACAGTGTTGTATAGAGACCTAATCATGCCTTCATGGACATGTAGATCAAGTTCCTACATTTTGGACAAAAGCAATTCACACAATAATATATTTGTTGAACACACCCACCACAAAGATTTGGTTATGCAATAATATATTTGTTGTTAACTTTATCATGAAGGATTTGGTTATGCTTGTTACAATCAAGGTTTGACCAAACTAATTCTTAAATATACAAATGAAGAGTGTGGTTGGTTGGTGACTAATTACTCTTTTTAACACCATTTACAAGATCATATCTAAATCAAGTGTCTCAAGAATTAAACTAATACTAAGAAGATAGTTTGCCTAAAGCAAATGGGTTTCTTGGGTGGCTAATTATTGTAGATAACTTAGTTCCTTCATGAGAATCAATCAATTTGGAACATGTATAACTCACATTTGTGACATGTCACTAATGCAATTCCTTAGTACTTGTTTGAGTACTATCTCCTCTATTGTTTTCTATCCACTTTTTTGTCCTTCTAGGAACAAATAATAGATTAATGAGAAGGTGGAAAAGGTGGATTCACCTAAGAGGGAGTGGATTTTCCCAATAATATGTTAGATTCTCCCAAGGATGGATGGACTATACACTTGAAAGGTAGATGATTAAGGATGATGACAAGGTGAATTTTCCTTAGAATGATAGGGTTGATTTTCCTCTGAACAAGTAGATTCATGTAAACTAGAGGATACAAATTTGGACAAAATAATGGAAGGAGACTAAAACTAGATAGATTCACCTAAATGGGAGTGTAGTCATCTAAGGATAGGAAAAATTCACCATTTGCGTAAGAAAGATGAATAAGATAAATGATTTATGTGAAATAGATTCACCTAAGAGAAAGTAGATTCACATAAGGATAGGTGGATTTTCCTAAAGATGAAGGGATAAGACTTAACAAAAAGAGGACTTAGGATGATGACAAGGAGGATTCATTTAAGGATATGGCATATTCATCTAAGGGATAGTGTATTCTCCCAAGAATATGGAAAAATTATTGATTGGTGGAATGACATACTAGATCAAGGAATGATACAAGGGTAGATTCACCTAAATATAGGGTAAATTCAACTAAAAGGGTACCCATGAGATTATGGTACTGAGTACCTATCTATGGATGGTGTATTTGGATACAAGTATGATGAAACCATGCTTGTGTATGATGAAACAAAGTCCAAATCTCTATTATAGGTCCAACATAATCTCTATTATTTGAGACACCATTTTATTAGCATATCCAATTAGGGTAATTTATGGGTTTAATTATGGATCATGTTGTCTATTTCCATGCACTATTGAACTTATTTGGATGTATTGTGATTATTTTAATTTTGAAGTTATAAATAAATAATGTTTGTACCTTAGAAAGGGTAACTCCAATTGATGTCTGGGCAGTTTATTTGAAAACTTATGTTGATTATTGCCCTATGTTATGTAATGGAGTTATTTTTACACTAAGTAATTAACTAGAAAAATGAATTTGTATTGTTGTACAAGTATGATGAAACCATGCTTGTGTGTTTACATGTTTGTGCATCCTATTGAGAACCAACCTCGCTGTTGAGGAACTCAATAAATGTGGTGTTAAGTAGAAGAATGGAAAACTCAAGAAGCTATGGTGACATATTGTGGCATTAGTAGGGATTATCTCTATTGACCACACCTTTCAAAGATAGTATCCCCTAGTTCTCCTCATAGAATGGACCATTGGATGGCTCATAGTAGTATCCTATCCTACATTTATCTTGATGGCATTGCCGATAGTTGGTATGTGGTTCTTGGTACGGGTTTCCTCTTACCCTATTATCTTATTTATATCTTTGTTCCAACATGTGGAGATTGATTTTTGTCATGCTATGATGATTTTCATGTTTGCATGTGTTTTGACATTATGCAAATAGATATGATGTCACACCATACTTATGTTTTGATATAGTGTAGGTGATGGTTACATGTTGTTGATGGTAGCGATTTGGGTTCAAAGACACAATTCCACACACACACACAAATATTTGAAGATGCATTTTATATTATTCCTTCTTAGTGGTGATTAGTGTTGGAAGATTTGCACACATGTAGAGAGGAACTCATGTTAGATACAATAGGTTGTGTTTGATAACATATGAATGTGCCTCATGATGTATACATATAGCTTTGGTGTGTGACATGCATGCACATTTTTCCATAAGACACATTGCTATGTGGTATGTGCCCTATGCATGTCTTCTTTGTGAGGCACGTTGCTATGTGCAATGTGGCCCTAGGTGTGTCTTCTCTATGAGGTGTATTGCCATGATATGTTAGGATTTGTAGTGTGCAGACCACAAATGCATGCATGAGGGACTATTATTATAGTCATGTTTTTTGGGCATGTAGCCTAGGCATGTCTTCTCCATTAGGTACATGGCCATGCCATGTGGGAGTTTTTGTGTTCATGCCACAAATGCACACATGAGGGACTATTATTGGAGTCATGATGAATCTTCACTCTATTTAGCCACTTGTATAGTTATGTAATGTGCACTTTTAAGGATTGTGAAGTTTCCTTCAATTATTGATGATCTCTCATCTTTGTTGCATGGGCCAACAATTTTATTTTATCTTGTTTGAATTAGTTTAATCACTATTGTGAGTTTTCTCTATTGTGTAGTTATTGTGGCTATGTTTGATTTGCTATTGGAATTGAACACATTTATTTGACTTATTATTTGTACTATTTTTTCTTTCTTTCAATATTTATGATCTTTGGTAGTTTAGTGAAACTCTTGCTATTTTTAAATGTTGCCTTCTTTGTTGTGATGTGATTCCTCACCAAGATCGACGTAGATAACCTTGGATGAGTGTATATAAGGAATCAAACATTTAGAAAATTTGAGGATAGGGGTAAGTGTTTGTTGTATGGGTAGCTACGATCCACTTGTACATTCTTAGTGATTATTGACGGCTATGTCTTGGAGGCTAATCCCATTAAACAAACAAGGGGGAAGTCATACATAATCGTATGGATCCTCCCTAGTTGTGTGTGGATTCAAGACCATCATTTCATATGGTTCTTGGTTACTTTGTGAGACCATGGCAACCTCTTAGACCAATATGTGAGCCTTGTATTGTTATCCCTGCAATGTGGATGAATAAGTGTATGTTAAAATAAATGCTTTGCATGCCATATAGTTGCATATGAGTTGTTTACATCATCAGATCATGATTTAGAATATGTGAATTCTTTTATCCATGTGAAGTCGAATGATTGATTATGAAAATGTGTTATACATTGAAGCATAATCTGTAAGATGTTCTCTTCAAGAAAAAATATTTATGCTTTCATAGTGAAATGTTGACGAAATGGGGTCCTAGTCTAGGAAAGTAAACTACAAACTTATACATTCACCATTTCAAAACATTTTATTGGGGAATAGTCAATTTGGTTCAATTTAATTCCTCTAGGAGAGACCAACAATATGATTAATTGTTCCATTTTGATGTGATTGGATATGATTAGATATAATTTCATTGAAGATGCAAGAACTAAGTAAAATTATACAAAATTGACAAGATTAAGCATAAACAGGCAAATAATAAAGCAAAAAGCTAACATAGAGGTACATATTTGGAAATAAGACTCTAAAATGAACCTAATCAGTTACCTATAGGGAAAATGAGGTTAGAGATAATCTACCTATATGGAAAGTGGTTAAACTCTACCTCTAAGTGGCTCATGTTGAGCTTTGTCGGTATATGGGCATTGATGGCATATTATATCTGGTTCTATCATTTTTGTGGGTGCAAAATTAACAAGGAAAAATAGTATTAGTGGGATCATGATCTCATCAAAATGGTTTTGGCTTTGCACTTATGATAGCACATTGATCACACCTTACAAAAGGTTCCAATCTCATACATAACATCCCAAAGTAAGGTCAATAATGATGTAACTTAATGCTTAAATTGGAGTTCTGGGTAGTCATATACCCATGGCATAGGGTAGGGGTGATCTGCAAACAATGCTAGTTCTAGATGCCTGTTTGCTTGGTGTATAACTTGTCAAAATTAGATCGATTGGCTACAGGTCTGCCATAAAGTTTCCAACTTATCACCAGTGAAAATACAAGAACCAAGGCTTAGAATACTCAAAAATGTCTCTTAGAAAGTCTGCAATAGGTAAACTTTTAGTAAGAATTTGCAGACACAATGCTCATAAATTCACACAATCAGCTACATTAAATACGTTCTCTATTAAGTTCAATGTTTTAAGATGAAAAAGAAGAGTTAAATGGTTTTGGTTCAATTTGCAATTTTTGTGAAGCTTTTGCACTGAAGTTTCCATAGCCTAATTGTTTTGCCTGTGAAGGAAGACCATGTCAGATAATATCAGCGAAGAACAAAATAAGGAGACAATTGCTAGATTATGGTCTAACTTGAAAACAAAAGGTGATGGGAAATGTTATTGTCCTTGCAAAATTTGTAAGGGCTTAAAGACTAGAAGACTTCGAATCAAAACAACTAAGAAACATTGTAGGCAGCATGGTCACATTGAAGGGGGACATGATTATCATCCACTAGTAAGTTGTTCATTATATTGTTTTAACAATTTATATACATAAGAAATCACTTGATAATGAGATCATGATCATGGTTTATTTATGTTGATCATTTTTATATAGGTCGAGCACCCCAGGGCACATGATATGGACCAACACAACCTGAAGAATATGGTTTTCGAAGTGGAGGAACATGGAGGTGTGAATATCGAAGCTGAAGATAATGATCCCATGGAAGATGATGATCATGCACCAAAAAACACAATTGAAGATGATGGTACAAATACATTGATCCATGACACATTTAGTACTGGCACAGCTGATCATGATGATCAGGATGACCTTGATGTTCATGATTTACCTCTTCTTGATAAGGCATATGAGCCCCTTTAGAAAGGCTCCCAAACAACTCTTCTCTCTGCTGTATTGTTGTTGGTGAACTTGAAGGTTATGAATGGTTTATCCAACATAACAATCTCACGTATGTTAAGGTGTGTCATACATGTCATTACATTTAATAAATGGTGAATCATGTACCATTAATATTCTTTATATTAACACCTCAAACTTTTTTTTTTGCTGTAGATTGTTAGGTGAGTTTTTCTTACCACCATCAAATATTCTACCTCGCTCATAGAGAGAATTATCTGCCATTATGAAAGATATTGGAATGGAGTATCAAACAATGGTTGCTTGTCCCAATGATCATATTATATATCATAAACAACATGAATTTGGAACAGAATGCCTTGAATGTCATATCAGTAGATATCAAACAGATCAAATAACAAAAAAGGTGCCTCGCAAGGTTCTTCGTTATATTGCCATTATTCCACATATGCAACGATTATTTAGGTGCACTAGCTTGGCACAATTTATGGATTACCATGCACGCAATAGAAGTCGAGATGACATTATTCGAATGCCTGCGGATGGTTCAACATTTATGGACATAGAGGAAAAGTGGCCACACTTTAAAGAAGAACCTCATAATCTCAGGCTTTCATTAGTAGCGGACGGTGTCAATCCATTTGGAGAGTTGAGATCTGTTTACTCGGTGTGGCCTATTTTTGTTATCAACAATAATATTCCTCCATGGATGTTAATAAAGAGGGAGCACATAATGTTGGCAATGATTGTTCCAGGTATTTTATCATTTAATAGTCATCTACATTTAATTATAAATATTGCAGTAAAATGGTCATAATGATTATGTAATGTTTTTGTTCATTCCACTAGGCAAGTACCAAGTTAAAGATATGAATGTATATATTGAGCCTCTTATCGATGAGTTGCTAGAGTTATGGAATGGTGTGACCATGTATGACATCTCTAGACCAATAGGACAAAGACAATTTCAATTCCATGCAATGCTTGTATGGACAATACATGATGCCCCAGGGCTAACACACTTTTGTGGTACGTTATAGTGTTCAAGTTGCGCATGATAATTATAATTATAAAAATTAACAGATTTAATAGAATTATACATTATCTTGTAGGTCTTCAAACAAAGGGAAAATTTGCATGTCCAGTTTGTGGTCCAAAGATGAAATCCCGTCATTCAAAAAGTTTAGGAAAGCAGGTGTTTGATGAGTATAGGCACTTCCTTCACAAAAATCATAAGTACCGGAATACTGAAAAACATCTTTTCAATGGGAAAGAAGAGACTACATCAAAGCCACGAAGAATGACTCCTCACTTATGGAAGTTGGAATATAATAGAATTAATCTAATGGTTTATGTTTGGAATTTGAATTTTTCTATCGTGTTTTGTTTACTGATGATGTAAATGATGATACTGAAGGTCATCAAGGCATGGATGGCCACCTTCAAAAGGGACTAAAAAGTTATCCCAGACAATTCAGTAGGTTGCCTTACTACGAGCAGCTACAAATTGTGCATTCGTTTGATACAATGCATATTGGAAAGAATATAATAGAGACATTATGGAAAATATTGAATGGAAGGCGTGACAAAGAAAAAATTGTCAAAATTTGTAGTGACTTTGTGGAATCCAATCATGCAATGAAAAATGTCATTCAATCAAATAACATTGGAGATTAGATTAATATAAGTGCCCTTCCTTGGTTATTAACAGAGTAGCAAAGTAATTCTATAAAAGAAGTCATACGAAAAATTTGATTTCCCACAGGATTTGCTGCGAACATGAACAATCTCATATCAAAGAAGAGTGAATTTGGGCTAGGGATGAAAACACATGATTGGCATACCTTCATTAAGGTAATTCGCGTTCTTGTGTATTTACTATATATTTGTATACTGCGCATGTACTTTTCGTTGTATTATGTTAGAAAACAATGAAAAGATCATTTTATAATTGTTGCAGTACGTTCTACCTCTATCTCTCCCAGACCACTTCGATAATAATATGAAGCAAGTCATATATGATCTTGGAAAATACATGAGGTAAGTAGTGATGTTTGTTCAATTTATTGTATAGATATTATATTTTCCATTTGTTTTACTTGTTATGCAATATATTGTATATTATTTTGTAAAGTCTCATATATATATTTTTGCGTCTTCAATCTCTTTTAGGTGGTTGTCATCTAAAGAAATCCACAAAGAAGATATAAAATATTGGAAGAGAAAAATCCCTCATCTAATGTGTGAAATGCAAAATTGTCTACCTTCAACTTTTTTCAATGCACAAGAACACTACCTCATACACCAAGTTGAGGAGATCGAATTGTGTGGACCTGTACACACTAGGTCAATGTGGATGGTTGAGAGGCACTTGAAAATTTTGAAGGCTTTGGTTTGACAAAGAGCACATCCTAAGGGTTCTATGGTGGAGGGATATATGGTATACCAAACTATGGTGTACATTACTGAATATCTTCCTAAGTTTGCAGCAAAAATCCACGTAGATCGCATTTGGGATCCCAACCCCATTAATAAATTCAAAGGGGAGCACTTGATGGGGAAAGGTAGATTGAAGAAAGTGAGAGGTAATTATAAGATGTTATTGTAGTAAATTAATTCTTCATCTTCTAAATAAATCAATTGTAAGTGGTCTATTAATTATTTGTACAGTTGGTCGGGAGTGGGATGCGCTACATTTGTATATTGCAAACAATCTTGATTGGATGACGGTGTGGATTGAATGATGTCAACATTCTGGTCGCACATTAACATGGGATGGTGTCGCTTCATTGATTAAAGAAGCTCATCGTAATGAAGATTCCAATGTTACACAAAGGGAAATTGATTTAGCATATGGTTTAAGAGATCAACAGGTATGTATAATTTTATTAATCACCCGTATGTTTATCAACTCATGATGCAATAATTTTAATATGTTAGATACATTGCAGGTCAAACACCACAAGGCTATGTGCTGCAATGGTCATAAATTTCACATCAAACAGTTGGATTACACGAAGAAAACTTGTGATTCTGGGATAACTGCAGTCTTTGAGGTGACCAATATTTCATCTAGAAACGACATACATCCTCAAGAGTCTCAAAATCGATACTATGGCATTTTGGATGATATACTTGAGTGTGACTTTAATTCCTTCAAATTAGTTCTGTTCATCGTCAAATGGTATAGGCTACGACTGAATAAAAATGATCCTGATAGAACTGTTATCGAACATGATAATGGATTTGCAATGGTTAATACAAGGTCATTTGAACGAGTTGGGGATAAGCCCTATGTTCTTCCAAGTCAATGTGAGCAGGTATTTTACTCGGAGGTTCCACATAAACCGGGTTGGTCATTTGTTGTTAGACATGATCCAAGAGGAAGGCCGATAATGTATAATGTGATGGAAGAAGAAGATACCGCAGAAGTAGAAGATGATATAGATGATGATCACGATCGACAGTTAGTTGATGATGTTCCTGACGGAAATGTACATGAAGAAGAAGCTGATGATGATGCTGATGCTGATGATGGTGATGGTGATGGTGACGGTGATGGTGATGACGATGATGATGACGATGACGAACACAATGACGATGACGAACACAATGACGACGACGACGACGACAACGATGATGATGATGATGATGATGATGATGATGATGATGATGATGATGATGATGACGATGATGATGATGATGATGATGATGGTCATGATGATGAGTTGGATGAAGAAGAAGATCAATGTCATGAATGAAATGTATGAGATGCGATTATTATATTATCTATTTAATATTGATATCTTGATAGAAATTGATTTGACTTATATGGTTACATAAATAATTCATATGTTTTGAATTCTAATGCCATTACTTAATTAATTCATGATGCACCTCTAGCTATGTGATAGATGGTGATTTAAAATACATATGTGATGGATTACATGCTTATGATGATACATGTGACATTTTTTGAACTTTGTGTTTATTTATGGAATGTGGACTATTTATTAGCTATGTGATGGATGGTGATTTATGATACGTATGTGATGGATTACATGTTTATGATGATACATATGTGGTTCTTATGATGCTCAATTACATATATGATGATACATATGTGATGCTTATGATACTGCAGTATTTATAGTTTATCAAATTACAAATGTAATACTTATGATGCTCAATTTTTGGTGCAGGAACCTGAACCCCTTTGACAAGGATCCTGCACAGTCTTATGGATCGACAGGTATAAGTCAATACACCTTATAGAAATAATATATTTTAAAAAAATTACAAGAAAAACAAACTTCCTCAGTTTTTCAAACCTCAACATTAGCAGCAAATCTAATACAGTTATCAACACTTGAGGCCCCAGTTGGACTTACTCAAATTTTAATCTCAACATCAACTTTATGGCCGACTTCTTCATCAATATTACCCTCATTTGCAGAATATCTCTCTCATTACCAACTAACTCTCTCATTTGATGGTGCACATGTATCACCAAATAGGTATTTGTCAGATGTGTCTTCCTGGAGAGAGGGAAATGCAGGAATAGAAGAGGAAAGTGAGACATGTAGTAGATCTCAAATAGGGAGATCAACTAGAGGTCAAAAGATTAGAAGAAAATTCAATAAACGCATGGAATTTTTTCTTTCTCAAGGGGGGTCATGTTCTTATGATGATGAGACCAAAGGCGACATTGAGGTGCCCTTGAGGTACAAACATCTACTAAAACAATGTGTACCCAAGGAACTTCCTCCAATAAACACTGATTTTTGTGTTAATGAGAGGATATATCACATAGCACCTTCATCGTTACATGGTTTGGGCCTATTTGCCATGGACAACATAAAGGTCTGTTACAACAAAGTTGCTGAATTGATGGAGTTTGTTGGACCTTGTTACAATTATAATGATTGGATGCAGATTGTTCGATATAAAAAAAGTATGCGTAGGTATGCACTGTCAGCCAATTATATACAACAAAAAGATAATGATCAAAGTAAACGAGTGGCTGTATACATTGATGGAAGGCCAAAAGAAACAAGGAATATTGTAGGTTTTATAAATAGTACATGACCTGGGTCAACTAATAAGCAACCCAATTGCATTTTTGAGGCATGTGAGGGAAATTGTGTGTTTGTATGTGCGATAAAATCAATAAGTGCAGGGGAAGAGCTGCTAATCGATTACAATTTGAATCGTATAGATACAAACAAAGTTACTATCATGGGGGTGGTACGTACTATATATATACCATTTAAGCCAACTTCCAATTAATGAATCCAATAAACCATTGTATTATTAAGTTTTTTTTATAAGTCTATTGGTTTCATTTCACTAACGTTTTTATATTTTTTCTTTGTCACAAGGCCACATGGATCCACCACATAGCACAGATAGGGGTGTAGGTCCCAATACTTCTACGGAGCAGGTAAACCTCATTGTAATTGTACAAATTAGATAGAAGCAAACTGTTACATTATGATATTTTCTTGAGTGTTTTGAAGTAATTTTGATAGTGTTAATTATATTCTTGTCACAGACAGATGTTCAAGATAAGGGAAAGGAACCTGCAGTACCTCAGCACCTCCATAGGGATGTGGGGCGCTCGACAGTCTTATGTGCTGATGACATCGCACTTAGCGCAAACCCTATACAATTGGTACAAACGAATATTAGAAAAATTAGCCAAGAGATTGTTGATTTGGCAACCATAAGCCCTCAGACTGATGAGATAATAGAGAGGGTGCAACTGTTGTTGCAGACAGTGGAAAACTTGCAAGTAAGCAGTAATGAAAGCTTTAATCATAACAAAAGTTCAATAATGGTTTATATTTTTTTCTCTTTTATGTCATTAACTAAAATATGTATGTGTTGTTTTTACAAAAATTTATAAGGGCTCATCATCTTGGTGGCGATGATCAGGGTATTGCGGGTAGTTCAGGTGATGACCATGTTCTATATATTAAAACCACTCCTTTGGACTTGTGAACTTGCTTTTTTAATGTTTTATATATTTAATGTATTACTCTTCAGGTGCTGACATGGGTCTGAGGTCGACCCCAACTGTATTGCCGACTGCAATGTCGGCAACACGTAGCATGCATACATCATCTGTTGCATCGGCTCGTGTTGACCCGCCCACTGGTGGTAGATCCCTCTTTTTCTCTCTCTTTCATTATGTGTTTATTACCCTTGAAGTGTTCTTTCTTGGAGGCATTTCATAGTGGATTTATTTACTGTGGCTGGAGATGCACATGAGGATGCGCCAGTGGCGAGTACTGGTGATAACATACCATCATTTCCTGGATCTTCCCGTATTGCTAGTACGAGAACGTTGTAGGCCACATTGGTGGTGAGCGACGAAGAATTGATTCCCTTGAAGATACAGAAGGTTCTAGGTACTTTAAAATTATTATTATATATAGTCTAATTGTAATTTACTTACTGATCACTCATTTTGGACTAATGATCCCATGTTTTTTTTGCAGGATATGATATTTTTTATAAAAATCTTAATGACATTACATTGCAGATATTTGGGCCCACCATACGTAAAAAGTGGAACATCATACGTGAACTAACCCTTATCCACTATTTTGATTTCATATCATTGCTATAATAGTTTTCCTTTTATCCATTTCTTGAACTATATCAAAGGTAGCTTCAGTTTCTTTCTAAATCTAACAGGTTTGTTTTTTCTTTAAAGGTGGAATGACCAAGAAAAAAAGTTAAAAGATGAACTCACAAACTGTATGGTAGGGTTGTTTGGAAATGACACATTCGACAAGACTAAGCTCCTGGAAAAAGCTAGCACATATCTAAAGTATGTGAGGGACCAATACAGGACACATTTAGAGAAGAACGTAAAGTATGAGCGTCCCCCCATGATTCCAGAGAGGGAGTGGAAGGACCTGATTTTGGATGCAAAGGAGAGAATTGAAAGGAAAAAAGGAAATACACCACCAGATGCCAGAAGAAGGTATGTGATAGTATTAAGAATGTGAATATGTACTAATTATTCATTATATTTATATAATCTAACATATTTCAAACTTTTCATAGATTGATTGACACGTCAAAGGCAACCAAGGCAAGACAACAAAAGCATGGGCAACACAAACTCGGCTCTGGTGGTTATATGAAACTTGCCACACTAATTGTAAGAATTAGTAAATTAAGTATCACATCAAAATATTTATAAATTGTAAACAATTTTTTTTTGATCAAACAATACAAGCAAAATTCACAATACTAAGCAAAAATGTAGGGCTCTGAATTCAATAGAGCGCCCACAGAAGATGACAAGAGAATTGGCTACCAGCAAGGCTATATAGCCGTGGCTGAACGACTACGAGAATTGAGTGGGCAAACACGAGATTCTGATGCATCTGTCACAATGGTAAATAAGCTAAATGAAAATTATTTCAAATTGAATACTTAACCAATAATCTATTTGATGTTAAGTTTCAACATAAAGTGACTATATTTTTTTTAAATAAGCAAGCAATGATAATATTGCACGTGACATTGGAATGCAACATGATAATTGTGGAACAGAACCTGTACATGAAGGTCTGAATGTGCATCCTAGTAGTGGAGGTATTCATTTTCTATTCAAATTTTTTTATGTAATTATTAATACAATTAAACATCTTAAATTGAAAATTAGTGTAGTAATTAATGTAACCTTTATTGTTAATATTTTAGAGCATGTAGTCAGTGGTAACCAAGTGGAGCATGATCTGGGTAGACAACATCAGGAATGTGATGTTCCCTAATCAGGTAAAGAGGACCACTGTTATTCCTTTAAACAAATTTAATTGCAATTGGTGTATTGATTAATGTAATGTTTCGTATTTCAACTCCAAA
This sequence comes from Cryptomeria japonica, assembly GCF_030272615.1. NCBI lineage: Eukaryota > Viridiplantae > Streptophyta > Pinopsida > Cupressales > Cupressaceae > Cryptomeria > Cryptomeria japonica. Next base: position 638,934,298 of record NC_081407.1, on the reverse strand, counting down.
GGATCTAGAGGGTGTTCAGCATGTCAAGGTTGAGGCTAGACAAAATGATGTGGAAGATGATGTGGCCCCATCAGGTAAAGAGTGTAACGATTGTGTTCTTTAAATTAATGAAATACTTGTAACAATAATAATTTTTTTTTTGAATTTAACCCAATTCTTTGTTATTGCAGATGTCCCCCCTTTGGTTCAGCATCCTCGTCCTTTGTATAGGACTAGGCATACATCAAGAGCACGAGAAGAGGGCAGAACATCTGAAGATGGGCGAAATGATGAAGAAGATGATGCTCCACTTAGAATTTACATAGCTTCAAAAAAAAAACAAAGAAAGAAATGATTGTAATCTACCTTATTTGATAATGACTAATTTTAATGTGTTAATGAATGCAATTATGTGCTAATGAATGTTCATGAATGATATGTGTTGATGATTATTGATGAATGTTGCGTGTTAATGAAAGTTAATAAATTTTATGTGTTAATGAACGTTATGTGATAATGAATGAATGTTATATTTTAATAATGGATGAAAGAATGAATGAATGTTAGATGTTAACGGGGAATTTAGAGTGATGTTGGGGGGGGGGGGGGTGCAAATGAGCTTCCACCTTCACGTGGTTGGCCCTGTTAAGTAGAGAATATTAAACTATTCTCGAAACAAAGCGAAGCTCAATAAGATAACACACTTTTCAACATTTCATTATGTTGCACAGTTAATCTTATTGAATAATGTACATATATTGAATCTTAATTGCAGGGTCCAACAGAGAAAACACGAACAACACCATGGTGCGACTGCAAAAGTTGTGAATATGCCTCATCATGAATAAAGCTAAATTAGCGCATTCTCTGTAAAATCTCAAATGCTCTATACTTTGGAAGTTTTGAAATTTTTATGATCATATCGGTCCCCTGCCTAAAAGCTTTTTTCCTTGATTTGTTTGTGATACACATTGAGAGATTTTTGTTTTCCTTTTATTTATGCATGTCTTAAACATTCTCCACATGCTTCCCATTCTTATTTAGATTGTTGTATTTTTACATATGTTGGAATCTGTAGTTCCACGTACATGTTTTCTATGTTCTTTGTAACTATATGAAAAGGTGTAAAATGTGGGTATAGTCCAAAATCTTGATTACCAACAAGCTATTGTTGTTTAATAGTTCCAGTGTTTGTATTAATTGAAACAATTTAACCCTTTTAACATGTTTCATAGCAAACCTGTACTTTGTATGCAATCTTATTGTTACAGTTCAATTACTGAGGTGATGTAATTTTCAAAAGTATTTCGACGAAAACAAAATTGGTTTTCATTTATGTATTTTATTAAAATTTTAGAGTTTCCTCATGAACATTTAAACTTAGAAGGATTTAAAAATTCAATACAAGAGTATTGGACACAATTTCTGGAGATAGAACTGAAACTCTCTCCCATGACTTCAAATTGTTTCCATGCTCTCTAGGCTAGTAGCTTTCATACACAAAACATAGGTCTTCTAAATTATGTCCCAACATTAATTAGTTCCTTTCTCTTCTTTTTCATCCTTTTGGAAAGAGAATTGGAAATTGTTAGGAATGAACATCTTCCTAGGTGATTTGTTAAAATACAATGGGGAACTCAATCAAATTTTAATTCACTTCGTTTTAAGTTATTATCACGATTCATTGAATTATACTTACAAAAGGCTTATATTTCCAAGGTAAAATATCAGTATCTTTCTTGGGTGATATTATATAGCAGGGTCTCTTGGCTTAGACTAAATCACCCTCTCATTGTATTCAAAGTAGATGTGTAGCAAAGCTAGATGCATCAATCGTTAAATCATAAACAAACACAAGCTCAAAAATTGTGTTACCAAGTACACTTGGAACCTAGCCTGTAACTAACTAGATCATACTAGATATTGTTTGGGTATGGTATTCAATTCTATTAGAATCTACAAAATAAATATTAACTTAGAAATTAATTTAAGTGATAACATTTTTAAAATTGTTAAATATAAATGATAATAAAATCAAAATAGCATAACATAGTTGATTTCATAAGAGAGAAAATGAAAAAGTTCACAATATCTTCACTCGATATCCAAGATTTTTAATCCATGAGGATGAAGATGAGGATGAGATAGAAAACCAAAAGACAAGGAATTGTTTATCCAAGTTTCCAAATTTTTGAGGATAAGGAAAAAAACATAATCCTATGAAAGAAGGAGAATGTGCAAGTCATTATCTCAAGTTAAAAGAAATTACTTAAGTAAACTAAACAAACAAATGCAATATCATACTTATGATAAAACATATCCACTTGTGAATAAAATGGTACATTGGCACACCCCATTAAGTGCAATTGAGGTAAGAAGAAATGGGTCACAAGGTTAGGTATCCATGTAAAATATGAAATAACCCCAAATTATAAAGAGAGTGTACCCTCTCGAAGTAGAGACTAGAAAATCCATAGGACAAAACTCCATCCCAAGTGACATATGTGAAGGATAATATAGACCCATCCCATCCCCTAAAGTTGGTGCCTCCACAAAGAAGAGAGAAAAGCAATACAAAATGTTGAATGGTGAATGTTTTAGTAGGTTCATTTGCAACAAATGATGCACCTTCCTTTCACAATATGGAAATATTGAGTTGTCAAATTGTTGAATTCCCATTCAAGTGGAATGTAGAAAGGAATTCAAATGTATGGTTTTTGAAGCGACTCATGTGTCTTGATGTTGATGTTAAGCTGTGATTGTTCCATAGAAGATTCAGGGACTACAATCATTGAAGTGTGAGACCTTAATTAATGTGAAATAGAATGTGTCATGTTGCATGATATGGTGGGGATAGAACAAGTGAATTTACAATGGGAGACGATGTAACTCGATGGGCATTGTCATCAATGAGAAGACAAATATTCTCAATTGTTTCATCAATATTTGAAAGGTGAGAGTCCACAAAAAGATGTGAAATGTTTAAGTAGGCCTCCCAATGAAGTGGATCTCATAGACATGAAGAATCCTATATAGAGAATCATTAAGAGCCATTGAAGAAGCAAATTTGAACTTCGATGAAGCAATACATGATGGAGGAATATATTGCAAGAGGAAATCAAAGTCATTATGGTGTCATATAGATTTGAAATGTGGTCTACTTTTCAAAAAAGTAAAGATGCTTGATAGGAATGTGTCCTAGTGGGGTGAATCTAGAAGACATATAATCCTATTGCAAAGAATAATGGAAAGTTCTAGAAGAAACAACTTTTAATTCTGAAGTAGCAACATGTATAAGAGATGTTCTCATTTGTAGATGGAGTATCAAGAGGAGGATCACTAGTCCATGGACCATGTCATCGTTGTTAAATACCTACGCTTTTGTTCATAGTCACTTGGTGTAGGAATGAATTCAATGAGATAGGGTAGGAGATCCTACATAATTTAATTTTTCACTATCCCTTGTTTCAAGTACAAATGGTTCTTTGAATTTATCTTGACAATAGAATGTCGGAATTTAATACCATAATCCATGATGAAAACTGCCAAAAATGGAAATTTATCTTAGTTCGCAATTACAAAATGCTTTTGTATAGGCCTCTCGAAGATTAAGTACATCAAATTGAGACTTTATAAATTGAGTGTATGTATTAGCAATCTCCCAAATTGTTCAATGGTCTCCAAACCTTGTCAATTTTTTATTTTTATTTTAACTCAAATATGTATGGTATAGGCATATCATTGGTTGTGTGATTTTTTTTTTCCTTAAATGCTTCTACGACCAAAAGAGACAAGTTTTAGATGAAAATGGGGTCTTATGGGCCTTTTTGACACAATGGTAGGTTCTTTAGACCTGAAAATGCCCCCAAAACTAGTCGATTGCCTTAAGTTACACACAAATCCTTGTTTGTGAGCATGCTTCTTGATCTCCAATTTTGGTGGAATGAAAGATAATATTGAATTTCTCAAGCCTTCTGGATGCTTCGAAACCACCAAAAAAAAACCACTTTGATCATTGAAATGTTGTAGTGACTTGGATAAAAAAAGAAAACTAAGTCTAAACTTTAGAAGTTAGTTTTTTCTTGTCAAATTGTTTTCAATTTTCAAATCATCCAAGGATGCAAGAGGAGTATATTTTGTTATGACAAGATAAAAAAAAAACTTAGAATCTTTTGAAACCATTGAAACATGGGGACCCCTTCCCCCACTCCAAAATCCCTATTTTTTTAGGATGCAATACTTAGGGACATCCCCTTGCCGCACCACTTAGGGACGTCCTAGGGACTCCAAGGAGTCTCTTGACCATCTTGAGGATGCCTATGAGTCTCCCATGGCCCCCAATTAGAAACTCCAATTCTAAACAAAAATGGTGAAATTATTGTGAAAATGTCATCCGTATTAAAGGTTTTGAAATGCCCCCTAACCTTGATGGGGGCTCTGCCCCAAACCCCCCACAAGGGGCACTACCCATTGACCCCAAACCTCTACCGACCATTCTTATTGTTAATGCAATCGTTTCCATTTTTTTTATGTTGACTAGTTTAAACACTTAGTATGCCAAAGTTTCATCTGCAATTCTTATACTTATTCTTAGTTTGTTCCCAAAGTTCCAAAACTCTACCACCATTGTTAATGTTCAAATTTCAATGCAATCATTGACATATTTTTAATGTTTATTGTAAAATTTACATAGTGTGACAACGTTTTATTTACAGTTGTTATACTTATTCTATACACATCCTTTTATAATTAATTTTTTAAGTTGTATATATATTTGCATCCCACCCCACCCCCTTCGTCATCCCCCTGTCATCCCCAAACTTAAGCCCTTGGTATTTTAAGATATGAAAGCTCACAATAGTTTCATTTGATATGTTAATCAAGGAAAAACCTACAATATATAGCTTCCAAGATTCCAAATCCATGAGGATCATGAAGAGGTAGAAAACCAAAAAAAGAAATTTCTTATCCAACTTTCCAAATTTGTGACAAGGAAAAAGTAGAATCTCAATCAAAGAAGGAGAATGTGCAACTCATTATCTTATTCTACCTAAGTAAAAATATTACCTAATTAATTTTTTTAATAGTGGAATATCACACTTAGGATAAAACATATCCAAGGTAAATAAAATATTACATTGATAGGCTTCTTTGGTTGCTCTAAAAGTGGTGCCTTATGAATTATGTTCTTGGATACTAAAGTTTCCAAATCCTGGGCACTCTTGATAGCTTCTCGTAGAGATTGTGATTTGAAGGCTTTAACCAAACCTTTCAATGGTTTCTGTTGATGTGTTTTTTATGCACTATGCAACACAAATTAAAATACTAAGTATTCTATCCTCTCTTGAACAAAATCCTCCCAAGTGCTAAACTACGTGATCAAATGGGATGACTCCAAGATTCCAATAGTCAGGTCTTGAATTTATATTGCAGATGGACTCAATGATTATGATGTGATATCTGCTGGAATCATAAGGGGGACTTACATTGTTTGGGTCAAGACCTATCCATTCTCATGTTTCATGATTGATTTACACTCCATGATTTAGGTCATCCTTGAGCAACATCTCGACTTAGCCAAATTTTGTTTTTTGTACCCTAATTCTTTAATTTTGACCCCTTACTAGCATTGCCTTAGGTTTTATTGGAATTCTTGCTTCTCTAGCATGGGCACATTTCTAGGGTTCATTCGCACAAATTGCTCTTGATGAGCAAGCTAGTATCATGACCATGACTTAAACAAAATTTTAACTTAGTCAAATTATCTCCTCCAAACTTCTATGAGTTCATCGCCTTCATTCTTCATCATTTGGATGTCTTTTGTCTTTGGAAGGTAATTCTTGACCACCATACCTCAATCTTGACCTATGCTACCCTAAAACCCTAGAACCTAGTCATGTTTACAATTGAGATCTTGGTGACTTGATCACTTAATACAACTTAATCATGCAGGTCTCATCTAACTCCGACTCCAACACTTAAGCAAATCAACCCTAGCAACCAAGTACTTTGGGAAATATCTTGCAACTTGACAACATGGGTAATGATGGAGGAATGGAAGGTGAGACCTATAGAGGTGAGAGAGAGAGAGAGGGTGAGAGGAAGAGATAATGACCTGGAGAGGGTAGAGAAAGAGAAGTAGAGAGGGAGAGAAGAAGAGAGGGATGGAGAAAGAGACCTAGAGAGGGGAGAGATAAGAGAGATAGTAGAGAGGGATAGAGAAGAGAGATGGAAGAGAGATACCAATGTCAATCTTTTTCTATAATTTTTTTTTTTCCGAAAAATTGGCCTATCGTCGGAATTCCAACTCCAAAGGGTAAAATTCTGACAGAGGAGTGCCGTCGGATGCACAACATCCTCATTGAAACTCTCTTTGGCCTCCAGGAGAGTTCCAACGAGGATGCTGTGCACCCGATGACACTCCTCTGTCAGAATTTTACCCTTTGGAGTTGGAATTCCAACGATAGGCTGAGATCGTGATGGTATTCTTTCAGGGTATGAGCATCCATGGTGGCCATCGGAAAGGTTGGAGGTGATGTCAGAATTGCGACGACCACAAGGATAGTTGGAACTTTTGACACAAAGTTTTCGATGACTTTTTTTGTCGGTAGTGCGATGAAATTGTGTCAAAATTTTGACGATTTGCCATCGAAATTTTGACTCGAATGTACTAGTGACCTATCCATATTTCTCAATTCTGATAGAGATTTCTTGCCTCTTCTTCTAATCTACTTAGCACAATCTGGGATTTCCTTACCACATTCATTCTGATCAATCCCAAGGATTTCCTCCCTGAACTCCCTGACCTTCCTCATCTTTGTTGCTCAAACCCTCCAATAGCTCAACACCCTTTCTTAGCTCCTCTCGCACATCCCCTAATCCAAAGATCCCCACAATTAGGGCTTGTTTCTGAAGAATCAGTTCATCTACATCAACAATTTACTCTATAAACCTATCCATGAGATCACTTATGTATTTAGTGCAGGATTGGTTGAGTGATGGCTCCTTCTTATCCTTAGTTGCATTTCCCCAAACTGATGGAGGCATCTTGTCTTTTCCATCTTGCAACTCGGGATGGTCATTTACCAACTGTTTTGCACAAGCCTCCAGTCTAGTTTTATTGTTCTTCCCAACAACCTCAATGGGATTCAAAGGGGAGGGCTCATGAGTCTCTCCAACCTTACCCATAGTTTCTATCCCTACACTGAAACCATCCAAATTATCACCCATGTTTCCACATAGCCTATGAATATTTTCACCCTTTGAGATTGTTTAAGATGAAGGTGGAATCATATTATCATGAGTAAGGTTCACCAAACCTGGCGACACAATCACCAACTCATAAATATTGCCATCTGAAGGTTTCGACCGTATTGTTATCTGATAAATTCTTAAATTCTGGTTGAGAAGTAAGGGGAGGGGTTAAGGAATGCTATTTATCCAACACAAATTCTCCCTCTTTGATCTCAGGGTGGGGTTTCAAGATGTTGACATTCTCAGTGAGCTTAGATGGATCCCCCGTGTCGCTAGAGCCACTCGACACATTGGTCAGATTGGCTATGTTCAAGTGCTTTTTGCTAGTGGATTTAGGGGTAGTATTTTCCTTTCTTAAGAGAGAGGAGGGCGATAACTTGAAGGCAATGTGATCCGACACTGGGCCATCATAAAGTTCAGGTTCTAGATGATATTTGTTGTTGGCTATTATAAAGGCGATTGGTTTAAGCTGGGATGTGTTGGAATCCAGATTGATAAGCATTTTAAGATCTAAGGATCGACACCAATCCCTTTGTAGGCCGACAAAACCTCCAAGGTAGTCACCGATTTTAAACAAAATTCGAGCATGCATGAGTTCTATTAGGAGATATTTAAATCTAACCCATTTCAACATTTTCTGAAACTTATGTGTGTTAGGGCAGAAATTAGGTTGCCAATCTATGAAATTAAAATTAAAGCTTTGATAAAATACATATTCATCAGTTAACAATTCAAGTTTAATGATTCACTTCTACAATCAACAAAAAGAAAGTCATTAGGGAGGATAATAATACTTACTTGGCCCACATGTGTTTTTTCCAACCAATGAGAAATGGACTTAACACATTGTCCTTTCCCACACCATTTGGCAAACAGACCATACTTTCTGTAGTGATCCCTTAAACCTTTTGCAAATTTTTCTTCAGAGACTTGCAAAAAATCGTCCCTCGGTCTAGGGTTTGCAACTCTAGATCTATTTGTCCGTTCCCGTGCTACGGGCATGGACTTTTTTTGAAAATTGCTTCACCGAGTTAGGAATTATATTTTGGGGCACATGATTCCTGAAGTTATTGCTTGATCTGAATTGGACATTTCCCCTAAGAAGATCAGGATTACCATGGGGGTTGGAGAGACCTCACCCAATAATAATTCCATCCTTTGATCGGGTTTGAGGTAGACGTCAATGGGAAGAGGAGGCACCAATGGTAGGGTTTCATCTCTCCCCCAGGGGGATCAAATTGGCACCTGAAGAAAATCTTGGTGTGAATGAGGATATGGGGGCTCCGAGATTCTTGCAGATGAAATTACCAGAGATATTGCCATGGTCCCCCTTGGTTCGAGCCCACAACGCCCTATGGGATTTCCTGCTTAAAAAATCTTGCCATTCCTTAGAATTATGCCCATTGTTTACATTTTATGGATACTGATTCTAAGGCCGCTATTCCCTCCTAGGGTTAACCAAAGCAGAGCAGGAAACACATAATTATCAGGGTATGCACTTATGGAAAAAGGAGGATGATGGCCCAGAATCTCAAACCCGTTCTTAGAAAACCCATACATCAGTTAGGTAGGCGAACTTGGGAGAGGGATCTGCGCTGCTTTACTGCAAGATTTTGCATCTTGCGAGCCATTTTATTTCTAGAATCTAGTTTTCAAACTAAAAAATAATATACTATTTTATACCATATTTTATAATTTTTAAATTTTAATTTAGGCAAATTAAATTATTTTCTATGTTTTTAAACTTTAAAAATAAAAATATAATTTTTAATATTCAAAGTAACATGCATACACAAATATTTCAAAAGTAATATATTATTTTTAATATACAAAAATACTTATTATTAAAAGTCATTTGTAATTTCTCATATAAATGTTATTTTTTCTATGTAATAGTAAAATTTAAAAGTTAATCATGATTAATCATATTATTAATTTATAAATAAAAAGTAAGCAAAATTATAATTTAAATCATAGCTAATTTGCACAAGAATACTATTGCAATGGATGGAGAGAATAGTGCACCTATTAAGCATAATTGGATTTGGAGATTATGTTAAAGACATAATGTACAATATTTTTCTTGGGGTGAGAATAGTCAAATATGATTTTACTTATATTTTGAGACTTTCCAAGTTTGTATGAATGGTGGCTTTTAGCTTAAAATGTTTTATCTAATATATGTGCTATACAAATGCACATTTCTTATTTATGTCATATATATTATTAAAGAAAAGCATATTCTAACTAAATTAAATTAAATTTTAAAATTAACTATAAGCATAAAAAAAACCAAATGATATACTTAATTGAATATGAATCCAATCATTTATAATCTAAGGTCATTAGATTCACTAATTAAACTACAACCATGGTTTCCTTTTGTAGGGATTGAATTGAAACTTAACAATGTGTAGCAAATCAAATTCCATTAAATAAACATCTTTTATTTCTATGAAACCTATCACTAGAAACCATTTAAAAAGATAATGCTCAAAAGAAGAATGTCTTCCAAAGGTTTATTTGTAGAAAACAATTTTTTGTTTACCCAAATTGAACCCTAACCTTAAAAAATATTGGATTTTAACCCTAACTCTTAATTGAAGCTTAACTCTAATTCAAATTAAATATTAAATCAAATTAAATTATAGCCCTAACCCTCAACAAATATCTACCTTAAACATAATAGTAAACCACATTGAAAATTGAACAATAAATCAAATTTGAGTCTAACTTTAATAGTAAAATAAAATAAACCCTAATGCTAAATCATATTTAATCCTAACATTAAACTAAATTGAGCATATAGTATAAACCTAATTAAACTCTAAACTAAATTAAACCAAATTACTCTAAACCAAAATTAACTTTAACCCTAACTCTAATTGTAACCGTAATCCAAAATTACCTTAACTTTAACCCTAACCCTAATAAAATCAAATTGAACTCTCAAACAAAACCAATTTGATCCTTAACCCTAATCATAAATAAACCAAATTGAACATTAACTTTAATCTTAATTAATTATTAAACCAAATTAAACTCTAATCCTAACACTATACCCAATTAAATAATAAATCAAATTTAACTCTAACCCTAACACTAAACCTAAATAAACCCTAATATTAAATCACATTGAATCTTAACACTAAATTAAATTAAACATTGACTATAAACCTATTTAAATCTTAAATTGAATTGAGCCCTAACCCTAAACCAATTTGAATCCTAACACAACACTAAACCAAATGCAACCTTAACACTAACCATAGGTCAAATTATACCTTATACCAAATCCAAATTTAACCCTATATCGAATTGGCCCCAAATCCTAATTCAAATCATACTTTAACCCCAAAACTAATTAAACATTACACCCGTTAGAATATTTAACCTTTACTTGGACTGGGTTTATTTGTATTATATTTGAGATATTCCTTTGAAATCCGTACATGTAATTTGTCCTCTTGTACATGTGCGAGGACAAGTCATTTCTTTAATTTTCCTTTATTAAGGAATATTAGTTTATTTTCTTTAAAAAGACATCGACACATTTCACACACATATTATGAATGGTGGCATTCATAGATTTGGGAGTTACTTTGTATCTCCTCTTCTCATCTCTATTTAAGAGATGCTTCTCCTTTCATTCTTCACTTTGGATATCATTGTAATGAGCTCTCTCTCTCTCTCTTTAGGCTTTGCCTTCATTCATAATACATAAGGGGTTTTTTCTTTGCTTTTCCCCTTTCAAAAGCTCTTGTGTCTCCTCTTCAAGTTTTGGGTGATTGCTTTTAAGTTGTTCTCTACTTTGGTAACATTATTTCAATTAACATACTTGGATTTATTTTTCATTTTCTTTCTCTTGTATTTCCTTTTATGGTATCAGAGCAGGTTACTAATTCTTGTTTCAGTGGAAGTTGATGAAGGTTGCCATTTTTTTTTTGGAGCTCACCTTTCTTGGAGGCACTCTTTGAGAGAAGACAAGAAGTTTGCTCTTTAACATTTTGTTGTGTAGGTTTTAGTTTAAGTTTTAATTTTTTTTTTTCAAAATTGTTTACAAGTTTGCATGCAAGTCTAATCCATTTTGATTCTAGTTTAAAAAGATTTTTTTTAAAGCTTTAGAAGGCTTACCGCCAAAGTCTTCTTTCTGGTTTGAGTTTTGGTTTTGGAAGGCTTGCCTCCAAGACATTCTCTGTTTATCTGCAGGTTATAACATTCCACTTCTTGCAGGGTTTTGATAAAAAAAATAGTAACATCCCCTTTATATTTACGTTAAATTTCAATATCTGATTTATCTTTATAATATATTTAAGTTTTAATCTCTGTAACTTCAACCTCTGTGTTTATATCTCTGTGTTGATAGCACCTCAACCTATGCTCAAATTTGTATCTTCCCCTTTGTATCGTTTTCTATTGCTCTCTTCTCTGTTTCCTGAACCTTTGCATCTCACTTGTGCCCAACAACGTTCTTGCCCGTGTGTTCCTTCTTTCTGCATGTATCGCCTTTTCTCAGAATCTTTGATATCATATACTGGTATGTAACGTCTCCTCCTCGTAACATCTTTGTAACATGTCCTACCCTTGCGTTGCAGACCTGTTTGTAACGTTTTTTTGTGTCTTCACAATTCTCCATGCGTTGTTCTAATAATTTCTTTTCCAGATATTATCGTTTATCATGTCTATCCTATTCCTTTTCGCAAGCTTAGTTTGAATGATTTAAAGGTTTCTCTTTTTTTTTTTCATTCACGTATAAAGCAATTTTTCCATAAAGTAAAAGTTTAATTTCTTTTAACATAAAGTTTAGTTTATTTTATGTAAAAGTTTAAATCTTTAAAATAAAGTTTAGTTTAGTAAAGTCTTTAGATATAATTAAAGAAAGTTTTTAAAATTATTTAATTTTAAAAAAAATCAATTTAAATTGCAATTTGAATTTTTTAATCAAATATATATTTTAAATTTTTTTTTATTTAATTTTAAAGTCATTAAATTTAATTAAAGTTTAAAAAAAATTAAAGTATTTATTTGTTTTTTTTCAAATTTAATTTATATATTCTCAAATCAAGTTAATTATTATTTATTTAAGCTTGTTATTTCATGTTGTGACTTTATTTATCAATATAAACATTTTAATTCAATTAATTAATATTTTCTCTCATTTAAGGGAGGTTTTTTATTTTTACGCAAGGGGGTGTTTTTTTTTTTTTTTTTTTTGTTTCATGTTGCTACCGATAAAAGTCCAGAGCTCGCTACAACTGCTCCTCAAGCTGACCAAGATAGATGGAAGACTCAAAATGAGGAAACACTTGGTTTAATTGGTATTTCGATGGTTCTTGAATTGTATGTTCTTATTAAAAATTGTACAAAAGCATATGAAGCTTGAGAAATTTTAAAAACAACTTATGATAGCTCAAATGAATCTAAAAAAAATCAGCTTCAAGATCAACTCGAAGATGTTAGGTATACGGATTTTAAATCCATGGATGAATTCTTATTAAAGTTTGATTCTATTAATAGTCAATTAATTGGTTTAGGAGTTAAACTAGCTGATATACATTTAATTCATCTTATTCTTAAAAAAAGTCTTCCTCGTCAATTTCAGCAATTTAGTACTAATATTCATGTTCAGCTCACTATTCCTAGTTTAGCTACTCAATTAACTTATGATATTTTTCATAATTTATTACATCAAGAGGAAGCTAAATTAATTTAGTTTGGTACTTTTAAAAGTAGCGAACATGCATTTATGTGTAAAAATCAAAATCATAGTAATCATTTTAAATTCAATAATAATAATCATGATAATCATTATTCTAATAATAAATTTCATTCTAAATCCTATAATAACAATTCTAATAATAATCAAAAGAATAATTATTTTAAGAGGCCCCATTGTACGCATTATGGTAAGGATGGTCATGTGGTAATAATTGCTTTAAGTAACAAAATGGTAAAAAGCCAATGAACCAAAATAATCAACATAAACCTAGTTATAAGAAATGTAATAATAATGGTAATTCATCTCATCATGCATTTACTTGTAGTTATAATGCTTCAAAGCCTCTTGAATGTATTATTGATTCTGGTGCATCTCAACATGTTACTTCTCATAAACAATTTTTTGATTCTATGCATCTTGATACTTCAAATATTCCCGTTCAACTTGCTAACAATTATACTTGTAAAGTAGAAGCTATTGGTGATGCCAATGTTCCTAATGATAAATTACATGATGTTCTTTATGTTCCTGAATTAAAATCAAATTTGCTTTCTGTTGCTAAGCTTTGCCAAGATTATAAGATTGAATTCTATAAGGATATGTGTTATATCATTGATCCAAATCATAACCAAGTTATTGCTAATGCTAAAATGGGCAATGATAACTTATTCAAATTTTATGAGTTTTCTCTTCAAAGTATTCTTTGCTTACTACCATTGATTTTAATGTTTGGCATGAAAGACACATCCACATAAATTCTAATAATATTGCCTTGATGCAAAAATCAAATATGGTAGATGGATTGCCTAGCATTGTTCCTTCTAAAATTGTTTGCACATGGTGCATAAGTGGTAAGATGCATAAGGAGCCCCTTCCGCATGGTCAATCATGGAGGGCAAATCATAAATTGCACCTCGTTCATAGTGATCTTTTGGGACCAAAGGAAAATACCTCCATCCAAGGATCAAGGTATGCACTTACATTTGTTGATGATTTTTCTAGGAGAACTTGTAATGCCCCGCCAAGAAACCCAAAAGGATTCAACCAAAACTCTTGAAAAGAGTGCAAACAATTTTTTTTTAATTTATTAAAGAACTAAAAAATTATTTGCACTCTTTTTAAGAGTTTTGGTTGAATCCTTTTGGGTTTCTTGACGGGGCATTACATTATAAATACTAATATATTTATAGAAAATTAAAGTTTAAAACTTACATAAACTTTATAAGAAAAGTAAAAGGGGATGTAAAGAAAGGTAAGGGGATGGTGGGGAGACCACGCCATGGCTCCCCCTCCCCTCTCTGCAAAAAATTAGCCCCATAAAAACACGCAACCCCCCCTTTTGTTTTTTTAATATAATTTTTTTTTTTCAGATAGTTTTTTTTTTAAACAAAAAAATTATCAAACCCCAATTTCTTAAAATAAATTTACGGTTCTGGAAATAATCCAGACTGTATTTTGTTTTCTTCAGAATATATAGAAAGCTCATATGGCAAAATTTTTGCTAGCATAACCCCTCATGGGGTAAAATTAACAAATTTTATGCACCAAATTAACAAAAGAAGCATCTAATTTGTAGATTTAAACTCTAATTTGAAAGATTAAAAAGTAAATTTTCTCATTTTTACACACACAGAAAAAGAAACTCATACACCGGATTTGAAATCAATTTCCCTCATAATCAATAAAATTGATTTGGGCATCAACTAATTTCTTATTTACAAAACAAATTGAGAGATTCAAATGAATTTATTTATTTATTTTTGTTTCTTTTCAACACACAGAAATCTATTTTTTTTTTTTTTAGAAATCAACTCTTTTCTCATAAATGAGAAAATGATTTGCAAGAAAGATACAAAGGATTCAAAGCCAGATTTGAACTCTCAATCCCTTCTAACAAATTTTCAAATCTTTTTAATCAGGGAATGCAACACACATACATGAAATTTTCTTTCAAATAGTTTTTTTTTAAAGAAAACAAAGGTATCAAAAATATCCCAACCTTGAATAGCTATCCTTGAAGTGTTGAAATGAAGAGTTCCACTTGCAACTGGATAAATTTCTTCACAAAGATGCCCCAAATTTTCCTAAAAAAACTTCCTTTCTCAAACATGAAAAATATGGCTCTCCAGAAATTTCCTTAACCTAAATTTATTTTAGGTTGAAATTCTTTTAACCAATAAAACATTTCCATCAAATTTAAAATGCAAAAAGCTTTTTCCTCTCCAAAATTTGTTTTTTCAATTTTATTTTAAACTTCAAATTTACATATTCAAATTCAATGGTAAGATATTTTAATTTTCTTAAAAAGTTTATTTTTATAAATTCAAAATGCATAATACAAACATTTCACAATTTGAATTGATCAACTCACTAGTTAATTGAATTTAATGATTTGATTTATGAACTAATCATTTAAAAGGGGTCGTAATAATTAATTTGATTTAATTACGAATGAGCAATAAACACATTTAACCAATTAAAATGCTTAAGATTAATTAAATCATTTCACCCATTGCATAACTTAAGTAACCTAATTAGGCACATGACCCAAAAACCAAATAAAAAGAGAACTTACGGATGGCCGACACCACTCACATTGAGCATGACTAGGGGTAACACGAAGGGTTTAAGAACTTATCTTCTCCCACATCCATCGAATCAATAAGGTACACTCAAACCCGTGAAACTAGGTGGAGTTGATACCTCGTACCCACACGGTACTCAAACCTGCAATTTCTTGCATCACTGATACACACATGCATATATACATAAAAACATGGTAAACACACCGGTGAAGGAGAATCATGACTTCTCATGTCTCACCATAGTGAGTGACGAGAACCCATCTCCCCGCACCCCATACATGCACATACATGATACATTCACATGGCACATAACATGCATAAAGGAAACGAGTCAGTCCATAATCATTAATGCGTAATTGAAATCAACATTTAATCATTGTCAATAAATTAATGCATAATCATCATTAACTAGAACACACACACATTAAAGAATACGTCATCATGATAGCATACTAGCTGCACAAAACATCATGACCAAGGGGGGGGTCTACAAAAGTACTAAAAAGTCAAACTTAGTCAAAGTACGCACGAGAACAATACGATCGGGGAAGGGGTACTACAGAATTTGGATCTATTTCCTTCATAGTAAGGATCAAGTTCTTGATGTTTTTACTGAATTTCATATGTTTGTTGAAAGACAATCTGGTTTTAAGATTAAAATCCTTAGAATTGATAATGGCAAGGAATATGTTAATAATGCATTTAATGGTTATTTGAAATCTTTTGGTATTAAACATGAGCTTACTATTCCCTATGCACCTCAACAAAATGGTGCAGCAGAAAGGAAGCATAGAACCATTGTTGAAATGACTAGATGTTTATTGCATGCTAAGAATATGCATTATAAATTTTGGGCTAAAGCTATGGCTTGTGCTACTTATCTCATTAATAGAACACCTACCAAAGCCTTAAAGGATATAACTCCTGAAGAAGCTTGGTTAGGTAGAAAGCCTAATTTAAAACATTTACGAATTTTTGGTTCCATTTCTTATGTTCATAAGCCTAACAAAAGAGGCATAAATTAGATTCTAAATATTCTCCTTATATATTTGTCGGTTATGATGAACATTCTAAAGCATATAGAGTTTACAATCCTATCACTAACAAAGTTAAAGTTGCTAGAGATGTTTGTATTGCTGAAAATGGTATTCATGATTGTTCTAATTTGCAGGATAATGAATTTGTTGAAAGTAAGGTTGTGGTTGTGGAGGACAAACCTCCTTCTCTAAACCCTACTCCTTCTCTAAACGCTACTCCTAATGCATCTATTTCTAAAAGTGATAGTGATGATGATCATGATAATTCTACTCATAATGATTCTTCTTCTAGTGATGATTCTATTACTTCTAAAAGGAAGCCTAAATGGTTTAAGACTTTGATTCAAAAAGTGATGATTATTTAGCTAGAATGGACAAACTTAAGGCTAGAAGAATAAATTATCGCAATTATGCTTTGATGTCTACTATTATGAATGTAAATGATCCTAATTCTTTTGAGCAAGATAAAAATCAACCTCATTGGAAAAAAGCTATACAAGAAGAATATGATACTTTTCTTGCTAATCAAACTTGGGATTTATTTCCTTTACCTAAAGGTAAAAATCTTGTTTCTTGTAAGTGGTTATATAAAACCAAGTTGAATGCAAATAATGAACTTACTAAGTTTAAAGCTAGATTAGTTGCTAGAGGTTTTTCTCAAATTGAAGGTTTAGATTATAATGAAACTTTTGCTCCCATTGCTAAAATGCCTACTATTAAACTTGTTCTTGCTTTAGCTTCTAATATGAATTGGCCTATTCATCAAATGGATGTTAAAAGTGCTTTTATAAATGGTGATTTACATGAGGAAATTTATATGTCTCAACCTCCAGGTTTTGTTAAGAAATGTAATGAACATTTAGTTCGCCAGTTAAAGAAATCAATTTATGGTTTGAAACAATCTCCTAGAGAATGGTATACTAAGATAAATGCATTTTTTTTTCTCAAGGTTTTATTAGAAGTAAAAATGATCCACATTTATATATTAAACATACTGAAGATGACATTGTGATTATTATTTTATATGTAGATGATATAATTCTAACTTCAAGTTCCAATAATTTGATTTCTAAAATTAAGTTTTAACTCAATCAAAAGTTTCAAATGACTGATTTAGGACTTTTACATTAGTTTTTGGGAATACAAATTTGGCAAACAAGTAATGGTATTTTTCTATCTCAAAGTAAATATGCTCAAGATCTTGTAGACAAGTTTAAAATGAATGATGCTAATCATGTTTCTACTCCATGTGAATTATGAGAAAATTTAATGCTTGATATGAATACTCCTTTAGTTGATGCTACTTTATATAGACAATTAGTTGGAAGTTTAAATTATTTAACTCTTACTAGACCAAATATTGCTTATAGTGTGTGTTTAGTTTCTAGATTTATGTCTAAACCTCAACAAACTCACTTTAAAGTTGCAAAAAGAATTTTGAGATATATTAAATGAACTCTTAATGTTGGTTTATTTTATGATGCAAATTATGATTTTATTTTGAAAGGATTTACTTATTCAATTCTAGGGGGAGATCCCAAAGATGGAAAATCTACTTGTGGATATTGTTTCTTTGTTGGTTCAAGGGCCATTTATTGGAATAGTAAGAAACACCAATCTACTTCACTTGGTTCCACCAAAGCTGAATATAAAGGATGCACTAATGCCTCTAAAGAATCCTTATGGCTTAGAATATTACTTGAAGATTTGGGGCTACCTCAACAAGATCCAACACCTTTGTATTGTGACAATCAAAGTGCCATTTACTTGGCTAAGAATCCTATCTTCCATGCAAGGACCAAACATATTGCTCTCCAACACCACTTTATTAGAGAACCAATTGAAGATAAGTAAGTTTCACTTCTATATTGCAAGGGTGAATATTAGGTTGCAGATATTCTCACAAAGCCACTTTGTAAAGAAAAGTTTCAATTTCATTGAAAAAATATTGGTTTGCAACCCATTGAAGGGTTTGATGTAAACTCCCCAAGTAAAGCTTAAGGGGGGGTGTTAGAATATTTAACCTTTACTTGGATTAGGTTTATTTGTATTTAATTTAGGACATTCCTTTAGAATCCCTACATGTAATTTTTCCTCTTGTACATGTGTGAGGACAAGTCATTTATTTAATTTTCCTTTATTAAGGAATATTAGTTTTTCCTCCTTAAGAGGATATTGACACATTGCACACATATATTATGAATGGTGGCATTCATAGATTTGGGAGTTACTTTGTATCTCCTCTTCTCATCTCTATATAAGAGACGATTCTCCTTTCATTCTTCACTTTGGATATCATTGTAACGAGTCTCTCTCTCTTTCTCTCTCTCTCTCTCTAGGATTTGCCTTCATTCATAATACATAAGGGGTTTTTCTTTGCTTTTCCCCTTTCAAAAGCTCTTGTGTCTCCTCTTCAAGTTTTGGGTGATTTCTCTCAAGTTGTTCTCTAATTTGGTAACATTATTTCAATCAACATACTTACTTGGATTTATTTTTTATTTTCTTTCTCTTGTATTTCCTTTCAACACCAAATTCAACCCTCAACCAAATTTAACTCTAACTCAAACATTTAAGAAAATTTAATCTTGATTATACACCTAATTAAACCCTATATTTAATTGAATCATTAACCCATTTCAAAGTCAACCCTAACCCTAGACCAAATTCAACCCAAATGTTTAACCAAATTATAACCCTAATCCTAATACTAAATCAAATTAAACCCGAACACTAAACAAGATTGAAGCACGATGGATAGAGAGAAATGGAGATGAGTGAGAGGGAGATAGAGAGAGTTGAGCAAGAGAGATAGAGATCATGGAAATAGATAAATATATCTATGTGGAAAGATGGAGTGAATGAGAGAAAGAGGTGGGGGGAGATAGGGAGAGATATATCTATACATAGAGGGGAGATAGGGGGTAGAGGGGAGATAGGGAGTGATATAGATAAAGGGGGATCTAGAGAGATATAGATGGATATGGATAGAGATAGAATGCGATAGAGAGATAGAAGAAGAGAGATATGGATATAAAGAGACAGAGAGAGATGTAGAAAGAGATTGGGAGATAAAGATAGAGGAGGCAAGAGTAAGAGAGAAATAAGGTGTAAAAGGCAACTAATGGAGATAAGTATACATAAATAAATATATATAGAGGGAGAGATAGAAATGTGATACAGATATAGATAGAGATAGATATAGAGATAGAGATAGGGAGGGAGAAACTAGGGATGTGTGTATACATGAGTTATAGAGAGATACATAGAAATAGAGAGGTAGGGGGAGAAATAGACTTAGGAGAGAGTAGAGAGATATAAAAAGTTGAAGTGATGGGGATAAAGAGAGAGAAAAGAAGATAAAGTAATAGAAAGAGAGAGTGATATGTATAGAAAGAAAAGATAGAGAGTTATAACTTGCAAAATATAGAGCAGGTAAGATCTTAATTCTAACACTATACCAAATTAAACCCAAATACAACGGTAAACCAAATTGAACCTTAACTCTAACAAAATTTAACCCTAACACAAAACCAAATTAAGTCCAAAATATAATTCAAAACAAACCCTAACCCTAAACCAATTTAAACCTTAATGCTATACGCTGGTAAAAGTGAAAAGCTTGACTTGCAATTGGTTTAATTTGGATTAATTTTTAAACTCATTGTCATTGTCATCTAAATTTATTTGAACCCTAAATCTAACACTAAACCCAAATAATTATGAAAATGAATATTAACCCTAACTCTAAGCTAAATGTACTTCTAACCTTTACACAAATTGTAAATCCTAAAACTAAAATTAAATCAATTAAACCCTAACCCTAATACTAAACCAAATTGAACCAAAATCATAAACCAAATTGAATATTAAACGTACACCAAATTGAATCATGCCCCTAACCCTAAACTAAATTGTACCCTAACCTTAAATTTAATTAGAGTTTTCTTTCAACGCATATGAAAGTATTGAGCATGCAGTAGTTAAAGAAAAAGATTGTACTAGAGGAAACTAGAGTTTGCAGTAGTTAAAGGAAAAGATTGTAGTTTAAAAAAATTAGTAATCAAACTATTAGATTAAATTAAAAATAATAAATGAAAAAAAACTTATAATAATTTTAAAATAAAATATTTATTTAAAAACATAAATTAATGAGGCATTCCCTACATTATTCCCTAATGGATGTCGTGACTGATTAGAACCTCGAATGAGGTGAGTGCATCTACATGAATTTGTGAAGCATCTATTGTGATATAGGGATCATCTTTTTGGTCAACATCCAAGATTTAGATATTTTATGATGAATATGATAATGAGACACCATGCACAAAGTTCATCAACTGCATTTGTGAAAAGAAGTCTTTAAGACATGCCAATCACCATTAATGAGTTACGTTAGCACATGAAAATATGTTGTAGTCCCATCTAGTTGATAGACTAATGCGGTTTGGAACCAAATTGAGGGGTACAAGGTCGTATTGGACCAAATGTCATACATAATTAACATACATGCTTCATTAAATAGGCTCTCCTACAATATTCTTCACATTGCGTGCTGCAAATATGTATTGGTCTAATTTGCATGCATTAATTCCAGGAATACTGCCAAGTAATCCACACAAAGCTCATAATTGGTGAAAACAAAATGTCATAGACTATCCTCCTATAGTCGCACACTACATGCACATAAGACATTCAATATTTAGAAAAGAGATTCTAGAAAAGGAAATGAATATAAAAGATTATTAGATTAGATATGAGTGGCAACATAGGGGGTCACCACATACATGTGCATGGATTCATATGGATGAATGGAGCACCAAATATGGATAACATTGATTGGTCAATGAGGAGCAACAAAAAAATGCTAAAATATATTTTCATTCCATTGTTGATGGATTGAATCCCAAACAAGGTCCACATCAGCAAAATATGCAAGCATGTACACAAAAATCCAAACACATATATCTAATATATCACATAAAATTGTTATACTTGA